>NC_134408.1:143361952-144075125 GCF_038048845.1 Mixophyes fleayi
TGCTGGGGCTTGTAGTTTCACAACACCTGGAGGGCCGCAGGTTGGACAGGCCTGCCCTATACCTTCATGTCATTGCAAGTCTAATTTATTTCTAACTCAAAGGGGCTGTTCATCACTGCCTAACTGCATTTTATTAGCTCCCCGCCAGGGGCCCTTTTTAGGACCTCACCATTATATTGGGATGTAATCATGGCCCTGACGAAATGAGTTTACAATCTAGTGCATGTCTAGTATTTTGCATGCAGCAGCTAGATTGATTTTCCTTGCAAATCAGTTTTCCTCTGCTAAACCACTCTGTCAGTCTCTGTATTGGTTGCCTGTTTTTCACTGATCCAACGTAAAATTCTTCGTCACTTGTCTCAAAATATCTCCCAACTCGACACCTCCGTTCTGCACAAGATCTGCGTCTCTCATCCACTCTCATCACATCCTCCCATTCCCGGTTACAGGACATTTTCGGTCTGCACCCACTTTATGGAATTCCCCTCCCCCACACCACAAGACTTTCCACTAGCCTTCAAACCTTCAAGTGTTCTCTGAAAACCCACCTCTTCAGGCAAACATAATATTCCTCATCCACCATCTTACCCTCCCCAGGTTACCCTATTACCACCCTCTACACAGCTTACACAAGACAACAACCCTCTGACCAACATTGCTGTGTGACTGAGCACACAGCCCACTAAGCACTTTCTACCTTAGCAGTCTGGCTGGACCAATATGCAATATATAGCACTTACCCCTCCCATAGATTATAAGATTGCACTCAGGGCCTGCTTACCTCTGTCTGTATTACCCAATATTGTTTTATTACTGTGTTTGCTCCCACTTGTAAAGCGCTACAGAATTTGCTGGCACTATATAAATAAACGTTAATGATGATGATGATATGTCCGATAATGATCTGATTGATTCTGGGGGGTCACTTTAGGACCACACACTGCAATATTTGGCCGGTTATACAGACTGCCCGTTCACCTCTCTCTCTCTTGGAGGGTGCATATATACAATGTAGACTAAATGTAGGGATAAGAGCTCTGTGCTGAGGTGAGCTGCCTCCGTTTCTCTGTTAATTACAGAAAGACCCAAAAGTCAGCAACCCTAAAAGTGAAACGAAAGAGATCAGATCTGAAAGATAACCGTTATTAAACAGCAAGTCTTGAATCAGGACGAGCCGACATCCTACAACACTATGATGTGAGAAATGAACAAGACTTACTCACCTCTAATGGCTTAGACACGCAACATGTCACTGCCTTGGATTAATAAATGCAAAACTCACGGAGAAACACTGGTTTAGAAATTTCTGTTATGGAAAAAATTTCCTCCCACTATCAATAAAGACTCAGTCAGTTTGACCTATGTCTTATGTAGATGTTTTGTTAAAAAAAAAAATGTTTAATAACTTTAAAATGTTATCAAGACAATGTGCAAGGAGATCCACACGGTATTTATAACAATTTGAAGGTCATTGGAATAAGGAATGTGATCATTATTATGTAGACATGCGAAGGAGAAATGAAAAAAATTTTGATTATAAGCTTTTGGGCCCAGTAGCACATTCTTTGGGTCATTATCACAGGCTGACTTCAGGGAGAGGATGTCACTTCTGCAGTATTCTGTCTAGAAACCATTGTGTTGACCTGTTTCTTGTCGTTTAATAAACTAAACCTTCCACCAAAGAATTCCTGCCCGATGTCACCTTTCAGAGATCACGCTGGGCCTGGTGTGAGCTGGACGCGTGTTGGGGCGTAATTTACACTCCGAAAAGGCGAACTTAAAAATAACGCAGTTATGGCCATATGCTGAGTCGTAGCTTCGTAAGACCAGTAACCTATACGCCAGGTATCCGTCAGGCACACATACACACAGCCAGCAGAAGAAATGTTTGTTAACATTTGTATTGATAACAAAACACACATTCGCTAGTAGGCTTCATACAAAACAGCAGATATAAGTTTCCTTCTAGCACACTTATGAAAGTAGCGAAAATTATTTTTAAAATACGCCTTAAAAATCCCATAATATATGCAAAATCAATGCAGAAAGCACCTATCAGCTTCAGGTGTGAATTAGCAAACAGCCAATTAGAAGCTGCTATGTAGGGCTGGAGACTGTCATCACCATCGGTGTGTATTTGCACCTGTCCGCCAGCAGGTGGTGCCAAAGATACGGCCCCTGATGGGGGTATATGCATCTTCTTGCTGGTCGGCCTCAGCCACATTCGTATGAACGCCATTACTGTAATCGGCCTACGTTTGACCGCCCTATCCCGCCTCTGCAGTGGTCCGGTGGCGCAAACGTAGTTACACACAACTCTGCATGCATGCGGATTGTTTTCTGGGGAACGCAGTACAAATTTGCGAAACGTGCATCCAACTCACCATTATATCTATTGTAACGGTCATATATTGTAATTCAGTCATTATTTATAAGCAGTGATAAATCAGCAAACAATGTATGGACCTCATACAGGTCTGTACTCTTCATGTGTAGAGGCTGAATTACAAATGTCATAAGTGCCATGTATTATAGCTCATAGTTACCAGATGGTACAAGTTAGACCAGCGACGGCCAATGTCTAATTGGCTCCTATGGGCTGCGTCTCATTAATGCTATTAAACTATCCTGTCCTTGCTACTCACCAGCCAGTATTTCCTAGAGCTATAGACACAGAGCTCAGCAGAAGATTGCACTTGGATTCACTGATAACAGCGTCATTAGCAGCTGGAGAAATGACTACAAACTCACGCAGTCCATACCTGGGAAAAAAAAAAAAAGATGCATTATCCTAATTAACAATAGACTCAGTTCCGATCTTACGCTTCCCAGGCTGCTCTCCAGCCTAGGACTCATTAATCATCCTGGCCCAGTTTCCACAAGGAACACGTGAGCAGCTGCTTGTGTCATTACCGCAGCAGATTTCATGAATAGTGATAAACAGTGATTTCTGCAGTAGCTGTGACCTAATGCGGACAGTTACATGCTTCATTCTTACAGTTAAATCAGTAATAATGAACAGCAGACTTTTCATTCAAAATGGATTAATGAAACATCATGACATAGTCGTCAAGTGTTATTATTGCAATTGAAACAGTCTGGGGAAAAACATAACATAAGCTGACCCTGTGGTCTAAGAAAATATACAACGTACGATGGAAGTTATGTACTAACAAGTACAATTGTTCAAGTTTTGCACTTAGCCGATAAAAGCTTATTGCTGATTGGTTGCATTGTGTTTCTACACTTTTTCTGTTTGTTCATAAATAGCCCCCAGTGGGACAATGAAAACAATCCAATTAATATTTGAAAAGGGCATTTAACAGTGATGGTAGTGTCCATATTTTAATCAACAGTAAAAAGTCTGCTGCATTTATATAACTGTAGCAAAATAGTTTTGCTTATCAGAGCATAGGTTAATAAAAAGCCATCGGCCATAGCAGTCAACGCCAACAGCCTAAAACAGTCTCTGCGCAAAACTATCATCAGAAAGTAAAGATTAAAGTGCACCAGTCGTCTCCGCACACTAGAGGCGGCCATTTTGTCGGCTCCACCGACGTTCAGCCTATCAAGTCAGTTGGAACTAGTGATATTACTGAGGCATGAGGCACATCCACGCCTCTGTGATGTCACCAGTTTCTACCGTCTTGACAGACTGCATTCTTGTGGATATTGGTTCAGCTGACTAAATGGTTGCATCCATATTATTTAAGCGATTGGTGTAGCTTAATATAAAAGGACATGTATTTATACATGTGTAAGTGTTATTACATCCATGTATTTATATATGTGTAAGTGTTATTACATCCATGTATTAATGGAGGAATAACGGGCAGCACAGTGGCCTAGTGGTTAGCACGTCTGCCTCACAGCACTGGGGTCATGAGTTCGATTCCCGACCATGGCCTTATCTGTGTGGAGTTTGTATGTTCTCCCTGTGTTTGCGTGGGTTTCCTCCGGGTGCTCCGGTTTCCTCCCACACTCCAAAAACATACTGGTAGGTTAATTGGCTGCAATCAAAAAAAAAAATTGACCCTAGTCTCTGTCTGTCTCCCTCTCTGTCTGTCTTTGTGTGAGTGTGTGTATATATTAGGGAATTTAGACTGTAAGCTCCAATGGGGCAGGGACTGATGTGAATGAGTTCTCTGTACAGCGCTGCGGAATTAGTGGCGCTATATAAATAAATGATGATGATGATGATGAATAAGAAATGATCATAAATGTCCTCACTTCTTAACCAGCTTACTTGTACCTGCACTGTGGTACCTGATCCCACTAGATGGCGCTCTTGTGCAGTTGTATTAGGGATGAACTGCGGTTATAACTGGTGCATCGCAGAGCAGCTAATACACCCTGCGAGGTTTCAATATGTTTAACGCACTGAAACCTACTTTCTTCTATAGCATCATCCCCCTCCCCCAATTCCTCTGGATAAGCAGCTTTCCAGCCAGAGCGCACCACATTGATATCCCCATCATGTTACTTCCACGCAACATTATATTTTATATTTTCCCTACTTCATAAGTCATCTAAACCCCAGCTGCCAGGTCTGGTTAGCTAATATCGTTGGTCAAACATTGGTTTGTGTGTGGGACTGTTTACAATCAAAATCCAAACCAATCAGATTGGATCTGTCCAGGTGCAATGACAAATCTGTTTAGCCTATGACCACAGCCAGCGCGATCTGGGAACACTCCGCCACCGGTCATGTGGCCAAACAGGATAACTGGACAGGGTCACACAAACAGGTCCGCCTGTGTAGGGACAGCGTCAGATTGATTACTGACAATTGCTTACTGACGGCTGCTGTCTGTCCAGCTTGAGCTGTGTCCAGCCACTGGGTAGACAACGCTTTAACCCCTCCATGTCGATGGGGGGGGGGAAGGGGGGTAGTTTGTGCCTTAAAAACGGTCAACAACCACATAACAAAATTACTTTCCCAGAATTCTCGTCATAATTACCAGCAGGGAATTAGTTAGTAAGTCCCGCTACACGTCTATCACCTATAAAGGAGATGAAGAGAATACGTACCATCGGACCAAGCAGTGAGCGATGGCGGGGAAATCATTGTTCAAGCACAGCAGGTCCTGCATGCAGACAGGAAGCGTGTCTAGGAGAAACACCCAGGGGTCATACAAACATATCAGGAATAATATGCTCTCCCAACTTCAGGTTTATTACGGCACAGTACAGAACAGAGGTTCAAAGAGGCATAAATGGTTATTTGGATGTCATTTCTTATAGACCTGTGTCACAGATTATCATAGATTTTATGCTGAATTTCCATTACCTGAACAAAAGCAAAAATCTTTGGCAACTACGGACATCCTTATAATGTACATTAAGGAGTGAATCAAGCGATACATAACCTACAGATAACAGGAATGTCAAGTCTGCAGATACACATACAGACAATATTACTACATATACTATAATACAACAATACCACACAGCACTATTCTCCTCTGCGAAGAAGTCCTGGAAATTCACAGTATATGTCGGAGGAATTTAACCCCTTTATTCAATTTTCATGTTCTGGAAATGTGCCAGTTTCCCAAGAATAACTTTTTAATATTTTAGTCTGTCCAAGTGAATTTTAGATCTGACAAACTGTACTTTCATATGGAAGAAAATTAGGGGAAATATTTTTATTTTATGGGCATTAAATAAGAGGGGGGAAAAAAACAGACAAAATAATGGAAACAATATATCTTTCCATTATCATTCAAATTGCAGCTTAACAAGACGAAAAAAGTCATCTGAAACTCAGCAACCGCAGTCTCCAGTTTATTTATTTTTGTATCTTTTATTTTTAGAGCGCCAATCATATTACGCAGTGCTGTAGAGCACATGTAGCCATTCACATCAGTCCCTGCACCATTGGAGCTTACAGTCTTAACCTGGGAACACACTAATATAATTATCATGCAGATCACACAAAAAAACAACCGTTTGGTCCAATATTGCCAGAGTGTGGAAGCTCCCACAATCATATTTAATTTTACCAAAGGAAATCGCATTGTTTGATTTGGTTTTCTAAGCTTCCTAGAAATCACGATCAACGATGGAACGATGTCGGGCAAATGTGGCAGTGTGTATGCACTATTTACCAGCAGTGTAGGCTGATATCTGCAGAGTGTACAGAGTCACAATCTTTTCAGCAGATGGTTATGACAGATGAATATCACAGATGTGAAGGTAGATACTGTAAGTGTGTACACATGAATCTGCATGCTCATTGGGACTATCAGTCATTGGTAAAATCGTTACAGAAATCACATCTGAAGTCATTTTCATTGCCAGCAATTCAATCTCCACCTAAATGTGATTATTCTGCACCACAGGAAGGGGGGGAGCCCCTGAAACGTTGTACATCACTTTGTTACTCCTTATTGTCACTTTATAATGAAAGAATTCCTGTTTCAACCTTATGCAGAGATTTGTATCAGTCACTCCTGTCCAGCTACATTATAATTTCATATATTGAGTGGTTACTAATTTTAAACCCCAAGAAATACCTATCGGTGCACCTCAATATAAAGCTGAAGAGTTGTCTACTCTTCATACATGGATTTACCAGCAGGGGGAGCACTAGGCTAAGCTCAGAATAGACTCTACTATACAGTCATGGCAAAATATTTTGAGAATTACACAAGTATTGGTTTTTCACACAGTTTGCTGCTTCAGAGTTTTTAGACCGTTTTGTCAGATGTTGCTATGGTATACTGAAGTAACATTACAAGCATTTCATTAGTGTCAAAGGCTTTTATTGACAATTATATTAAGTTTATGCAAAGAGTCAATATTTGTAGTGTTGACCCTTCTTTTTGAAAACCTCTGCAATTCGCCCTGGCATGCTGTCAATCAACTTCTGGGCCACATACTGACTGATGGCCGCCCATTCTTGTCTAATCAATGCTTGGAGTTTGTCAGAATTTGTGGGTATATGTTTGTCCACCCGCCTCTTGAGGATTGACCACAAGTTCTCAATGGGATTAAGGTCTGGAGTTTCCTGACCATGGACCCAAAATTTAGATGTTTTGATCCCCGAGCCACTTAGTTATCACTTTTGTTCCTCACCAAACTGTTCTTGGATGGTTGGGAGAAGTTGCTCTTGGAGGATGTTTTGGTACCATTCTTTATTCATGGCTGTGCTCAAATTGTGAGTGAGCCCACTCCCTTGGCTGAGAAGCAACCCCACACATGAATGGTCTCAGGATGCTTTACTGTTGGCATGACACAGGACTGATGGTAGCGCTCACCTTTCCTTCTCCAGACAAACGTTTTTCCAGATGCCCCAAACAATCTCAAAGGGGACTCATCAGAGAAAATGACTTCACCCCAGTCCTCAGCAGTCCAATCCCTGGACGTTTTGCAGAATATCAGTCTGTCCCGGATGTTTTTCCTGGAGAAAAGTGGCTTAATTGCTGGCCATCTTGACCCCAGGCCGTCCTCCTTCACCTCACAGATGCACTCACACCTGTCTGCTGCCATTCCTGAGCAAGCTCTGCACTGGTGGTGCCCCGATCCCGCAGCTGAATCAACTTTAGGAGACGGTCCTGGCGCTTGCTGGACGTTCTTGGGCGCCCTGAAGCCCTCTTCACAACTATTGAATCTCTCTACTTTAAGTTGTTGATGATCCAATAGATGGTTGATTTAGGTGCAATATCCTTGGCTTTGAAGCCCTTTTTGTGCAAAGCACTGATGACTGCACGTGTTTCCTTGCAGATAACCATGGTTAACAGAGCAATGATTTCAAGAACCACCCTCCTCTTAAAGCTTCCAGTCTTATTCTAACTCAATCAGCATGACAGAGTGATCTCCAGCCTTGTCCTCGTCAACACGCTCACCTGTGTTAACGAGAGAATCACTGACCTGATGTCAGCTGGTCCTTTTGTGGCAGGGCTAAAATGCGGTGGAAATGTTGTTTTTGGGATAAAGTTCATTGTCATGGCAAAGAGGGACATTCTGGAGTATATGCAAATTGCCATCATAAAAACTGAGACAACAGATTTTATGAAAAATAATATTTGTGTCATTCTTAAAACGTTTGGCTATGACTGTACTAACTGGCAGATCTTTCTCTATACATCAGACTTGTGATGCCATAATGGGGTTTTTTATTATACCATTAAACTACTACTATTTAGGAACCAATGTAGCCCTCCAGTGGGTCACAGAATGCATCTGACGGTAGGGAGAGAAGAGAGCACTGGCGGATTGAATCTGCCCCAGCTGTTCAAGTTGCTATAACATAGGATGTGTATTAAAAGCAGCACTTTCCAGGATTGGCTGCAACTACTGTCCAATCAGGAGTCACATTAACAACCTACATATCCAATACAAATTTGAATTCACTACGAGCACTGACAGCTCTCTCCTCTCCCGTCGGTGAGTGACGTCAGTCCGGTAATGCGGTCTATGTCCAAAGGTCGGAGGGGAAGGGGGCTGACCTATGGCTATCAGAGAGGATTACAGGACACTCTGCTAGCTAGACAAATGACAAACACTGTCAAAAGCTGTATTTTACGTCTATCCCGGTACAGTTATCATTCACAAAATGTGCTCTGTACCTTCTCCTTCTACTTCCTCTTCCTTCTCGTCTTTCTCCCCCGACTCTTGCACAAAGTAATGGTGCTTGATGAAGAATTTGAAGTCGGCAAACAAAACTTCGCACCCTTCCTCCTCCCACACACCGGTGGTAAACTCTCCCTGTAAGACAGAAGATGGTCACAACACAGTACCGGGGATAGTGGGAGGATGGACGGACAGATTTGTACAACACTGCAGAAGGTGTTGGTGCTATGAACAGAAATTATTAAAAAAAATTCCCTTTTTTATAATAAAGCGCAAACTTACCTTTTCAGGTGTCTTCTTTGTGGGAACGCCAATCAGTTTCCAGTCATTCAAGACCTCTTCAACTTTTGAAATAAATCTGTAATGAGAACGGCAGTTGAGATAAAGTCATTAATGGTGGCAATGATGGTAACGAGGGGGCAGAGTAGAGAGTTATGTTGCAGACAGAGACGAATATGAACTAAGCTTAATAATAAATTCTTCATTCACATTATGGTTATTACATGGAGGACAAGCAGGATAACTTGTAGCAGTAACACTGACTTACCTCTCCCATTCAGAAGCTGTGGTGAAGTCAGTGATCTCAAACACCTCGGACTCAGGCTACAGATGGAGAGAGATACCGGTTACTGCGAGAGGGTGTGCGGCAGAGGGCGACTAGTGACATATAGACAGTAGGAAGGGATAACACGACAGAACAAGGAACATACACAGAGAAGGGGGACACATACAAGTGCAGAGACAGACATAGGGCTAGATTTACTAAGCTGCGGGTTTGAAAAAGTGTGGATGTTGCCTATAACAACCAATCAGATTCTAGCTGTCATTTTGTAGTATGTACTAAATAAATGATAACTAGAATCTGATTGGTTGCTATAGGCAACATCCACACTTTTTCAAACTCGCAGCTTAGTAAATCTAGCCCATAGAGAGGAGAGAGAGACAATTACACAGATAAATCACTGAACCAAAGAGACAGACAGAGAGATATGGCAGAGAGACAGGTGGGGATGGGAGGAAAGATTACAGATTCTGAGAGACAGATGAGTGAGATTATACAGAGGGACAGACAGATCATCATCATCATCTATTTATATATCACCATTAATTCTACAGCGCTGTACAGAGAACTCACTCACATCAGTCCCTGCTCCATTGGAGCTTACAGTCTAGATTCCCTAACATACACACACAGACAGACAAAAAGAGAGTATACAGAGAGACAGCCAGGTGACAGGGTATACAGAGAGACAGACAGATGACAGGGTATACAGAGAGACAGATGACAGGGTATACAGAGAGACAGACAGATGACAGGGTAAACAGAAAGACAGACAGATGACAGGGTATACAGAGAGACACAGACAGATGACAGGGTATACAGAGAGAGAGAGACAGACAGATGACAGGGTATACAGAGAGACAGACAGACAGATGACAGGGTATACAAAGAGACAGACAGACAGATGACAGGGTATACAGAGAGACAGACAGACAGATGACAGGGTATACAGAGAGACATACAGACAGATGACAGGGTATACAGAGAGACAGACAGATGACAGTGTATACAGAGAGACAGACAGATGACAGTGTATACAGAGACACAGACAGATGACAGGGTATACAGAGGGACAGACAGATACAGGATATACAGAGAGAGAGAGACAGACAGATGACAGGGTATACAGAGAGACAGACAGATGACAGGGTATACAGAGAGACAGACAGATGACAGGGTATACAGAGAGACAGACAGATGACAGGGTATACAGAGAGACAGACAGATGCAGGGTATACAGAGAGACAGACAGATGACAGGGTATACAGAGGGACAGACAGATGACAGGGTATACAGAGGGACAGACAGATAACAGGGTAAACAGAGGGACAGACAGATGACAGGGTAAACAGAGGGACAGACAGATGACAGGGTATACAGAGGGACAGACAGATGACAGGGTATACAGAGGGACAGACAGATGACAGGGTATACAGAGAGACAGACAGATGACAGGGTATACAGAGACAGACAGATGACAGGGTATACAGAGAGACAGACAGATGACAGGGTATACAGAGGGACAGACAGATGACAGGGTATACAGAGGGACAGACAGATGACAGGGTATACAGAGGGACAGACAGATGACAGGGTATACAGAGGGACAGACAGATGACAGGGTATACAGAGAGACAGACAGATGACAGGGTATACAGAGAGACAGACAGATGACAGGGTATACAGAGAGACATACAGACAGATGACAGGGTATACAGAGAGACAGACAGATGACAGTGTATACAGAGAGACAGACAGACAGATGACAGTGTATACAGAGACACAGACAGATGACAGGGTATACAGAGGGACAGACAGATACAGGGTATACAGAGAGAGAGAGACAGACAGATGACAGGGTATACAGAGAGACAGACAGATGCAGGGTATACAGAGAGACAGACAGATGACAGGGTATACAGAGGGACAGACAGATGACAGGGTATACAGAGGGACAGACAGATGACAGGGTATACAGAGGGATAGACAGATGACAGGGTATACAGAGGAACAGACAGATGACAGGGTATACAGAGGGACAGACAGATGACAGGGTATACAGAGGGACAGACAGATGACAGGGTATACAGAGAGAGACAGACAGATGACAGGGTATACAGAGAGACAGACAGATGACAGGGTTACAGAGGGACAGACAGATGACAGGGTATACAGAGGGACAGACAGATGACAGGGTATACAGAGACAGACAGATGACAGGGTATACAGAGAGACAGACAGATGACAGGGTATACAGAGGGACAGACAGATGACAGGGTATACAGAGGGACAGACAGATGACAGGGTATACAGAGGGACAGACAGATGACAGGGTATACAGAGGGACAGACAGATGACAGGGTATACAGAGAGACAGACAGATGACAGGGTATACAGAGAGACAGACAGATGACAGGGTATACAGAGAGACATACAGACAGATGACAGGGTATACAGAGAGACAGACAGATGACAGTGTATACAGAGAGACAGACAGACAGATGACAGTGTATACAGAGACACAGACAGATGACAGGGTATACAGAGGGACAGACAGATACAGGGTATACAGAGAGAGAGAGACAGACAGATGACAGGGTATACAGAGAGACAGACAGATGCAGGGTATACAGAGAGACAGACAGATGACAGGGTATACAGAGGGACAGACAGATGACAGGGTATACAGAGGGACAGACAGATGACAGGGTATACAGAGGGATAGACAGATGACAGGGTATACAGAGGAACAGACAGATGACAGGGTATACAGAGGGACAGACAGATGACAGGGTATACAGAGGGACAGACAGATGACAGGGTATACAGAGAGAGACAGACAGATGACAGGGTATACAGAGAGACAGACAGATGACAGGGTTACAGAGGGACAGACAGATGACAGGGTATACAGAGGGACAGACAGATGACAGGGTATACAGAGACAGACAGATGACAGGGTATACAGAGAGACAGACAGATGACAGGGTATACAGAGGGACAGACAGATGACAGGGTATACAGAGAGACAGACAGATGACAGGGTTACAGAGGGACAGACAGATGACAGGGTTACAGAGGGACAGACAGATGACAGGGTATACAGAGAGACAGACAGATGACAGTGTATACAGAGAGACAGACAGATGACAGGGTATACAGAGGGACAGACAGATGACAGGGTATACAGAGGGACAGACAGATGACAGGGTATACAGAGGGACAGACAGATGACAGGGTATACAGAGGGACAGACAGATGACAGGGTATACAGAGAGACAGACAGATGACAGGGTATACAGAGACAGACAGATGACAGGGTATACAGAGAGACACAGACAGATGATAGGGTATACAGAGAGACAGACAGATGACAGGGTATACAGAGGGACAGACAGATGACAGGGTATACAGAGAGACAGACAGATGACAGGGTTACAGAGGGACAGACAGATGACAGGGTATACAGAGAGACAGACAGATGACAGTGTATACAGAGAGACAGACAGATGACAGGGTTACAGAGGGACAGACAGATGACAGGGTATACAGAGAGACAGACAGATGACAGGGTATACAGAGGGACAGACAGATGACAGGGTATACAGAGGGACAGACAGATGACAGGGTATACAGAGACAGACAGATGACAGGGTATACAGAGACAGACAGATGACAGGGTATACAGAGGGACAGACAGATGACAGGGTATACAGAGAGACAGACAGATGACAGGGTATACAGAGAGACAGACAGATGACAGGGTTACAGAGGGACAGACAGATGACAGGGTATACAGAGAGACAGACAGATGACAGGGTATACAGAGAGACAGACAGATGACAGGGTATACAGAGGGACAGACAGATGACAGGGTATACAGAGGGACAGACAGATGACAGGGTATACAGAGGGACAGACAGATGACAGGGTATACAGAGGGACAGACAGATGACAGGGTATACAGAGAGACAGACAGATGACAGGGTATACAGAGGGACAGACAGATGACAGGGTATACAGAGGGACAGACAGATGACAGGGTATACAGAGAGACAGACAGACAGATGACAGGGTATACAGAGAGACAGACAGATGACAGGGTATACAGAGAGACACAGACAGATGACAGGGTATACAGATAGACAGACAGACAGATGACAGGGTATACAGAGAGACAGACAGATGACAGGGTATACAGAGGGACAGACAGATGACAGGGTATACAGAGGGACAGACAGATGACAGGGTATATGGGGCAGAGGGGTCCCTAGGAGCTGCCAGATACTCACATCACTGTCCGCCGCCATTTTGGGAGAGTGGTGACGTCAGCACGGGGCATGCCGGGTACCCGGAACACAATCAAAACATCACCCGGCAGCTCCAGGAGCCCGGAGAGCCGGACAGTGCGGGAGACTGAGCCAGTATCCCCCAATCAGTACAGCCTGCCCCTGTCCGTTCCCTGTGCCTCCAACCTCCCCTCACAATCTGTACACTCTCCCCCTGTGCCTCCAACCTCCACCATCTTTTCATGTTGCATTCATTTCACGCGGAATAGTTTGTTTTATTTCTTAAACCTTCTTTGATTAATTTACTATTATTATCACTATAATTATATACATTCCCAGTGTGCCTGCATCTCTCACCTGTCTGTCCCCATCACCTAAATATCTGTGTATCTGTGTGCATCTATCCTTCATACATTAATCCCTGTATATCCATATTGTCCCGTGCAGCCTCCCCTCCCTCCTTCTCCTGTAACCTAACCTCCCCTCCCCTCCCCGTACCTGCAGCCTCCACTCCCTCCTTCCCCTGTACCTATTCATCCCTCACCCTCCCTGTACCTGCAGCCTCCACTCCCTCCTTCCCCTGTACCCAACCATCCCTCACCCTCCCTGTACCTGCACCCTCCACTCCCTTCTTCCCCTGTACCCAACCATCCCTCACCCTCCCTGTACCTGCAGCCTCCACTCCCTCCTTCCCCTGTACCCAACCCATCCCTCACCCTCCCTGTACCTGCACCCTCCACTCCCTCCTTCTCCTGTAACCAACCATCCCTCACCCTCCCTGTACCTGCAGCCTCCCCTCCCTCCTTCCCCTGTACCCAACCATCCCTCACCCTCCCTGTACCTGCAGCCTCCACTCCCTCCTTCCCCTGTACCCAACCATCCCTCACCCTCCCTGTACCTGCAGCCTCCCCTCCCTCCTTCCCCTGTACCCAACCATCCCTCACCCTCCCTGTACCTGCACCCTCCACTCCCTTCTTCCCCTGTACCCAACCATCCCTCACCCTCCCTGTACCTGCAGCCTCCACTCCCTCCTTCCCCTGTACCCAACCATCCCTCACCCTCCCTGTACCTGCACCCTCCACTCCCTTCTTCCCCTGTACCCAACCATCCCTCACCCTCCCTGTACCTGCAGCCTCTACTCCCTCCTTCCCCTGTAACCTAACCTCCCCTCCCCTCCCCGTACCTGCAGCCTCCACTCCCTCCTTCCCCTGTACCTATTCATCCCTCACCCTCCCTGTACCTGCACCCTCCACTCCCTTCTTCCCCTGTACCCAACCATCCCTCACCCTCCCTGTACCTGCAGCCTCCACTCCCTCCTTCCCCTGTAACCTAACCTCCCCTCCCCTCCCCGTACCTGCAGCCTCCACTCCCTCCTTCCCCTGTACCTATTCATCCCTCACCCTCCCTGTACCTGCAGCCTCCCCTCCCTCCTTCCCCTGTACCTATTCATCCCTCACCCTCCCCGTACCTGCAGCCTCCACTCCCTCCTTCCCCTGTACCTATTCATCCCTCACCCTCCCTGTACCTGCAGCCTCCACTCCCTCCTTCCCCTGTACCCAACCATCCCTCACCCTCCCTGTACCTGCAGCCTCCACTCCCTCCTTCCCCTGTACCCAACCATCCCTCACCCTCCCTGTACCTGCAGCCTCCACTCCCTCCTTCCCCTGTACCTATTCATCCCTCACCCTCCCTGTACCTGCAGCCTCCACTCCCTCCTTCCCCTGTACCCAACCATCCCTCACCCTCCCTGTACCTGCAGCCTCCACTCCCTCCTTCCCCTGTACCCAACCATCCCTCACCCTCCCTGTACCTGCAGCCTCCACTCCCTCCTTCCCCTGTACCCAACCATCCCTCACCCTCCCTGTACCTGCAGCCTTCACTCCCTCCTTCCCCTGTACCCAACCATCCCCCATCCAAAACAGATAATTAGGTAGTGGTCGGAGTTTTAACAACCAGTAACACACGAGCATTAGGATGTTGACCACAGCACAGACTATTCCTGCTTAGCCAAATCCTGCATGTAGTATGTGTACTATGTGTGTATGTAATGAGCAAAGCTAGATCATCATGATTCAAATCCAATCACTGAAATGTTACAGCATAGAGTGGTCCTTTAAGGCTCCTGTAAAACTGGTCTGGGAATTTGTATACAATGTTCATACATCCAACTTTTTCCCTTGGTTGTGGAAACGATAAAAAGGATCAGTAAGAAATTTGCAAAGCCTTAATTTTAGTAATACATTTTGTAGTTACATTTTTAAAGGGGCCCCCACTTCCTCAATCCATCCTATGGCCCTACACCAGTAACGTTACATTTACCCACCAAGATCTGATCCATATCAACCCAACAATACTTGATACAGGTGCCTCAACCTCATGCATTCTTCTTATCCACATTGCTTCCAGATCTGGGGGTAAATGTATCAAGCTGAGAGTTTCCGGCGGGTTTGAAAAACCAATCAGATTCTAGTTATCATTTATTTAGTACATTCTACAAAATGATAGCTGGTATCTGATTGGTTGCTATAGGCAACATCTCCACTTTTCAAACCCGCTTGATACATTTACCCCCAGATTGTAACATGAATATGTAATATGCAGCAAGACTATAGTAGCCTTTGGTGGCATATTTGCCTTTAGAACCAGGACCTCTTATACCATTGGGTTTATTAGAGCTTATATAAAGTTGTTTGTTGCATCATAGTGGAATGAAAATAATTTACAGTTCATCTACAGTAACAATAAAAATAAATGGTACGTACAGAGCTGAGCATATTTATTGAGTCACTCACAAATGCGCATTGTAATGGCTAGTTGCATTACTGTGGTGACCTATACATTGTATGTGTATGAGCAGGAAGCTGAAGAGGAACATGTACATGCACGTAAATAAATGTATGTTGTGAATATTTGGGCATCCAGAGAGTGTGAGAAGTTCTCTCCTCTTCCAATGAAAGCCCGATTGCACAACCCATAGAGATCGAACAGGGGGGATTCAAGATGAACTTAGTGTGTTTGGAATGAGCACTGCTAAGAACAACTTGGGATCTAATGGTATAATAAATCTTATGACCTTGGAAAGCATTTGCTACTGGGCAATGCCACCAAATAAAATAAGAGGTACCAAGACCCCTACATCTTGAGAAGCAATGTGGATCGGCACCGGAGGGAAATATTTTATGAAGCCGTTCAAGAGTCAAGCACCGATCCAAAGTGCTGTTTATAGTAGAGGAGGAAAAATATGAAAAGACTGTTTCCGAACCATAGATCTCTCTCTTATAGCAAGTCTACCTCTATGCCACTCTGTATTTACACTTAGAAAGTGGTTGGACCCAACTGAGCAATGGATAAACCCTGAAAATAATTGGGGACTGGACTAATTGCATCCTGGCCCTGCCCCCTGCTGTAATTTGCCAAAACAGGTATGGTTTAGCAGAGGAGCGGGACTTAAAGACACGATTTGTGTGGCCACACCCACGGGGAGCTGCATGGAGATGTCCCCTCCGGGACGGGAGGTCTCAGAAAGTAGCCAAGTATAACATACTTTGCATAGCTAGAACAGTAAGGGCCAACTTGAAATGAAAGGGGCCCCACATAGGATGGATGGAGGGCACAGTACATCCCCCAATCCTCAAGGTATGTAGCACTTCCCTGCACTATGCAGAGAAGGTCACGTGATACAGAGGTCAGCTGCACCAACCTGATCAGGAGTAGCCGGCTTGGGGCCACCTGTTGCCCACCGCTGTTCTACAAAATGATGGCTAGAATCTGATTGGTTGCTATGGACAACATCCACTTTTTTTAGAATGTTTTATAAATCTACCCCAGTCTTGTATTATATACATACTTTAACAAACCCATGGTGGATACATCTTACACCTTAGTCTTGTGTTTGTAAGGTCATTAAATAGAAAAAAACTATGAAGTAGCAAGCAGTAGCCCAGTTGTATTTACTGAGCACTGACACTGGAGACAATATTGATCTTACCTATTGACGTAATTCAAGTCAGTTATTTCAGGCAGCATTGGGAAAACAAAGGGGAGGTCCTAATTTTAATTTCCTGATAACCTCTATTAGTGATCAATGAAAGCAGCCAGGCAGTGTAGAACAAACCATCTCAGGGACTATATAACGTCCTTTCAGTTTCACATTTATTCATTGGTCAGTCATCCATACATTATAAATAATCATATATGGCGTGTCCAATCACTCATGTATATTAATTTGTAATTAGATTATTTTTCGGTTCAATAATTAATATTTATTTATAAGTAGAGAAGGAGTAATCACATATCGAGGCGAACGCCGACGCGCGTTTCGCTATCTGCTTTATCAAGGCAAAAATAGATAGCCTTGTGTTTGCAAGATTATTCAACAGAAAACTAAGTAGCAAACACAAACATGAATCCTGTTGTGTTTACTGAGCATTGCTATTGACTAGGGAGACAATAGAGATCTTACCTACTGACGTAAACCAAGACATGTTATGTCAGGCAGCATTGGGAAAACAGAGGGGGGGGGATACTAATTTTCATTTCCTGGTAACCATTATCACCGGACCAATAAAATCAGCCACACATTATATATGTACACATTTTCTACCATTGAAATCTGACTATATGCAGACGTTAAGGATTTTTTTTGCCAGATAATATCATGGGAAGGGAGTAGATAATTTTCCATACACGTCCTGTCTGTGGGGTTATAGAATATGAAACTAGCAACCAATTAGCAATTTGCTTTCATCTCCAAATCCAAGATCATCATCTTTCCTCCTTCTATCCTTCCCAATATCTCCCTGTTGGTTGACAACAACACTCTTTCTCCTGTCACCTAAACCCGCTGCCCAGGCGTCACCCTTGACTCAGCTCTTAGCTCTACCCCTCATATACACTCCCTCACCAAATCCTGCCACTTCCTCCTGTGTATCATCACGAAAATCCATTCCTTTCTCTCTCAGGAAGCAACCAAAATCCAGGTCCATTCAATCATCATTTATCGTCTCGACTATTGCAACCTCCTTCTCACCGGTCTTCCTGACTCTCCCATTTCTGACCCGATCCACACAGAATGCTGCGGCATCTTCCTCTCCCACCACATCTTCTCTGCTTCTCCTCTGTGTAAATCCCTTCACTGACTCCCCATCCGTTTCAGAATTCAGTTTATGCTCCTTACCCTCACTTACAAAGTCCTTACCAACGTCTCTCCCCCTTACATCGCTGACTTTGTCTCGATGTACACCCCCACTCGCCCACTCCGCTCCGCCTCTCACCTCCGCCTCAATTCACCTCTCATTAATTTCTCCCATGCCCACCTCCAAGACTTCTGCCGTGCTGCCCCTAATCTTTGGAACTCCCTACTGCGCCTCACTCGACTCCCCCCAACCTCCAGTCCTTCAAACGCTCACTCAAAACTCACCATTTCAAGCTCGCCTATCTAACCATCTTATCCATCACCTCCTCTTCCTCGTCTGCCATCTTCATCTCTTCCCAGTTGGTCCTACTGTCTCTCACCACCCCTCCCTCTAGAATGTAAGCTCTTGCGGGCAGGGTCCTCTCTACCTATTGTCTCACGTCTCTCTACTGTCTGACTCCCTCGTACGTCCTGTCACGTCTTTTACTGCACTCTGTGTGAGTCCCCATAGCATTACTCACACTCATCTGTGCTACTTATGTGTATTACCCCATCTATTTGTTACTTCCTTCTGTATCCGGCGCTACGGAATCTGTGGCGCCTTATAAATAATTAATAATCTACTACAAGTTAGACAATGAAAGTAAATGTCTGATTGGTTGCTGTGAGCGACAGCACATTGACACATTTCTGGGCCAGACGATCATAAAATAGTTTGTTTTTTGTTTTGTTTTTAAACCACAAAATCAATTTGATAGCCGGCAAAATAGATTTCCTGGTACAAAAATACCCTTTAACAATATAAATATCTGGATTTTTAATTTTTAACTACAGATCCCAGCATGCACCGCAAGCCTTTGAGAAGTAGTAAAAAATTTGTTTTAATCATACAATGTCTGGGAGAGGGGCACCTCAAATCGCGTAATTTTGGCCCTGCCCCCACAAGTACAAATACGTTTTGTCGAGGCGGCGGGGTCCAAAATGACGCAATTCTAGGTGAATTGCGTCATTTTAACAAGGGAATTGCGGGATGCGGGAGAAATGCCAGCTCTCCCGGGAGTCCGGGAGACCGACCCGGATTTCGGGAGTCTCCCGGGCTTTCCGGGAGAGTTGGCAAGTATGATTTTAATTCATAGCAGCAATGGCAATCAAACAACGACTAAATTCGTTATGTATGCTTAATCTGTGGTGCCCTTTTAAATCAAGAGTATGCAACCTTTGGCTCTCCAGCTTTTGTGGAACTACAAGTCCCAGCGAACCCTGGCGGCCTTCAACAAGAATCATTTTTTTGACTACCGGGGCTTACTGGGACTTGTAGTTCAACAGCAACTGCAGAGGTGTTGGTTGCCTAAACCCGCTTAAAATTATTTTATATACTTTTGTAATATTGATGATGTCAGTAGTTCGGTTTGGTTTTGCCAGTAATCTTTTTATGATATCATCATTTGCTATTAATAATTGGCCATTAAAATGAGCTCAACATTAACGACCCATGTAATGTGTGTGTGTAGGATTACATAATACTATTTGAGTGAATCTACCTCCTCCCCTGGGGACAGTCCCAAGCACTCAGCTGACTGCTGGTTGTCCTAGCAGCAGTATGTAAACTAAAGGCTTCCATTCAGTGGCCAGATCCGCCTGTATGAGACGTCCATCAGCCTCAAGAAAGTCCTTTCAGTCAGTTAGTGTGGGGGCTGCATGATTCAGAGACACAACCTGAGGACGTCAACAAGAACAGGACCAGGGCAAGAAGGCAGAGCTGAGATGGTCTCTGCACCCCTGGACCACAGCCTGTGTCTGTCACTCTGCAGACAGCTGTAATCTCTGGCTGACATCACCTAATCCCCAGACAGGTAATTGGTGTCACTTTACCTTCGCTTACACCTGTCTCATGTTTATCAGCTGCTGTGTCTTGTAAACTGGAGAACAAAACTTGTTTAGTCACAGGTGGAGAGTCACACTGAACTGTATGTATAAATATGATTACAGACTTAACATGGGGCGGCTGGCAATTTTTGGACAAGTAGAGTGAGTGAGGTGTATTACCACATATTTACTTGTTGTTAGAGGAATAGCAACCATTGATGTACGGTGCCCCAATTAGCCCCCCGCCCCCCAAAAAAAATCTGTAGCCCACTCAAGAACCCGGCTCTCCGCAAATTAAATGGATATTTCTATGTCTGATTTGGAAACAGCCAGGACCTGTCCTGAGCGTAACTGTCTGTCCTTTAGACAGAAGAAAGCATTTTATTTTTTGGAATTAAAGTCATTGGGGTTTGTTGTGCATACTGTTATTTTTACATTATTGTAGGAGAAGCATTGGGTTAAGGATTAGTTTTCCCTTCCACAGTGAAACCCTGACATCTTTATTTATTATGCTCTAAAGACAGCAGCGTCTCGGCACTGGAAAATTTACAAAACTAATATAAATAATATGAAATTATATATATATATATATATATATATATATATATATATATATATATAATGTAAGTGATTGCAATGTGATAGTGTTACAATGAAGGCAGTAGGAGAAGTGGCGGTATGACATACAACGTATACCCCCCACTTCCATAACTGTGTATATATATATATATATAATGTAAGTGACTGGAACATGATAGTGTTACAATGAAGGCAGTAGGAGAAGTGGCAGTATGACATACAACGTATACCCCCCATTTCCACAACTGTGTATATATATATATATATATATATATATATATATATATTATGTAAGTGACTGGAACATGATAGTGTTACAATGAGGTCAGTAGGAGAAGTGGCAGTATGATATACCACTATATACCAGCCCACTTCAACCACTGGGTACGCTGGTGTATTATAAAGAGTACTATGACTCTGGGCCCTGTAGCTTTTGTCAGGCTTGGCTATTACTGGGGTTGAGCTGCCACCATGTTTGGTTTTGAGTTACCCCCCATTGAATAAGCTGTACAAGTTCCCAATTGAGTTACTTACCACAGTGTGAGCCCAGAGGAACAGGAGTGAGAGTCGTCCCTCTCTGACTTCGGTAATACCTCGGTGGAGGTGGATATCTGGGGCAGATGTTCATGACGTACCCTGTCTGTGGTAGAAGGGTATTATGCAGATCTCTAGCCTGATGGTTCCTATTGTATATGTGCGATACCTAACAAGGGAGATGATTATACATCTTGCCACGATTGTGTGTTTCATCTGGACCATTTCCTTACCTGCCATTTAGAGAACAGCATTGGACTATAATGTACAACATGTTAAGTAAAGGAGATTTGGAACATGGAGTCAGTATTAAATATTTCCTACTTCATCTTAATCTTAAAGAGGTGACAACCACTTATAGAACATTGGTGGACATATTGATCCTGTATAGAGCATGTTGTCGACATCAAAGACATATACTGTATGTAAACATCTTAGTAGGTTGTTTGAGATAGAGCTGTGACAATGGGGGAAGATATTTCCCCATGCTCTGCAGACTTCATGTCTGTAATCCTATTGAAAGACGCTTTCGGTAGCTTCTGTCAGACTGCGATGACTAACGACTGACGTGGTGACATCAGGGCTCACTGCTTATTATTTACAGGAGTTTATACCTATATTAGAAATTCCTGTGTACTATACAGTGATTATCTACAATAATACCACAAATCATCTAACAAAATGCGGTGTAGATAAAGCCATGAAGGATCCATTTACCCATTATCAGACAGACTACGCTTTTGCTGATGATGATGACTGAATGACTTGTAAAATGGTTTGTTGACCCTCCAATTATTCCAATTTAATAATCTTGCTCTGCATGGATGGTTCTTAATGAAATTATAGGCCTCATTCATGAATATTGACTCCTTTGTATGTGGGAGACAGGTGTTCTTAAGATAAAGCACGTTAGCAGCAGGAATGCTGCTGGTAATGTATACACGCACCTTCCTTATTCAATAAAGTCAGGTGATATTTCTGTACCTTGCTCATATTGCTGGTTGGTTTAACGAATGGTTATTGTACATCCATTTATGACGTAGTTTGATGTTTTAGCTTGATAATGGCGCTGGCTTTATGGCTTGATCGTCATGTAACTGAACTTTCCTGATGCAGCACTAACTTTGGTTACTTAGTTATATCTAATGGAAATAAATACATCCGCGCTCGCAGCAGTCAGGAGAATCGCTTCTTAAGTACGTGTTCTTTAGCAGTATCATTTGAACCAGCTACAGCGCAGGTGTAAGTGCCGACTGATAGTGATCACTGACACAGCATAGTCTTTGTATTAAAAACTACACGTATGTGTGCACAGAACATGTGTATGAAAGGAAGAGAAACTAAAAACGCATTGTCAGGGGCAAACGCAGGATTTGCAGAGGGGGGTTTCCACACCACACCGCCAGTGGGCGTGACCAGCATGCATGGGGGCGTGGCTATAATATTAGACAGTGCTTGGCTGCTCTCCAACTCTTCCTATCCCCATAATATACATGGGCAATGCTGCCTGCACTACTGTAAGGTGCACGCAGCTCTCTCTTTTCGAGCAGAGCCGTGTGAAGCGGGGGCAGGGTCCAGCCACCTCAATTTATACAGTGCCCCAGGCTTGGAGGGGGGTTTTCCAGGCACTAGGAACCCCTCCTCCTCGGTTTGCCTATGATTGTATATACTATATGTATTAAAAACATCCTGATTTATGTATTTAATGTAAAAATCTATTTTATTTAAACACATATTTTTATAAATGATTATAGTATTATGAGTTGTTCATTTATTTTACAGAATATGTTTTTTTGTGTGTAGGTTGCGTTCGAAGATGAATCAGTTCACACAGTGACCAGTTTGAATGGCTCTAGACAGACAGCTCCTGAAATTGCACAATAACTAAATCAGATGACAAAACTGAATATTTCTTAGGTAATGGTCATGGAGCGGACCGCAGACAATGGAGAACTGCGTTTGGTCTTTCTGGAGGCTGTTGCGTCGGGGAACTTGGAGGCAGTAATCACAAGTCTCAGTACTGACCCCAGACTTATCAACGCTCAGCATCCAGAGTCTGGGAACACGCCTCTCATAGCGGCTGCTGAGGAAAACCGCTCAGAGGTAAAACAAAGAAATACAAATCTTGTATTATTAAATTTTATGGTGAACTAGCAGAAGTCACTTAACGCTGTCTCTGCTTCTGTGAGTCCTGCAGTGGTTTAATGAAGCAATTGGGACTGAACTGTGTCATCGCTCTATTGTAAAGCCCTACAGCATATGCTTGCACTATATCAATGTTAATAACAATAATAGTAATAATAATAAATGTTGTCATTTGTCCCTGATTTCAAAAACAGTCCCAGTGGGTGAAGAATATTATTCCTGGGAATTTACTGAAGTGCAGAGTACAACGTCTCTTGCTCTTTAAACTGGATACATTTCTTAGTATCATCGGGTTCTGTATATTTAAGCTGTGAAGAGCCACTGAGGCAAGAGCAAAGGGCTCTTCTACCACCTATTTACCGTCACTTACCACGGTCCGCGTAGACCTCTATGGGGACGGTGGATTGAGGCAATTTACTAAGTTGCAAAAAGGTCAACTGTTCACAGCTGTTAACGCCGCCTCAGGATGACGTAACTTGATTTCAACATGAGATCCAGCTGAACCCTCTCCGGCTTCTCTAGATCCCTTATGGGTCAAAGCACCATGTGCACAGCACTTCCTCATTTGGCTGGGAGCATTAAGCTGTTGGTGAATGAGTATTAATAAGGAGATGGGTCTTCGTCAGGGCTCCCAGAACAGCCCCAACAAAGTAAATAGCGGTCAGTACTTTGTGCCGTTGCAATTTGCAGCAATAAAAATATGATCGTTAGCGCCCCCAATGATAAATAGACCCTGAGTATAATGTTAAAATGATAGTTATTTATTTATTATTATTTTCCTTTATTTATAGAGCACCAACATATTCTGCAGAGCTTTACAATCAAATTATGAGTACCTGCCCCATGGAGCTTACAATCTAATTTCCATACCACAAGCTCACAAAAACTTGAGCCAGAGTAAATTAAGTCAAAAGCCAATTATCCCATCAGTGTGTGTTTGAACCTTGGAAGGAAACTGGAGCACTAAGAGAAAATCCACATGAAAATGGAAAACACAAATGGATAGCACGATGGCTCAGTGGTTAGCATTTTTGCCTCACAGGGGTCATGAGTTCGATTCCCAACCACGGCCTTAACTATGTGGAGTTTGTATGTTCTTCCTGTATTTGCGTGGATTTCCTCCGGGTGCTCCGGTTTCCTCCCACACTCCAAAAACATACTAGTAGGTTAATTGGCTGTGATTAAATTGACCTTAGTCTCTCTCGTTCTGCCTGTGTATTAGGGAATTTAGACTGTAAGATTCAATGGAGCATGGACTGACATAAGTGCGCTCTTTGTACAGCGCTGCGGAATTAGTGGAGCGATATAAATAGCTGATGATGATGATGACGCTAATTGCAGATAGCCCCTGGGGTCAGAATCAAATCTCTCTACCCACTCTGTCAAAAATGTATGATGGCTGTACAGAGTCCACCCTACATTATGCATTTATATACATATCTAGTAGCAAAGTATCCCAGAAAATGTTATGCAAATTTTGGTAGATAGTAACATTTATATCATTTATATAATGTCATCACTCTCGCATCTCTTCTCTCAGGTCATCACACTTCTTCTGGAACACGGAGCAGATGTCACCTTGTACAATTGTAGCAACCAGACAGCCGTACACGTCGCCAACGTTGTGATCCGGACGCAGCTGCTAACCGCCGTTACCAGAACCGAATTTCCACAGCTAACGCTGGCACAGGCCGCTTGGCAAGGAGACCTGGAGGTCATTCAGCACCTGCTGGTCAGTGGACCTACAAAGCATCCATAGAGATCAATGACTAAGATCTTAAATAATCTTAATACAGCGTAGCTTAGGGTGTAGTGGATGCAGGCATTTTCCTGGGATTAATCAATATTTATGAGAATGCTGTTCATTAATTTACTAACTACTAGTGACAATGAGGACTGAGGACAGGTTCGGAAACCAATGGGTTCCATAGTTAAAGTCATATTGTCATGAAGCCATTCTTTTAATGCCCCCTTTGTTGATTGGTGTGTTGTTTATTATTTAAGTCCAGAGAACATTGCCAATATGTAAACTCCATGAATGAACAAGGCCTAACGCCTGTGATGTTGGCGGTACGGGACGTAGACCTCTTCGATGGCCTGGCCATGGAGACCGAGCACAGACCTGTAGACGTGCTACGGGAACTTCTGAATCATCACGGGTGAGTTTGCTGAACTATAAATAAACAACATAGGAAAATATGATGTTGTCTTTGTAGAATGCACAAAATCCACTGGGGATATGGTTACATTTCAGTCTTGTGCCTGTAAAAATAATTCTGTGTTTCATCATGTTTCCTTCCAGACTCCAATCATAAACGATTTACCTCTTCAACAGCCCAACCATTATCTTTCTTTCTAATAAGAAACTTAAAGTGGCATATTTGGTCTTTGCAAACTGTCACCAAATTACTTTTCAGGTTTATTTATTTTTTACGTGAAGCCTTAAAAAATTGGCATTTTTTTCAGGATGTCAACAGGAAAGATCAAAGAATTTGGTGGCAGCCCAAAAAATTGTATTAGCACTTTAATAAGAAAAAACATATATGAGGTTTTATCCCACTGGAACAGAGCTCCAGATAGATTTGATGTTTTTGAGGATGAGATGAGACTCAATGGAGAATGTGTTGTGGATCTGATCCTCAGCTCAAGAATTTTGGGCCAAAGTCTTTCATTTTTGGATGGCACCGATTAAGCTGTAGAATCTGGTTTAATTATTAATTTATTATTGATTGGTTATATATAGTGCTACCATATTACACAGAGCTCAGGGGAGGGCTGGCAAATTTTAGCCTGGGTGGCAAGACTCGACTCAGAAGGACAAATATGCAGGTGGCCCAGTGCCAGCTGAAGGTAGCCCAATATGGGACTGGCCCGGGGGGCAGATGCCCCCCAACACTGTGCAGAGAATATTTAGCCATTCAAATCAGTCCCTGTCCCATTGTAGTTTACAGCCTAAATTCTCTAACACACAAGTGCACACACACACACATACACACTAAAGAACCATTTCTTTAAGCAGCCATCCTACCACTATATTTTTGGACTGTCAGCAGAAACCAGAGCATCCGGAGGTGAGTTTGTGCGCTACACTATATGGTGGTGCTATTTAAATAAACAATAATAAATAATCAAACCAGATCCTTGAGATTACCTATTCTGTGTCCCACCCAACCTGGGGGTAAATGTATTAATCTGCGAATTCAGCAACTTTGACAGCTATATTTAAAACGGCAATGTCTTTAAGGGCAGAAATCGCAGATTAATACTTTTACTCCCTGATAATTAAGTCGTACCAGAAACTAAACACACAATAACAGCTGGTAAGTGCTCTATGGCTGTCTCCATCCATTGCATAAAAAAAATTTACTAACCCGAATGGATCTTCACTGTGACCTGAAGATATTGTTTGCTTCATTGTATAACAGAGCGTAACAGATGCTCATTCCATAAAAACCCTTCCCAGTATGACGGGGTATACATTATTGGTCTGACAAAATTGTATTAGGGCTCTGCCAAAACTATGTATTGAGCTGTACACAGATTTTATCATTTGTTTAGAGAAAGTGTATTCAATTGTTTTTTTTTTTTTTATGTGAGAGTGTGTTTCATTGTGACCATGTTTTATTTGCCTGTATGTTTCCCTGTCACTCGGCCACTTCACATTAGCGATATTTTTATTAATTCAGTTTAATCTTGATATTTCCATCAAAGTGACAGCAATCAAAAAGGGGTGGGGCTAATTTATTAAGTACAGATCCAGTGAAAGCCATAATCACTTCTTGCCTCTGACAAAACCCTTAAAAACAATGAATGTGATGAAAGAAAAGATCATATGTAACCTTAATTGTAAATTACAGAGATGCTCAGCTCCTGGATGCAAGCGGAAAATCTGCCATAAACTACGTATCAGCCACTCAGAGTCCCCTGAGAGGGCAGCTGACAGCCCTGTTGGACAAGTCCCCACCTCCGTCAGGTAAAGGGCTGTATTGTAGTGGACAGACATACGGCACACAACGAGTGTACCACTGTTATACACAATAAAACTTCCCCAGGATCTTTACTTATAAACTATTCATCATGACAGGCCTGTGTGGTTCACGTTTGCTTTCAGACACACAAGACGGAGCCTGCTGTGACTTTTGTCCTGACACAAAGCCTCTTTTATACGACACACCTCTGCCTAGACTGAAGAGTCCCAACATTCACAGCGAAGTCCCCGGGAAGGAGGTAAGATGCTCTTGTCAAGGGCTAATCTAAGACTCCAATTTTTTGTAACATTGAATATAGTTTACCCTTTACCCTAACTAACAATTCTTCCCCCCAACTCACGCCTTTACTTTTCAAGTTATAGGTAAGTTAGGCAGAGCTATTGAAATTTTAGCGCCGGAGTCAAGAAAGAAAAATGCCGGCCCAATAGCTCTTAATTTTAACCAAATTAACCTAAAATATTCATAAACTGTGCCCCCCTTCAGTGTTGCCCCTATGGGTGGTCTCCCCTATCCCATAGCCCTAGTTATGGCCCTGGCAGTAGGGTATAGGCACTTGTTGTTAATTAAGGCCAGCAGGAAGCTTGCTGATAACGTACACTGATACAGACACCTAAAAATACCTATCAGTACCTATCGGAGGTAGGTGGGGGGTTCTATTCAAAGAATTATTAGTTAGGTCTGTGCTGTCCAACTGCTGGTCCTCCAAAACTATTATTGTATCCCCCGTAATCTCCGACAACCTCATCAGACTCTATTAAATAGAACATTATTTTGTTTAATACAATTCATCCCACAAGCCCTGTACTTATAGGCACCCATCGCCGTGGAAATAGTTGGACTTCATTGAGTTAGACTATAAGGAATATTATACTAAGAGTTAATAAATGGAGGCGTTAGACTTTGTTGTGTAGAATTTGTGTGGCTACTTTTGTACATAGCAGACATATCATTTATTTATTGTACATAGAATGTTCTTCCTAAGTCTTTCATATATACAGAGAGAAAGGAAAGCAAATTGACTGATCAATTAATACTAATATTGTACAATACAATTACTGGACATTCCAGGCTATATAGAAATGCAGATTTTGTTGCACAGATGATTCTAAAGTTTTTTTTTTAAGGTGTGATATATGCCCCCATTACAAAATGGTAATGACAGGATTCTGTGAAAGCCTCTGACCTGCTCAGATGGTTTCGAATGTGGATGGTTTCGAATGTGGATGGTTTCGAAAGCTGTTTCTTCTTGGGAAACAACTGCTGCTTTCCAGTGACTTCTGAAAGTGACTTTTGCAGCTGGTGCCCTATTGTGGTTGGCAGAGTGCCCCATTGTGGTTGGCAGAGTGTGTAAGAAGTTCAGATGATGAGATGATTAGCGGAGCAGGAAACCTCACAGAGGATAAGTGTCGCTAGGACCCGGAGATACAGGGCTTCAAATAGGAGCCACATCTTCAAATCTGACAGGCATTACGTGTACTTGAGCATTCCTAGGCTGCTTTATTTCTAACCTTGGCCTTGTTTATTAATAATTTTACAGATTATTCATACTAGACACCAGTGTAGATGTTTTAAGCCTTATAAAAACGAACAGAAGAGGTGTTGTCCATGGCAACCAATCAGATTCTATCTATCATGTTCTAGAATGGACTAGCTAAATGATAGCTAGAATTTGATTGGTTGCTATGGGCAACACTTTTATCAAACCTTCTATAAAAAAAAAAAAATAGATCTACCTCAATGTGTCTACCCTAAAATATGATAACCGTGGATCAGTAAATATAATGGGCCTGATTCATTAAGGAATGTACGGCAAAAAAATTAGTAAGTTTTCTCCTGGACAAAACCATGTTACAATGCAAGGGGTGCAATTTAGGTATTTTGCACATAAGATAAATTATGACTGATTTTTCATGCAGCACACAAATACTTGATAGCTTTATTTGTACACTGAAATTTAAAGTTGATCTAGGACATGCCCTACCCCAACTATAAATCTGCCATCACATTTAAATGTACCTCCCCCTCCAATGCAACATGGTTTTGCCCAGGTGCAAAGTTACTCATTTTTTTATTTGCTTTCCTTAATGAATCAGGCCCAATGTGTATGGTTGAACCTTAAAGCAGAACTCCAAACTATACACGATCACAGAATGTTATTTACTTGGGGTCCCACGTTCCACCTAATCCTGAAGGGCCCCCGTGATCTACTGTCTCTCAGCAACACTCTCTTCACTCCTGCTGGTCAACCATGACAATAAGAGTGATACCAGATTGTGTATTAGCTTGAAAACTTTAATGCAAATATAATTGTTATAAACACAAAACTGTTTACCTTATAGAAATGCTGTGAGTATTCTCTAAATGACTTTTGTTCTCTTTATTTGTAAAATTACAAAGTATTTTTGCACATTTTTTTTTTTTGCAAAAACAAGTTTAAAGAACAATACACAAACAACAACCAACCATTCCATCAATAAGATCTATAATCAATTATCTATTGGACTGGGTCCCATATTAAGATTGCACCATGTATGAGACTAATCACAGAACTGAAACGTTCAAGAATGTATTTATATTTTAAGTTGGCATCCACATTAATGGAACTCTGTTCCTGCTAGCAACTTTTTACATTAAGCTTGTTTCTGGTGGTTACATCTCATTTGTACCACTAGACCAACCACATCCTGACCACCAATTGTCTATAACCCCTGATGTTTCAACTGGCTAAATAGGAGCACCTAAGGTCTGTGTGCAGTAGGGAATTTAGAGTGTAAGCTTCAATGGGACAGGGACTGATGTGAGTGATAAATATTCTCTGTACAGCGCTGCATAATTGGTGGCACTATAGAAATAAATGATCACGATACCAATAACCTTACATTTGTATATATTACCCGTTCATTGCTTTGTCACACATGCAAAATAATGTGAGCAGAATTACAAGAGGGTAAGTAACGATATAAAGCAAAAAAACACCAACATTTTAAAAAAAAATTAAAAAAAAAAGGTATAAAAGTATTTGCATTGAATTTAGGAACATATCACGTCTTGCAGTCGGTCGTTTACAGAATGAATGAGGAGCAGGGGATTTAGGTCCAGTAGAGACAGTCGGGAGGTACGTTTACAAGCACTGTGTGTCTCTACATTTTGGACACAATGCTCTTGGGCCAAGCAGATGGAGTTGCTTTGTTTTCCATGAAGCTGTCAGCAGCGTACACTGCACCACCTGCCTCTTGGGTAAAAATCACTCAGCCGTATCGTGTTTAAACAGATGACTGGCACAGCCACCTCTCTGTACAATGACTAATTGCCTCGCAGAATGGGACCATTTCAACAGGTTGTGAAATGGGAGTTTGTGCTATTTAATTTCACAGGGCAAAGACAGATGCAGCTTCCTCACTTTGAATATAATTTCCAGGGACAAAATGCTGATACATCCAATTACATGATGGGGGGGGGGGGGGGAGCTTCTGGGAGGCTCTTCACATGATCATGGCGTTAATTATTAATGTATACACCATGCAGAATTAGATCAGATACTGAGAACTGGAACAAAAAGACAGTGGTACTGTGCAGATGGTCAATTTTGACAGTAAATATAGTATAATCAGGACCAGGAGCAAAACAGTGACTCGCTGTTGGGTAGGGGCCGCCCTCACCTCCCGGGGCCCCGCTCAAAGCTTGGGGCCTCTTCTGAGCATTTGCAGCCAGCGTAAGCCTGCCCGGAAAGAGGCCTCCACACTGGTCTTATGGGAGGCCCTGGAGGGGCAAGTCAGCAGTGCTGTGCCCCCCCCCCCCCCCCAAATACACACACTCCCATGCTCTGTAAGCATTAGGCCTCTGATCAGGACTTTGGTTCTAAGTGCACTGGAGGCTCCCAGAATCCAGCCTGATTAGATACAACTCAAACCAGTAAAAAACATATTTAAAAGTTACAAGGACCTATTTAAGTAATGGAAAATGGATCTGCGCGTTGCAGATATTGTGAAACGAGAAATGATGAGGAAGAAGATATTACATTAGCAGTAAAGACTTCGGGTCAGAACTCAGAGTATTTAGTGAAGGAAAGTCATTGCTGGGACAGCCTCCTATCGGACGCCCTGTCCCGGCAGGATGTTTAATAAATGTCTGCAAAGTATCATCACTTCTAAAAATTGAATACTTAAAGAGGGGAAAAATGCAGGGCAAAAGGGTCCTTGTCTAAGTGGGCCAGGTAGGGCCTCATAAGCTGTTTTTGTTATCTCTTTAATGTAAAACCCTAATCAACATATGCTTCAATAACCTGTTCTAAGAGAAATTAATTTCCATTGACCTCCAAATACAAATCTGTGGTTCTCTTCATTTTCAGCTGAGCTGTGGCGGGTCTCACACTGATGGTGTAAGCGAGGACCTGGATCCTGGAGCAGGTATAGTCAGTTTTATTAAAGGATCATATATTTACGTTGGGGTTAAGGGATGTCTGACAGATGGAGCTGGAAGGCGAACGGCCCCTGGGCCACTCTTGGAGACAGGTAGAGTTGGAATTCGTTGTGTAACTGAGCGAAACATGTGGAAATGCCCGAGAGTGGGCGGGAAGTTCTGACCAATCGTATGTCCAGGTTGCTTTACTAATGCACTGTATAAGCAATCACTGGTTCTGTCTCCAGTCCTCTGAGGCTCTGAATGTGGTGAATGCAAGCCCCCTCCATTCACTAATACTGGATGTTGCAATTATGACTTGTAGACACTAGAAAGTAATGGCTGTATATGTAACTAATGTCTTGTAACCAGACAGTGTGTAATGTTTAAAAGAAATAAATAAATGTCAATATATGTTTGTATCTTGTTACAGAGATCAGGACTTTTCCAGACACCGAAGAAGAAAGCGCTTCTCCAGCTGCTATAGAAACTGCAGACCATATGCATAGAAAGTGAGTGCTGAAATAGGCTTTAATTCCAATATACTTAATAAGAAGTGAAAATAAGAGAAGGTTGGGTATATACAGAAGCAGGTTGAGTGTGTGTCATTACCAAGCAGGGTGACCACAGTTCAGAAATTGACGTACTGTAAGTACCCCACAAAGCATAAGACCAGCCTAGTTTTACCTACCTGTACCAGGCATCTTCTTAAAAATACAAACATATGTATTTGAGCAATTCTTTTTTTTTTTCCCTCATTTGATTTTTACATTCCATTAAAGTGAAAGGATTGACGTTTTAGAAGTGTATTGTAAATGTTAAATTGCTTTAGATGTGCTCCAAAAACTGGAGGTAATGCGTTTCCTGTTGCCCTTGTCGTAATGTAGGACAGGGCGTTCCACATTAAGTTCTTCTAGACCAGCGTTTCTCAACTCCAGTCCTCAGGACCCACTAACAGTGCAGGATTGCCAGGTGACCAGTGAAATAATTATACCACCTGCTACACTGTGTCAGTCAGTAATGAATACACCTGTGCTACAGCAAGGAGATATGGAAAACATGTACTGCTAGGGGGTCCTGAGGACTGGAGTTGAGAAACACTGTTCTAGACATAGAAGGGTATAAAGTTAGTGGAGAAATGGTCCTTCTACTAAAGAATTCACAGATGATTCTACGGAGCCTAATTTGAGATGGTGAATGATCCATCAAACATTACTCAACAAGACCATGTTAGGACAATGAAGACTGCAGGAACAAAATGCCATATTATTTAACATGTGAAGTGGCTTAATATGTCCTAAGTCTGTAGATAATGATAATAGGTACCAACTGATATTATTCCCTTGAGAGCTGACAATTTACTACTATATAGACGTCTATTTAAATCACCTTCTTTGTGTTTTAGGAAGAAGAATTCCTTCTCCCGCCACCGGTTTGCTGACCCATCCCTAGAGCACTTGTCCCTACAGCCAGCCACCATGAGATACCCATTACTTCCGCCTCTTCACATGAAGAAAGATGAGAATGTTTCCCAGATGGAGAGTCTGGGGCTTGGGTACCTGGTCGAGGGGTCTCACTCCACACCCAACATTTCAGAATTGCACTTAAGAACAGACCCGCTCCGGAACATAAAATACATAAAGGAAAACATAAGGCAAAGTAATTAATTTTCTATATATAAATCTACAATTACAAACAGGCCGTAGGTTATCCAATGGATAGAAGGATCATGCAACGTCACACTGGTCACGAAAGATTAAAAGTGTTAAATGGAACAAATAGTCTATTAAACAGGATCAGCATTCATGCTTAAAACAAGTAAAAACCGTGAGGGGCTGTTTGAGCATTTTATCAAACCAAATCTACTTTTAGCCTGACAGGCCTAAATAACCAATATATAGAATGTGATTCATGGATTAAATCCCAAGGCACAATCTACAGTCATCTCCTCTCTCCTGCAGCCTCCTTACAAAGCCTTGATTCTCTTCCAGAGTACGTTAAAGGCAGTAGTCTAACAGCAGATTGACAGCACTTATTCTGTATAAGATTTGTAAACATAACTATTACAGACTAAAATTAGATTGTTTTGTGTTTTTAAAGGACTTGGTTCAGCGGAATCCTCAAGGGATAACCAGGTAAGTTTACCTAAAGTGCAGACCACAAGTAACACACTGGCTGTGTCTGTGTTTTGCTCACCCTACAGTCTGTATAAAATGCGTTGGATGTTTTTTGTTTTGGTGCAACAGAAGCCTAGCCGTGGAATGGCAGGGGGCTATGGTCAATTCAACATATATATATATATATATTTTATAAATTTTTGCTTCGTTCCAAATCTGTATTTGAAAGACAGCTTTTTATCCAAAATTAAACTGGATTTTAAGGACATAGCAATGGCAGTTTTACACCGTTATTAACAGCATTCCAAAACTGGACATCGGATGTGTAGTTTGTCCTCTTCTAGAGGCAAATACAGGTTATATTCTCATTGTCAGGCGTATTCAAAGGCAGTTTTCAATTAGAATAGATTAGTCAGTGTAACATAATGGTAAGAAAACAAAACATAACAGTGGGGAAAAAAAAAAGAAAATTAGGACATTTATGAAAACTATTCCAGAGTTATCAGTTGAAAAGGGGCCATTACCCATAACAATAAACACATTTAGTTTGAGTTTCAAAACTGTACTCTGGACACAATGGGACTGGTTGCCATGGGCAACACCACTTTCTGTGCATAGAACCCTGTGAACGAACTTCATAATTTACCCAATGTTGTTTGAAAGGAAAAAGCTGGCGATATTATGCGGAAACCTTCAGCCCTCCCGTAGCGCAGTTTCCCCTGACAAAACGTTGACTTGGTACCACTGCTAGATTGTAGTGCTTAAAAGATTTGGCATTTGACATTATTTTTCAAATTAAAAATTAAATTAAAATCCATTGAAGAGTTAATTGGCTGTTGGGCTTAGGCAGTTCCAGAATTTTTAATGGTCCATATTAATACAATTACAACGGTTGCTAGAGAGTCATTTTACATTGACGCTCATTTAACAGATTAAATTCTCACCCTCTACAGTTTCAAAATCTATATCTATCAACCCGCACCATGGAATCTAGTAAAGCCTTAAAAAGGAGTATATTAGCAACACCGATTTCATTTTGTAAAAATATATAGGTACAGATGTTTGGAGGAAGATGATATCAGTGGTAAATAAAAGTGCATTTCTTAGTTTTCTTTTTAAAGACATATTCGTGAGATCCATTAATTGATCTCCTGAAATCTTCACTTACCTTTGAACAAGGTTTATTGTTACATGGAATTGAAACCAGTAAAGTAAGGTTTAAATGGAAGATCGAACTATGCAAGACAATAAGCAGAGTAATATAATTTGATCAGTATGTATCTTGACGTGGGAAGACTTGGGGGAAATTCATGGGACTGTCCATTCATTAAGATAGCGAGAGGGGAAAATAAAAAAAAACAAAAAAACACCCTAAACACACAAGCAGGAAAACTAATAAGAGTACTATAACAAACTTTTTTCCCCCTTTTCTGTTTTAGACTTATCCACCACTAAGTCGTTCCCCTCGATCTTCTCAGTCTGTTAGACTAACTCCGTTATCAAGAACCAAATTGAGAAGTAAAGAAGAAATCAAGATATCGAACAATGCTCTAAATTCAGATCCTTTTACTAAAACGAGAGCCAATGGACTACTCTGTGGCCATAACACCATTAAGAAAGCAATGGACAATTCAGAAGACCTAGTTTTGTCTAAAGATCTAATCCAGATTAGCTTTGCCAGTTTAATTGGTTGTGAAAGTACACACAGCCTTGTGAATGATCTCTCATTAAGAATCGCACAGCAGAGTCTTAGAACTGGTTCTGGAAGAAAAGAAATCGTGGAGCGCTACGAGAATTTGGACAGTGCTGGACTGCACAATAGCTGTATAAATGGAATGTCGCAATTGCATGTTAATGACCAGACACAAATGAGAAGCGCTACTGAATCTGAGTTTTCCTTACAAGGAGAACAGTTACAGATACATGAAGACAGGGAAGGAATAATGAGAAACATACCTGATGAGGAGGGAGAACTTGTGCCAGATCCAAGTGGTAAGACCAAGCTGGAGAAACAAGATAGCAGCTCATTAAGCAGAAGGTTGACCAACGAAAACAGAGCAGCAGAAGACATAGTCCAGAATCCTGAAGCAATTCCTTTCCTGACACTTCCATTTATTGAGCCCATAAAAGGCGATATATCCAGAACACCCAGACTGGATCCTGTACCCTTTGTACATATCACATTCTCCAAGCAAGGGGACAATAAGAGAGAAAGAGGACATGTTTTTGCGACACGGAAGACCAACCTGGTGTCTCAATCTCAAAACGTCAGCCACAGTTTCAACATACATGCTCTGAAAGACAACAAAAAAACTAAGAAAAGTAAAAAGGCCAGGAGCATGTCAGCTCCCGATTGTGCCACAAAGCAAAGACCTCTTTCCATCAGCAACAAGGGTGTTCCTCTGCCTGCCATGGTATTTTCTTCTGTGCCATTACCGTCAAAAGTGTCAAAAAAGTTCACCCACTCAGAGTCGAGCAGTATTCATAGAAGTAGGCAACGTTCACAAACTCAGTCATCGGTTTATACAACAAAGAGGTTAACCTCATCAGTGAACACGCCCGTACCTCCTAGAGCAAAGACTTCCCTGGATTTCCAAGGCCTAGAATACAGCGACATGTTTGTGGAGATAAAAGCACAGGACAGTGGTCCGGTAATCAGCCAAATGTTCGCCACCCCAGTTTACGTCAACACTTCCAAGCCCTGCAGAGACGCCAGCTCCGCATCATCCAACAGAAGTTGTTCCTCTAAAGGTACCAGCGCAAGTTCTTCACGGGACAGCAGCGCAAGAGCCTCAAAAAAGCCAAAGTTAAAAAACAAAAAAATTCCATCGGCGCCAAGCCATCGCCGCAGAAATTCAGTGACGAAGCAGGTGGCTGGAGAGGATGTTGAAAAGAACACAGAGAAGATAGTTATTTCTGGCACCGACTGGGAGATCCAAACCATAAAACAAAACGTGGCTTTTAGTGGAAACATAAATTGTCAGTTCAATGGAATCACAGACCCTACCCGACAAAACCATTCTGGCTTGTCCATAATTAAAGAAGCCACTATAGAGAACTCGCTCACTATTAACGGGACGGCCAAAGCAACCCTCATCAAAATGTTTAAAGAGCTGAAGAAGAGTTGTAATAATGTAGAGTCTACTGAAACTAAACCTTCAGCTCTCACTCTCCCGATGGAGACCATTAAAGCAGGTGGTATTCAACAGAGCACATGTCTAATCAACAGCAATGAGCAGAAAGACGATGCGCCCGGTGTCCAAGACCCCGAAGCAGTAAGTCTGATGCAATCATTTCAGAATCTTTATGGTGATGAGCAACCATCAGAGGTAATTCCAGAATCAACCTTAGTACACTTGGCCTCCAATGAAAATTTCTGGACGGAAATATTGATTGAGAACAGTGTAAATGAAAAAAACTTAGACCAAGAGAATTCTCTTTCCCAGACTCTCAAAAGAATTGACAACTATGCAGATAGTGAACGGTTGACGGATGACCTCATTTTTCATCTGGAAAAGAATCTAGTGTTACTCAACGAATCCAGCGACGCAAAATCTTTGGTGAGCCAAAGAGGGGAAGATTATCAAAGTCTAAACGTTCATGACCAACAAGATGTTGAAGTCCACGGTCAGTCGTCAAATCTGAAACAGGTACAAATCAATAGACAGTACGTTGTAATGGTAGTTACAGGTTTTAAAAGGAATAAACTATTTTATTTTTAAATATAAATGATGGATTGAGACAAATTAACTTTTACAGTTTAGTTTGTATACAAGATATTGATGCCCTAGTAAATTAATATTCGTTCAGTCTAAAATATGGCCTCCATCACGGTGTCTAATTATAGTTTGTATAAGAATTTATTAACAAGCTTAGCCGAATACCAAAATATGATAAAAAAAAAATAACTTAATTTGCAAAAAAGAATTTAAAGTCTGCAACTGGTTTTGGTCATCAAGTACCCACTGTTTAGGGGACAGGTCATGCAAGTTCGTTAAGGTGGTAACAAGGTAACATTTTTCAGTGGCCTTAGTCTAGGGTTTCCCAATTAAAATCCTAAGGGAACCCTAACAGTGCAGGTTTTCCAGGTGACAAGTGAATTAGTACCACCTGTGGATCTGTTATAATGTGTCAGTAAGTAATGAATACACCTGTGCTGTAGCAAGGAGATCTGGAAAACATGCACTCTTAGGGGTTCCCCAAGGACTGGATTTGGAAAACCCTGCTGTAATCAGAACAGTATGATGGTACAGAACAATTGAAACCCCATTCTAAATTACTTGTGATATGTTCCCAAGAAATGGTATTTTAGTAAATAAAAGTAATTAGAAACATCATCCATACTCCTGGGCAGTACGAAAGAAATCCACAATAAAGAAACTTGAGTCAAAAATGGAACATTATTGTGTTATTGAAAACCGTTTAAGCAAAAACTTTTGTTATTGTCAACTAGGGAGCAAAACAGCCAGTCGGTTATAAAAGCCTTAATGTTCAATACATAACTGTTCATATGAAAAACAAAACAAAAACCACAATTAAAAAAAGGGACAAAAGTGCTAAAAAGCCAAATTATCCTTTGGCAAGTATATTTTCCATACCACAACATTTTTGGTTCCAGGTCAGTAAAGGAAAAGCATTATTTTTCTGGCAACGTATATATAGATCCAGAATTATTATTTTTTTTATTCAAACATAATTGTGGATTCTTGAAATCATGGCAGCACCTGTTAGACTACTAGTCAGCGACTAATCCTCATAGCCAACAGTACTGCCACATGTATCGATCAAGAGATTTATTATTTGTGATATTTAACGCATGTCACAACCAGAGGCCTGCAGCATATATTCCAGTAATAGAAATGGTTTCCTATTAGCTCAAAGTAATAAGGAAAACATAAATAGACCTGCAATTCATCCTACTTTATCAGGAAGATTCCGTCGAGTTGGTCGTCATAGGATCAGGGAACACATTGAACAAACAGTGTTAGGTCTACGGCTGCACTTGCACAACAAAATAATCAAGACAACATTTCCAAAATCTGTTAATCTTTTTATCAGCCACGTTTTAAATATTAGAACAAATATCCTGAGTTGGTAGCTTGTGCTATGATGGCTAGCTCTGCAGACAGACTGTCCGTTTTCACTTCTGAAAACCGACAACCCATAGTTTTCTTTCTTTTGAACCGACCTACATTAAAGACATTATAGGTAAGATAACTCCAGGTGTTCCGCTCCAAGGACCATCCAAAAAAAAAAAAAAAATACATAAAAAAAATTAATAGTCACCTAAACGTCTCTTTGGACTTATTGATCACGTGATAAAAAGCAAAAAAATTAAAAATCCAGAATGGTCAGTATAGCCCATAAGTCCGCGTGGTTTCCTGTAGAGTTTCAGGGAACAGTCACTGCTTCCTGTCAGCGTCCCTGACTTCATTCTCATCCCCCATGGGGATTTCAAGACTTTCGTTGCCATCTCGGCTTTCGTTATAAGTGCAGCTAAGGGGATAAAAAAATTAATATTAAAATACGTAGAGTTTACTGTACTAAGTATAATGAAACAGCATAGTAAAAATATGAATATCAAGGTAATGTTGATATAAACCAAATATACTTACAAAATCTCAAAGGGTCAAATGGCAATTAATGTGTGTATAGGGGCCTTCCAGAGCACATGTCTGCTGTCCTATGGGTCCTTTTGGGGTTTAAGCTCTGATGTGACGGAACAGAAACCCCAAATAAGGTTCCATACCTCACGCACTATGTTCATTGCATTTCAAAAGAGCAGAGGCCCCCAGACCAGGAAGTAGATAATCTAGATGGGCAGCATGGTGGCCTAGTGGTTAGTACTTCTGCCTCACAGCACTGGGGTCATGAGTTTGATTCCCAACCATGGCCTTATCTGTGTGGAGTTTGGATGTTCTCCCTGTGTTTGCATGGGTTTCCTCCGGGTGCTCCGGTTTCCTCCCACACTCCAAAAACATACTAGTAGGTTAATTGGCTGCTATCAAAATTCACCCTAGTGTGTGTGTGTTAGGGAATTTAGACTACGCTCCAATGGAGCAGGGACGGATGTGAGTGAGTTCTCTGTACAGCGCTGCGGAATTAGTGGCGCTATATAAATGATGATGATAATGATCTAGATACTCATCAAGTTGACCTGACTATGTATTTGCTTTTATTTCTACAAAATGATTGATCTTTCTCATATCTCTCGTCTCTTCAGTTTAGCAGAAGCACAAGTCTTAAAGACAGTAACGCAAATACCAACCTGACGGAAAATCACTCGCAACGGAGCAACAATGACAGTTCAATCCTTTGGATCAAGGGAGAAGTGTTGGGGAAAGGCGCATACGGAACGGTAAAGTCTGTTACTCTAACACAACTTAGAGGGGGAAATACTAAGGGGCTTATGGGAGAAGGGAGACATGTCTAACTAGCAGGATACAGAACGTGTACATCCCTTTTACTAGTTTACAGAGTTATACGATAATCTTTGAAAACTAATCTGGTTCTAGGTGTACCGGGGCCTCACAAGTCAAGGAGAACTCATTGCCGCCAAGCAGGTGACATTACACGGATCAGACCCCGCGGTAGCCGAGAAGGAATACAAGAAGCTACAAGAGGAGGTGGATTTGCTGAAAACACTGAAACACGTCAACATCGTTGGCTACTTGGGGACATGCCTCCAAGACACCGTGGTGACTATTTTTATGGAGTTTGTCCCCGGCGGCTCGATTTCCAGCATTTTAAGACATTTCGGGCCACTGCAAGAAAGCGTCATTAGCAAATACACCAGTCACATCTTGCAAGGCATTGCCTATCTACACGAGAACAGGGTCGTGCACCGAGACATCAAGGGGAACAATGTCATGCTGATGCCCAACGGGGTGATCAAGCTGATCGATTTTGGTTGTGCCAAACGTCTTAATGGTTTGAGCATGAATGGGACCCAGTGGGAGATGTTAAAGTCCATGCACGGTACGCCATACTGGATGGCTCCAGAAGTTATCTGCGAGTCGGGACACGGGGAGAAGTCGGACATTTGGAGTATTGGGTGCACGGTGTTTGAAATGGCGACTGGAAAACCGCCCTTGGCTCACATGAATAAGCTGGCGGCCATGTTCTATATCGGTAGCAAGAAGGGGCTCATGCCGACTCTCCCTGGTCATTTCTCTAAGAGAGCTAGAACCTTCGTTGATCTGTGTTTAACCAGGTATGTAAAGACATTATACATTATATACATAAAATGTGGAGGTCAGTCAAGAATTAAAACCACCTGGGCAGTGTTGTAGCCATACTGAATACATTGGGGTTATAAACTTTTCATTAGAACACACAGCACATTCCTCATCCTAAGGGGTAGATTTATCAACCCTTCTACAAAGGAAAAGTGGAGGTGTTGCCCATAGCAACCAGATTCTAGCTATCATTTTCTAGAATGCACTGGATAAATGACAGCTAGGATCTGATTGGTTGGTATAGACAACACCTCTACACAACTCTGCAGTAGTAGACTGTCAAAATGACAGATCATACAAAACACAAGTGACACAAACATGTATCTAGTATCAGGTGAGGATATGATAGGCTGCAGTGAAGAGGAGCTTTCAGAGAGCACTTGAACGATTGAAGGTTGGGGAAGAGTCTGGCCAGGTGGGGTAGAGAGAAGACTTGGAGGCAGGAGTGGGGTAATGTCCCTGCCCCATTGGGGCTTACAGTCTAAATTTCCTAATATACACACGGACAGATAAGGCCATGGTCGGGAATCGAACTCATGACCCCAGTGCTGTAAGACAAAAGTGCTAACCACTAGGCCACCGTGCTGCCCCAAATCACAGAGTACCTAGTGCAAAATTATAGGTGCCAACATAATATTCAGGGAAACTAAGTACATTATACGCAGTACTATCTAGATGGATGTATTAGCGCTAAATCCCCATCATGTTTACTTTACTTATTAAACTTTAAGTAATTATTTTGTATTTAAAAAACGTAGTCAAAAGACCAAAAATACAGGGCGAAACCGAGCGAGCACAGCCCCCGAATATCCAATAGGCTGCAGGGTTGGGGAAAGGGGGGGGTTGCAAAATTGTTTCAGGGAAAATGATAAACTGAAATTTTAAAATATTAGAGAATAGTTTTTCTTCAAAATAAAAAATAAAATAAAAAAATAAGCAAGAAAAATGTAAGGTTTTAATCTTTACGTATAGCCGTGGTATAGGCTGAAGACAACGAGTCACCGCCTGAGCTAGTGAGACACAAGGATGGCACCTCCAGTACTATACATTACTGATTTTAATGAAAAAGTAGTGACAAAAATGGCTGCGACTCTAAAAAGCCAAGTGGTGCCGAGTTTCAAAAACAATGAAACACTGGTGGGCGATAAAGGAAGCTGGATTTTAAATTAAGGTCGAGTTCATTACTAGCTACCGCTTATTATACTGGTTTGGAAGGCGAACTGGCGCTACAAGCATATTAGCCCAGCGTGACCTGACCCCTTAATCAGCCTCTGAGCGGCCAACTACAACTAAACGGACATCTCCACTGTGCTTAGAGCAACAGGAGCACTATCAAGAGCAAACCTTTTATAATAAGTAGGTTGTAATAGTGTAAGATAGTGGGGTCGTGTGTCTAAGGATAGCAGTAGAGCGTTTGTGTATTACAGTACCCAGTAAACCTTAATTCAGGAGCGTTAACACTTACAGGAAGTCACTGAGGAGGAAGCATCATAGAGGACGGCAGTTCAAATATCTCAAGATGACCTAGCAAGTAAAAGATAGATGAGTAATTAACAAGAGCATTATAGCTCCAACAACAGCTTTACTTGGTTAATAATCAAAATAAATAACCCAGAGAGTGAACTCACAGCTGCACAAATACTACATAAACAGATTATTAAGTGGACCATTCACCATAGTAAACAGCCAACATACAAAGTTATAAAGCAGTTCCTTAGTCTGATTTTTATTAAACGCTTTTAGTTTCCACCTCTATGTGCTGCAGATGGAGGGGGCTATATTTGTATTAACGATGCATAATTATCCATATCAGAGTGTACAAGTACATTGTGTCAATTTACACATTACATCGCTATAGATCTTTTCTGACGGTTGTATCATGCAGGGCAGAGGAGCCAGCTCACAATTGCACTTAGTGACAGAAATTCCCCCTGCGTCTTACACCCTAATCTTCTGACTGTGTGTACTTCCAATATGGCAGTCGCTAGGACCCTGCAGCAGCTTGGCTGCACCCAATATTGATATGGGGGAGACCAGCAACATGGTCTGATTATCCGATAGGCTACAAAAAACATTAAAGAAAAATGTAGTAATGTTGACCTATTCCCATGGTAAAAGCTGAAGACAGTGAGACACGCTTGCGGGATAAGCGAGTAAGAGAGACAAGGATAAACGGCAGGAGAGACAGCCCCTCCCTCTTTACCATCTCCGTAGCGCTTGTTCGCTCCTCCGTACTGCTACGGTTGTGATTTTACTGAACATGAAATGACTGACAGATTGCCGTGGCCCTTTAAAAAAAAGCCAAGTGGAGCAGAGTGTGGAAAACACTGGAATATAAACATTGGTGGTTATGGGGGGGTGTTTGAAGGAGCCAATTTTTAAGGCTGAGTTAGTTTTTACCTACCGTATATTAGCCTGGTGTGGGGGCGCTATGAGCGAATTAACCTAGGACAGACTCAACTCAACCAGGTCCTGACCAACAGAATATTTACAGGCTCACTTTATCACCCCCCCCCCCCCCCATCGGCCTGACTATCTTGTAGGTCTTTGGGATTCAGCTAATGGTCAGCATAAGTAATTGATTGAAAGGAAAGATGACAAGAGGATAAAAAAAGGATTTTTTTGTTATTTAACACAGAGCAGCAGAAAGCAAAACATTTGGATACATGATACAATCAATCATGAAATAAAACAAAATCACAGATTTTGGGTGATTAATAATTTTTTGTTATCTTGTTTCTCGTTAAAATACAATAGTTCCTCAAAACACGTATAAACTAAATTGAGCAAATTGAATAATTGACTGTTTTCCTGTAGTAATCTGTTTATTAAAGAATTTCAGCAAACAGACTGGGGGGAGGGATACAGAAAGGAAAAGTAGGTGGGGGGGTAGGATGAACATAGTAAATATCCAATCATTGATAAGCTGTAGCACATTGAAAAGAGACCAGTGTCCATCCTATAGACAAACCAGTTATTCTACAGTGGCACATAAAGACAGTGGACTGCGTTAACCATTTTATTTTTCAATGTTCATAATCAGGAGCAAACGCAGGATTTGTAGAGGGGGGTTTCCACACCACGCCGCCAGTGGGTGTGACCAGCATGCATGGGGGCGTGGTTATAATAGACAGTACTTGGCTGCTCTCCAACTCTTCCTATCCCCATAATATACATGGACAATGCTGTGTGCACTACTGTTAGGTGCACACAGCTCTCCCTTTTCAAGCAGAGCTGTGTGAAGTGGGAGCAGGGTCCAACCACCTCAATTATACAGTGCCCCAGGCTTGGAGGGGGATTTCCAGGCACTCGGAAACCCCCTCGGTTTTCCTATGACAACATAATAACAAACAAGAAACAGAACTGAAATAAAGCAAGTAAACAGTGGTAGATATAACAAAAAGAAAGGGGATAAGACTAATTTTCTTCCAATATTGTTTTGCTAGAGGTTCTTCCTTTAACACATAATAAAGCAAATTTGCATACATGCCAAGTTTCATCTTACCAGTTGTAGACAAAACTGGCACAAAGTCCCTACAAATGTGACCCCCTTAATGATTGTCTGTTCTGAATAAATTAGATGAATTATGTCCGTTTAAATTATTGCCACTTTTTAAGTGTTAAAAATTATGGATTCAGTAAATTGTAGATTTTAGGTATAAAATCGAACTACAGATCCTTTTTATAACCATCCTGCAAAAAAAAAATAAACAGAAAAAAAAACCAGATCTAAATTGTAATATGCATTTTAAAATAAAAGGGGACTTCACAAGATTGAAACGTAAAAAATAAATAAAAATCAAGTCAAGAAAAAAAAAATATAGCAATTTGCTAGAAATATCTATAAGTGGCAGAGAAAAAAAAAAACCACAAAACAAAACCCAAAAAATAAATAAAAAACAAACAACTTTACCCACCTTTTAAAACTGCCCAATCAGGTCGCAGTTACAGGAAATGACCATATAGTCTGATCACCATGCCCCCCTGCCCCAATTTGGGACATTAAATAAGGATGAAATAAAATAAAAATGCAGAATAATCAGGATTCTGTTGTCAGAACCATGATTGAAAAAAACAAACAAACCACAAAATACATTTTGTAATTACCTTTCCATTCCTCTCTCCCCAAAACTACAGCAATCATGTTTTTAAAAGTCTAGAATTCCTGCTGAATCTATCTCCTCCATCTCTTGCATAGAATCCACTGGGATTAGGGAGCAACTATAAACAAGAAGGGAGGAGACAGATGAATAACTAAACTAAGCATTTCTGAAACAATCTGCAGCACAAGAGACAGTTTACATAAGTCTGACGTTCCTATAAGTTATTACTTCACTCCTGAGTTCACCAGGCGATCCATCCTGTGCCTGTACAGTCATAAGACTAGAGACAACTAAGAACATGCTGGGAGTTGTAGTTCAATAGCTGGAAATCTAGAGATACCCTGTTTGGATAATTTATATGACAATTTCCTTACTGCACCATAATACCAAGCTGAAATACCACATTGAGTTTGTCAGTTTCCTGCGGAGGTAACAATGTGCCCATGTTACATATTTCTTCATCTCTTACAAAGTTTATTTTTGCCAATTAACAGAGTGGACGGCACCTGCTTACCCTTCTATTGAACAGAAAACTAAAAGTAATAGAATGAGTGGAGGAGAGATTTCCTCCAAAGCGACAGCTGTGGAATTTACTTCTAATAGGTCATATTTCCTAAATAAAACCCCTTTTAGTATATTTGTGCTTGGAAACTATTTCCTACAAAGCCTTAAAGGCTGCCTGCGTAAATAGGGTTTCCGCAAAATTCTTGGGGTGCAATATTGTGACAGAGGCATAAACTGAAATGAATTTAAAATATAAGAATAGTTCTCCAAAGTAAAAAGAAAACGTAGGACGGTTTTAATCTTGACGTATTCCCATGGTAAAGGCTGAAGACGAGGAGTCATCCATTGGTGGGTGCGAGGAGGAGAGACAAGGATGGCAACAGGCACCAGCGTGACACTCCCTTACCCCGTTCCAATCTACAGCCTCGGTAGCGCTTGTTCCTGCCTCCATTCTACCACACAGTTCTGATTGGTGTGTGTGTGTGGGGGGGGGGGGGGGGACGCAATGGGAGAAGGGAGATAGATATGAAATGATTAGTTCATTTTTAGCTACTGTGCGTTATCCTGACATGGCAGCCGAGAGGGCAATGCCAGCGTATTGCCCTAGTGTGGCCTGAACCATTAATCACGTCCTGGGTCTGCTACTCACACCTATTATGAAAAGAAACTGACATAATGCACTTAATATGGGCAACCACTTATTTGCAGGTGAAGCACCGCACTCCAGTAAAAATATATAGATATGGGGAGAATTACTACAGGTTGATTAAAAAGGTTTATTTATTTGTTAGTGATTTACATGTTCAGTTTGCTAATCACCAAATGTATTAAGGGCAGATTGACCTATAGATTTTACAAGCCTCCAAAGAAAAGGACTACAGGCATCACAAAACTTCTGCAATTAACTCTCTCATAGGGCTAAGTCAGTGGATCCCAAACTTTTTCAGTTCAAGGCACCCTTAGGCTATCCATCATTTTTTTCAAGGCACCACCCAAGTCAAAATTACCAAGTAGTCCCCCCTGCTTTGCTTACTACTGGTCCTGGCAGAGGGAGCCCAGGCGCACAGTTTGGGAACCACTGGGCCAAGTATAAGATGGAAGAAATCTATATATGCAGGATCAGGTGACTGGTTTTAGGCCCTTGAGAATGCTTTGGGGAGTTTAGTTTGCCATTTAACTTTTCTCAGATAACCGATTCTCCTAAACCCCCCCCCCCTTATGTTATAAATTCATTATGCACTGGGGTCATGAGTTTGATTCCAAACCATGGCCTTATCTGTGAGGAGTTTTTACGTTCTTTCCGTGTTTGCGTGGGTTTCCTCCGGGTGCTTCGGTTTCCTCCCACACTCCCAAAACATACTAGTAGGTTAATTGGCTGCTATCAAATTGACGTGTGTGTGTGTGTGTGTGTGTGTGTGTGTGTGTGTGTGTGTGTGTGTGTGTGTGTGTTAGGGAATTTAGACCGTAAGCTCCAATGGGGCAGGGACTGATGTGAGTGCGTTTTCTGTACAACGCTGTGGAATTAGTGGCGCTATATAAATAAATGATGATTATGGATATCTGAACACTGGGGATGGGGAATCTGGTATCCTAGAAATAAGATCTTTATATGGGGACAAAAGGTATTTAGCCCTAAATTATCATGCTGGCAGCTTCTGTATACCACTTCAATATAAGCATTGCCGATTTCCAATCTGCACTACAAAGGATGATGTGTTAATACTACTCTAGAAAAAAACAAATCTTATAATAGAGAACACCATTCATAAAGTAGACAGACATTCTTAAGCACTTCACCTACTGAGATTTTAGAGCAATGACAGATTTGCGCCGACATAACACCCTCTTACAGCCAGCCTGTTTCGACCTTGTCCGTGCAGGTTAGCATGAAACTGAAGCCATGTAAATAGCATTAACTAGAAGTTTATTCTCCTATTTCAGAGACTAACCGTTTTTCTCTATGATTGACAGGGATCAGGAAGATCGCCCATTTGCAGAACAGCTTCTACAACACTCCTTCATTCGGCAGAAAACTTAAAACTACCACTGTGCCATCGTAGAAATTAAAAAAATCCAGAGGAAAACTACTAAATATTCAATAAAAATTGTATATGAAAAACAGTTCCTGTTTATGACCCTGCTCCATGTAAAGGACTGGTCGTCCTCAACATTTCAATTAAACGTTATTGTACATAAGCAGGCACTGGAGCCGTGACAGACAGATATAGGGGCACCGCTGACATTGTGGGCTGAATCATTATTTATGAAATGCAACCAATCATTTCACTAGACACCATCGACAACAAGCACTTTGTAAAGACTAATTTAATTCAAACGTTAAGCCATTCACTGAAAACCATCCCCATGGTGGGGTTGTTATTTGGTGTCCTATGGCTTTGTAGTTAAGTTCTCTCAGCTGTCTGCCAGACACAAACAAAGTGGTTGGAACTGACATCTAAACCATGGAGAATGATTAAGGGCTATTTTTATTTTACATACATAAACAGAAGGGGCAATTGTGAAAAAAACAAACGAGGTACAGAAATACTTAGAATGTGTTTCTCTCACATAATCCATTTGATTTTTAGCTACAACCCTTAATTTTTTTCTTGCTATGATTTACTGTAGACCCGTAATAAGTAGACCTATTGCGCACATACACTGAGGGCAGCCATTTTATAAACTGAAGCGATATTAAAGAGAAAGAAACATATCAACTCAATAAGAACTAGTGACATCATGGAGAGAGAGAGAGAGACTGATTCAGACCACAAAATGGCTGCCTCTATTGGTTATGGGATAGGTTCACGTTAAACAAATATGGGAGGAAAAATAGCCGCTTAAAATTCTCTTTAAAGCGGTTTGTAATGTATATGCATCTTCACCAAGCAGACATGCCTTGTTAACTTTGCTTGACGTGCTGTCCTTCAGGACAAAGAGGTATGGTATTACAAGAAAACACGAAATATAGTCTAACAATCAAACACCATTCATAAGAGTTGTTTCATCAGTGTGTCAGAAATAGGCAAATTATGTTTACCTGTTACTTTCGTTTCCTTGAAGACTCCAGGTAAACCCTTACAATGGGCTCTCTCCTTGGTCAGCTGAGCAGAGACCGGAAACAGAAAACACCTCTAGAGGGTATATAGTGTGAAGACTCCTTTTCATAGGGGTCTTCTAATAACTTCCCAAGCTGGCCCTGGAATATATAAATAGACAACATGGGTGGGAATATCAGGAATGTCATGGAGTCTTCGAAGATGATAAATTAACCGGTAAACCCAACATAATTTGCCAATTTCCTCTTCAGACTCCATGGCAACCCTTACACTGGGATGTACCCAAGCAGTATCAACATAGTGCGAGTCATAAGTAAACAATGAATTTGCAATGCCAATAGATCCACTGCCTGAAGCATGCTCCTTCCAAACTGGACATCAGGCGAGGACAACATCCAATTAATAATGTCTAATGAAGGTATACAAGGACTACCATCCTGCTGCTTCACAGAGATCATCCACTAGTGTTACTATGGCCCTTGTTGAGTGTCCACTCAGGCACATTACATCCTATCCTTCTATATGCCAGCAGATTCTCCGATTCAGCTTGCAAGAATATCTTTAAATGGTGAAAGTCCTTGTCTTGCTTCTGTATGGAGGAGAAAGAGCTGGTTCTGCTTTCTAATTTTCTTTCTTCTGGCAAGAGGAAGAGGAATCAAAATTGCCCTCAAAAAGGTCCAGGGAGTGTAACAGTTTTTCGCTTTCAATGGCTGGTTGTGGGCAGAGCGATGGAAGTAAAATCTTTGATCAATATGAAAAGTGGATACTACCTTCAGCAAGAAGTCAGAAAATGTTCAGAAATGGTTCTTCATACCACAAATCATGTAATTCTTCTCTCCTGGCAGATGTGATTCCTAGTAGAAACACTTTGGACGTTAGCCACTCGAGGCCTCTTGTAACACTTCAATAGGACTGGACACCAATGCTTACAGAACAAGATTAAGATCCCAAGGTGCCACAAGGACCAGATACATGGGTGAATTCTCTTCAGTGCTTGAAAGAGCGTTAGTTGCCATCTTTCTGTCCAGCAGGACGCCAAGTGTCAATATCTGACATTTATTGTACTAGGAGTAAGTCCCTTTCGTTAAGCAAATCAAGAACTTAAGGAAAGCTGGCAGAGGCTGGATTATTCCCTGTAAATTCAAACCTAGAATATATTTCTTAAAGATCTGGTAATAGATAGAAGAATTCCGTTTTCTGGCCTTCATGATTATGTCCATCAGATTGCCGTAGTCCCCAGCACTTGGACAACAACCGCTCAATCTCCACGCCATCAATGATGTGCCATACATCAGTCCCAGAATATCTGGTTGCATTGGTAGAATTCAAGGCTTTTCCAAGAACATTTCCCATGACACGAAATCAGGGCCGGCGAGGCCAAAATGGAAGGACTGCTAGCACCTCTGCTGCTTCTGTCCCAATCTTCCACAAAGTGCATGCAGAGAGGTGAAAAGAAAGGGAGGGGACAAATATCCCACATGAAAGTTGCAAACTCAGCAGGGTATCTATTTCTTCTGTTCAGTTTGAACACTGCGACAAAAGTAGAATCAATCTTCATGTTCTGTTGCCAAGTCCAAACTTGTTGGCCAATGGTTCAACACACTTTGTGCTATGCCCATACTGCCAGATGCAACTGCTAAGGACTCATATGATCCACCAACCTTGTGATCCTTGTCTGCTATGGAATTTCAGATTCTTTTCTGTCCAAGACATGATTGTTGCCAATTCTTGTATCATGGACTTGCTCTTTGTGCCTCCTTGGAAATTTATGAATGTTACTACCGTGTGCTTGTCAGAAAAGATCTTGAGGTGGTTGTGATATAAAAAGAGGCAGAAAGTGTTGAATCGTTTGCTCACTGCTCGTATTTCCAGAACGTTTGCATCTTGCTTCCTTTTGTTCTGAAGCCATGTTCCCTGCCCCATTTCTGTATGCAGATGGGCAACCCCTGTCTCTGGAGACGACATTGGTTGTTAACATCATTCATTTTGGCTCTGAAAGGGTAATTCCCTGATCAATGAGTGTTTACAGAGTCTTCAGACAGTGATCACACCGATTAAGGAGATCCCTCTGAAGGTTTCTCATATGGTAACTTATCCATGGAAAATTGTATATCAAGGAGGAGGATTCCTAAGAGTCAGAGACAGACCCCTATAGAAAACAGCTGTGACTGAATCTGCTGCGCCAGTTCTTGGGTTTTGAACACTTTCTTCTGACAGTGAGACTTTTGCCGTGTCCATCTGCACCCCAGAAATTGTAGCTATTAAGACACAAGGGGCTAGATTTACTAAAGGGTGGTTTGCTCAAACCGCCAGTTTTCGGCTAGTTTTGCGGCGGATTTACTAAAGCCCAAACCGCCGTCAAAACGGCAAGAAATTACATTTTTCAAAACCACCACCCCGATTTTAACAATGATGACCATACAAACAGCCGGATTTACTAAGCTGGGGTTTTCAAAACCGCCGCAAAACAGCCATCCAAACGGCCAAAATGAACGAGGTGGTTGCAATAGGCGAGATTGATCAAACAGCTGCTGTTTGAGATATTTTGCCATTCAGAACATAAGAGAAAACACCATTGATATTTTAATCATTTGGAAAATCATTATTGTTTGATAAAGGGACAAAATAAATGTAATATTAATTTATGAGAGAATTTTTTTTTTTATATATATTTTTTTTTAAAGGGAAACTATTATGGCATTATATTATGTAGAAAATGTGAATATATAATATTATTAACTGATTGTTAATGGTGGATATAATTATTTATGTTGCACAATTTGTCATTACATATCGTCCAAATAATATAATAATTAAGTAATTTATCCCCTTAATATAATGAAAATTTTTTATTCCCTCATAAGTTAATATTTAATTCATTTTGCCCCTTAAATCAATAAATAATGATTGCCAACATAATTTAAGTGTCAATGGTGCTTTCTCTTATGTTCTGAATGGCAAAATAGTTCAAACAGCCTGTTTAAGCTATCAAGCCATTCTGAAGCAGGTATTAAAACTGTCCTGTCCTGTATTTTGGATGGCGGTTTTGATGGCGGTTTCATCCAAACTGCCGGCGGTTTAGCTTTTTCAGTCCGCCATACATCGCCAGTCATTTTAAATTGAAGCCTCAAGCAGCCCTATAGTAAATGTGGCAGTTTGGACCACTAAACCGCCGGTGATGGGTGTAGAAAAGAAATTATCTTGACTGTCTTGGCTTGGATCATGTACCTTGACTTCGGTCACTAGAACATGGTCTAGGTAGAACCAGACTACAATTTCTTTATCTCCGAGGCCAGTCATTACGTAACACTAGTACTTTGGTGAAGGTAGATCTTGTAGATCTTGCCTCTTGTAGATCCTATAAGTCTATGGATATGACAATCTCTAATTACATGAAGAAAAGAGATTACATATTGCATACAAGAATGTTTTGTCCTCACAAATTGATTAAATCTTCTTAGCTCAAGGACAGTTCGAAAATCTCCTATTTCTGTACTAGAAAGATCTTGAGTAAAACCCGGCGACTCTTTTTCATCAACATGTGTAAAATGCTGGGAAACGCTTTCAGTTGCACTGGGGAAGCTGGTTTCTGTGATTACTAAAAATATCCCTTGAGTATTTCATGAAATTGTATTTTGTCCAGTGTCAATAATGCCCCATACTAAGTAATCCTGAGTGGCCAAACATGGGCATAATTTGAGATCCAATACCCACCAGGCTAGCTGGAGGTTGCGTCAACCCTAGACATTGGGTATTTTTTGAATCTTAACCTCAGGTGGGATGAAAGGAATGTTTAGAAGCATTACCCCCATACTATCTACAGCAGGCCTGTCCAACATGCGGCCCTCCAGGTGTTGTGATACTACAGGTCCCAGCATGCCCTTCCAGCTATCAACTGGTTGTCTACTGGCAAAGCATGCTGGGGATTGTAGTTTCACAACACAACTATTTCTTCATAATATCAATATTTCTGAGTGATTAATCTTTATTAACTCAGTCTTGGGCTTTGTTTTTTTTGCAGAGTATTAGTCCAAATCCTGAGTGTGCTGGAAACAGACTATTGCACTCCAGACTTACTTGTCGTTCCTGAGGAATCAGGAGGTGTTTTAGCCATTTCTCTTCTCTTCATACCCATTGGATTTTTCAATGACCCAGCGGAATTGTGTTTCTAGCTAAAAAATTAGCTACGGCTTTGTCAACCTTAGATACTGAATCCCACAGGCTGTTTCATCACCCTGGAAAGGGTACAGATGATCAAGACTCCTTGGACAGGATTAAAGTCTACTATTGCCATTCCTTATTGGTCAAATTTTTAATCGTATGAAAACTTCTATTCCCCTAACGTATCTAAAGATCTAAAAGTAGAGGATCATCCTATATCCTCCAGATCCACACAAGGTCTGATCTGACTCTCCTTAACCCTTCCTTTGTCACACAAAAGGTCACTCGCCCAGTTCACCAACTCCTTAAATTGCTCAGGAGTTTGCACTTGGTTGGCTTCAGATTGAGACAGTTCTAACATAGCTGGTTCCCGATTACATGCTCTACAAACTCAAGATTTATTCCTCTTACAGGCTCAGAATGGGAGAGGACACTACTAATCTTGAGACAAAAAACGACTCCCTCGACTAGGGGCTTACTGAAGGTCAATGGACTTTGGCTTTTTTGGGGCAGGTTCTGATTCCAAAAAGGTACCCAGCTGTGCTGCTCTGCCAACTGGTATATACAAAACAAGACTCCTGTGAGGTTTGTAATTCAATTTCCTCAAATACATTCACCAACTGACCCAGATGATCCCAATGAGTCAGTACAGTCTGCATCATGACACTATGCACTGTGTGAAAACAGTGAATAACCTGTGATAGCTAGTGATCCAGAAGCCACTCCTGTCCACAGCTAGCATTCCCCCAGGCCCTCCCTATCGCTCCAGACTTTTAGGCAAGCCTGCATATTTAAAATAAATTACCTCTACACGTTCACTGCATGCTCAGAAGAGACGGGAAAGAAAAACAAAAAACCAAAAAAAAAAAACACATAGGAACAGGCATCATTACACTATAAACCCTCTGGAGACTTTTCTTGCTTCTGCTCAGCTGACCAAGGAGTTAGTCCATGAAATTTATGAGATACACTGAAACCAAAGAAAGAGTCACGTAATCAATAGCGTTCCATTAGATTTACTTTTCCCATTAGTTTAGAAAACGATAGCAAACACCTGACACGTTGAGGTGCCTTACAGCACATTTTCATAACTACCCCCCACAGAGTGGCTACTATATTATACACACCTGCCCTTCCATGTACTTTAATGTTTATTCATCAACAGGACCATATGTGCAGAAAATGCTTTGAAGCAGGAAGACAGGTATCCAAAGTTAACGAATAAACCAGACACCAGGAATGGCAACACTTTTGGGGTGTTCAGCCTGTGTCAAGGGTGGAATGAGAATGGACCCAAGCATGCAGCCAACAGCAGACAATTGATGAAATGGTCCAATGGAGGTAGACTATTTGTGAGGGCTACAGACAACAAAAAACAGAACAAACACCACATCATACCTTGGCAAAGATTGGATATGGCTCAAAGGAGTTCCAGTCCTTTGCAAGAAACAAGGTGGCATGATTGCAGTGTGCTAATGATCACAAAACACTAGGGCATTGGTAAACCATCGGCTGATCGGATGAATACCATTCCCTACTGTTTCACACCAATAGCTGAAGCCAGGATAGGGTTTAAACCGCATGAACCTATTGATCCACACTACCAGGTGTCAACAATGTTTTCATGACACACAGAGTTCCATTGTTGGCTGGCCTCCAAGGCTCAACGCTATAATACTGGTAACGTCCTGGAATGGATTCAGGAACATAACCATGATTTCAAGAGACAAGTGCTCTTACCAGTAACCAGATCTCAAAACAATCGAGCATCTGGTACACAATTACACAATCTAATCTGAGTAGAGAACCAGCACCAATGTGCAACAACTAAAGGGGCACATTGGAGTCAGCCTGACCAACGTACCTGTGCTGCACTTGTGACAACGAAGTCCGTGCTTTGATTTAATATAGTTCTAACATCAAATAGGGGAACAACTAGCAATTCGGTAGATTTACCTAAAAATGTGTCCACTCTGTAAATGGAATAAAATAGCCCTTAACGCTAATTACTGTAACTAAGGAATTAATGATATTGAGGACATCATAAGTCATACACCTAAAGATAATAATAATAATAATAATAATAATAATAATAATAATAATAATAAAACAATACATTACAAAAACCTGATCAACTTATTTTCTTACAATGCCCATTAAGAATCTATACAGTCATTAAAAATTATAGTCTTAATTATGTTATATAATTGACAATTACCTGACCGCTTCAAGTCCTCAAATTTGACAAAGTGACAAACACAACAGATTTTACTTGGTCATTTATTCAGCAAAAAAAAAAAAAAATCAACATGAAGAACGTGTGAAAAAATAAATAAAATATATCGAATGATTCCGTAGCTTGTAGAAAACGCTTTAGCGCCAGTTACGTATGTATCAACTGCTCCTCCTTACAACACTGCTTCAGTTTAGCGACATTTGAGGACCGTTTTTGCACAGCTCTTAAAAAGGTCCTGGAACAGCATCTATAGTGTTGAGTCCAGAAAAAACAAGAGAGAAGATATATTAGGTGCACTGATGCTCTCTCATGGCTCATAATACTTATGAAACAAATGGAACTACTAAATAAAACTTAACTTTTATTAGCTGTATAAATTCAGCAAAATATTAATAGGGATATCCCATAAACCATAAAACAACTGTGTGCTTTAAAATAACGCTGGCTGCCCTATTAGCCTTATATTCAAATTAATAAGGGAAATTAGCAATTAAAACATGCACGGATTGCTGCATTTGTCTATTATAAGCCGCAAAAAAAAAAAATTCTAGTAGTGCAGCAAACGCTGACCTCCTAGCTCACCTGTAATGCCACAGTGAATATATATAGCTAGTAAATCTAATAGTGTCTTGCCAACTACCTATCTAGTGCTCCATCTGACTTTGATCCTATTGGAGCGGATAAGGTAAATGGTTTCCCTTTCAGTAGGTAAGGCAATAGAAGCAGCCAGCGCGACGCCCTCTCTATAGTGTTGATGCCAGGACTTTTAAAAATAAAATAGTCCAGGTTTTGGCAAATTAGTCTCAGTTGTAGATTTGCTGATGTACTTCAGTTTATCGATTTGTTGCAGGATCCAATTTCTGCCGAGCTTCAGTTTTTTGGACAGGTGGCCTCACACATTCTAATAGAATACTCTGGTATGAAGAGAAGCATCGTATGATCCACCCCCACTGTCATTGGAGGGAATGAGATTCTGGTTGAGATACGCCGAGATTGGTTGCTTTGTGCAGAGAAGTCAAACAACTCAATTTTGGTCTCGTCTGTCCACAGGATATTGTTGCAGAACTTTTTCTCCTGGATACCCATTTGAAGAAAAGTAAAACTTGTACAGTCAATTCTGGTGCCATGAGCTTTAACATTTATCATATAGACAGAGGCCTGTAGATCCCTGGATGCAGCTTGTGTTCTTTGCAATTTCATAAAGCACAAGAGAGTCTGAACTTCAATGACGTTGCTGGGACACAAACTGCTGGGAAAATTGGCAGCAACTTGAAATGTCATCGCTCCTCATTTGTAAACCTCTCACTGTGGAATGCCGGACTTCAAATTATTTGGAAATGACCCTTGAAATCATTCCAGACTGATGGGCAGCAATCAGTGCCTCTCAGATCATTGCAGATGCCTTTTCTTCTTGGCATGACTAACACAAACCTGAATGGTCCAAACCACCTTTACAAAGAGGTGGAAGCGCTTCCTGACTAAATAATGATGTGCACTTGATTAGCAGCTCTGTGGTCAAAGTAAATGTATTGATATTGAAGCAGTTAGGGTGTACTTACTTTTTCATAAATGGGTTCTTCATGTTGGCTTATTTTATGCGGAATAAAGACAAAGTGACATCAGTTATGAGTTATCACTTGAGATTAGGTTGATCTAGTTTTAGTACTGTGATAATTAGGTCATGCTATGCAAACATTTGCAAGAGGGTGCACTTAGTTTTTTTTTACATGACTGTACAAATGTATATTATCGCATACACACACAGCAAAGGCTGTACTGCGCTCATCTCCCCACCATGTGGACATTATACTGCACAATGAACCCCATATCCACCACAAGGATGCCATACTGCCGCTCTATCTAACCTGAGGTGGAAAAACGACAATCTGCACAATTGTCAGAAAACCAACCGTGTCTTTGTCAACATGGAAACCAGGAAGTAAACAACCAGAGCAGCCAATAGGAATCCAAGCTCAAAGGATTGCAACGTCACAGATGACATTACCTTTGTCCTGGCAACCACGAAAAATCACAAAAAAAACAAAAAAAAACTGTACGTAGCAAGTAGTTGAAGTAGCGACGAACAAAAAACTTGCAATTGGTAAACAACTTTACTAGTTTGTCTCCTTCACTGTTTTTTAAATAAATATTTCCTGGTAAGAAACCTTAGTAATTACATTTGTTTAGTGTGGGAGGAACTATTAACATTTGTCAACCTCAAATACTTCTCCAAATAGAAGAAGTTTATTATAGTTTTTTCCAAATACCATGAAAAATTAAAAACAGTGCTGTATCCCAGTTCATGTCAAATTAGACCATTTCAATCGGCAAATTGAGCAGCCACAATAGTGCACCCACTGATTTAAACCAGCAAGCGGTTTACAGACACATTCCTACATTAGAAACCTATTCCTAAAGTACCAGCATTCTCTTACAAGACAACTAGTAGTGTAAGACTTGTGTTGTCCCAGCAACGACTACAGAGAATTCAGTCCACCGCGATGTGCCTTTGACTACCACCAGAACGGTCATGAAGGTACTTCTGATGCAACATCAGATTTTTTTCCTTGCATCCCATAGAGGTGTGCAGGAAAATCCCTAATGTAGGCGGGCATACTGACGACGTTCGGCTGCTCATCACGGGGAATTGAATTCCCCATTGTGACTGATGCAAAAGGTCATTCAATGCTCAAAAATATTTGAACATAAAACTATGGAAGACAAAAAAGAACAAAGCAGCAAGAACATAGTTATTATAGTAGACAAAACTATAATCAGACACCACAGTGCATAGCCAACTCCCTACTGTAAGTATGGATATTAAAATTGAAAAACTTCTGTATTTTTTATATATTTTTACACATGCTCACAGATCACAAAATCAGAGGCACTTCTAATATCCGTTATAATTTACAGTGCGCACGTATTTCCAATGCACAAGTTTTCTGAATGAACACTGTAGGGAGGACATTGAACAGTTTGCTTACAAAGATATTATCTAAAGGATAATACACCTAGATTTTTACGTAACATTCTCCATTAACTGAAACCAACAATTTAAAAGCACATTAGCTAATGATGAAGACACAAAATTGAGAAGTCCATTCTTGGTGCATAATGGTTACCCAAGACATATTCTCTGATTTTTGGTGTAGGGGACCAAAATGACAACATACTGCTTCCTCTTTATTATTTTTTTTTGAAGACCAGAAAATTAAGAAAAGCAACAAATCTGTCATTTTAAAATTATTGTCTATACGTCAAGGTTATGCTTCATCAAGCTCTTACAAGACCCCATGTTGCTCAAGACTCATTACTTGAGCATCACTAAATATCTCTGCATGTAGGATTACTATGGTACAAAGTAAAGTGTAATGTCCAACGACTGTTAAGTATTTATTTTTTACCCAGTCACACCATTAGTATAACAGATATCACTTAATTATATTGTTCATACACAAACCCTGTCAAAGTGTTATACGATTCCTGTGACTTATGGATTTACAGCATAGTACGGTTTCTGGACCGCAGAAGATGTGTACCCTAAGCGTTAAGGTCTTCAGAAACATCCGGTGTTTATCAGCCAATTTATAGAATTAATATGGAAACCATTATACAACAGCAGAGCCAGACCCAGGGCAATACAAAGAATCTGGTTATAAAAGTACATGACCAATACGCTTAGAAGAAATAAGCAAGGTACATATTAAGAATCCAGCATGGTACGCACAGGCTAATAAAGTTATATGAAGGAGGGAAATCTTTTCCCCCACTAAACTGTACTCTCTATGGAAGCTATAAACTTCAACTGTACACCATAGCTCTAGAATGTGAGATTTGGCAAACGCCCCTCTGGCTTCCCACCATGCCATTTGTGAATGCTGCAGGTAAATGAAGTCAGTCTACAGTATGCATTGGGAAAAGTACAGAATATGGGGGGGGGGGGGGGGGGTGAAGCTCTATGCAGGTTCAAACCAACTCCCAGAGTCCCTTCTTGTTGCCAATAGACAATGATACAATACAGATGCCTCCCCCACCTCTCTAGTAACCATTTATCATTTTGGCTTTTACCAAGGAAAAGAGATGGGTGTTCAAAAGTTGGTTTAACCACCTGCTCAATGACCTCATTTAGTTTCATTACATATTTATCCATATTTATAGAGCGCCTGCATACTACGCACCGTTTCACAATTGGGAACAAACAGAATACCACCCAGTAATAAAACAAGACTGGTTGTTAACAGAAGAAGGTGCCCTTCTCATAAGCTTACAGCCCGTAGGAAGATCGGAATTTCACATGAGGTTAAGTGCAATAGATTGCAGATTGGTCCAGCCAGATTGCAATGGGAAGATATCATCATCAATTTATATAGCGCCACTGATTCCGCAGCGCTGTACAGAGAATTCATTCACATCAGTCCCTGCCCCATTGGAGCTTACAGTCTAAATTCCCTAATATACACACACACACGGGTCAATATTGTGAGCAGCCAATTAACCTACTAGTATGTTTTTGGAGTGTGGGAGGAAACTGGAGCACCCGGAGGAAACCCACGCAAACACGGGGAGAACATACAAACTCCTCAAGACCATGGTCGGGAATTGAACTCATGACCCCAGCGCTGTGAGGCAGAAGTGCTAACCACTAAGCCACCGTGCTGCCCATCTAGATTATCTTCTTCCTGGTCCTGGGGCCTCTGATATAGTGCTTAGTGGGGCTATACCATCCAGTCACACAGCAATGTTGGTTTGCAGGTCAGTAGGTTGTTTAATATAAGTAAACAAACGGTCATGTCATTTAATACATTAAGGCAAATTAGTAAAGGGCTCTGCAGCACTGTACAGTGAGGAAATCAGGAGACAATTACACAGTGATGCATAATCTAACACTACTGTACAGGCATGTAACCAGCTGTCTCTGCTGGCTCCACATGGGTTTTCAGACACTACCTAATGCTCCATATGTCCAAATCAGAGCTCATCAGTGCCAACACCTCCCCTCAATTCTACCTCACTACCATGGACGCCACAATTTCTTCAGTCTCCCACGTACGCTGCCTTGGTGTCACAATGCCCAATGCTTAACTCCTCACAATCATAATCTCCCAGTTCTGTCGCTAGACAAATTATATGCAGACATAACAGGGCAGTTGTGCCTTAGTGTGAATCATAGAGTAGGGTAAGCTCCAAGAAAGAAATGAGACAGCTTAGATTTGATGGCTGTTGGAGAATCAAATAGACGCAGTAGATAAATCCATAAGTGGTAAGGAGAAGAGAACAGTCTTGTAGGCAGGAAGTGAGAGGTGGTTATCAGAGACGAGGTGCCCCTCAGTAGTAGAACCAAGAGAATTTTGATACGAGATTTGAGATGTATGAAGGTGGTTGTTGAGGGCTTCGTAGGTAAGGGTGAGTAATTTGAATTGGATTATGGAGGACATGGGGAGCCAGTGTAGGGATTTGGAAAATGGTGCGACAGAGAGAAAGATCGATGTGGCTTTTAAGATAGATTGCAGTGAATAAAGGAAATGCCAGAAAGCAGGAGGTTGCCATAGTCAAGGCAGATGAGTTTTGGTACCATCCTGGGTAAGAGAAAGGTATATTCTGCCAATACTTCTAAGGTCAAGGCAATCGGACTGAGTCTGAATGCGATGAGTAAAGCATTGGGCAGAGTCAAGTGCGACACCAAGGCAGCGTGCTTGGGAGACTGAGGAAATTGTTGTGTCATTGGCAGTGAGATTGGAGGGGAGGTGTTGGCACTGATGAGCCGTTTTGGCATATGGAGCATTAGGTAGTATTGGGACTTCCATGTGGAGCCAGCAGAGACAGTTGGTTACATGACGGTACAGTAGATACAGGGGGGGTAGATTTGTGTGTAAGTGTAGTCAGCATAGAGGTGGTACCTGAAGGTCGAATGAGCAAACTAGTTGCCCATTAGGAGTAGTGAGAAAAGTAGAGGACAAGGAAGTCATGAAATACCCCAACAGATAGTGAAAGTGGAGGGGAGAATGTGCCAAAGGTAGACCCTAAAGGAGGCTGGATAGAACTGTGTCACAAAGGCCAATGGAGTGAAGAGTGTGTATAACAGGGTGAGCAACAGTGTCAAAAGCAGCAGGAGGGTGAGTATGGAGAAGTGACCCTTAGACTTTGCTATAAGTAGATCATTGATCACTTTTGTGAGAGCAGTTTTGTATAATGTTGGGGTGGAAGTCTGACTGCAGGGAGTTGAATATGGAGTGAGAGGAGAATGAGATAATCAGTTGTACATGAGTCGCTCAAGTAGTGTGGGGGTAAAGGGGAAGAGAGAAATAGGGCGGTAGTTGGAGAGGGGATGGATCAAGATGCATTCTTTACAACTGGCGAGATGCATGTATGCATGAAGGATAGGAAAGTACCAGTGGAGACAGACATGATAAAGAGATGAGCATGCAGTGGGGGAGAGGGAGCCGAGAAGTTGGGTGGAAATAGGGTCGACGGAACACAGAACTTCATCTTCAGTTACTGGAAAGAATGAACAGAAGGCAGATTGGGGAGTTATAAGGTGGTGGGTAGAGTGAGCAGAATTTAGCATGAGGAAATATCTTGTTCAATGGTGTCGATTTTGTCTTTGAAGTAGGTGACAATGACGGACTATAAGGGAGGAAGAGGGTAGAGATGCAGGTGGGCAAGATCAACAAGTTTCTATTTTGGGACGATCTGGATACAATGGAACAATACTGTTTTCCACAGTATATGTTTAGACCTATGGTGTCTGAACTATATTTTTGTGCTGGCCAATGATCTAATATCTGTAATTAGAAACTATTTTAAAGCACCTTAGCAAAGCAGATATAGATCTTAAAGTTGCAATATAGAAAAGTTATCAGAAGACAATTCAGAAAATCTGTTGCAAACAGTAACACTAGGGGCTAGATTTACTAAGCTACGGGTTTGAAAAAGTGGGGATGTTGCCTATAGCAACCAGATTCTAGCTTTCATTTATTTAGTACCTTCTACAAAATGATAGCTAGAATCTGATTGGTTGCTATAGGCAACATCCCCACTTTTTCAAACCCGCAGCTTAGTAAATCTAGCCCTAGGTGTGCACTATTCCTGGAAGAGGTCTGTTCTCATAAGAGCATCCGATGACAATGTATTTGGGAAAAAAGTTTATCATAACCAGGCCTTAAGGAGTTAGCCCCCAAAAAACTTGGAAGTATTGAAACATTACATTTTCATAAACAGTAGCTGCATATAGGAGAAAGGGGAAAAAAGGCAAAGATGTAATTTCACAAATGATTTTGAAAAATATATTTTTATTGCAAAAACACAACTCAAAAATTGAATTACAATATAAAAAAAAGAAAGAAAAAGAAGACTGGGTTTTAGACAACGCCAAATCTCCCAAATACATATACTCAACAGAAAGGTGTATTGGCTAGTTTATAAACTCTAACATGGCACAGCAACACGTACCGTATAGACCATTATAACCCTTTCTATTGATCACACTGGATCTAGAACAAAAAAGTGGACCTGGAAATCACACACCTGATTGTAACCATGTTACCCAAATATAAGTTCAACATATTGCCTGTCCCGTTTTTGGTCTTATGCCACCACTGTATAGCAATTCCCACTTGATATGTTTATTACAAACACATTAAAACTACAGACAGAAACACAGTGATAGACTGCATCAATGTAACAATCTCTTTGTTGGTCTTTTAGGGGAATTAAAGTTCTATTTAATACAAGCCATGAAAAACCCTAGTAGCCAGGAAGCAAGGCAACTGAAATATGACTGATGGCTTCCAAATTTTGGGGATCAGACACAAATCTGGGGATGGAGATAACATATTAAAGAGCTGGGTGAAACTAAGCATTGATTATTATCTGCCCTCTCGGCACACTAGTTTGCTAAACTTATGCAGATACCTTTTTCTTTGCTGGCCCATAGACTAGCTCCTGAACAATTCATTACTTACTCTGCACTAGAACTTCTGTTCCCCGTACAGAATACATTGTGAATACAATCAATATGATTCATGGGCTGCAAAAGGGTTAAGCAATCATGACTACACTCCAAGGGGTATATTTACTAAACTGCAGGTTCGAAAAAGTGGAGCTCTTGCCTATGGCAACCAATCAGATTCTAGCGGTCATTTTGTAGAATGTACTAAATAAATGACTGCTAGAATCTGATTGGTTGCTATAGGCAACATCTCCACTTTTTCAAACCCGCAGTTTAGTAAATCTAGCCCCAAGACTAAATTAGCATGCATTGCCAAATATAGTTTTTAAGAATAGTCAGCCGTCACTACAAGCTTCTCGGGACAGTGAAAAAAGTTTTTTTAATTTCATATTCTTTAAAATCTAGTTCTAACAAGACATCTTCAATTCAGCTGTGCAACAAAACAGTTGTCTCCTCCCACATTTCAAACAATTATCCTGTTTACATTATCAGTGTGATTTCATATACAAAAATCACACTAACGGTGCATTATTATTTTTCCTTTCATTAGCTTTCCCGACTGTTAACAGTGTTTGTTCAGGTGGATGAGGTGGTACTATATGCAAAGGTTACCACTACAAATATTCCAAAAATTAGAAAACCCAACATACTTTTATCTACATGTAAACCATCTACAGCCAGCAAAATAAGTTATTATATACAAATTCCCTTTTAACTACACTTTAAGGTAGACTTCACTGATCAACATATTTGAGATATAAATATATAAAAGCTATATATAATTTCTAGAGCTGCATAACCCTTGTTTGACCGTGTTCCAGTACAACGTTCGACAAATGCAACATTTCTGACAAATTATTCCCATGTTAAAGTGGGCAGATCAACTACACACATACAGAGGAGGCAGACAATCTGTGGGCTTAATGAATATTCAGCCCCTCAACCCATAGGATCTAAGTGCCTCTCGCCTCCATGAGGTCACTAATTCAGCCTTCCGAACATTGCTTTGGTCTGCAAATTGGCTGCCTCTGCTTAAAGTTTTCATAGTTCTCATTTGTTCACAACTTCAACGTTTATCTATTTAATCTGAAATCTATCACCTCAAACAGACTATACATTCATAGACTATCTACAGTACAAACGACTGACATATACACCAGTTACACCGTCATCAAAATATACAGAAGTAAAATAGCAGAACATTAAAGTATGGTAATCAGATTCACATCCGTTAAGATTCAAGGTATTCTAAAACGTAAAAGATAAAGGTGCTAATGGTGGGTGCACCAGGATACAGATATAATGCAGTATTTCACACTCGCGTTTCTCAGTCTACAGAAAATATAACATGGATTGAGGCAACTGTTATAAGCAGCCAGGAGTGAAAGGATCAATGGACAGTGTCACTTGCCAGTGGCTATATTTTGCACAGCTCATAAGATATGTCTTTATAAAGAGCACAGCTAGTTATAGAATTGGTCAATGTATTAAAAGGAGAGCATACATATAAAACAACGCAGATAAAGTTACCGCGCAATGTAGCTTTTTCATTTATTGTCATTCTGGCTTAACAATATCAATAATACACTTATACACTGTAAGGCTAAAGTAGTCATTGGTTTATAGCAAAGGGGGCCCAGGGTAAAATGAGATGGTTTGCATACCTGCCAGACCGTCTGGGCCTGTCCGCCCTTCTCTAACAGACTGCCACAAACAATGAGATAATGTCCAGGTGAACAACATTAGGATGAAGCATGAATTGCCCCAAGTATACAGTGTTATAGTCCGGATACTTTGTGTTCTACAAAGCAATAGGGCACATTAAACCTGTTTCAACCAACTCTTTCTACACAGGGAGGCACCCAATCTGTGGGTCAATCCAATGTCCAAAAGAATGCATCAATTTAGATCTATGAGGCACGAGAACTTTTGTGCCTTATGCCTCTCCAATTTCGCTAGCTCCTAAGGAACTGCTAGGCGGTAGATTAATGAATATTGGTTCAGGCCACAGAATGGCTGCCTATGTTTTGGGTTGGTGACCTGTAAAAATCGCCCAGCACCTTAGCTAGAACATAGCACACAATTTCCAGTTCTTCAAAGTGACTTACAATAGTGCATACAGTACTTTCAAATACAAATTAATGAATAAAAAATATACCTTTTATTTTATGGTCTGTCAGCATTGAGTACATATACAGTAAGTGACGTAGATTTGTTACTGTGAATATGTTTGAGAACTTTCAGGATGCAATAGCAGATTTTAATATAAAATTCTACAGTTGTGTTTAAACAGAAAGACTGCACATATTATGTACAAGAAATATCATGAGTCTAACAAACAGGTAAAAATGGAGAGGAGTGGCTTTAATTTAGCTTTTTAAAAAGCAAAATATGTACCCTCCGAATTCAAAGCCTAATCTCACAAATACAACGTAAATCAGTGATAGCGATCGATTTTCCGATTGAAACAAAAAAAAACAAAAAACAAAGTAAAAGGAGATTGGGTGACGATACTGAACTCTTAGGGGGTATTCAATTGTTAGCGTTAACGCTCTCAAACGAGCGCTCAAAAAATCTTAGCGTTAATACGGTAATTACTCGCGGAATTTCAGCTCGCTGCTCCCTGAGCGGCGAGCTGAAATTCCCCGCGTAAACTACCGTATTAACGCTTTTCTCCCGCAATATTACCGTATAAACGGTAATATTTTTTGAGCGCTTGTTTTTTTCCGTTAACGCTAACAATTGAATACCCCCCTTAGTGTGAAGACTGCATTTATTTGAAAAGAAAAAAATAAAATAAAGTAGGCATTAAGACAGGTACATTCTGGCACTAATCAAAACCGTGATGCAGTAAGCTCTTAAAATAACGTTTGGTGTTTTTAAAAGAAAAGAAACTAAGTTAGTAGTTTACTATGCAAGGTTGTTTTTTTCTCTTTTTACAAACTTGAATGTTTTAACTTACATGAATCTACAATTACCATTATTAAGTAGCAACTCTGTCTATATTACTGCATCAAGCCAATGAACACTTAAATGCACTTCACAGCAAAAGATTATTTATGTAAACTTTGTTTTTTTTTATTTATTTTTTCCTCTTTTACTTTGCAAACCCCGAGGACCATGCAATAAGCCAGACAAGTCACCATATTCAACCGAGGCAAAGACTCCCTTCTATTGCAGCTCTGGTGAGTTACAGAATGTCTGCTTCATGGTCTACGACAAAATGTCCTCGTTAGTGGTTTTCAGTTGATCCCATTAAGGCCTACAGTTTAACCATTCTATCACCACAAGGGCCAGCAAGCTAGGTGCAGGTCACTGTAGCGCAGAAAGGATTTTAGGAGACAAGACAAAGCCATCTTGGTTTTGTTTAGTATTTCGATGGACTTTGACGAGATAAAATAAAGTTAATCTGTATATTGTTATTCTTACAAGCAGCTCCAAACCTGAGTATTGTAAGGTTATATCTAAACATACAAAAATGTATGTACATTTTCTTCTCCACCTTCTTGTAAACAGTTGTCAGTATAATCTGTTTTCATCCCTTTATCTATGAGACATGCATATCATACATACATTTTAAATATATATATATATATATATAAAAACAAAACAAAAAAAAACAAAACACTTGTCCAAAAAACCTAAGTGTCAACGAACCATTGGCTGTGCCGCTCCCAAGGCGGAATACACAAGGGCTGAAGCAATCTATAGGCTTAGAAGCAACCATCCATTCTTATGTTCATAGAATTGTAGAAATACTGAGATTTTGCACCTTCCATGCGATTACAGTATTTATAACACTATTATATGTGGAGATAGACATTTCACTAAACCTCTTTTTTTTATTTTATTTTTTTTTAGAGCGAGGGTTAAAAGCAGCACTTATAAATGTATTGAATCTGGCAACAATCGTTACCATTGGTTAGATAAGGAAGTTTTTTTTTTCCATACTAACTTGTTTTCTGTTTTAAATTAAAAAAAAAATATATATATATAATTATATACACATTAAAAGGGAGGGAGGGAGGAAAATAAAATTAAAAGCGCTAATCACATGTTCATTCCTTGGGCACTTAACAGCGAATCGAGCATGTCGAATGTATCTTTGTAGTCCATATGCTGGCTGTTTGCACCGTACTCGTGATCGGCATCAGGGCCGTTGATCTCCACTGGCTTCTTGTCCAGTTTCACGAGGGTGCTGAGATGCCCGTAGCCCACCTGGTATGTGACAGGGGGAGGGAGTAAGGGATGGTTAAGAACAGTGTTGTGAGAGGATATATACTGCTTAACAGAGGAAGAACTAGTAGAACTACCTGAAGTTTTGGAGCTTTTGCTCATTTTGGAGTGGTGGTTGTAAGAGGCGTCATTGGAATGCGGCCTCTTTCTTGAAGAGCTGGAGCTCGAGGTACCACCATCGTTGGGCACGCCAACAGGGCTCCGTAAAACAGTTGTTTGCATCCCGTCCATACAAAGTTTATTGCTGTTGTTGTTGCTGCTTGCACTGCTGTAGTGTGAATGGGAATGTTTGTGGCTACCATGGTGTCGGTTGGAAGAATGATCTTTGTGCTTATCTTTGTGTTCTTTGCTCATGTGCGGGCTCGAGTGCTTGCTCTTCCCGCTGCCCTCGTCAGATGAGCTGTGACGGTCCCCGGAAGACACTTTTATTTTCACTCTCAGGTCATCTTTGCTGGAGCCTCTCTCCGTTGGGGGAATGGGGATCCGAAGTTTCAGCGGACCGCCCTTATCCTTTTTTTCAGAAGAATGTTTTTCAGTCTTTTCGGCATTAGAAAGTGGAATTTTCATTTTGAGAGGGGAGGCGACGGAGCTGCTGCCGAGGGCTTGTGTGTGTTTTTTGTGCTGCAGCTGCTGATCCACGTGGATTGGTGGGATTTGGTCCCGGATGTCCACGTCAACGATTTCAAGTTTGCGCTTCTCCCTATACTTGTCCAAAGACATTTTGTGAGACGCCGCCATTGACGGAACATAAATTTGTCCATGGTGTTTGCTGCTCGATGGCTTATGGCCGTGATCCTGTTTAACCGGATGCTCTGAACCCTTGTCAGATCGATGATGTAAGCCAGAGTGGAGGGGAATGGCAGACATATTATACTGAGCAGACGACAGGGAACCATCCTGCTTCTGGCTGTACACCTGATCGGTCCTCTGTTGCTCCTGATGTTGAGGCCATTCGTGATGGGATGGCATCGTGTAGGATGTACCAGGGATTGCCAATATTGCCAGTTCCTCTTTGCTATGGGGCGCCTGAATGCTCCCCGAGTTCAGAGCCGGCGGTGCAGGAAATGCAGAGGACGTCGTCTTGGGAAAACTGGCACTTGCAGCAATACCAGAAACTGGGTCCATCAAAATAGAATTCTGGAGAGAGCCGCCAAGGAGAGTGTTGTCAAGTTGTCCGTCAGACTTGGGTCTCCGTGCTTGAATAGCCTTAATTAAGAAAGAAGTAAATAGTTTAGCAAACCAAACGAAAAAAACACTCAAATATAAATAAAGTTAATTTGTTCAGGAGTGCCCGAAAACCAATTATTCAAAACTTCTTGTGACAAGCTCTATAGGAAACAATGCCTAATTTATCAACCTAAAGTCTGAAGAAGAGCAAACATGGCCATTTCCACAGACAAATAGTTACTGAAAATCAGTTGTGCGCACGAGCCTCCACCGAGTACCGGTAGACGTCCAGTGCGTCTGGAAAAGCAGTGGGCCGGTGACCACGATAACTGTGGTCACATCAACTGACCAGACTAATAGGACACACGCTAGGTGATCTAGACAGACGTCTGGGAGCACAGTGACTTGTGATTTCTCTATTGCTGCTCCCACAATGAAAAGTGGTCTCTAAATTGAATTATAATGTTCACATTATTTAGTAAATCTCTTTACCCTCCAGTTTCTAATCTTCTTCAATCTACTCGGTGTTTTCTCCAGAATTTGCAGGAATTCGTGTGTTAGTTCTGGAAAGAAACACAAAAAGAAAAAAAAGATTGAACAAAAAGGGGACGCTTGGGTCTTCCAAAAATGTACAACAGTGAAGTTAGAGCAACATGGGGAATGTTAAGAAACCGGTCACAGAAATACAAACTAATTTCACCAATTTATGTATTGCCCTTAAAGGGAAACATGCAAATTCTATGAGCAGAATGATCTTCAAATATATCTGTTTTAATGAACATTTGAAAACAAAATCATTTCAGCATGGTGAACTTACATTTAAAAGGCACTGGCATTACAAAGCACTTAGATGTGTATTCTTGTTTCATAACAGCACAATGAAAATGGTAATGACCAGTTCTGGATCTAATTTCCTGTTTAAAGTTCACTTGTCACCTACACAGTGGAGAATGGAGCTACTATACATGAGAATGCAGACTATGCATCCACTGTGTGTAGCTCAAGACTGGAAGTGTAACACTGTAAACGTACTGTGTCTAATCAACAATGAAGTAAATCACCTTCCTAGAAACACAACTACTACCTTGTATTTAATTGATCACAGATGTTAGGACAAAGAAACCTGCACCAAAATGCAACAAAGGAAAAGCATTCTTCTTACCATCCAGCAATTCCAAGGTAACCGTCTGGTCTACATATTCCCACCAATGCTTTCCATCCGTTGATACAGGTATCTCCCAGTTGGACCACTTACAGGCCAGGTGAATACACACACAGGCAATTACTGTAGGCTTGTACTGAAGGCAGAAGGTTGTAAGGTGCAGGCTGCAGATAAGGAGAGAGTGAGAGAAAGGAGAGAGAAAAAAAAAAAAAAGAAAGAATGTTAGTTGAAACATTTCACTCCATTGAAAAATTGTAAAAACGTACTTTAACTCAAAGAAACAGATTTTAAGGGGACACCATCATGATTTTTTTTTCCTTTCTGAGGTTCTGTAATCAGCATTACAAAAAAACAAAAAGTTCCTATTTTTATTTTGTACTTATTGCAACTGGCGGAAAACAGAAGTCGGCCACCACAATCTCACCATTTGTCCAATCACTGAGCCCACTGTGCCCCATAATACCAGAGAAAAACATGAATGGTCACGTGACACAAAATAAATGCTGTGGTAAGAACTGTATTTCCAACAAGGATATACAGAGAAAAATAAAATAGACTCATTGCAAATATATAAAAAAAATGCTGATGGAGTCCCTTTAAAATACAGATGGAAGGGTGCAAATTCACATATATATGTAAAAAATAAACTAATAAAGTTGTACATTTGAAATGTTGCACTATTCATAATGGAATACTCAGTCTGCCTTTATACCAATCTGGCTCCTAGGCCATTAGCACACAAACAGCTCTGAATCACCCATGTTTCGTTTTCTAAGAACTGGGAGACAGCAGCTCACATTAATCACTGATGCAGACACATATATAGCTTGCAATGGACTAGAAACATGGGTACTGAAAAGTGGGCCATGTCCTAATTTATGAAATAATCTATTTTTGGTAAAAATCTTTATGTGCACACTTCCAGGTCTCTTCATAAGAGATACAAGACCTTTATGAGAGTCAGCTACCCAGCACCGTACTTTTATTATAAATTATTTATAATGTGCTACAAAGGGTCTTAAGAAAACAGCAGAACAAGGGTAAATCAAAGCTTTTGAAATAAACACAATATTAAAAAATAAACAAACAAACCAGTAGACAAATGAAAAACAATCTTGCATATGGTGGAGCAACAATTTTCAGGCTCCCAGAATATATTTCAGTGCAAATGACAATGACTGCTCTGTATATTTCACCCAGGATATTAATCTAGATTAAGTTTTAGGTCTGAGTCGCTCAGCCGCAAAACCAGTCAAGTGCATCTCACAAGGCTCCTACGGGGCCCACATATCGAACAGACTTCTCCTTTCTTGGAATGATAAAGGCTCACATCAATTTTTAAACATTCAGGAACATTTCACAAACTCTAGCTTGGAATAAAATCTCTAAATCAATATGAACCCATTTCATTCTGTGTGTAAAATGTTCTATACTTTGTGTGTGTGAAGCAAGTTGCTCCAATTGCAAACACCACCTGGAAAGCAATAAAATCATCAAGCAGAGTTATATTTTCTGTACATAAGACAACAAAATGCCACGTTAAACAATTTCAAACCAACTAAACCAAAAACAGGCCAACATATTTCAGAACACATGGAAAACAAATAAAGTAGGATATATAAGTAGTACAATAAAAACCAGAACACATGATAGTTAAACACCGCATAGGAACAATAAAAAAAAAAAGCTGCTCCTTAGAAAAATAATTTTTTTAAAAAGAACAAAAAAAAATAATAACTGTTCCATGGTCCTCTAAGAGAAAACACTATGTGCTAGCACGCTCCCAAGTAAGGGGAGCGGGGCACAAGAATCAGGCCCAGAGCCCATCACACAGGAGCATTGTGGGAGATTGCTGTCCTGTGATTGCGCTTAGCATCCAAAGTGAACCACGTCAGCCATTGCTAGCGCGTATGGCTGCGCTTTACCTAACAATCTCCTGGAAAAACAAAACAGAGTTATTATTAAACCCAAGGAGAGGATACTTTGCCAATTACACAGTAGCGAAAAATTGTCATTCGGAATCTGGATTCTGAGTCCCTTGTTTTAGTATGTGGGATATGAAATATGTGCAAGATGACTTTAGAATTTTTAATCAAGCTTTCATCTTTGTTGTATAGTTGGTTTGAAAATAATCTTTCTGCATATTAATGCCAGGTGAAGTATGAGAATGTAATTTCTCAAATTGTATCATTATTTAGAATTGAATTATATATATATATATAGTGATGTATTATTTTTATTTATTTTTTAAAATAAAATTATAAGTTTAAGTATCATTATACTTACCAAAATGTTCTAGGGTAAGTTTAGTTCTTTAGATGCTATTCGGGGCTACCAATATAGTAAATGCACTCAGAATCAAGAAACTGATCAGAAAGCAACACTACATTTCTTGTTCTGCAATCCTCCCCTGTGTGTCGAAGGCCTGTCTACATTACAGAACGCAAGATGCAGTGGAGAAACCAGGCCACAGATATAGCCCGGCAACCCTCCATGGACTGAGGCTAGTAAGACACAGGAAGGAGACCCTGCAGTAAAGAAAACTAGTGTGCTGTGACAGTGCAATAAAGGTTCAGGATAACCACCTGTTGGTAGCCATGAAATAGGAGGTCTGTGCCAAATCCTTGCTTGCTGCAAGAGAAAGGAGAGAGAGGGAAACGAGAGTTATATATCTACAGTGAAAATAAAAAATCATAATGTCTAAATATCTTTACATAGCATGACAAATTATTTTCATGCAAGTTTCATATATAAAGGAGCAGACTTTACTATCTTGAACATACAGGCTGCTAGCTTAGCCTCACACAGCAATCGCTTGAATAAAATCTAACACTATAATATAACATTGTCACTAAAGAATAGTTGGAAGAAATGAAGAGTAATATTACAAACCTCTCACTAATTGGGTGCATTTAACGACATCTGTATGGGGATGTTCAATAGTGATCTCAAAGCCTGAGGACAAAAAGGTGATAGATTTTAGACCAGCAAGTCATCCACGACAACGCTTTGTTGACTTCATACCATTTTCATTCTTTGCATCACTACTAACAGAAGGTGGACCCACGGCGAGTCACCTGGATATAACATACAACCATCACATTAAATTTGTTTACAATAAAAATTCCATAACCAGTTAACACAACAATACACCCCAGTAGGTTACAAGTACTTACCTAAGGTCTGTAGCAGTATAGTTTCAAGTATTACCAGCTCTTGAGCTTGCTGTAGATATGCCTATAAATAAAAGACCACGGTTATATGTATCTAGCAGTCATTAAACAGAAGACATCTCCAATGTACCATACCCTTCCAATATAAGCCATACTGCCAAAGAGTATGCATAAGAGTATAGACTTCCCAATTACAAAGTAATTTGCAAAAGGGCAACTAAACTCTGTGCCATAGTAAAATGTACTGTCAGTCTTGCCCAGACTTTACACCACATCCCCCAAACATTAGACAGTGGCTACAATAATGAAACTGCAGGTCAAAAAGCTGAAACCTCAAAGTAGAGATGGCAGAAGTGGAAACTGACCATGTTCATCATATGAACAAAGCTACAGGATCAACTAATTATTGCATCGTAACTTCTGAAAGCATGGAGAATTAAGATCTAAATTACAGGCTTCATTACTCCAACAGGAGGACTTGTGCCTGTATTAAAAGCACATACTAACTGGCTTCTGATAAGTATTCATCTAAGGCAGGCCTGTCCAACCTGCGGCCCTCCAGGTGTTGTGAAACTACAAGCTCCCGCATGCTTTGCTTGTAGACAACCAGTTGATAGCTGGAAGATTCCCTTCTAGCTATCAACTGGGACTTGTAGTTTCACAACATCTGGAGGGCCGCAGGTTGGACAGGTCTGATCTAAGGAAAGGCAATGCACTCACTTCGCTCTTTGTGTCCAGCTGTAGATCTGGTGGATTAAGACAAGCATGAGACACTTTGATGACATGTTCAAGTTTACGAGGCTGCTCTTCCACTTTGGCGGCCAGGAACAACGCAGTGGGAGAGATTATCTGTGAAACACAGGACCACAGCAAGATTAATGCAGTTCTCTCACTGGTCCTCATTACAGCTGAAGGCCACCGAACATAAAGTACAAGCTGCTATGCAGATACATATTCACAGGGTTGTATAAAAGTATTACTCTGCATTAAAAGAATAGCTTTACAATCGTAATACTATAATAAGCAATTATTTCTATGCCAAGTAATACCTTTATAACAGTATTTATACCTGTCTTATTTGCATTAAAGCCCTGTTAGAGGTTTTTGCATTGGCTGAAGATCATATATTAATTTAGTTGACTTAGATCAGCACTGGTGGATTTCCTTTCTACATCATGTGTCTGAGGTTTGCAGGACCTCATACCTCTAGCTGCACTGCCAGTCTATACAAAGTTTTTTTATTGTGTTTTATTTTATATGAATTACTGGGGGGGGGGGGGGGTGTTTATGAGAAGCTCGGGAAACAAAGTCAGTCCATAACCCATCCCTTTAGAAGGGATTCTACTTCCACCTCAACTACCACAGTGCAGTGAAGTTCTCCCCTCAGGATGAGGCAGCAATGGACTTGTAGTTCCCTTATTCCTATACTTGTTAGTGAAATGTAAACAAAATATGAACATAGGTTTCAGTTATCATGCAAATTACAGACGCAACATCCGTGTCTAGTGTAAAAATGGACAAATGAGAATACCCATTAATGGTGGATGCCCCCATAGCGTGTTTGTCCAAGACCTATTCCTAGTGATCTGGTCCTCAGGGGTGGCAAAACGGATTAACACAAGTACATAAATCCCATTATTACTGTTAATTCATTACCATTTCCTGAGAGTGTTATATGGCTGACACATAGCAGATGTAAATACAATACCAAACATATCAAGCACTGACAAAGTAAGGCTATTTTTCACATAGATTTGTAAGTCTTATTAAATGTAACTTGCATCTTAAGGCCTAAGCCTTTAAAATAAATGTGATGCAACAATGGAAGTAGTCTACAATCGTTGCAACTACACAAGGTCAATAATTGGTACAAGATTGCGAAACAAATATGCAGTCCTGAATTAATCCAAAATTATAGGCAATGTGGACATTAGATGGACACTATGGGGGGTATTCAATTGTTGCCGGTAACGCGCTAAAACAGAAAAAAAACGAGCGCTCTAAAAATATTAGCGTTAATACGGTAATATGCGCGTAAATACCGTTAATGCGGTAGTTTACTCGCTGAATTTCGCTGCGAGATGAAATTTAGCGAGTGATTACCGTATTAACGCTAATATTTTTAGAGCGCTCGTTTTTTTTGTTTTAGCGCGTTAACGGCAACAATTGAATACCCCCCTAAAAGATGTAAAAAGAAATTAGAAGAGTTTATAAAGAAAGACCATCCATTCTTTTTTTAAAGGCAATTTGCATTTCAGGAATAGTCCTGCAGGTAAATTAGATTGAAAGGAGTTCTCAAAGTATTTTTTATTGAAAATCAGTGCAAGAGTTACATCATTGCATAACCAAAGGGGAATATTTTTTCACAAAGCCTACATGAGAAAGTATGGCACCCATTAATTATAGTAAAGAATAGATCACCTTTATTGCACTGGTTCCTTTAAATAGATAGATGGAATACTCAACAAAATAGTAGTTTACATTGTGTCTAGACAAAATGCGCTGTAAATCATGAATGCAGAGAAATTGGGCTTATTGTGCATTTCTAATGAGCTAAAAATAAAAAACGAAACCAGACTATCTACATGATGTAATTTCCTGCCAGTCACTAAGAAAATAACATTAACAGGTCAGATTATATTGCTTTATTCAGCAATCTCATCAACATGTATATAGATAGATAAGAGCATCCCTTACCACCTAATAAAATGGAAATAAACCTTGAACACATGTCTGAAAGCATACTTGGGAGAGGCTATTAATGCATCAACACAAAGAAACAAAAAAGGTATACTTACATTTCTGTGGTATTTGGTAAAAGAATGGTGCATATAGAATCTGTGCATGTAAACAATGGCAGTGTTGATGGTTAGCTGAGAACTGTAGACTTGTGTCAAGGAAATTAGCAGATTGTTTTGAAAACAACATAAACAAAAGAATCCCAGACACACACATGCATATTATTGTTATGCTAAGTTGACCTGTGAAAAAAGGTTTTTAATACAATAGAATAAAAACAATCCTTCCATGGGGTCCTATAGCAATTCAATCATGTCTATAGTGTCTAACAATAATCACATTAAAGATCCAAGTGTTGTGGCACCATCACATTGTAATACAAGGTCTGGTTAATGCTAGAAGTAAAATTAATCCATTGAAAAATAAAAATATTAATGAAACCACTGCACATATTTGAAATACTAATGCAAAGCAAAAAAAAACAATTACTATTACAGTAAGCTAACTATTAAACATGTTATAAAGCCAAAAGCATGATAACTTGATGACAGTTAAATAAGATTATTTGATAAACACTATGCTAAATTACTTCAAAACCAAGGGACATGGAAAAAGAGTGAATTACACTACCCTATCTGAACACAAGCCACAGTAATACATTTTCAACACTGTACTTATAGATTTCTCAACTAAACGAGAAGCTATAATTCTGCAATAAAGTCATATTAGAGACCTATATTTCACCACTAGTAAGGACAACAGGGAAAAATACATTTGCAATCATTCTGCAATAAAGCCATATTAGAGACCTATATTCCACCACAGGACAGCAGGTAAAAATAAATTTGCAATCATACTGCAATGAAGTCAAATTAGAGACCTATACTCCACCACACCAAGTAAAAATAAATCTGTAATCAATGGTTTTGGAAAAGCCAGGAATCTAAATTATACAATGCTTAAATAAAACAATATCTAATCTTCTACAGAGAGCAACTCATCTACCCCAGACACAAGACATGCCCCCTAGGAGATGAGCTGCTAGTACAGTACCCTGGGGTAGAAGGCCCCATTGGTACAGGACCTCTGGGTGAGGCCTCCCTGGGTAAGAGGATAAAGACACCTGTGGTAAATGCCCCAGTGGTACAGGACCCCGGAGGTAAGAGGAGAAGGCACAATTATGATAGGACACCGGGGGTAAGAGAAGGCCCTGTTGGTGTAGGGCCCGGTGTACTAGGAGAAGGCCACCGGCTCCCACACACAACCCCATCAGACACATTCATGGATGAAGCTTAGACAAAGGGCTACTAGGCCGCAGACACCTCCACCTCCCCTGTAGTACAAGCCCTCCCTCCCCCCAGCCCTCACAGAACCCCCCGCCTCCCCCCAGCCACCACACAGCACGGCCGGCACTAGGCCCGGCTGACAGAGAAGGATACACATTGAGCCGCTGCCCCATTTCCTGGATCAGGTTGGCCGCTTGCTGCCGATAGGAGAGCTCCTTGTCTGCTTCCAGCCCGAAGCGCCTGGACGGGCTGTCCTCCAGCTGCTCCCGGCTGAAGAACCAGCCGGAGGTCGACGCTCGGCCGTCCGCCATGCCGCAAGCCAAAGCCGAGCCGAGCGTCAGCCGCCGAACCCGATGCGTCACAATCGCCGGAAATGCCGTAGAGCCTGAGCCGGAAGTGCGCTCCTCACGTGACCCGGTGACCGTCGCTCTCTTCCTCTGTCTGTAGGAGTCCGCGGTGCTGTGGGGGCGCCGGAATACATAGCAACCCCTGACAACAAAGGGAGGCCACGCCCACTGGGCGGAGCTCTACCTCACAAAGGACTGATGTGAATAGGCTTCATTCTGTCTATAGTAATTCAATCATGTTTATAGTTTGTGGTAATAATCACATTAAATGCATTTCAATCTATTAATCAACTGTATATTTTAATGGGAAATTCAAAGTGTCACAGTATTACTCCCAACAACATCATTACATAATAACTTCACCCAAATCCGAATTATCCATACATTAAATATTCCAATATATGAATTATAGGGGGTCCTTACTACCCCTATGCTCTCCTCTACCTGTGTAGGAAAAGCCCACCTCAGGCTATGCACATGGGGGACAGACTAATATGCTGGATTAATGTTTCATTTATAGAAATCAGCCTAAAACTGAATTCAGAGCCTTTTATTGCTCCTAATTTCCAGAACAGTCGAAGGTTTTAAAATTTTCACTCCAGAAATATTCCTCAATTGTAATATTGACTACCTGTTCAATACAATTCCTGTTATTCTGTGTATTTTTACCAATCCTCATCCTTTCAACTTTATTAATACATCAATTTAATTTATTTAAAAATGTTGGTAATGTCATTCTTATATTTATACCCTACATCAGAGGTTGGCAACCCCCGGCACACGTGCCAGACATGATACACGTGCCAAACATGGCACACGGACCACAGATGGCCGAAACTAAAATCTAGTAATATTTCTGACCCCAGAAATATTACTAGGTTTTAATACTGACTAACTGTTCAATACAGTTCCTTTTATTCTGTGCATTTAATCCAAGCATATTCATTTGAGCTTTATATATCAATATATACATTCATTTTAATTTATTTAAAAATATTGGTAATGCAATTCTCATATTTATATCCTACACGGACAGAGTGGCTCACATTCAGTAGATACCCCTCTGCCCCCCCCCCCCCCCCTTGGCTTAATATTGTAAATGGTGAAGGTTTGCAGTACTAAGGTGTACAGGAAATTAGATAATTTACTATTGGATGTATACAAAACAGTTGAAAGAACAAGAGAGTCTTCACCTGCTGCCCCAAGCTCTTTCCTGTTGTATTGTCAGATATGTTTGCTATAACTCTTGTTTAAAATGTCTGCTGATATGTTATTAAGGATATTGAGCGGTAAGAGTAATTGTACCATTTCATCAGTAAGTCCTGGATGCATCTATGACCCAACTTGGTGGATCACAAGTGTGTGATGTTGCACTTATACAAAAATACATATACCGACCACAATGCTAATTAATTTCTCCCGGGAAACTTTCTCTGGAGACATGCGGAAAATTTCTTAGCCGGCTAACCCGGCAATCACATAGGGATAGCCCTTGATAGAGGCCTAGTAGGGTTTTTCACTACATAGTGAATGGACCCATATAGATGAACATGTTTGCACTAAGCTTATCTGTTGCCTTATTCAATAAGTCTGTTGGTCACATGGAACAGATTCTAATGATTTAACTAAACTACCAACTAATTTCCCTTTCATGTTTAGAGACTTACTGGTAAACAGTAAATTGTAGGAAAATGTAATTTCTCCTGGGTCAATGTCATTAATACGCAGATGTGCATCTCAGTATCCGCTCTGCTTTTGCTGTGGGTAAGGTATGCTCGGTCAGTACAAGGGGTTGGTATGCATGAACAGGAAGAATATTACGTTGTCTTTTCTGCAGCAAGTGGCATTCAATGATTTTCTCACAAGTCTTATATTCAAGTTAGTGGCCTTACATGGGAGCCACAGGTGTTACATGTATTCACTTAGTGCGATGAAAAGATCCAAGATACATTACAAATGAAACTAATCATGGGTACTTTATATCCTGATATCTTAGATTAAGCACTCAATGTGGGTGACTGATTCTTCCAAGCTCTCCAGTGTGTGCACATTACACTGTGTTATGCCATAAGCAAGAACCATGACTTGTCTAAACCTAGAATTTTAACGCTCCATCATCTTCTCCTTTGTCAGTATGGTTGTCCAACCTCTAGGCTCCATTATATGAAACAATAGCGCTAATCCAGATAAGACACAGAAATACTGTTTATTTAAACTTACAATTATACAATATGTTTATGTGATTCGGAGAGATAATTGCTGATCTGGGATTAAATATTACAGATGTATAAAAATAATTCAGTAGCTGTAATTGTATACCATGCAGAAAAGGTTTCCTAAACAGAAATTGTTTTTGAGTCAAGTTTGTTGAAAAACAAAATTAGGTGATACTATGAATACTTGTTTAGGTATAAACTGAGAAAGCGGGAGGTGGGGGGGTACTTGTTAAACATTTGCTACTTTGAAGATAAACACAATACTATAAAGTTGATTAGCACTGTTGCATATAAAACATTCATGACCTACTGCACAAGTGGTGCTGAAACTAATTAATTACAGCCACTAGGGCATTTAACATACTTTTGTAATGCAGATGCTAGTTTTAATTGTGTAAACATTAGATTGAGGATCTTTATGTAACAATTCAAAAACCATCTTATTCCCAGGACTGGGTGTTTCTTAAAGTTATTTAAATCGTCTGTTTAACTGGTTCTTAGCGATATTTATAATTCTCATATTTATACCCTACATGGACAGAATGGTTCACATTCAGTAGATACCCCTGTGGCCCTTCTAAATACTATATATGGTGAATATTTGCAGAATTGTTCAATGATTTTCTCACAAGTCTTAAATGCAAGTTAGTGGCCTTACAAGGGAGCCACAGGTGTCACATAAATGAAAGGTCCTAGATATATTCCAAATAAAACTTATCATGGGCACTTTATATTTTGATTAAACATTTTTGCAAACATCATCCAACTTCGCTTTCAACAGTCGTATTTTAAATGCTTGGGGCGTATTTATGACCACGGTACAATATGCAGAAATGTTCTTCAAACCAGATCAGGGGGTAAATGTATCATATTCCGGTTTTTTCAACTAGCGGGAGATCGGCGAGTTGACAGCTAAAATTTAAAACGGCGCTGGCTTGTAAAGGCAAACGCCTTTACAAGCCAGCGCCGCTTTAAATTTTAGCTAACGCCTTTACAAGCCAGCGCCGCTTTAAATTTTAGCTGTCAACTCGCCGATCTCCCGCGAGTTGAAAAAAACGGAGTATGATACATTTACCCCCTGAGGTGTTATTGTAACACAGATCACTGGGACTGATGTGATCTTTCATAGCTCTGAAAATATGTTCTTCAAATCTCTCCATAATATATGCACATTACATCTTGTTATTACATAAGCAATCACCATGACTTATGTAAAGCCAGAATACGTTATAAGCATAACATATGCAATAACCAGGACACAGATTAGTTCATTATTTACATATATATAAAACGCTTAAAAAATATGCAAAGTGTCCAAATGTATGTTGCATATTCAGGAACAGGTAGATTGTAAGCTCATATGGGCAGGGCCATGTTACCTTCTGCTTCATGTATGCCATTTGTGTCATGCTCCCCACAATGTACGGCGTAAAATGTTAGTGCTTTATAAATAAAAGCTAAAATATAATAGTAATAATAAGTAAGTAATATTTAAATATATCTATTATGAGCTCATTATATGTTTTTTATTGACCGACTTAATTTTTGTCATTTATTAATATACATCATTTTATTTTTTCCAACTTTGACTTTTTATTTCAGACTTTATTGCAGAGTACATTTATACGTTATAACATAAATGAACACAGAACGCAAGAACTACAGCATAAAGATGGGAGAGACAAATGATAATAAATGACAATATCAAGAGGGTAACCGCCGTCAATACTAGATCGGACAATTGTGCTGATAGACTTTATAAATTTCATAATACAAAAGAAATAACGCTCCATCATAGATATTACAGATGTAGAAATATAATTCAGCAGCTGTCATTGTATACCTTGCAGATACTGTTTAGTAAACAGAAATTGTTTTTGAGTCACGTTTGTTGAAAGTAGAATGGTCAGGGGCGAACGCAGGATTTAGAAGGGGGGGTTTCCGCCCCCCCCCCGGAAAAAAAAAATATTGCGAGAGGGAGCTGCTGCGCATTTCGGCGAGTCTGAATTCTACAGCATTTGCGGCAGTGCTGTATTATACTACAATTCAGCACTGCCGCGGACGCTTCTTTGACAGCGCCGCGGCTGCTGTACAGTGCCGTTGGTTCGCGGAGGGGAGGGGTTTCTGGAGAACCAGAAACCCCCCCTGCGTGCGCCACTGATGATTTTAAACATTTAAAAACAAAGTTAGGTGATACTAGGAATATGTGTTTAAATATAAACTGACAAATTAGGTGGTAAATGTTAAATGTTTGCTGCTATGAAGAGAAACACAATACTATAAGGTGAGAAACACTGTTTGTACATAAAACATCCATGACCTAGTGTATAACTGGTGCTGAAACTGATTCACATTACATTGCAGCCACTGGGGCATTTAACACACTGTTGTAATGCAGATGGCAGTTTTAATTGTGTAAACATTAGATAGACAATATGGCAACATCGTTATGTAACAATCCAATAATCACCTTATTCCCAGGACTGGGTGTTTCTTATAGTTGTCTAAATTGTTTGTTTAACTGGTTCTCAACTATATTTGTATTGATATTTAGATTCCTCTCACTTTCACAGGGCGTTCCAGAAGATATCATCTACATATTGTACAAGTAACAACTATTATGTGTTGCACTCAATGCCACAATTTGCAACATTATTGGGAGAAAATGCAAAATGATGTGTAGAGAAATATAGATGTCTTAGGATGGAAACCCAAAGGCATTTGAATGAAACCGTGTTTGACATACAGATTTGTAACTTGTACTCATGAGGTTAAGCCTAAGGTTTAACTTGTGTTAAATGAACTGAATGGAAGGCAAGTGGGTATGAGTTCATTGGAAACAATGATTTTCATTTTCAGACCGGTTTTTAGGCGTTAAGAAGTACAAGGCACAAAACTGAACTCAGTGGGTATAAGACCTCAAACATTTAACAGAAACTCTTGTAGTTAACCACCAGTATATGTTACTATCTCATTGTCAATTGTAGTTTCACACATACTGTTTACAAAACAAGTGTACATTGGGAATTAATAATACCTGGGTGGTGTGATTTGTTCAATGCAAAGGTGCCCTCGGGCATATTCTAACTGCATATTCTAACTCCACATTTAATAAACTACATATATTTTCCATGGAAGTAGATGTGAACTGCTGGATATAAATATATTTTAGGAAATTCTGCAATCATTCAAAGTTCATTCTGTCAAGTCCGAGAAATTCCAACGCATTTTCAGCCAATAGCTTGTTCTGTAAAATATGATATAAATTGTTTTACAGCTGTGATTTAAGGGTATTTTTCACATATCAATAAATCCAAGGGGGCTGACAGCAAACTTATTTAATATTCAAAATTCAGTTTCCATGAGAAACTGTGATATTTGTTTATCAGTCAAGCAAGATCAACCATCAACCACAACCAGTGTTTGTCGACACAGAGGAATTTAAAGGTCATTGGAGACTTGACTTAAAATATTTTTATCAATTTGCAATGAGGACTAATATTGGCTTTTTGAATGTATTCATTTTTTGACAATTACTTTACTATAATATTTTAACACTGATCTGTGAAAAAGATGAAATTGTTAATAATTATTTGATGTGGCGACAGGGGTGAATTAATCAAACCTTTTAAAAAGGAAAAGTGGTGGAATTGCCCATAGCAACCAATCAGATTCTAGCTATCATTTTCTAGAATGTGGTAAATTAATTATAGCTAGTATCTGATTGGTTACTATGGGCAACGACCACCACTTTTCCTTTTTAGAAGGTTTGATAAATCTACCTCATTGTAGTGGTTATTAGTATTTTAGGTAGTAATCAGTGGGATAGATTTGTTAAACTTTCTAAAAAGGAAAAGTGGAGGTGTTGCCCATAGCAACCAATCAGATTCTAGCTATCGTATTCTACAATGTACTAGATAAATGATAACTAGAATCTGATTGGTTGCTATGGGCAACAACTCCACTTTTCCTTTTTAGAAGCTTTGACAAAACTACCCCAAATCTGGGTAGGCTTTACCACAGCTCACAATATAATTTCTCCCAAATCTGTAGGTTGTATAAGATTCAGTACTGAAAAAAGCCTCAGGTAACTTGTGAGTTTCTGGTTGTTGTGGATCTATAAGTTATAGTATTCCATGCCAGTCAGAAGCTGGAAGGGCATGCTGTTACTTGTAGTTCAGCTGTAGCCACAGGTTGCTTAAGGCGGATATAGAGGCCACACTGGATTTACATGATGAACAGTTTATTCGATTATTAGATTATTAAACCTTACACATGTTTTGGGAATCTGCCATGTGGTCTAATGATTATAATCTCTGCCAATTCGCAAATTTGTCAATTGATTAATCCACCGGATTTGTATAACTTAATATATTCTTTATTATCAATGATTTGAGACATTGCAGGTCTCTTTTTTTTAATTAAAGAGATGTAAAAGATCATAAAGATTGTTTATTAATGAGAATCTCAATACACTATACACAATTTTAGCACTTATACATATAAATCAAATAATAAAAAAAAAATTCAGGCGCTGTGTATATCTCGAACTTAGATACCAACATTTTAATCAGTGTTGTTTGTAGTAGTATTTCATCTTCTCACACTAGGGGGCAGCACGTGTGGATATTGTCTTCACAAACATCACTAGTTAAAAGTGAAAGAAAACTGCTTTCTTCACTTTGAGGGGAACACCATTTTTGGAGAGCCTGTCTTTGATTGAACACTTTTTAGGAAAAGAAGTTTCACATTGATAAATGTTGGACTTTAATTGAACGTAAAATATTACACTATTTTTTTCTGTTTTCCTATACATCATAACTGGAAAAATCTGGTGGAGAAACAGAAGATCCACAAACAAAACTGTTTAAATATAAGTGTAACATTTTGGTTTCTTATAGGTTTGATAAGAGATATACACAGCGCTTGAATTTTTCTCTCAATTTGTTTTATATTGCTTATGCAGTTTCAGTATCCAATATATCTATCTATCTATCTCTCATATCTACCTCTCTATCTCATATCTATCTCATATCTATCTCATATCTATCTCATATCTATCTCATATCTATCTGTCTATCTCATATCTATCTATCTATCTATCCATCTATCTCTCATATCTACCTCTCTATCTCATATCTATCTCATATCTATCTCATATCTATCTCATATCTATCTGTCTATCTCATATCTATCTATCTATCTATCCATCTATCTCTCATATCTACCTCTCTATCTCATATCTATCTCATATCTATCTCATATCTATCTGTCTATCTCATATCTATCTGTCTATCTCATATCTATCTATCTATCTATCTATCTATCTATCTATCTATCTATCTATCTATCTATCTATACATCTTGTATCTTTCTATCTATCTCCTACCTATCTCCTACCTATCTATTCAGTATCAAACATATAAATCTAACATATCAAATCATAACAAATCAACATATCATTATCTATCTATCTATCTACTTATTTCACACAAATTAAGATCTTGTAAAAGTGTGCTAAAAATGGGTTGAACACATTAATGTATTGAAATTAAGTTATTTTTATATTACTCATATCAGTTATTTGGCACAGGGGTAAATCTGTCTAATCAGCTTTAGCACTGAGCAACTGGATCTGGGTCCTTTGACAAATCCGGTCTCTTGGCACACGGGGGCCTTGTAGGTGTGACTGGCAAATTGAGGTCATTGGTCAACCGCATTTTCAGGCAGCGTTTGACATCTGGTCTGCCGGTCAATTTAGGCTAAACCAGACCAAATTATCCGTCCAAATAACTACCAGTGGGGGCAGTTGTATGTTGTTACTACTATAAAGACGCATCTAGTATGCCCAATTCACTTATTACCGGTTTATTCTCAACAAGACCTTTATTTATAACAAGCAAGGTTACATATCATTTGCACATTTAATTCATAGTAGCCTACTCTCCCGGAATGGATGGGAGACTCCAGAATCCTAGCAGTTCCCCCGGACTCTCAGGAAAGCAGAGCAACTCCCCCAAAAGCTGCTGACATCCCCTAATGATGTAATTCACAAGAAACTGCCAGGGCCATCTTAACAACATTATGGGCCCCCGGGCAAAGCAGTGCACCGGGGCCCCTACATATACATATACATATATATATATATATAGAGAGAGAGATACAGATATAGATATATAGAGATAGAGATAGATGTACTTGCTCAGTGACCTGTGAAGGTTTTTTTTGCAGGTTTTTTCTTTTGCAGGATTATTTATTCTAATTAAGAGCCCTGCCTATGGGGCCCCCTTGCCAGTGGGCCCCCCGGGCACCTGCCCATCGTGCCCAATGAAAAAGATGGCCCTGGAAACTGCGTCACCCTGGCACTGCCAACTGTTGTATTATGGCGCATATTGTGTAGCCACGCCTCCCGCGCGGGGAAGGGAGATGTCAAATGTTGGCAAGTTTGATTTAATCTTTCATATGGATTTCATTCAGTGTGACCAAAGTATAGCAAAATGTTAATTATCTAATGAATAAAACAAACTAATTAGGATAGATGGGATAGTTAAAAATTGTCTTGTGTCAATCATAGCATGCAGCATTTTTGGTCTATTATTACATAGTTCCCGTATACCTCTTGTAGATTATAAACCGTTTGAGTAATGATATATACAGTATACTTATAATATTAAAACTGTTATATCATACTTTTAGTTTTTCATCAAAGTCTTCCATCCGTTCAATCAGGAGTCCTGGGTGATGTTCTCCTAGAGGGAAGGGATAGTCAGTCCCCAACAGCACTTTGTCCTGAATTTGGAAAAAAATAAATTGAATTTTTCAGACAACAAATTTCTTTTTAATATTTTATTCATCTACAGATTTCTGTTTAGCCATATTGCTGGCCTCACATGCTGCAATATTACTCCTGATATCATCTAACTGCAAACAATACATAGATTCTACAGATAATATTCATGGGTTAAGTTCCAGTTATTGCTAGAGATTATATCTTGTTAGATTAAGCGATAGGGGGCCGATTCCACTCTCCGAGAATAGCCTTCTGAATGTCCTTGGGGCCACTCTGCAGCCATGTAACATCACAGATTTTTCCCTGCACCCCAAAGAGGAGCGCAGGAAAATCCTTGATATTCGGGTAATAGCACCTGTAAATGAGCGCAGTCCAGTGACTCATGTATCGGCCCCTTGGAGATTTAAACTAGCCAAAATATGTACAGGGCAGATCTATGCCCTGTGCTGAAAATAATAATCTTTTTTGAATACAAATATATCCAAAGAGCAGCTTGTTTGATCTCAGGGCAATAGAGCTAAATCTACCAGATGTTATAAATACATAGGTAAAAAGCACAGAAAAAAGCAGACAGAAAAAGCAACATATTTAGTAAAAGTAGTAGAATGGCATTTAAAAAGCCAATAAACTAAAGTCATCTGGAGGTGGAAAATCTATTTATTGATTTCAGTGTTGATGTCCTCCATAACTGCATCTTGAGGATTATGGAGCAGCAAGTGGGATACATTTCTTTAGAACTACTATGCGGGTTCTCTGCTAAGATTATTTTTTTCTCTTTGTATAAAAACAGCAAATCTGTTTATACAGAACATAATATGAAACCCAGAGTCATTTTAAACAGCTCTTTATGTGTTAAGAGGATGATATGTTGACCCGTTTTTAAATAATGTATTTTCAATCTGAAATGAGCCAACAATTACCGTATTTACCGGTAGTTCTTAATTAATCACCAATACATAAATTAAGAATTAGGGGTATTTTAATAATAATAATAATAATAATAATAATAATAATAATAATAATAATAATGTCTCTTCCAGGCTGTGACAGCTGTGACTTTCCTGTAGACCTTTGTTCTTTTGTCTGATCTAAATTTATCTATCCCTTATACTTCTCCTTTAATTTCTTTTATAATATATATAGAATTATTTCTAGTTGAAATCCATAACTGGCTCCAAAAATGATTACCATGCCTCTATTCATAAATAAAAATTGGTGAATGTGTACTTTATATTGACCTATGCACATCATGCCATCCCTGCCTCTCAAACTGCAAGCAGAGCAATCACATAATTTTCCAATTTGGAAACATACATAGTAAGTTGTTCAAATTGGTCGGATTGGGCTTTTAGACACATAGGCTGGCAGATGGCCGCACACACAAACCAACAGCGGCTATACAATCGGATCATTCTCAAGCATCAGACTTGTTTTGGGACAAGACACTCTAATTATTATTATTAAATTATTATTATTATAATTATTTTTTATTATTATTGCAATCTGCCAATATCACTGGTGATATCACAACATGTATGGTTTTCAAATTGTAAATAGGGAGAAAAAGAGTAAATCCAAAAAATGGGGAAGGAGGAGATAATTAACAAAGAGCAAATGAACACAAAAGTGACATGTGACGTCTTTCAGAGCGGTGTAATGTGAGTAGAAAAGAAAATTATAATGTAAATGCTTTATTTTTAGGGGGATCTTGCACATGGAATCTTATATTATAAGCAGCGGTACAATGACACAGAATATTTCACTGGTTTAGTAACTCACCTGTCCTATTACGTCTACAAGGAGTTTTAAAGCTCTGGGATCATGTACCAGGGAATCTGTGTAGAATGAACCGAGGTATTTCTGCGGTGCCTCCTGATTGTCCACGGCACAGAGATCGGGACGCACGTTGAATCCGTGATTAATGCGAGCGACCGTGAATGGGAAGGCACCACCTAGAATATACACACAAGTCAGTGACCCGCACTATACGCCAGGAATACATCAGAACATTTTCATTTTGTATCTCTTATTATTCACTATCACCTAATAGAGATGTTGCCTATAGCAACCAATCAGATTCTAGCTTTCATTTATGTAGTACATTCTGCAAAATGACAGCTAGAATCTGATTGGTTGCTATAGGCAACATCTCCACTTTTTCAAACCCACAGTTTAGTAACTATACACCCATGTCTCTTGCTAACTTTAAAGCTACATTGCAGGAGGCTCCATAGCTGAGGATATAATGTGTTCTTTCCTAGCACAAAAATGGGGAGTGAGGGGTATATGTAAATGTAATGCAGCAGCCAACGCCCATTTTTTTAATTAAAAACACCCAGTAATAACATTGAAAAGAGGGTGTTTTTCTACTGAGGACCTGACTAGGCTGATTTAATTAGGCTGGAGCTATTAGATTCTTATTTAATGGGTGTAATACTGTTTATCACCAGTGCATCAACCAGCGCTAGAGAGCAAGTAAAGGAAAAGGATTGGTACAATTTTTCGTAATCTTATCAATTTTAATGACCCCCTTAGGAGCCAACAGGATTATGTAAATAATGAAAACTGATGCTGTGAGACCATTATCTCCTATTTATTTGTCCCTATATGCAGTGTGACCAGAGATATTCACCAGACACTTCCAACCAGCCATGAACGAAAAAGGAACAAGAAGATTTGTCTCACTAGCATCAGAAAATCCCGTCTTTCATACGGCCCAGCAGGAAGCCACCTCCTTCGTCTGCTTCCTTTGTGAATGCCAGGCTACAGTTTATTGGCCATGGCATAGAAAATGAAAAGCGGAATTATATCAAACTACAGATCCCTTTTAAATCACTAAAGAACAACTGGGCATTATTTCATCTTAATATATATATATATATATATATATATATATATATATATATATATATATATATATATTGCTAACATACTCCGCAACACTGTACACTTTACATATTCCAAGTCCCAAGGAGCTCAGTGGCCAAGCTATAAATTTCCCCTCCCCTGAATTTTAAACTTTTTCATCCAGAATCCATGATGTTTGTTCATTTTGAACTAATAACATTTCCATTTAATTACATTACTGGTGGTATGGAAAATGTAAGTGATCGGCATGTGATAGTGTTACAATGAAGACAGTAGGAGACGTGGTGGTATGACATACCTCCGTATACCCCCCATGTATGACATACCTCCGTATACCAGCCCGCTTCCACCACAGGTTGTTCAGAGATAAAGTACTTTTATAGATAAATATGTAACATTTAATTTCTTGTTTATCATTACATTTTGGAGCAGAAAACATAAGTCTAGGACCTCTAGTTAGCTCGAAAGAGACCAGAAAGAGGTATTTTGTAGCGCTCCTACAGTTGTGGAACTAGAAGTCCCAGCATGCCTTGGGAGGCTATCAGCAGTAGGAGAAGCAGTTTGAAAAGACCTGATTTAGAGGAAGTTAGATAGTAAGAACCTATCCTGTCACCAAACAGCTTGTTAGAAAATAATTACCTTATTAATGATCCTACCTCCATGAGCAAAGCAGACTTTAAGTTTTGGGAACTTTTGGAATATCCCCCCCATAATCATGCAGCATATGGCAGTAGTCGTCTCCGCTGGCATGCCTTGTAAAACAGCAACAAATGGTTAGATTGTTCCTTACTTTAAAATGAACACTATATATTGCCACCTGCTGGGCTAATCTTTAATTGCACACAAAGGCATCCTCATTGGTGGGTATATATATAATACATTTACAAACCACCACAGAATCCCAGATAAAAATGCAGATCGATCAATACATTTTGATAACAAAACTTCTCATTTATTTAATTCAATGTTCAAAATGTAATCAACAGTGGAAAATAATCCTCTTTAAAACAAGACAAACTCTACTGTATCATCTTTCTTTGAATGTTAACTGCACATACCCAGAAATCATTCAGAAGTTGTTCAGTGCCTGTTGCAATATTTTATGTACCACATTGCAAATCACTGTCTTGGATGACCAGCAATGAATGCTATAGTTAACTCTTTCTTTACCTTCTTAAACATGAGTTTTTAAACAAAAACTTTAAGTTTTTCTCCTAAAATACTGCACATTCTGCTTTTCTTCTGAACTCCCAATAAAATTAAGCCCCGTTGTCCTGTTATAAATGACACATCTATTTGTGAATGTTCAGTTTTGCTTTTAAAAGAAAATGCAAATCAATTAAAGCGGTTTTGTTATTGTTTGTGATGAAAAATTCCCCTAGACAAACCTTCTAAAAGGAAATGTGGAGGTTTGCCTGTAGCAACCAATCAGATTCTAGCTATCATTTTCTAGACTGTACTAAATACATGATAGCTAGAATCTGATTGGTTGCTATAGGCCTTGTTCTTTTTAGAAGGTTTGATAAATCTATCCCTATGTAACTGCCGATATGCATTATGCACTGAGACTGACATTACAGGAAGAGCAGAGTGTGGGTCTCTTCTGAGCACGTGGGGGTCCGGCGCGTCGCGGTGCATGCGCCTGACCATTACCCTCTGAAGATATTTCTCTCAGAGTTCTAATGAAAGGACTAGAACAATTGTTGTTCTAATAATTGTTGCACCGTGCAATCGTTTACACTCACCTGTCCGGTTTGGGCCTTAATAAAAGTGGAAACTTTAAACTCAGATGCTACACGTTTAACCTCTCATAGACCCCAAAGACCCACAACCCATGTGGCTGATTATAAATACTAACCCACCAGCCAGGGCAGCCAGTATTTTGACATCCTCCTGTCCATGGGCATGTCCCAGGGGTGCACGAAAATAGAGCAGTTTAATTCCTCCGCCGCCTGAAACAAGGTTACAGACAGATATATTGTGACAGATTTTTGGCAAGTAAATCGTACATTGTGAGTGAGTGCTGGCATCTTCTATACTGCAGATGTCAGACATAATTTATGGGGAGATATTGTAGATGTCACAAAGATCTCCATAGTTGACCGTAGCAATTGTGGCATCTGCTGGTTGCAAGAGGGTACTGCGCTCTCCAGTCTTCAATGGGAATTGTTAAGATTACACAGTTCTGGAAAATATATCAGCAATCATCAATTATATAGCACCACTAATTCCACAGAACTGTGCAGAGAACGCACATCAGTCGCTGCCTCAACAGAGTTTACAGTCTAAATTCCCTAACACACAAATTGATAGCAGCCAATTAACCTACCGGTACTAGTATGTTTTTGGACATACACTGCACACTGATAAGGCCATGGTTGGGAATTGAACTCAGGACCCCAGTGCCGTGAGACAGAGACTCTAACCACTTAGCCACCGTATTGCCCAAATACATTATCCCATAATGAGCCAGAGGACCCCTACAGGGCAGCAATAGTCAGTGGAGAAAATGAAAAATGCAACCACAGTGCAATTCATATTGAAGAAATGCATTGTATTGTGGGTTCAGGTGGAAATGAGCATGAACAGCCCTCATTCACTATTGTCGTCTCAGGATAGATAGATAGATAGATAGATAGATAGATAGATAGATAGATAGATATGAGATAGATAGATAGATAGATAGATAGATAGATAGATATCCCATAGATTGTAAGCTTGCGAGCAGGGTTCTCTTACCTCTCTGTCTGTATGTATTACCCAGTATTGTTTTATTAATGTTTGTTCCCATTGTAAAGCACTACGGAATCTGCTGGCGCTATATATATATAAATAAATAAATGATGATGATGATGATGATGAAAGATAAAAGATAGATATGAGATAGATAGATAGATAGATAGATAGATAGATAAAAGATAGTTATGAGATAGATAGATAGATAGATAGATAGATAGATATGAGATAAATATGAGATAGATAGATAGATAGATAGATAGATAGATAGATATGAGAAAGATAGATATGAAAAAGATAGATAGATATGAGATAGATAGATAGATAGATAGATAGATAAAAGATAGATATGAGATAGATAGATAGATAGATAGATAGATAGATAGATACATATGAGATAGATAGATAGATATGAGATAGATAGATAGATAGATAGATAGATAGATATGAGATAGATAGATAGATATGAGATAGATAGATAGATAGATAGATAGATAGATATGAGATAGATAGATAGATAGATAGATAGATAGATAGATATGAGATAGATAGATAGATAGATAGATAGATAGATAGGAGATAGATAGATAGATAGATAGATATGAGATAGATAGATAGATAGACAGACAGCAGACAGCTATTACTTGCCATGTATTATTACAAGGTGGATGCGGGCAGCTGAATATCTAAGTAACTGGAGGAATAAAGTGAAGTTAATTTGCCCCATGACCCAGTAACATACCCCTGCCCTGTAACGCGGGCCGCACTTACTGCAAACACTAGGTAGAGTTCCGGTGAGTTCAGGTCCCACTGGTTAATATGAGAACCAATCTGTACCCCCGGGAACCCCAGTTCTTTCACACAGCGATTCATCTCCTGCACGGCCAGCTCTGGACTCTGCATAGGCAGCGTCCCCAGACCAACAAATCTCTTCGGATACCTCCCGACCAAGGCTGCCAGGTCATCATTGAGGAAACGGGAAAAGTCCAATGTGTCTTGGGGTTTGGCCTGGTTAGAGAGACGTCACAGATTACATTGGGAGCTTTATAACCAACAATAATAATTAAGGCGCCCAAACACAAGCAGATCCGTCCGCTCATCCTAAGTGCCAAACTTAAACTTTGTCCAACTCTGATACGTTGATCACAACAAACAGTTTGGAGCTTGGACAGAACAAGAAGATTCCATAGTAAATAACTTGTGTGATCATATGATGACTAGGGACAGTTAGATAACAGTCATTGCTCATCTGTGTTTCCCGTTCAACATTTGCACCAGGATCAGCTGCCGTTCTGTGCCCACACACAATATGATTTGTGGCCATTTAGGTGTAAAATGCAATCATTTGGCCGACGGGAGCAGCGCGATCAGCAGGTTAACCAAGTTTTTATAGCTAATCAGTAAACAATTATTACTCAATATTTCAGCAGGTGTGTAGAAGATAGGCTCATCACATGGAAGAGAAGGAGAAAAAAGTAAGAATAGTATAATATTGCAATTGCACCAAAAGCCCAAAAAATGCAAATACACATTACAATGTTGTGTAATAAGGGGTAACTTGCAAATAACATGATTCTTTAATTATGGTTGGTCCCTAATATCATTGTCCAACACATTTGCAGGTGATAGGGAGAGGAATCAGTAGCAGAAAGAAAGAAGTAATAATATTGGTACGGCCTCATCTAGAATACTGTGTTCAGTTCTGGGGTTAAATGTATCAAGCTGAGAGTTTTCCGTCAGGTTTGAAAAACCAATCAGATTTCTAGCTATCATTTATTTAGTACATTCTGTAAAATGACAGCTAGAATCTGATTGGTTGCTACAGGCAACATCTCCACTTTTCAAACCTGCCGAAAAACTCTCAGCTTGATACATTTACCCCTGGAGGCCATATCTCCAGAAGGATATAATTACATTAGAGACTGTACAAAGAAGGGCAACTAAAATAGTGCATGGCCTACAGCACAGAACTTACCTGGAAAGACAAAAATAACTTAATTATCTATAGTTTGGATCAGAGAAGGGAAAGGGGGGACATGATAGAAACGTTCAAATATATCAAGGGTTATAACAAGGTACAGGAGGGAAATTCAAAGGAAGAGAAGTATTAGAACACGAGGACATGTACTGACACTGGGGGGAAGAGAAGTATTAGAACACGAGGACATGCACTGACACTGGAGGGAAGAGAAGTATTAGAACACGAGGACATGTACTGACACTGGGGGGAAGAGAAGTATTAGAACACGAGGACATGTACTGACACTGGGGGGAAGAGAAGTATTAGAACACGAGGACATGTACTGACACTGGGGGGAAGAGAAGTATTAGAACACAAGGACATGTACTGACACTGGGGGGAAGAGAAGTATTAGAACACGAGGACATGTACTGACACTGGGGGGAAGAGAAGTATTAGAACACGAGGACATGTACTGACACTGGGGGGAAGAGAAGTATTAGAACACGAGGACATGCACTGACACTGGAGGGAAGAGAAGTATTAGAACACGAGGACATGTACTGACACTGGGGGGAAGAGAAGTATTAGAACACGAGGACATGTACTGACACTGGGGGGAAGAGAAGTATTAGAACACGAGGACATGTACTGACACTGGGGGGAAGAGAAGTATTAGAACACAAGGACATGTACTGACACTGGGGGGAAGAGAAGTATTAGAACACGAGGACATGCACTGACACTGGGGGGAAGTAGGTTCAGAGGATAAACTACTTCACAGAAAGGGTAATGGATAAGTGGAATAGCCTCCCATCAGAGGTGGTAGAGGATAATACAGTAGAGCAATTAAAACACACTTGGGATAGACATAAGGATATCCTTACAAAGAACTAAGGCTCAAATAGGGTTTGAGGTTACCATAGGTTAGAATATAGATAGTCTAGATGGGCCAAGTGGTTCTTATCTGCCGTCAAATTCTATGGGGGGTATTAAATTGTTAGTGTTAACGGAAAAAAACGAGCGCTCAAAAAATCTTAGCGTTAATATGGTAATTACTCGTGGAATTTCAGCTCGCTGCTCCCTGAGCTGCGAGCTGAAATTTCGAGAGTAAACTACCGTATTAACGCTTTTCGCGCGCAATATTACCGTATAAATGGTAATATTTTTTGAGCGCTCGTTTTTCAGCGTTAACGCTAACAATTGAATACCCCATTAGTTTTATATTTGACGTTAAGGTTTACATATTGGTATTTATTAGGCGTGTTGTTCCATAAACGCAGGACCAACCTCCTTGTTTGAGCACGTCTATTTTTTTCAACTACAATATGCATTTATTATGTTATAATTGGTGGTGTGATGGCGATACTACATCATTCTATTCATTGTCTGCTTATTTTTTTCTCATAAACCTTTCAAAAGGTGATACCATTTTGTTACTGATGTTATTATTATTTTTAATTTAAAGTCAACTTATTCTGCAGAAATGTATAAGAGAACGACAAGGAAAAGACCCATTGATGGCAATACCAGTAAATACATTTATGATAAGAAGAGTGAAAAAAGTGGAGATAGTTGTAAATTCTGTCGTCAGAATTATGGAACTCTCAGATAATCCCACTTCTTACCCCAACTTTTATTAACTCCACTTTCCCATTCAGTTCTACTCCTAAAGGTTCCATGTTTTCAAAAAACTAAAAAATACCTTTGTGATAATTGTGCAGTGATGGAAGTACTTACCCAGTAACTGAACATAACGGGAACAGTAGAGAGAGCTTGTACCGTTACACCTGTACGGAAAGAAAATGTATCTAATCCTTATCTCCAGAAGACAAGAACGTATTGGTAACAATAGCTACATTTGTTATATTACAAAGTCTCTATATTTTTCAGGTACCATGTATTACTCAGTTGTACCCATGTGATCCAGGTTTGGAGGAAAGTTCATACTTCTTTGCTAGTCCCACTATGATCTAAATAACTGTACTACAATTGTCCCAATGCAGTGCCTAAATTTGCACAAAGACTGATCCACTTTCAAAAAGCTGCAGCCCCACACAGCCCGAAAACTGGCACTATAGGGAGGTAAGTCATCAGCTAAAATGACACCCTTTATATTCCTTTCACCAAGCCACATGTTTATTTATTTTACTGCATTATAATATAATCAGTAACAGGTAATTAGGAGTCACTTTATTCAATACTAAATGTAGCACCAGGGATTGTTTCCATTTTTAAAAAGATGCTGTATGGTGGGTGTCCCTCATCAAAGACCCCCTTTCTCTGTGCTGGCCGGGTAACCTAATTAATTTGATCCTTCACAATAGTGGACCTCATTTGTAGAGCAGACGGACCATCTTAACGATGTCATTCAGCAAGTCCAGTCCACAGATTCAGAGTCCCAGCACATTAATATAATGCTACGGAATGCTCGGCAAATTAAGTCCTTTTTTGTACGGGCTCAATTTCACAACACAGAGGAAGGGGGCTCATCATCCTGATAGGGAGGATGAGTATTTAAGTTGGAATCACATTTTTTTTAATAAGTATAATTTAATTAGCTTTTAAAACTCACCCCCTATAGTTTTCTGAGTACATGAAATTCTCTATAGTTATAACTATTTAAATTAATTGAACTGAAATATATTCCAGTGCAAGGGTCAATTGTAAATGCCACTTTTATTTGATTGAAGCAGCAGGTCTTTTTCAGGAAGAGACTCAGATTAAGTCTGAGGGTCTGCTTCAGGACCCCTGTCTTTCCTCTTAATTACTTTACTGCTGGCTACAAGTTATATTATTTTGATTAGACAATAACATGTATCAAAAGAGATACTTGTGCAAACAATATTGAATATAAAAGATACATAGTTTATTAATCAGTAACACATAGGAGTTTCCTAGAAAGAGTTTATTAGCATATTTGTCCCAACTGTGAAAGGGGAGTGGCATATCATATTGTGGGCGTGGCTTTCCAGAAATGTGGAAGGCGATTGGGTGGTTTTAATCTTGGATGGGTCATGGGTGTGTTTGGTTGGACCACGGATGAGGAATATTGTGTCACAATTTTACTGTTTAAATACTGGGAGGTATGTCATGGGGACAGCAGAAAGCAACAGCAGTATAATATCACTCTGTGATACAGCTTAGGGTGACGGGTATAAAGTGTAAGGCTGGTTACCTGTACTGGGAGGGATTAAATTGCTGCAGTTTGTTTACCTGACTGATCCATCTCTTTTAATCTCGCTTCAGGATCCCAACAGTTGGACTGAACCACCCGAAAAACATTCCCGTCTTTCATCATCTTTGCCTCTCCCTAGAGAAAGGAATACATTGAAAAAAATAAATAAAATAAATATGTATATATATATTAATAATTAATCTATCGATCTATCTATCTATACTAAAACTTCTAAAAAGGAAAGGTGGGGATGTTGCCCATAGCAACCAGTTAGTTTATTGCTATTATTTATCCAGTGCATTCTAGGAAATGACAGCTGGAATCTGATTGGTTGCTATGGGCAACATCCCCACTTTTCCTTTTTAGGTTGTTTGATAAATATACAGCTGTTATGAGGAATCGGCAGCAGAGACAGGTGAACGCTGAACTCACACAACAGTATAATTTATTCCTCGGAGCATTGCTATGCAGTGACAGTATGATTACGCCACTTGTAGTTGCGGAGGCGTTAAGCAGCTGGCACAGTTTGCCTTCGGCACCAAAACACCTTGTCGACTGCTTTCATTTGAAAATTGGAGCAAGGTGCTTCCATTTAGTTTTTGAAGCTTCCGATGAGTCCATCATGGACACGTCTCATTGGGTGCGTGCCACATCCCTCGTTTTAGAATCACTGGAATGCCCCCCAGCCTCTCCCAACTGTCACCGGTTTGGGACAAAAGTCCCGAAATGCGTGACAAAATCAGGACTGTCCCACCTAAATCAGAGCAACTGGGAGTTTTAACATGTGTCTTTGGGATGCACAAACCCTAATACAGGAGAGTTATGGGAGTGTGAGACATACTGTATGGACCAGACACAACAGTGGGTCCAATAAATGCATAGACAAACTGGGAGAGGGGGGGGGGGTTCCTAGTGCCTGGAAACCCCCCTCCAAGCCTGGGGCACTGTATAATTGAGGTGGCTGGACCCTGCTCCCACTTCACATGGCTCTGCTTGCAAAGGGAGAGCTGCGTGACCTAACAGTAGTGCACGCAGCATTGCCCATGTATATTATGGGGATAGGAAGAGTTGGAGAGCAGACAAGCACTGTCTAAAATTATAGCCACGCCCCCATGCATGCTGGTCACGCCCACTGGCGGCATGGTGTGGAAACCCCCCTCTAAAAATTCTGCGTTTGCCCCTGAAATGCATATATAAAAGAGGCTGATGGAGAGGGAGCTATCCATATAAAACAATATACACTGTTATACAGCCAATATATACTGCTACTATTTCTATAATATTGATTGATGGCGCTTCTCTCCTAGTGGAGGGGATAAAAGATTCAATCAGGATAAGAGGCTCTTCTGTCTGATGTGAGGTTTAGTCAAGAGTAGATGGAGAAAACATTTTCAACATCAAGAGGTCAAAAGCTGAGTTATAAAGCAGAGTGAAACCTGGCATTTTAACACCGCACAATCGAAGCAACATCAAAGACCTATTTATAGAGATCCCTCTGACCTAGATTTACTGCCCTTATAGAAGGTAGGAATAATCCCTGATACATGACCTGTCTATAAAGAGAAAAGATGCTTATTTCATTCTAAGGTACTCGGTTGAATTATAAACCTTATACCTCGCATCAGTCATTGTTGGGCTGTTAATTAATTTATTTTGAAGACTTTTTCTGCATTTCTAAAATACTGGGCAAGTATATAAATCCGTCTCTGGAGATATACCAAGAAGTTTCTCTCTTTGTAGAGGACTCAGTTCGGTAAAATTTTTCTCACCTTGTAAAGTATTAGTTTGCCCAAAATAAAATTGCTGCAAATTGTCCGTTAATTGATGAACTTGTTCAGTGCAAAGACAGAGTCTGATAAACATATGAGTGCATTAATGTGGAGGGAACGTGTTGGGAGTCTTTACAAGATTCAGAAAGTCTGATTACCCGGGTGAAAGGCACAAAATACCAGGGAAATACATTTGGGACAACATACAAGGTAACACGCGTGAATACTTTACTGCTAAGCTGAACACAGAGACCGTCTATGGTTCAACTGTCTCTACTGTGGGACTAGAACCCCTTCCTTCCTAACATTAGACCATTTCTCGAAATTCTGGGAAACGTAATTATAGGGAAATATATAAATTAAATATTAGGATTTTGAAATAAGCCTGGAGATAAGTTCTATATCTCTTCTAAAGTTTTTTTGAGAGAAAGTGCTGTATTTGCAGTCGCAAGTACAAACAAAATGTTACGTAACCTGTTCTAATGAAAAGAAAAATATATATATAGATATATTTGCAAAAGCAGTTAGGACAGTTCATTAGTCTCTGAGTAAGAGTGAAGTGCGTATATATTGACTTGTAACTGCTAGGAGTGTACTTGTGAGGATTTTTATTAATATAGAAGAGGAGACTACACGTGGTTACCGTGGCAACACTTTCCTCCAATATCTCAGTACCAGAACCTGATTAATGCCCCTTTCCCATCTTACACGAGTCCCAAATGTCATCTTCCACCGAATGTGCTTCAAAACTCTTCTAGTAAATATGAAAATTTCTCCTTACATCAACAATTTCTCTGTCTTCATCTCAAGTTAATAAATCAAATTAAGAATGTTTATAAAAAATATACAAATATTAAAAAAATACAGTACAAAAAATGGCAAAGTCTTGTAACACACGTCAGAATCTTGCTTTATCTTCTTTTATACAGTGAGAATAATTTTATACTGAGCTAAATATTTCTCGAGTAACTCCCTGCAGGCGTGGGTGTACTAAGAAATTAAGTGTTAGAAAGATGTTTTTCTGACAGTAGCCTGGTTACTCTGGACAATATGTAATTAGAACTGCATCCATTGTGTATTTGGCGAGTGCAGAGTATCCATGCTTTTTGTTATTACAAAATATAGAGGACAGATGTGTTTTTGTGTATATATTCTTACTATATAAATGCCTAGTGGCGTGTGTGAAAAACCCCAAAAACAAGCTGCAGCGCCACCTGCTGGGCAGAGTTATACACTGACCTATATATTTCTTGAAGGAGAAGTGACAGTTGGGAGTGGTTGGTGCTTCCCGGGGGTGACAGTGGGGAGTTTTTAACACCTTAAGTAGCTTGATGAAGGATGTGGCGATGAAGATGAAGGACGAGGTGATGTAGAAAAATGATGAGGTGGTGACATGTAGACAAAACCACGTTAAAAAAGGGCGCTTGCGTCGGGAAGTAACGCTCTTCCCCTGAGGAGGCCTGGGCTAGGCCCAAATGCATGACAAGAACCTTTTTAACACCTTAAGTAGCTTGATTTGACTAGAATGCATGAGTATCATGCACGGGTTAACTTGTATATATATATATATATATATATATATATATATATATATATATGGTAAATTTAGAAGTGGAGGTATATGAAAAATGTAATGGGTATGTAATTGACTCAGGTGTGATAGTTTACAATGAAGTTAAAAAATCAATGTGGCATACCACCGTATACTCATACTTGCTAACTCTCCCGGAATGTCCGGGAGACTCCCAGGCAAATACCTACCACTGGCAAACACTCTAATTTTCACCGCATCAATCTAACAGATATATAGCAGCAGAAGGATTTTGTACTTTACTGGACCTTCTGATTGAGAAGCTTTATACAATCAAGAAGAACGAACCTTGCAAGTATGGTGCATCTGGATCCAGCCGTCATAGCCGTATTTCTGAGGAAACAAGAAGCAAAATATTTTGTTACATTTTTCCACTTATATAGATGACACCTAGGCCGCCCCCTTGGGTAAATGTTTGGCGCACGCAACATAAACACTAATTACTCAGTCACTATGGAAACATTGTTGCAAAATGCTCACAGCTGGTTTTATAGAGCAAGTGCAGATTATCCATGTAAAGTTTAGATAAATAAAACTGTCTATAATAACAATAATTGAAGTTATCAACAATCAAACTGCCAGTGACAACTAGCGCACTTATGTGTCCTCTTCTTATTCTTTACATTAGTGTCACTACGGCATGCGCCCCAACTTTTTAAGTTGGGGAATCGGGACAGCATGCTCACGAGAAGGTTGCGTTGCTACGTTCATCCAGGGGCGTGCCCAGTGTTCAGAGTCATTGGGCCATCCCTTTTTCCTAAAAAGCACCCATTGGCAAGTACGCTTAGTGCCCAAGCAGCAGTGAACGAGACATAACACCCAGACACAGCTGACTGTACATTTCCACACAAAGTTAGGAGCAACCATTGGTTAGATACACTGTCTAGTCACTAGACTGTGTATCTAACCAATGGTTGCTACATTATGGTTTGATACACTAGGCTCTGTGAGAAGAGAGCTTGTTTGAGAAAAGCAGATGGGCGGGGGGGGGGGCATTTTAAAGAAAAGCTTGTGGGCAAAGGGTCATGTGTGACAAAAGCTTGTGGGCAGAGCGGGACGTGTGAGTCTGGTGTAACGTGTGTGATGTCAAGTTTTTTTTCGTTCCAGAATCTAACATTTGGAGCCTCCCCTCTAGATATCCTACATTTGCTACTGGGCAGCAGTGGAGCCTGGACAACATTCTGCATCATATATCAGTACATCTGAACACTAGTGTATCTGGTCATCAGTGTATCTGAACATCAATGTATCTGGACATCAGTGCATCTGGACATCAGTGTATATGGACATTAGTGCATCTGGACATCAGTGTATATGGACATTATTGCATCTGAACATCAGTGTATCTGGACATCAGTGTATCTGGACATTAGTGTATCTGGACATCAGTGCATCTGGACATCAGTGCATCTGGACATCAGTGTATCTGGACATTATTGCATCTAAACATTAGTGTATCTGGACATCAGTGTATATGGACATTAGTGCATCTGGACATTAGTGTATCTGGGCATTAGTGCATCTGAACATTAGTGCATCTGGACATCAGTGTACCTGGACATTAGTGCATCTGGACATCAATGTATCTGGACATCAGTGTACCTGGACATTAGTGTATCTGGACATTAGTGCATCTGGACATCAGTGTATCTGGATATTAGTGTATCTGGACATTAGTGCATCTGGACATCAGTGTATCTGGTCATTAGTGGATCTGGACATCAGTGCATCTGAACATCAGTGTATCTGGACATCAGTGCATCTGGACATCAGTGTATATGGACATTAGTGTATCTGGACATTAGTGCATCTGAACATCAGTGTATCTGGACATCAGTGTATCTGGATATCAGTGCATCTGGACATCAGTGCATCTGGACATCAGTGAATCTGGACATCAGTGTATCTGGACATCAGTGCATCTGGACATCAGTGTACCTGGACATTAGTGCATCTGGACATCAGTGTACCTGGACATCAGTGTATCTGGACATCAGTGCATCTGAACATCAGTTTATCTGGACATCAGTGTATCTGGACATTAGTGCATCTGGACATCAGTGTACCTGGACATTAGTGCATCTGGACATCAATGTATCTGGATATTAGTGCATCTGGACATTAGTGCATCTGGACATCAGTGTACCTGGACATCAGTGTATCTGGACATCAGTGCATCTGAACATCAGTGTATCTGGACATTAGTGCATCTGGACATCAATGTACCTGGACATTAGTGCATCTGGACATCAATGTATCTGGATATTAGTGCATCTGGACATTAGTGTATCTGGATATTAGTGTATCTGGACATTAGTGCATCTGGACATTAGTGTATCTGGACATTAGTGTATCTGGACATCAGTGTATCTGGACATTAGTGTATCTGGACATCAGTGTATCTGGACATCAGTGCATCTGGACATCAGTGTATCTTGGCATCAGTGCATCTAGACATCAGTGCATCTGGACATTAGTGTATTTGGACATCAGTACATCTGGACATCAGTACATCTGGGCATCAGTGTTTCTGGACATCAGTGCATCTGGACATCAGTGCATCTGGGCATCAGTGCATCTGGACATTAGTGCATTTGGACATCAGTACATCTGGACATCAGTGTTTCTGGACATTAGTGCATCTGGACATCAGTGCATCTGGGCATCAGTGCATCTGGACATTAGTGCATTTGGACATCAGTACATCTGGACATCAGTTCATTGGACATCAGTGCATCTGGACATCAGTTCATTGGACATTAGTGCATTTGGACATCAGTACATCTGGACATCAGTGTTTCTGGACATCAGTGCATCTGGACATCAGTGCATCTGGACATCAGTGCATCTGGACTGCAGGTCTGCCAGACAGCCAGGAGGAGGTAAGAGTTTTTATTTTTATTTTACAAATGTCAAGTGTGTGAGCGGCTGGGAAGGGAGATTGGGGAGAAGAGGGGCGGTGGATTGAAGCTTTGCCTAGGGTGCTGAGCAGCGGCCCTGAGTAGAGTAGAGTGGACCTAGACCTGTATTCATCAACAGATATATATTTACATACACTTCTTGTTGAATGCTGACGTGCGTATGTCCGATTTATTTGCCTTTTTAAAAAAACGCACAATACATTTGCTTTCCATTCCTTAATGAGTCAGGCCTATCATGTTTATACAGACTGGTGCTACTATCTCTAGCTAGTCAAATTGAAGTGATGTCGCTAGGTAGAGGATGCCGCGGAAGTGTAGATGGATGCATACACCTGTCCATCCCCCCGGTGATGTAGGAGGACAGCGGTGGTACTTGTAACGCCATTGTCCATGATAAATAGACTTCCCTATGCTACAGCGAAGCCTCCCGGTGACACTCTTTAACGACCACGGGCTTTGATAAATAAGGAGCAGCACTAAATATAGTGCTTTTCTCCCTTTAATAAATAGACTCCTTAGCCTTTAACAAAATGCAAATAATTACTGGTCTTAGTTATTAGACTAAAAAGAAAATATACATTTTCCCAAAATTATAAAATAGTCGTACAGTGTGGATGAGATAAAAAAGGGGATATCTAAAATGTACTAGGTAAATGACAGCTAGAAACTGATTGGTTGCTATGGGCAACGCTTTTTCTTTATAGAAGGTTTGATAAATGTAACCTAAAGTGTCTCTGCAACACTATAATAAGTTGGTGAATAAGACGTTGCAGTTAGTTGTATCTATCACTGCTAGTAGTTACATACTGTGTCCATAGTGTAATAAATGACTTGTTAGTGAGCTGAGTTCTGCTGAGTCACTTTCACTTAGAATGTTTAATGTAGCAGCAGTGAAAGTTTCCACCTGTTATCAGATCAGTATAGAACACAGAGACTCTTGGGGGTAAATGTATCAAGCTGAGAGTTTTTCGGCGGGTTTGAAAAACCAATCAGATTCTAGCTGTCATTTATTTAAGACATTCTACAAAATGACAGCTAGAATCTGATTGGTTGCTATAGGCAACATCTCCACTTTTCAAACCCACCGGTAAACTCTCAGCTTGATACATTTACCCCTTGTAGTCTGTGTTACCTCCTGACAGGAGTTTATGAATTACATTTATGTATTCCTGCGTGTACCTCACATGGGGATATATATTGTAATGACAACACTGAGAAAGAGAATTCACAAGTTATTTCACATTATAATATAAAACATATATATATTACTGCCTTGGAGACTGTGTATGTTCGGATAATTGTAGGAAACTGCATATTAATTCTCAAACAATCACAACAGTAATTTCTGAGAATGGTGTTAGCTTCCAAAGCTGCTGATTAATCTTCATGAATATTGGCTGCCTGAACTATGTATTGGTGTTGGGAGCATTCTGCTTAGTTTTCGCAGACATGGTAAATACCCAGCCAAAATGGAGGCAGACAGGTTTGGGACAAAACCAATATCAGACCATATATTACATTTTCCCTCTGGCTTCCAGATAAACCCCTCTTGATGATGTCAATGTTGTCTGACCCAGAACCCCTCACTCCTGCAAGGAATGGACAAGACCCAAATTAGCCCTCAGGAGTAAAATAATCCTTTTGTAATTTGTTATAGCTGGATCGTGAATAAATTGTTGTTATAAAAATAAATAAAATAAATAAATAAAATAAATAAATCTAAATATATATATATATATATATATATATATATATATATATATATATATATATTATACATGTGTACGTGTCTATAAACAAACTATATATGTAAGAAATAGCAACACAATCCAAATCACTACTTCTGACCCTATAACTTCTTATCATGAACTCCAGATAGAAACATTTTAGTAAATACGCCCCACAATGTACAATCTTAATGGAAGTTTGTCTAAATTAGTAACATGCTGCATTAAAACACAAATGACATAGTCTCAAGCCCATATAGTGCTTATTAGTGTTACCTGTTTGAGGTCAGGCCATTCTTTGGGGAGAATGTGACTGTGAATATCTATTTTCATTGTGCAAGGAACACAGTTATTGTATCATACAATATCTCCCAATTCCAGCAACGTTGTGTGTAGATGTACAAAGAGATACTTTGTAGCAGAGAAGGTTACACACCCCTCAGAGACAGCCAATCAAAGACCGGTCAAACAGAGTACTGTACAGTCCAGTGCCAAGTTCAAAGTGCAAAATGTTGCTGAGTTCTATTAAAAATCTTATTCATTAACGCACGCTTGTCAGAGGAGACTCAGGCTTAGGTATTGGCAGTGAAAATCCTCACCGTGACCTACAGAACATCCTCCAAAATTCTATACGAATTACTAGAAGTACTCCAAAAAAGATACTTTATTTTTAGCCCCAGATCTGCACATTTGCCCCCAATTTACCAAGTAGGATTTTGAGTCAAGATGGAGGTGATGGCGAGGGCAGAAAAACGTTGCTTCTTCTGATGGAAGATCCTAGGCAGGGTAGACAGCAAGGTGGCTCAGTGGTTAGCACTTCTGCCTCACAGCACAGTCATTAGTTTGATTCCCAACCATGCCCTTATCTGTGAGGAGTTTGTATGTTCTCCCCGTGTTTGCGTGGGTTTCCTCCGGGTGCTCCGGTTTCCTCCCACACTCCAAGAACATACTAGTAGGTTAATTGACTGCTATAAATTGGCCCTAGTCTCTCTTGGTTTGTGTGTGTATGTTAGGGAATATAGACTATAAGATCCAATGGAGCAGGGACTGATGTGAGTGAGTTCTCTGTACAGCGCTGCGGAATTAATGGTGCTATATATATAGCTGATGATAATGAGAGTTCCATGCTAAAAGCAGTCTACCCTCAGTAATGAATTCAGGTTCTGCAGCCCAGATGGAGAAATGAGATTTTGCAAAGTTAGATATTCTAAAGCCCTCATGGGGAGACTACACATTGAGGGGGTGTTTTAGGGTTAGTGGGTGACCAAAATCCACCACTTTTCATTTATTAATATATATTTTTTCTCTTGTCATAATACTTTTCTATTTTTAATTTTACAATTATCTGTTCTATAATATATACTGTCATAAGACCAGGTTAGGGGACATCTCCTGGTGCACTTCACACACTCCAGCTGGATAAATCACACCAGTCCAGTATCTTGGGTTATCTGATGCAAAAACAAGCTTCGTAAAGAAAGAACTCCTGAGATATTAAAGATCTGGATCCCATGCCGGGGGCTGAAATGCCACGAAACAGAGAAAATATTGTTATACGTTCTTTGAAGGCTTCAAACTTGTAGTTTCCTACATAGATATATGTGCACCGTGGCACATGGGAACATCAGGGTTTACATTCAGTGGGACAAATGTTGGGCAAAACATCTAAGAAACAGTTGCGTTATGCCAAGGCTTTGAGAGGTTTTCATTTCTTGGTCCTTGTGGGCTGGTGTTTCTCCAAACACAACACTACACCAAAAGTTGTATTACTTTTTTCTCTGATATTGACTGGGATAACCCATTTGATAACCTCTTAAAATCCTGCCCACCCCAACAGAAAGCCAAGTCATGTTAAGTCATTATAGACTACTGAGGAACGAGTCGGACTACTCCTCTGTACGTACTGGTCTTGCGCAATGGTTACAACAGTTTCCACATCTGAGTAACGTTATTCTCCTTAAGACCCTCGGTACTTCGGTCAGACTATTTCTGGCTTCTGGTTATGTAGAAATGTTTCTCAGCATATTTCACAAAGGTTATATTTCCCCTCAACGCAGACTTGCTATGGGTTTATCAACTGGTGATAAATGTCTTGAGCTTGGCATGGAGGGTACAGACCTGTTCCATTGTTTTTAGGGTTGTCCGGTTATGAGGGGCTTCTGGATCCATGCGTGGAAATTTGCTATGGAGGAGCCAGTGAATTATCTCCCATTCACACCGGAGTGGGCCATTTTGGGTATATTGCTACTAAATACTCGAACTTCCAAAGGTAGTTAAAATTATTGCAGGCTATATCGCCTGTGGCAAGAAAGTGCGTCCTCCGCATGTGGATCCAAGGCTCCCCTCCTACGCTTGGGGGTATATTTACTAAACTACGGGTTTGAAAAAGTGGAGATGTTGTCTATAGCAACCAATCAGATTCTAGCTGTCATTTTGTAGAATGCACTAAATAAATGATAACTAGAATCTGATTGGTTGCTATAGACAACATCTCCACTTTTTAAAACCGGCAGTTTAGTAAAATCTACCCCTTGATCTTTTAAGGAAAAATTATTTTTTGTCATGAGAATGGACTGATTGGAAGCCTCCCTTCAAAAATCACAATTCACCGGCAAGTTTTTTTTAGACATGGAAGAGTTTTATTCATACTTTGCGTTTTCCTTTACGGGAACAGTTCAGAAAAATGTTTTTACCAGACTCTCTGGTATGAGACAAGAATGTTTTTACAAGATCCACCTATTTCTTGTGCTGATTAACTACCGCGAATGCCCTGGTCTCTCCACACCTAATTAAGATAACCTGTCTCTATTATCGGTCTGTTGATATCTTTTGTAAACAAAGGTTTCTCCTACCAGTGGATACATGATAAAATAATTCACATCGCCTTGTATGTTGTTGATCTTGAAACTTGGATATCTATATCTATATTATCATTTCCGCTTTCTTTTTATTTCTGTAATATGTACGTGTCTGAAGTTCTTCAATAAAAAGTTTATTTGAAAAAAATAAAAAATATGCGTACCGTAGATGATCTTTATTCAATCACATAGAATCAACCAGAAAGAAACTGATTTGTTTATTTTTTTAAAAAAAATCTATATTAAAATGTCAGTCAGCATCATCAACGTGACAATGATGACTGGCATCTCTATCACATCATGATACACTTAAGCATATGATACGAGACTAAGCATACACGCAACATGCGCTAACGCATTTTACGAGTTTATGACGATAGGTTCAACTGGTAAAACCAACTTGTGCAAGGGTGACTTTTATTCCAAATATGGCCAATCACCATGTATATTATATTTAGCCTACAGCTCTTTAAACTTTATTTCAGTTAATGTCGTCAATCAGTTCTTCAATACTTACAATACACTTATGGTGGACATCATGAATCTTCCCCCTAATCTACTGACACTTTCGGTTCATACAGCTTCTTATCTCTGCTGTAATCACTGGTGGGTTTGGGGTGGAGGGGGGGGGAGTCCACTTCACATAAAACTTTAGGAAATTGGAACACGGAGAGAGGATTCCACACAATGGTTATAATGTAACAAATATTATATGCGTTCATTTTTTTTACATGGACAACAAAATCAGCAGAAGCTATATCTTCTGGAGGGCAGCTGAATCCTCATAAGCTGCAGAGTTCACATTTTCACAGGAAATAGTATCCTCTAAATCTCTAGGATCGAGCTGTGAAAATCTTCTGATAATTAGAACGAGGTGACGGTCTGTGAGTGGTTATTGATCTGTGCACCTGCGTCAGGATGTGGTTTGATAAGGAAGCTGGCGCCCCAATCACAAGTCCTATTTTACTAACAACAACAAGGTTTCTCTCTATGGGGGAGAAGTAATGTATTTTTCCTGCATTATATGACCCATAGTAAAAGTTCTTCCATATTTTTCTGTACCAACTTCAAGCAGGAAAAACAACATTAAATGCATTCTTTTATTTTTTTACTTCATTGATAGTTTTTAAGTTACATCAAACTGTTTTTAAAACGTATTAAAGATTAACGAGTCATATTTCCCTTCCCTTCTGAAACGTCCGGGAGACTCGGGAATCTCAGGTAGCTCTCCCGTGCCTCTGATTAAAGAGTCATATAAAGTGCCATGAGGGGGTCTGGAAAGCCCATTTTAGAACCTTTTACAGTCTCCTCAGAGAGGTCGGTTGGATTCTCCAGCAGACAAGTGGATCGGTAGAAAAACTTTAATATTTTTCCACCAGAATAATTTAATAATAGTAATTAGAAAATAGACTTATTATCAACTGGGGCATATGAATAAAAAAAGTATGTAGGACTCTACTAACAATTGGGAATAACCCTACCAGTTCAGCTCAGAAAAATAACGACATGGATGTAGGAACGTTAGATAGAGAAGGAGATGTCTGACGTGTCTATATTTAAAACAATGATGTTCAAAGTAAGAGAAATTGAGGTGAAATCTTTTAGAACTTTAATCAATTCAATGTCCACTTCCGCAACTCACAATTGTGGGAAAAGTTGATTTTTGAGCACCATGTACCACGATTGGCTTTCAATGTTCAACCAAAATAAAAAATATGAAAGCATGTATGAAAAGTGACAATTAGGTCTCAACTGAACTGAATACAATTCTGGTGAGAATATCATAAGTCCATATGTGCTTTTCATTCCCTTTTGACTTGTTTTTGAAACAAAGAGCTGCAAAGCATGAAAGCCGCTGCACAAGACAATTTAAAAATTGTCCATTGCCAATTTCAGATCAAATGTATGGGTAGTTGGCAGCGTAGTCCAGCGCACCTAAAGGCAACTATGTTTTTTATAGGCTGTTGTTTTTTTTGTTTTTTTTTCATATTCTTGGAAAACTAGTTAAGAAAATGTTTAACCTCTTCTTAATTTCTCAAAGCAAAATGGGTTGTGTGATTATTTCCCCCATGGAATGTAATAATTGCAGGGGATGTAATAAACGTCCCAAGTATTGTTTAGAGTTATTAATTCATTTTTGCAGAGAAATTCCTATATAATAATAATAATAATAATAATAATAATAATAATAATAATAATAATAATAATAAATATAATAAAAATAATAATAATAAAAATAATAATAATAATAATAATAATAATAATAACAGAGGTGCTGAGGAGTATGGGATAAGGCCAATTAAACACAGTCCAAAGACTAATAGTCCACCTACAATTCCTGTAGAGCTGGTCAGGCGATCCCTACTGTTTCACATGATTCTTACTGTTTCACAGTCAAGTCTGGATTTATGAGAACAAGAAAATGTTTTTAATTTGAATAAAGAAACAGGAATAACACTCTGACAGCAAGCCTCTGATATAAGAACATTTAGGGAGTGCTCGCCACCACATCAAAGTAAAGATCAGCTACGTGTTTCGAGAATTAAAGGAGACATATGAAGTTGTGGTGAAGACACTAATTAAATAGTGTTTTAAAAAAGGTTATATGTCAGAGTATAATGATTATACTTGTGTTACATGAAAAAAATACATGACAAAGGAACATAAATAAAAACCATATATATTATCTATCTGAGACATTCAGATCAAAAGTGTCATTACAAGACTTAGGATAAAAGGTATTTAATATATACATCCAATACGATTCACATTGGGGTAATAATTTTTTATTTTGCCACGCCTAGGGTCCAGTGCAATTTTTCTGTACCAATACAAGACAAATGTTTACAATCACTATTATGTTTGTTTTATATTTGTCTATAAATTTCATGTGTTTTAGTTTTCAGCCATTTATGGCATTGGTGTTCATAAATGCTTTGTTTAAATGTGCTGGGCAGCATAACAAATCATAATAATTGAAATCAGTGTTTGTTTTATTCACGCGATCTCTAGGGGTAACCTCTGCGGCTATGACGTGTGGTTTGTATGTGTCAGCAAATGTGGATTAAAAGGATTAAAACATTACATCCGGGACTGTTCACATTGCATTTGTAAAACTCTATCTAGATTTTCCCACCTCTTAATAAATTTAATCCATAATAGCTGTGGACCATCACAGTGGAATAATAATCAATTTGACAAGGAATGAGAGAGTTATAATTATATTTGATATAATACATGGGGTATATTCAGGGCCGGATTAACCCGAGGTCTAACTGGGCTATAGCCCAGGGGCCTCGGGCATCCAGGGGGCCCTTCAAACTCCTCAGCAGCATTATTGATCGGTCGGGGGCGGGGGCGCCCCCGGCCCGATCGATGCTGCTGAGTACTGTCAGTGCAGTCCTCCGTCCCGGCGCGCTGTAGTCTGCTTACTGAGGATATCTCGCGAGAGTTCATGAACTCTCGCGAGATCTCCTCAGTAAGGAGCTTACAGCGCGCCGGGACGGAGGACTGCACTGACAGGTAAGTGCTTGGGGGGGTCCTCGCGGGGGGTGGGGGGGTGGGGGGGCGGCGGGCGGCTCACATTGGGGGCCTCGCGGGGAATGGAGGGCCCCTTAGCCCAGGGGCCTCCATTCCCTTAATCCGGCCCTGGGTATATTTACTAAAATGCGGGTTTGAAAAAGTGGAGGTGTTGCCTATAGCAACCAATCAGATTATAGTTACCATTTATTTAGTACTTTCTACAAAATGACAGCTAGTATCTGATTGGTTGCTATAAGCAATATCTCCCCTTTTTCAAACCTGCAGTTTAGTAACTATACCCCATGTATTATTGTACATACTTTATGCCAATGTATATATACAGATGTCCTCCAGGGGGCGACAGATAGCAACTTTTGAAAGCTATAGGCACATATGAGAAATAACTTAGTTATATTTCATTGTAAGCAAAATAACTATTTAGTATTGATTCAAAATGTCCCTTTCCAAAACGACCTATCCTTGGCTGAACCCACAAAATATGAGAATAAATATTTGCAAAATATAATTTCTTGGTGCTTAATCAGCATGAAACATAACTTATATAGCAATGTGACAATACTTTGGGATGAAGGTACTCAGCGGTTGACCACTGCCTACATAGATGAGTTAAGTTTAAGTATTCTGATCCACAAAACATATTGTGGCAGATTTTCTCATCTAACTGCCTAGAAATAGATATACTGGAATTATTTGAACCAGTTTGGTATTCAGTCGAACCAGTCTCAGTCAATAAATTCCAATCAAACCAATCTCGAAAATATTCAAATTTGTTTTTGGTTGGATCACCACAGTGTATATATTATAACTGAAGTTGGAAACGAACAGCTTAAATAGATACATTCAGTAGAATTGTTAATGTCTTTTTATTCAACCAATCAACATTACTTGATGTTAAAGTTTTAGGTCGAACTTTGAATTGCTGTTTACTTTACAGTGTAACCATTTAAGCTTGAACAGCTGAAACATGTTGCAAGTGACTCGAATATGGGGGAACCTGGTCACCTAGCTCAAATATTGAATTGCAAATTTCTAAGCGTTACAATCGGTTTGATGAACTAGCTTGGGAACACTTTGAAACATTTTCGAGTGTCTCAAATAATGAATTAATTCAGTTTCAAATCCAGTGTCTCATTGAATAATCACGCTCCACAAATGAAATCTAATTTTTCCCGCTAAATTACTCCGTACTTGGTACGGAACGATCTCTCAGGAGGAAATCTAGGCGCACCTGAGCCATGAGCTTTTTTCCCTTCATAAATTTCCTTCTTTGTTGGTCAGTGCTTTTAAAAATATTTTAAATATTTTTTATTTTAAATATACATACTTTACTGCAAATAAACTCAGCCTTTTATAACCTCTTTGACTCTTGAACCTCCAGATATTGACAGATTTGTGAGCAGTTTACAAACAGCTGTTTAAAGTGGAAGTGGGGAGGGGCTAAGGGCTGCCAAGGAGGGCATATGATTGGTTGTAAACAACTTACGAAGAGCACTCCCTCTTTCCAACTGCTGACAGCGGTCAAAAATACCAAACAATAAGCAAAGAGGTGTGCAACGTTTAACTTAATACGTCTATCATGTTCTCTTTCCCTATTTGTAACAGCAGAGTGTGAGTGACAGGCTTGCCAACCTGCTCTGCAGAAATGCTCTGTGGGTGGACTGGCAGATTCATAGGCAGGGACATGGCTTGTGATGGTACAGCAACTTAACTGACATGCTCTGCTTGGAAATCTCAGATGTTTGTCCTGTATCAGATACCATTAGGACAGTTGGGTCTATTTATTAAAGGGAGATAAGCCCCAAAACTCTAGTTTTCGGAAGATTTAGGACTTCTCCCTCTTTACCAAAGCGCCTGACCAGTAAAGGCTATTGCAAGAGCAAGCCACTGCTGGGCACCTCCTACAATGCCTATCTACCTATTTACTAGCCTATCTACCTATTTACTAGAATGAGTTCTCTGTACAGCGCTGCAGAATCAGTGGCGCTATATAAATCAACGGTGATGATGATAGATTGCTAACACTATCTCAGCATGACACTAGACTGGGAGCCCACAGGAAAAAATGCTTCATTATTAAAAGAAAGCATTTTTTATTTTAAGTTTATTTTTCTTAAATGTATTTCTTTTTACAAAAAATAAATAAATAGAATCTGGAACTGAAAGCCCAATTTGTCAGTGTAGTACTGAACATGTTTCATATATGAATATTTCAATTTTGGAGTTTAGTCATCTTTTAAATGAATATAACACCTGTGGACCAGCATCAGGGCTAGATTTTAACTGATAGGTACATTGGAAACGTGATTTGCATATCATCCAAATCTCATTTCTGCTCTATACTGTATAAAAAAAGCAAAGTAAAGCCCTGATCAGCCATAAGGATTATAGTTGTGTTAGAAATTATTTGTGAGCAGTAAAATAGAATCCGACCAGCGACATTCATTCTGCTGCCTGAAATTAGCTCTACCCAAACTTCCAGCCGCTGTGATGTTTTTACTGTGCTGGCCTTTCAGCGACCTTCCCTGGCAGCCCAAATTATTAATCCTCTGGGGCGATGGCCACTAAACAAACCAGTCTGCCGGTTCCCCAATTCCTGACATGACATTATGGCAGCGACTGCAAGAACCACATTTTAAGATGAAGAGGGTCTACATCTTTTAAACACAGCATTGCTAAGGTGGATTCACCACTTCCTGCAAACAAAAGATAAATGCATCTATTCTGCAGGAGTATAAAAATGAAACATTTTAAAACATGAATTTCAATCACCTGTAAATAAAGAGCATCATATGCAATAGCAGTCGGCTGGAAGGATTACAGTGACAGGTACAATATAGGACTGAGCAGAGTTTATAGGCAACTTACTAATGTTATGAGCTAATTATAGCAATAAATCCTAACCATTGAGGAGTGTAACGATAGCATTTTAAAAAGATCTACTCTACAACGCAGCCAGCAGCGTAAACAATTCTACAAGCTGTGTTCTAGCTGACGGTTAGCGATGAGCTGAGACGACACGATGTTGTAAACAAATGTATCTCCAGCTTTCTGCATTCATTCAAAACGCTTCTGTGTTTTCAGGATTAGATGTTAGAATTAAATGAAAATCCTTTCAAAGGGATGCATAATCTCAGGGTAAGTGCTGTTCTACAATCAAAAAGAGTTATTTATCAATTTTTAGCAAGGAAAACAGGTGCTATTTATAGATGCGCTTTATTTTTTGTAATAGCGTCTAGTAAAACATTAATAGATGTGAGAATTTTTTAATTTTACAGATAAAAGAAAAAATTCTATTTCTCCTAACTGGCAGAATAGATTTTGAGGGTACCGACCCTGTGTCCCTGCAGGTTTGTCCTGACTCACGGAAAGTTGAGAGGTTACGCGCCAAAGAGGTGTGTTAAGGATGGCTTCATCATCATCATCATCATCATCATCATCATCACCATTTATTTATATTGAGCCACTGATTCCACAGTGCTGTACAGAGAACTCACTGACATCAGTCCCTGCCCCATTGGAGCTTACAGTCTAAATTCCATAACACACACAGACAGACAGAGAAAGAGACTGGAGTCAATTTGATAGCAGCCGATTAACCTACCAGTATGTTTTTGGATTGTGGGAGGAAACCGGAGCACCCGGAGGAAACCCATGCAAACACGGGAAGAACATACAAACTCCACACAGATAAGGCCGGACAAGGTCGGGAATCAAACTCATGACCCCAGTGCTGTGAGGTTATTACGATAAGTCATGTAAGAGTGGTGAAATTGGGTTAAATCCCCCTCCCCACAAAACAAGTGTATAATGGTGGGATCCACAGTTAATATACATGGGGGAGGGGTTTACAAAGATGGAGAACCCTTGTAAATCCGCTAGCAAATATATTGAATAAAGTCAGAGGACGTTCAAAATTCTGCAAAAAGTTGCTGGTTTTCTCCAGCAGTAAATGGCAAACATCTTTCTGCATTATTTAATCTGTCTCCAATTTAATCAGAAATCAAAACCCACAAGGGTCAATACATTAGTTTAATTCTGCGCCGAGACTTTCCGCAAAGAGGACCGCTTAGGTTTTTGGAAGAAAAAATCTGCTTTTAGAAATTAAATTAACCTTTTCAGAAGTTTAATTAGACTCTGGGTACTCAAGAAATCATTAGCACCTCTGACTTCTATTTTCAGATTCCAAAGATGATTAATTAAACACGTCTCCGCCTGCATAGATCCCAGGACGCGCCGGCTTTAATTAAATAAACGTGAACTTCAGAACAATTTTTTTTTTTACAGGGAATGGAGCAATAAATTGTGCAGAAAGGACAGTTTCACATGTCTCATCCAGCAGACTCAGGGGTTGATTTATGAAACCTTCTATAAAGGTAATTTGGAGGCGTTGTCCATAGCAACCAATCAGATTCTAGCCATCATTTATTTATTACATTCTAGAAAATTATAGCTAGAATCTGATTGGTTGCTATGGACTACTACTCAACTTTTTCTTTTTAGAAAGTTTGATACGTCTGCTGGATGAGACATGTGTAATGGATTATTATGTAAGTGAGGAGGTTGTATCATAATGGGGTATAGGCAAATAACCTAGGTTTGAGTTTGGAACATTTTGAGTTTTCTTGGGATCTCATCAGGACGATGGAGGGATTTCTGTCAATTAGGATTAAAGAAAAAGATTTGTCAAGCGTTGAGCCTCTAAATTATACGTAAATAAAAGTAAAAAGCGGCCAATCAGAAGGCAAGGATTCATCACATGATCTGAACAGGGGTGGGAGGAGTCAATTTGCTGCCTCAGACATCGATGGCGATGGTTTCTTCTCATTGCGTACACAAACGACAATACAAGGCCATTCTTGTCACTTCAGTCATTACCTGATTACCAGTAATGTAGAAACCACTAATTTAGATCATTTAGATTTTACAGCAAGGCAATAAAAACTTCTTTAATTAAAGTAACTATGGTGTGCTGCTTATTACGCCCATTTCAGTTTCACTCATTATACTCACTCACCTGGGAGTCTTGTACCTCTGGCATTATTATTATTATTATTATTATTATTATTATTATTATTATTATTATTACTACTATTATTATTATTATTATTATTATTACTATTATTATTATTATTATTTTTTTACTATTATTATTATTATTATTATTATTGAGTGCCACCATATTATTGTACATTGAGGGGATCATGTTTCAATCAAATTGCATAAAATAACATAATACAGAAGATTAAGATGGCCCTGCCCTGATGAGCTTGCAATCTAAAGGTGTGAGAACAATTCATACCTAAGGTAACAGAAAGACATTTGTTGCCGGTTTTAGTAAACACAAAGCACTTATCACACTAAGCACTTTTTTGCACGATTTTCAGCTGGTTTGAATGCCATTGGCATGTACCGGGTTTGGGTATAGACCCCTACGGGCTGCCCTCTCCCCTTGTTGTCAGAGGCTCCTTCCTTAGGGGGGAAGCTGAAGAATAAGTCCATCGGGGGCAAGCTTCGGCCAACCTCAGGGTAAAGGGGACTGCCCGAGCCTTGCGGTGGAGGCGGTCCCGAAGACCATTGTCTCCCTAAGGCAGGGGTCACGGAACTTTTTTACCTTTGACCCCCAAATATATTTAGATACACCAACGTTACCCCATTGATTTGAAAGGAAGGAAATCATATATTATTAATTATTGGAATTCAAAATTTTATTGAATCTCTTCAAAATTTCTTTGAAAGCTTCAACTACAAAACTTCAGGTTTTGGAGAAATTATGTTGCTTCATTTTTGATACGAGAGCGTCAATATTGGGGCATTTTGATGTCAGAGCAATTTGGATACAGTCTTCAGCGTCTAATCGATTTCTCTGCTTTGTTTTTATGTTCGTTAGAGTGGAAAATCCTTGTTCGCAAAGGTAGGTTGTTGCAAAAGGCAGCAACTTTTTCACTGTCTCCTTATGTGCAATGTTGATGCCTTTGCAGCTGTTGACATCCAAACATATGACAGATCTGCTTTGTTTTCAACTGCAATACGTGCTTCATTATTGCATGGAAGCTCAAAAAGTGCCTCTGCCAACCCTTGAGGCTCTCCTGGTACAACAGCAATTTCACATTTAAAGGGGTCTACAATCCAACTGACAGCATGTGAATCGGCATCATTACCCCCAGGAATTTCATTTATACCTCATTTGGGGTCATTTACCCCCGCTCCCTGACCACTGCTCTAAGGGGTCTTCTGGCTCTGGGGGATTGAGAAAAACAGGGCTCTTTCCCTTTAGGGAACGGTCCAAAGGCCCAAGCCCCCGGCACTATTTTTTTTCACTACACTGGGTGTTTTGGAGCACGGTACCTCGGGGTTCAATATAACAAAATAACATTTGTTGCTGGTGGTCGAGGATATCTGTGTTACTACTGTAAGGCAGTTATCAGCCTCCAATATTAAACCTGCCATTTACGTTCAGGACTGACGTAAGATTTGTGGGTGAGTGAGCCCTTATACCCCACCGCTTCTGGACTATGACATCAATATATATAATAGTATATTTTTCCAGGCAGCAGAAAGTAGTTCCTACCCTGACACTCCCACCCTCCATGAAATCCTGCATTCTAAATTAAAATGCTTCTAGAAAATGGTATGCTAAGTATTAACCGTCATTCTGAACCAACAATATCATCGTTTGCGTTTAAAAATAAATTCTCGATACTTTGCTTTGATTTCCTCTAACACTTTCATAATATTCCTGGATAAGACCTAAACGGATGATCATTAGTGAGGGCACAGGGGAGAGCAGACACTGGCTGTGCATGGCACCATTATTAGGCTGGCCTGGCATGATCTTACTTGCAGCCGCAAGAACCTGCATCAGCTGCTTACTGCAGAGAAAGCAAAAATTTTTAATAGGAGAAGGTGTATGTGAGGGAAGTAAGGTGAGATCTATAGCGCGCTTTCATCTGCCATATTATATAGCTGTGAAATAAAAAAATGAATGAGATATTTGTGCATGGTAATTAAGTTAACAGCCCTTGCATGTGATTATTGCACTGTAGAAGCCACGGAAGGAATGACCCAATAAGTTACTGGGGGACGGTACGGACATGTAGCATATTTTTTTTAACGCGAGGTACATATATTGGACCAGATATACAGTATATTGTTGTCCCTCTGTGCAGGTGCTTTGCACATAATGGTATGTGAAAGAACACATTTAGAGCATAGTCACATGAGTGTTTCAGAACGCCATGATTTTTCGATCACCAATCGCTGGCATTCTACAGGAAGAATGTGCTGCCATCCTCTCGCTCAATGTAGCACGGCAGGAAATGGGGAATTCTGAACTGGCATTCCATAGCGGTTCCACGCACAGACATTGGACAGCGTTCCTGGTCAGGAAATAGCGTAGTTATAAAAACGCCCGCATGATTATGCCCTTAGGCCTAAAATGTTTCAATTTAAATACTACTCATTGGAGTCTCATTATTGTCTTAAATAAATCATTGTAGGAAGAGAATATTGTGGCTACTATATTTTCAAGCCATTTGCTTCTGCACTGCTGGAAAACGCAGCTAAAGTCTGATTACGGTTATATAAGGTGTAATAATTAGTCCAACTGGCACAACTAAACAGATTGTATTGTCTGCTAAAATGTAATCAACTCTTCCTAGACAGATACACATGCTAAAGACACTGATAACACATTAGCATACCTCTCAAACTGTCCCGATTTTAGTGGGACAGTCCCAATTTTAGGGCTCTGTCCCCTGTCCAGCCCGCGCGTTTGAGCCGCAGATAGGAACGTTGCAGTGTATCTTCCAATCACAGCTGCTATCAGGGACTGATAATCCAGTAAGCTGACCAGGCTGCAGCCTAGGGTGTGAGGCTTTTGAGCGGAAGCAATTTTTTTGGGGACTGCAAAATTGTGACAGGGAGACAGGGGAGAGCTGGCAAATTTTAACCTGGGGGGTAAGACTCAACTCAGCAGCTTATTAGGAACATTTTAAAGAAAAAAAATGCAGGTGGCCCAGTCACCTAGCTCAAGGTAGCCCACTATGGGACCAGCCCGGGGGGCAGATGTCCCCCCTCTGCCCCCCAGCCCAGCCTGCCCCTGCAGGGAGAGGTATAAATTGAAATTAATTTTAAAATATAAGAGAATTGTTGTTCTCCAAAGGAAAAAGAAAAAATGTAGCAAGGGTTTAATCTTGATGTATGTTCACGGTAAGGGTTGAAGACAATGAGTCATCTTTGGACGGGAGCTTGAGGATAAGCCAATAGGAGAGACAAGGATGGTGACAGGTGCAGGCCAGACAGCCCCCTTCCCCTTCACATCTTACCCTTAGTAGCGCTCATTCATGCCTCTCTCTGGGGGTCATAGGCAAACCGAGGGGGGTTTCCTAGTACCTGGAAAACCCCCTCCAAGCCTGGCGCACTGTATAATTGAGGTGGCTGGACCCTGCTCCCGCTTCACACAGCTCTGCTTGAAAAGGGAGAGCTCCGTAGACCTAACAGTAGTGCACACAGCATTTCAAATGTATATTATGGGGATAGGAAGAGTTGGAGAGCAACCAAGCACTGTCTAAGATTATAGCCACGCCCCCATGCATGCTGGTCACGCCCACTGGTGGTAAGGTGTGGAAACCCCACTCTACAAATCCTGCGTTTGCCCCTGGTGGTATTACAAGTCTATTAGCCTAGGATGACCTGAAGCCTTAATAAAGCCCTGCCTGCTCAGCTATGCAGACCTGTGGCTTAAACGAGTAGACCCATTGACTCATTAGGCGTATTTATAAGATTATTTTTGGTTACAATCATGAAATTTCAACACAGAAAAAGACAACAGACACAAAATATATAATATAAGATCAGTATGCAATGTCTGGATCAATGTGAGGATGTATAAGTCTCTCCTGTAAATTATTTTTTCAGCTTGTTTTACAGAAACTTAGGACTAGTGCTGCTTAAATGTGTTTAGATTTTCATAATAAAATTATTCAAGGCTGACTAAGTGACTCTTGTTTGTGCTGCTGTTACATGTTCTTTTCACCATGTTGTTAACATACAAGCCCTGATCCGTTGGCGAATACCTTGACCTATCCTCTCACAGAGGTCACACTGCTTTGTCGCTTTCAATTTTAACCTTCATTTGTCAATTCATTCCTTTAGTCATATATATTTCATTTGCTCCCACCAGGATTTTACAAGCAATTAGCTATATGAAGGCAGCGTAGCTATTAGGAAAGAAAATACATGAGAGAAGCAATTCGCCAATGCTGTAAATTCAGGGGATTATTCAGTCAAAGGAACTGCTAAACATTAAAGGGAAGAGTTAGCGCTACGTGAATCACATTAACACAATCAGCCAGGAGACTTGGCAAGGGAGGGGCGTAGCTGGTTTAAATGGTCATCATGTGAGTGGATGTGAGCCTCACGGGATTGGCTCACATCCGCCCATGTGACGCATATCATCGCAGGTTGACAGCGCTGCTGCTGAACCTCCTGGGCCAACGCGATAAATGGCGTGAATTTGACCGAGGGGTCATTTATAAAATCGTCAATTAAGCTGTCACGGGCACTAGGAGTCTCGACCCAAGTCTTGCCAATAGTTGTTTACTCACCAGAGGCGCGGAGTCTAACGTAGCGGCTGGTCTTCTCCAGGGACCCCTGCAAGAGGGTATGGGTTTAGCGGCTTCCACTGGAATGGTGGAGATGTTCTGCGGACAGCAGGTAAGGTAATAGGAGATGCTGCGATGATCTGCGGACAGCAAGTAAGATAACTGGAGATGCTGATATAAACTGCGGACTGCAGGTTGTTACCACTGGAATGGTGGAGATGTTCTGCGGACAGCAATCAAGGTAATAGGTGAGGCTGCAATGATCTGCAGACAGCAGGTAAGATAACTGGAGATGCTGAGATGATCTGCAGATTGTTACCACTGGAATGGTGGAGATGTTCTGCGGACAGCAGGTAAGGTAATAGGAGATGCTGCCATGATCTGCGGACAGCAGGTAAGATAACTGGAGGCACTGAGGAGATCTGTGGACTGCAGGAGAGGTAACCAGGAGGTGAGAGAACCACAGCTATCTTAGCAGAACAGGCACTGAGAGTAGGTAGAGGGAAACTTAAATAGGGAGAGGCTGTCGGCAGGCCAATGAGGAGAGAGGAGAGTCTATAAACCTAAGATGGTGGACGGCTATGGCGCTGCACGGACCCCGGCAGAGGGGTGAGTGAACCGGGTCTCGATTTAGAAGAAGCTGAGACCCGGCGAGTGACATAAGCTCTAGCAGACATGATTGGATTAATGAAGCTTATAGGCACTCAATGAGCTCATGTAGACTCTCTGGGCCTTATTCACCAAGACACGCATTATAAACGAATCGCGCTCAGTATTATACGCACGTATTTAGATTTTCTGTTCGCCCGCATTCATAAAGGCACAGCTCTCAGCATACGTGCCCTGTTGTATTCAGTTGCAGGGCTGATCAGTACCTGCCAGTGCTGGCAGCAGGCTGCGGCGGGTCTGGTGGCATTAAAGCTCTCCTGCCCCAATCAGGCCAGTGGGCGGGGCCTACACTCACTGGCAATGTAGATTTTTGGTAGACTTCTCAATTGCTCCAACCTGCTACCAGCATACTGCCACCACTTTCTCCATAAGGTGGGAAGTAGCTTCCACCTTGGCTAAGGCAATTAGATTGGATCTCCCCACTCTCTGGGAGAACAACAAACAATCGCAAAGCACAATTCCTCTTTCCTATCCAGGGTACTGTCTCTCTTATCCCGGTGTACTGCGGGTTACAGATGGCAAACAAGAGCCCCCACATGTGCAGGTGTAATGTTGATGAGATTTAGGTGAGGCGGGGGAAGTTGTGCACAAACACACATGGTGAGAATAACGGATGCTAGATCTTCTTCTGAAGTGGGAAACATACAAGGTAAATTTATACAATCTCTGTATGAGCACATTAACTCTCCACAGTCATGTGTGCCCCCCGCACAGGGTGACCCCATTAGCTGGGATTACGGAATTATTATTTATAGTTCACCCAAAAGTCTCTCTCGGTGAGCAGGTCACCTTCCAGCTATCACATGCTTCAGGCTCATCTGCCCTCCGAGTTCCCCTCATTCCAAAGTGGACACAGGATCTGCCATAACACTGGACTTCTATACTCACACAAGACTCCTTGCCCCCTCCCCTCAAGACGGACATCACCTATGCCGCAAGGTACATTCAATTGTACTAATACAGTTGCGCTTCACTAAATATTAATTACCATAATTGTCTGTTTTAAATTATAACTCTTTAATAAAAAATTGTAAGGAATTACTTTGATATTTGCACCTCCGACAACTAGAGGTCTCTGTATTTGCAACCTCGCCCTTAGCTTTGCCCTTATCCAAGATGGCCAGTCTGACATCAAAGAGAAACCATCTTGGATCCTTTTTCCTGTTTTGGCCTATAAATGGCACAGCTCCTACTACTTGCTGTACTTCCTTCCATTCATGACTACCCGCTTGTGTACCGACCCGGCAAACGTCTGACTACTCTCTGGATATCTACTCAGCTATTGGGCTTCAGATGATGCCACCAGTATCATTACAAAAATGGGAAAAATAACAAATTGAACATCTTGGGCCTGATTCATCAAGGGACGCAAGCTGGGCGCAATGTTAGTTTGGTTAAAAAGCACATTAATTGTTATACATACGCCGAAATCCACACGGAGCGGATCGGAAGATGCATGTGTTAATGAATACGGGTGTAGCTACGCACTGCTCTGCTACATAAGACACTGCAGGATACGTCCAATACTGATGTGGAATATAAAATCGTACAGAAAAAACTCCCTGATGTTACCTTTTAGTAATATAGGAATTAATGCTAAAACATTTACAAATAAAAGAAAGGTTTTTTTACATTTATTTTTGGCCCGTGAAATATTTTTATTAGGATGTTATGAATGTCTACTGTACATAAAATAAATGAGTACAGTTGCCCCTAATTGCAAACCCATGTTATAGCATGCATATACAGTCGTCATCACTAGTAATAGACTAGACCTGTAGCTGGAGCAAGTGATACGGCTGAACAACAAGTTCCTGAGAGATGCCCAGAGCTTGGATCGAACGCTGCTATGTGTGCTCAAGATTGGCCCTTACTGTACATTAACTACGGGCGAATATGCCCCATTCCCTCCCAGAAATCGTAGGCTGTAATAAGTGCCTTTTGCACTTGTATATGAATTGAACGTGGCTGAGTTCTGTGGCTTGTGCAGAGTAATTGTGCGGATTGTCCGCAAAAAATTGTCGTTTAATCAGTCCTTTAACTACAAACAACTTTGGTTTTGTTATCTTCAAATAACTTTTGCCTTGTACAGCATGCTGGGGTGTGTAGTTCCTCAACAGTTGGCTGGTTTAGTCCTCAAAGGCAGCTTGCTTTCATTTTGGTGTCAGATGCAGTAAAGCGGACCTCACTGGACCAATCCTGTGGCCCAAATCTCCTGGCGGCAGATTCAATATCCAATTTGGACACACAAGAGGCCAGATTGCTTCTGGCATAATCAAATCCTATCCGTGCAGTCAGAAGTTTACCGCACAAACCTGTTGATTGCAGTCATTCTTCGATCAGATTTACCAAGCTACAATTTACCTGCAATGCTCCCAGTGATTTTAATCAGGTTATTGTTGGGCATCTGTATCATATTGTGTGCTCACGCTGTGATATCGGGTGGATTGTCCATTATCCCTTTCAAGTTCTCAGCGTGTGGTCAGCATATCAAATTTCCAGGATCCTACGGCCATTCTATAATATAAGAACATAAGGGTCTAAATTATTGTAGATTTCTAGAGGCAAATAAAAGGAATGACCTAGAAAATGATGGAATCCCTATCTGAGTAGACATAGGTAGCTAAAAAGATTTTTTGTTTACTAGTCTATATTTCATTTTGTTTAATACTGAGCAATGTATTTCCTTAATGGTTCCTATCCACAAAAAAAACAACTATTTTGGTAGTTATTGATCCTTTACAACCAGAGTCGGCCCTTTAAATCAGGCACACTTGCCATCTGTCATGAAGCAGGTCCCAGCATTCCTCTCACTCTCTCATACAGATAGCAGTGTGGGGTGCCAGGAATGCAGGTTACACGTGCCCTTCGGCACTGCACGCACTGTCAGTATAATGTTAACACACACTATTTACTAAAGGATTCTGACACAGAGGCCCAACATTCCTTGCCCCAGAACCTTTTGTAACATAGCTGGTAGGTGTGATCCATCACAAGGTGTAATGTAAAGTACGTTATTCCTTTTATTAAGTCCTCTCTACTTTGCAAAACAATCTGACTTCCTCAGAACCAACAGAATTAAGCAGTAGAGCAGTTAGTAATGTTCCATATATTCTGGAAATTGCTTCACGTAACTTTTGTGTCGCGTTAATAACGTCTGTAGTGCTGTTGATCGACTTAAGCACCAGCTCGTTAAACCAATTGAATTTTAAATAAACAGTCATCATATGTTCATGAGTGTAATTTGTGTTAAAATTTTGTCCTGTGAATGTTTTTTTATGACTTTTAGTGCTGTTTATTATTTATTCTTGTATTGTTGTAGAGCGTTATTATAGTTCCTACACTTTAGTCACCTAGGGCTAGATTTACTAAACTGCGGGTTTGAAAAAGTGGAGATGTTGCCTATAGCAACCAATCAGATTCTAGCTGTCATTTATTTAGTGCACGCTACAAAATGACAGCTAGAATCTGATTGGTTGCTATAGGTAACATCTCCACTATTTCAAACCCGCAGTTTAGTAAATATACCCCTTAGGGTCTGATTCAGAGAGAGACACTCGCCTGTTTGTGTTGCGTATTTTTGCTTTTTCCCCCACTGCGCATGACCAAAAAGTAAACGTACACAACTTTGGCTATTCAGACCCGCGGCTCTTCGTCACTTACGACGCCTTACGCCTGAAGAGGGGGAGGTAAGGGGTGTCATAACTTGAGAATTGTACAGTAAGGGTGTTTTTGAGCAAATGTGCATGTACTCAGACTGGGACATAGTCGCAGATATGTCTGAAAAAGCGGCTTTATTTACGGGAAGTCAGGGGTAGGTATAAGTAGCGGATGACAAACACCCGAACTAGTGTACCGCTTGTAATTAGAGGTTTGTGAATGATTCGCAGACGCTTATAGAGACTTTAGTAGTCGCTCAGTAATAGATTAGGATTTTCCGAGCATGTTGTAGCAAAGATTAAAAATAAAATAAAATATATATATATATATATATATATATATATATATATAGATGTATATAGATATACATATATATAGATATACATATTGCCGCCCTTAAGAACCTTTCACGGGAAAACTGAGTCCCTGACCATACATGTCATTCAGACACGCTTCTATGGCCGTACAAACAGGGAATAACAATATTAAACACGTGCGCTGAAATGAAAACAGAACTTTGCAGTACCCACATGACAATTAAGAACCTCCTTTTGTTATTATCCACGTGAAGGGAAGTGCTAGAAGTATGCAACTGAGAATTCTGAATTTATTAATACTTTAGAAGCAGTTTTAATTAGTCTTTTTTTTTTTTTTTTCTGCTGGTAGCAGCTGGGTGCTGGGGGGATGCTGTGTATTTTTTTTCTCATTTTTATTTAACCCCTCTGCTAAAATGCATCCTCTACTCACTGTCTGCGAGGACTGGTTACATACTACCTTAAGGAATTGTTTTTATGGGTTCCTGCGGGGAACAGGTCCCACTGTGAGATCTCTGTGGCAGACCTGGGGTGTCCTTACCACTGGTGGCTCATATTATATACAAGTTAACCCGTGCATGATACTCATGCATTCTAGTCAAATCAAGCTACTTAAGGTGTTAAAAAGGTTCTTGTCATGCATTTGGGCCTAGCCCAGGCCTCCTCAGGGGAAGAGCGTTACTTCCCTAAGCAAGCGCCCGTTTTTGACGTGGTTTTGTCCACATGTCGCCACCTCATCATTTTTCTCCATCACCTCATCCTTCATCTTCATCGCCACATCCTTCATCAAGCTACTTAAGGTGTTAAAAACTCCCCACTGTCACCCTCGGCAACCACCAACCACTCCCAACTGTCACTTGTCCTTCAAGAAATATATAGGTCAGTGTATAACTCTGCCCAGCAGGTGGTGCTGCAGCTTGTTTTGTTTTTTTTTCACACACGCCACTAGGCATTTATATAGTAGATATTGTCTGTGAAGGTAAAATATTTTGTTGCAGTTTTACAGTGGAAAAAACAAACAAACAATCAAATAAAAATCCTTTTCTTCAGAGGTAGCGGTTACCTGCTGTGTAAGGAGGTTGCCATAGCAACTCATCTTATTTCTGTCTCATTTTAGACCAGGCTTAGGCAGGAGGGGGGGGGGGGAGGGTCCCTTGAGTCCAGCTGACCAACTAAAGACAAATAGTTTAGCATCGTGGATTCCATTGGGACTTAAAGCTGAGTCATTTCAATTCTGACAGAGAATATGGCTCAACATAGAAAACTTTTCTTTAGTGAAAAGAATACCTCAAAACATTGTAACGCTTATTCAAGAAGAACTGTTACATTTGTTTGCTATGATTGCAAAAGGCTCCTCTCAAATGTTGACAATTTTATTTTATTTTTTTCTATTTTGAAGCAATTTTTTTATTATTTTTTATTAACAAACGCATTGTCCTCTCCAAGCTAACAGCGTCATAATGATTGAAGCGACCTGGGCGAATGCTGCTGTTCTCTAACAAGCTCACCAGTGTTTGTGTGACCTGGCGGATGTACAATGGGCACGAGTGAGGGCACTGGTGGGAGGGGGCAGTAGGAACTGGGCAGACAGGTATAGATGAATATACCCGCTGCCCACCCAGTTATGTTTATCCAGAATGGTGATGGCCAGTGCATATTGACAACTTGACCCCAAAAAGGTGTAGTCATGACAAAAATGTGTATTTTGAACATGAAAACAGAAAGAAAACTAATTATGTTGAATAATATTATATAGTTGTCATGAAACCTTTATATCTAAGAGGTCTACTTATTCAGAAATATAATTTTTAGTGTTCTCTCGTAACTCTTCTAACAGCTGAAGGCTTCAATTAATTAGCCCCTACAACTTAAGGGATAGGAAAACGACATTTACCGGCATACGTTGCACTTCCCTGTCTTGTACTCACTTGTGCTATTTGTTTCTGCCCATCTGTGAGTCATAACTTAACGTAGCAGTGCTTGCCAGACCGGGGACAGAGGCAATGCCTGGGAACAATCATATCATTAATTCAACAGTTTAGCTTTTATCATCATCATCGTCATCGCCATCATCATCATCATTACCATTATCAGTGTCTTCGTCGTCATCATCGTCATCATCATCATTGCCATTGTCAGTGTCGTCGTCGTCATCATCGTCATCATCATCATCATCATCGCCGTCATCATCATCATCGTCGCCGTCATCATCATCATTGCCATTGTCATTGTCATCATCATCATCGTCATCGTCGTCATCATTGTCATCGTCATCATCGTCGCCGTCATCATCATCATCGTCATCGTCGTCATCATTGTCATTGTCATCATCATCGCCATCATCGTCATTATTGCCATTGTCATCGTCATCATCATCATCGTCATCATCATCATCGTCGTCATCATCGTCTTTGTCATCATCATCGTCATCATCATCATCATCGTCGTCATCATCGTCTTTGTCATCGTCATCATCATCATCATCATCATCATCATTGCCATTGTCAGTGTCGTCGTCATCATCATCGTCATCATCATCATCGTCGTCATCATTGTCTTTGTCATCATCGTCGCCGTCATCATCATCATCGTCATCGTCGTCATCATTGTCATTGTCATCATCATCGCCATCATCGTCATCATTGCCATTGTCATCGTCATCATCATAATCGTCGTCATCATCATCGTCGTCATCATCATCATCGTCGTCATCATCGTCTTTGTCATCATCATCGTCATCATCATCATCATCGTCGTCATCATCGTCTTTGTCATCGTCATCATCATCATCGTCATCATCATCATCATCGTCGTCATCATCGTCTTTGTCATCATCATCGTCATCATCATCATCATCGTCGTCATCATCGTCTTTGTCATCGTCATCATCATCATCGTCATCATCATCATCGTCGTCGTCATCATCGTCTTTGTCATCGTCATCATCATCATCGTCATCATCATCATCATCATCATTGCCATTGTCAGTGTCGTCGTCATCATCATCGTCATCATCATCATCGTCATCATCATCATCGTCGTCATCATTGTCTTTGTCATCATCATCATCGTCGCCGTCATCATCATCATCATTGCCATTGTCATTGTCATCATCATCATCATTGTCATCATCATCATCGTCATCATCGTCATCATTGTCATCGTCATCATCATCATAGTCGCCATCATCATCATCGCCATCATTGTCATCATTGCCATTGTCATCGTCATCATCATCATCGTCGTCATCATCATCATCGTCGTCATCGTCGTCATCATCATGTCATCATCGTCATCATCATCATCGTCGTCATCGTCTTTGTCATCATCATCATCGTCGCCGTCATCATCATCGCCATCATCGTCATCATTGCCATTGTCATCGTCATCATCATCATCGTCGTCATCATCATCATCATCGGCGTCATCATCGTCATTGTCATCATCATCGCTGTCATCATCATCATCGCCATTGTCATTGTCATCGTCATCATCATCATCATCATCGCCATTGTCATAATCATCATCGTCATCGTCATCATCGCCGTCATCATCATTATCATCATCGCCATCGTCATCATCGCCGCCATCATCATCACTGTCATCATCATCGTCATCATTTATTTATAAGGTGCCACATCTTTCGTTGCACCGGACAATGGAACAAGAGTGAATATGATGAATGGATGATGCAGAACGACCATATTTTAATGAACATGTAACTACAAAGATGTGTAGTTTATTATTTGTGGACTTCAAAGTGTACCTGAAACCTGCACAAAGTGTAGGCAGCAAATGGAACAGAGGTGCAATGCAAAAAATCATCTTTGCCCCCCCCCATCTCCCCTGTCGATTTGTGAAAGTGCATCTAGATGTCCACCAACATCCATAGGTTAACAGAAGAGGGTGGTTGAGCGGAATGAAGCCATTGCAAAGTGCGGAGTAGGCACACTACGCTAGCAGTACAAACACAACACTTCATTTTGCGTGAGGTTATTGAAATGAAATAAAGAGGTGGAGAGGGCACATTTTGGGGTGTTCTTTGCTGTGCAGAGGGGCGCAGAGCCCTTTTGGAGGACTTGAATTTTGCACGAGAGTTTGCACTTTTCAGATCTCATCCTTCATTTTCGGAGAAGTGCATGCATAGACAGATCATCCACTATGTAACCTAAGCTTTCAACTACGGCCCAGTGGACAACAAAGGGCCCACATTACCTAAACCCATTTTGTTCCTTTAAAAAAGGATGGGAGCAGGGGCTCAAACCACTATGTTGACTTTAATGTTGTATTTCCACTTTTGCACAGGGCGACTCTTGAAGTTTTTCCGCCACTCCGTAAACCTAGACACTTCTAGGTCGTGTAGGCGTCATCCTGAGAACGGAGTGTAGGCATCATACTTTGTGCACAGGACCATCCAGGTACACCGGTGCAAAACCAGGGCAAAGGAGACCCATCGTGAGTGAGTTCTCTGTACAGCTGTACTGGTGGGGCTATATAAATAGCTAATGACGATGATGATTGTGTGATGGTGATTGTCACAGTATAAGTTGCTGAGATTTGCCTTGCTAGTCAAAAGCCATTTAAATAACCAAATGATCGATCATGGACCCCACGCCCCAGTGAGCCCTGCTGGCATGTTTATTAAAAAAAATAAAACATAGAAAAATTGACTTTGCCTCCCATGTCTTTGGACCACCCTTCATTATTAGCAGAGGTGCCGGAGACATCCGGTTGCTTCCAATTCTCTCCTCGGTTATTTTCAGTCCATGCCTGCTGTGATAATGGACCGATTCCTCTTTGTCAGCTGCGCTATAACACCATATTTGGTCAGCATTAAATTGGCCTCTGTGGGGCCCTTTACACGGCAGTCAGACACTTTCCCGAACCTCATCAATAAAATGCTGATTAAATGTAATTATTGTACTTCATCATTCAGAAATGCTGAAAGCTGATTATTGTTACATCTCAGAGTTCTCTATTTAACCCCTTCCTTATAGCACAGCACCAATGCAGTGCTGGTGTCATGTTAGTGTAATATACTCATTCTCTGATTCACACTAATGACCTCCAGCAGGGGCAAACACAGGATTTGTAGAGGGGGGTTTCCACACTACGGTGCCAGTGGGCGTGACCAGCATGCATGAGGGCGTGGCTATAATTTTAGACAGTGCTTGGCTGCTCTCCGACTCTCCCTATCCCCATAATATACATGGGCAATGCTGCATGCACTACTGTTAGGTGCACGCAGCTCTCCCTTTTCAAGCAGAGCCGTGTGAAGCGGGAGCAGGGTCCAGCCACCTCAATTATACAGTGCCCCAGGCTTGGAGGGGGTTTTCCAGGCACTAGGTACCCCCCCCCCCCTCCTCGGTTTGCCAATGGCCAGGAACATTATGATGCATTGTGAACACCATAACCATCCCTACAGCACTAGTATGTTATCTGTCGTGCGTGTCATGCTTGTGGTTATAATATGTATACATGTGCCTGTGTGCTTCAGAAATGTGGGTGCAAATGGAGCCAGCGTACTTCACATCTCGTAATCCTGAACTGCTTCTAGTATGTTATGATGCAATAGGATTTCCTACGGTACCAACATGAAGGCCTCATCCCCCAACTAATACTATGTCTAAGATGTGCATGTGCTTTGAAGATAGGGCAGAGAGATTCACGGGCTCCCTGCACATAGTGAATAGACAGAACTCTGACGTTACCCTCATGTTTAGGGATTCTACTGAGGAAAGTTCTCTCAGCCTTCTGAGTGACAACTCAACAAAGGCTGATCCCTAATAAAAGACTATGGAACAGGGACCTCAACGTGGGTAGGAACACACGCTCAGCCAATGTAAATAAACAATTGCTTATACAAACAGCAAGCTGTACACCACCAAAATAAGAATATATACACTGTACTGGCCTGAGATCTTAAAAGAAACTGAGAATCGGGGTGCGCAAAATAAGCATCCCGTTGCTTGGAGAAAGAGAGGAACTTTCCAGGTGCAGCAATTTGAGTCTTGGTGACTCAACAACAAACCAATTTCACATCATGGACAGAGACAACATTCATCTCTTGATTGATGAGTAATAAGCGCTTTGCATCGAAACAGGTGAATATGAATATCATTAATGATAAAATGTTAGCAAAGGAGAGTATGTTGGAACCTAAAATATTTCATACCGAACATATAGAAATATGTCTATTAACAAGCTGTTAGTTATTAAGAATATCAAGGGCCTATAGGTGATCACAAGGCTGGTAGAGGCCTATGGGTTAGGATTTGGTCAGTATAGCATGCAGATGTGTTAGCTAAGAATAAAAGGCTTAATAATTTAAGTATACTGCCAGTGCTGTGCTGAAAAGGTTAACGGGGTTTACATCCTGAAAGCGGCAAAGATCAATGCAATATTGATAGAGGTAAATAGATTTGCATGTTTAAATCACAATTATTGGATAAGGAAAATGACTGCGGGGAAAGATAAGGAGATTGCGCTGATGATCATTAGGGAATAATAACGGATATGTCCAACATGATGTCAATCTTTTCCCAATCCCGTAATTCACGCCCGGATGCTATAAATGGTCATTGTCATAAATGGGAGGAGGAGGGTCTCTTGCTCCCAAGAATTTAGCAGCAAGGTACTGGGAGATGACTCTGCCGATTTTGAGTGTATCGTACGCAAAATCAGTCTGCGCGTGCTCAGTCTTTGTTCGTAAAGGACACTTACTACAGTCTACTATTTCGGTGAGGGAACGGGGCTAGGAAGGGGCATTTGGCCATAGTCAATTTATAGTAAGGGCGTGCCAAACCTGAGCGCACACAGCCACGTCCGAATCAAGTTAAGGGCGTCTCAAAGTTACTTGGTTTTCTGCCGTATCACTTGCTCCAGCTACAGGGTTAGTCTAAGTCCCGAGTCCTAGTTATGCATGCTACAACATGTGTTTGCAATTGTGAGCAACTGTAAAAATATCTGTTATGTACAATAGAAATTAAGGACAGCCTAATAAATGTTTTTCCAAGGTATAAAAAAATATATAAAAAAACAATTTCCATGTATAATCATAAATTACTATATTGACAGGTAGCATTAATAGGTTAATATTTTTTTTTCTGTGTGTTCTTTTGAGATTTTATATCCCACATAGATATTGTACAGATACTTTACTGTCTGGTCTAGTACAGCTGAGTAAACCTACAGTTCCTACCGTTCCTTGTTGACTTCAGGAGTACGCAGAGCCGATTTACGTGCGGTTTAAAACAAATGCACAATGCGCTCAGTATGCGTACCTTATTATGTCTAACTTTAAACCCACAACAGATGTCCCTACATGGAATCTAATCCAAATATACTTAAGGTTGGTATCCCTGAGTATCTGGTCCAATATATAATCTTATAATGGATTCCTCAGGGGGACTCCAAATAATGGTATAATGGCCAAAATGAAGAACAAGTCACTAAAGATCATGCTAGACACTGGAGAGTAATCTTCAATACCAACGCAGAGCATAATCTAGATTCAGACCCCCCATCAGTATATGATAAGATTTGATCACCAAAAAGAAGGAGCTGTGGGAGACTATAGTACATCATAGAAATAGTGTACATGTAGTCACTGTCGGACTGGGGCATGGAGAGTCCACCGGAGGACTGTAACACTAGGGGCCCACCAAAGTGGGTGTGGCCAGCCATCAAAGAGGCGAGACCAGACACTAGAGGGATAGTGGTCAGCTCACAAAGGACAGCTAGCACCATAGTGTAGTATATAAAGAATGCAGTTAGTATATAAAGAATTCACAGTCTTGACCTGCCCTTTAGATTGGGCAGAACCCAAAAAAATCTGGATGGTCCCACTAGACTCAGAACATTTGACAGACTGTCCTTCCTGTTCTTTTCACTTTCACCACCTGTGGCTGCTGGTTTCTTTAGTTGCGGCTTGTCTGGATCCTGGAATGTTGGGGGCCCTATTTCTAAAAAAAAAAATGGGTACATTTAGAAAATTCTAACCAGCCCCGGCGTTAAATCAATAGGACCCACAATTAATACTTAGGCCTTCTTCTAGCCCCAACATTAAAGTAATAGTATTCACATTTGATAAATAAATCTATTTCCCTTCCTCCAGACAGCCCTAGCAATAAATTAATAGCAGAGGGCCAAGATTGTAGCACCCCAACATAGGGGGAGGGGAGGATGTGCCAGACTTAGAGACAGTGAAGGAGGGTTGGATAGATAATTGTAGGTAAAACATCTGTATTCCTGAAACCTCCACTAGTAGGAGAACACCATTTGAACTCATGATATGTTGCAAGATGCCACTTTGCTTCCCCAATGATCTTCATCTATCCAACCCTTTAGAAGTTCCCAGAGTACAGGATGTGTTCCTCAAACAGATTCAGGACCACCTGACGGGGTCTCTCATAAAGACAGTTATAGGGATGTACAAGCCATATCTAGAGGAGGAGACCCCCGGCCCTGCTTAATCAGTAATGATCAAGACCTTTAGAAAGAGAGGATCTTGGATTCAAATTGGAAGGGAACTTTACAGGCACTGGAAACCATGGTTAACATTTATTTAATATATTGCCTTCATATTCCATAGCGCTTTACAATTGGACCCAACTCACAAGCTTACAATCTGTAGGACAATACTGGTTTAATACATGAAGTTAAGTCCTACATATTGCATATTGGTCCAGCCAGATTGCATAGGAAGAAAGTGCTTAGTGGGCTGTATGATCCGGTCACACATCAATGTTGGTCAGAGGGTTGATTGAATATAGAAGGAACACAATTCTTATGTATACTGTGTACAGATTGGTAATAGGGTGCCCCAAGGAGGTTAAGAGGGTGGTTGAGGAATATAATAAGCTTGCCTGAAGAGGTTTGAAGACTAGAGGAAAGTCTTGTTGTGCGTGGGAGGGAATTCCACAAAGTGGGTGCAGCCCGAAAGAGAGTCCTGTAACTGGGAAGGGGGGCAGGTAATGAGCGTGGGTGAGACGCAGATCTTGTGAAGAACGGAGGTGCTGAGTTGGGAGATATTTTAAGGCAAGTTAAGAGATGTAAGTTGGAGCAGCTTTGGTCTTGACACAATGTGTCAACAAACAAAGATTACCAGAGAAAGTGCAAGGTGATTTGGATCTACATAAACCTGCTACAATCAGGGCCGGATTAAGGGAATGGAGGCCCCTGGGCTAAGGGGGCCTCCATTCCCCCGTGATCTGATCCGCCCCCCCCTCCCCCGGCACTTACCTCCTTCTCCGGCGCGCTGTGCTCTCTTTACTGAGGAGATCTCGTGAGAGTGAGACTCACGAGATCTCCTCAGTACGGAGACTACAGCGCACCGGAGAAGGACTGCAGTAAAAGTGCTCAGCAGCACTGATCGCGCCGGGAGCGCCCCCGCTCCCAACCGATCAATACTGCTGCTGAGCACTTTCAAGGGCCCCCTGGATGCCATAGGCCCCTGGGCTGTAGCCCAGTTATCCCTATGGTTAATCCGGCCCTGGCTACAATTCATCAGTTTCCCCAACCTAACAGAAAAAAAGGTAGCACCAGAAGCTGTGGGAGTACATACATGATTTGCCACACACAGGACAGAGTTACTTGTTTCATTTGTTGAAGTATATACATATTCATTCTATGGCTGTATGAGTGTGCCACATGAATATGTGTATATACAGCACAGTATTGAAGCAACGATTGTGACATGGTTAATTGCAAAGGTTTATCTAAATGTTAATTGGCCTATAGTGGGTGTTGGTGAAAACAGCACAAGGAAAAGTGTGAAGAGAGTGTGATTAATTAACAAGGTGATCAAACAAAAGTATAAGAAATAGCGAAAGTCTGTAACACCATAAACTCTCTCCTTATTCACACAGCAAGTCACAGCTTACAGATCCGCAAACATTCTCACATTCCGTATTATTTATCGATACCGTAAGTCATAGGGTGAACAATCTTGTACATTCACCTGTGAAACCTGCAAATGCAGCTGCAGGTTCTATTAACCCGAACAGTATGCAGATATAATCATGTATAACCACCAATGCAATTAACACATGATTGACTCTGTCTTGGTGTCACACTTGACTCCACTCTCTGCTTTATTCCTCACATCCAGACTCTCTCCCAGTCCTGTTGACTCCACCTTAGTAATATTGCCAGAATACACCATTTTCTTACCCAGTGTACAACCAAAAGTCTTATCATCTCCCGTCTTGACTACAGCATTCCCCTGCTATCTGACATCCCCAGCACACGTGTAGTCCCCACTTCAATCCATCCTAAATGCTGCTCCACTTTGCAAATCACTACACTGGCTCCCTGTGTCCTCCAGAATCCAATTCAAATTACTCACCCCTCCCCTTCTTAGATCTACCTCTGACCTGCGTCTCGTCTCTAGTAACCACCAGACTGAGAGTTATATAGTGGAAGGAGCAGGGTCCCCCAGCAGCACAGAGTATATCAGGAGATGAGTGATGTGTTAGTGAGGACAGGGCTGCATGTGACAGGGGGAGTGACATGATGTGAGGAGGGAAATAGCGGCAGCAGGAAGCCACAGACTGAGAGTTATATAGTGGAAGAAGCAGGGTCCCCCAGCAGCACAGAGTATATCAGGAGATGAGAGATGTGTTAGTGAGGACAGGGCTGCATGTGACAGGGGGAGTGACATGATGTGAGGAGGGAAATGGCGGCAGCAGGAAGCCACAGACTGAGAGTTATATAGTGGAAGGAGCAGGGTCCCCCAGCAGCACAGAGTATATCAGGAGATGAGTGATGTGTTAGTGAGGACAGGGCTGCATGTGACAGGGGCAGTGACATTATGTGAGGAGGGAATGGAGGCAGCAGGAAGCCACAGACTGAGAGTTATATAGTGGAAGGAGCAGGGTCCCCCAGCAGCACAGAGTATATCAGGAGATGAGTGATGTGTTAGTGAGGACAGGGCTGCATGTGACAGGGGCAGTGACATGATGTGGGGAGGGGAATGGAGGTAGCAGGTAGCTACAGAGTGAGTGTTAGTTAACAGAAGGAGCAGGGTCCCAGACAGCACAAGTCGGTGATGTGAGGGCGTCTGTCAAACTGCTTAAAATTGAAAATTATGGTGTCAGACGCACCTCAATACTTTATACATCCTCACACACACTTGTAAGTTAGTTCTACTGGTTTAGATGTCAGACTTTATGAAACAATCAGAGCAAATTTTCCCATTATTATTGTCTCTACTCTCTCACTATAAAGGGAACAGCAACACCCCTATGAGAGCGCTGATCATTACAGCTTCCAGCGGGGTGAGGCTGAGATCACAAACTAAGTATAACAGACCTAATTATCACTTTCACATATATTAATAGATGCCTCATTCCTGGATTTTTTTAAAGACAGTCTTTGTCTTTTTTTTACGATACAAGAACAAATATTTCAGACTTTTTAAGGTCAAAACAGGGTTTCATATTATTACTTTATATATTCGTGAAAGTCTAGAAGATAGACACAGAAATGTATTTAGACTGTGAGCTCCAATGGGGCAAGGACTGATGTGAATGAATCCATCGAATAGCAGCGGAACGTAATGTAAAGTGCTTTGAGTCTTATAGGGAGGAAGGCGCTATATAGATAAATAATTATAATTATTTGTATGATGTCACCTCCCCATTCTCTTTTTCAGCTCCGAACTCCTGCGCAGTCACTGCCTGAAGAGAGTTGATTATTGCAGGTAACTCACCCTGCAGGTGACAGAATGTTTCAGGAATGGGTTCTGGGGAATGTTTGGGGGGCGGGATGCAGTAAATTTGACCCATACAGAGCAGTTTTGTGTCCTATTCAATCCAGCGAACATAAACAAACCTACCTAGGTAATACTAAGGGTTTAGTGAGAAACACAAAAGGTATAAAACATAATATCAGTATACTTCGCGGGCGGGTGTGCACAAACTGCTAAATTAAAGCTGTCTGAGGGTGGATAACAGAAGATCATCATAGATTTTTTTTTTTCTTGATGGTGGAGTGCAGAGCCGGATTTACACCTCATGGGGCCCTAAGCAAGATATCGGTTTAGGCCCCCCACCCCACTCACACACACACAGTGGCCCCTCACACACACATAATACACACACATAATATATGCACGCAGTGGCCCCTCACACACACACATAATATACGTACACATGAAAAAACAGACAGTATTTAACTTATGTGCAAAATAGAAAACTAATTTTCACCCCTTTCAGTTTAACATGGTTTTGTCCAGGAGACTTCAGTAAGAGATTTCTTGCCTAAGTTTCTTAATGAATTAGGCCCCTGTTGTCATGTGAAATGAACAATTATCAATTTGTAATGCACTAATTGTCAATATGACCCGGGTGTAATGTGACCGTTTACTTTATTTCCCACTTGTTATTCTTTGAGACAACGTACCAGCAATGCAAGCACATACATGTCTATTCATACCACTGGTCTTACCACAATAATACTATTTATTTATTTATTGCTTTTATTATTTTCCAGGTCATGTTATTCAACCTCTCCAGTAAATAAGTTGGATACGCGGGTGCAGTTAGTGATACCCAGCACTATGAAAGGACTGGATACAATGAACAGAGATGAACAGGGTCACTGCATCCAGATGTTACCCAGGGAATTTAAATCCTGCAGCTTGTCGTCTTCGTTAAAACACAATGTTAATAGATAGCGCTGTATGTCTTGGGGATTATGGGCAGGCTTAAGCCCTAACCTAGTTGCCGCTGTATAGATTTAAGCCACAATGCTGATGTCTTTTATGAAAACGTCACATTGTCCCTTTTTATTCACGAGCAAAATATTTATTTTATTTCATCGATCTACGCTGTTCCCTCTCTCTCCCTTGATGTTCGCAACTCGGGATTTTCTTGTGTTGCTTAGTTAGTCCTGACCTTGAGGGCTAAAGACGTTGCTCTGATAATAGCTAAATACAATGCTATAATAATGGCTAATAGCTAAATACATTAATAGATAATATAATAATAATAATAATAATAATAATACAATAATAGATATTAGCTAAATACAATGTTCTCGATAATCCTGCTGTTTATAAGGTCACTAGGTACTAATGGGGCAATTCCCACAAACCACAACCAGATGTATCCTAAACTGCAGAGAGTCATGGTATTAAAACGCAGGCTCGGGTTGGCACTAGGGCAACCGTGGCACTATCCAGAAGTGCTGTTGTGCCCAGGGGCTGGCTGGGTTTGGGGGCACTTGCCCCCCCCGGGCTGGTCCCATAGGGGGCTATCTTGGGCTGGGTCACTGGACAAACTGCATTTTTTTTTCCGTTAGTATGTTCCTAATAGGTTGCTGAGACGGGCTAAAAATTGCCAACCAGCCCCTGGTTGTGCCTGAAGGTTTGTGGGATAGCCTTGGCTCCCAAACTTTGGATAAAATGGGCCCCTCAGTCCTGCTTTTAAAGTCCTCAGACTGACGCAGCCGAACACTCGCTCTCCGTACCAGCTTTTTAAAATCTATTCTCAAATACTATTTTGTAGTTGTAAATAATATATTAGTACTCTACCGTAGTAATATACTTTAGTACCAGACTCATATGCATTTATTAGTTCATCATCATCACCATTTATTTCTATAGCGCCACTGATTCCGCAGCGCTGTATAGAGAACTCATTCACATCAGTCCCTGCCCCATTGGAGCTTACAATCTAAATTCCCTAACACACACACACACACACACACACACACAGACTAGGGTCAATTTTGATAGCAGCCAATTAACCTACCAGTATGTTTTTGGAGTGTGGGAGGAAACCGGAGCACCTGGAGGAAACCCACTCAAACACGGGGAGAACATACAAACTCCTCACAGATAAGGCCATGGTCGGGAATTGAACTCATGACCCCAGTGCTGTGAGGCAGAAGTGCTAACCACTGAGCCACAGTGCTGCCCTGTTCTAGTCAACTAATACTCAGGACTATTAGTCTGGGGTGACACATTGATAAGGGATATAATTATTAGGAGGAAAAATAGGATAATATCTAAAACATTTGGTGTGTCCTGTGTGCTGGGGATTAGTATAGCATTCACCCATGTGTGCTAGAGGAAGTTTGGTTAATGACAGACCCCTATTTTGTTTATTTATGTACCCCTTATAACTGGGTAAGTGCCACAAAACTGGGTGAAAGCAGATGTGGTACTAGTGTTTAAAAAGAGAACATTGGAACCAGGATATTATAGACCTGTAAATCTGCACTTTACCACACTGTCCCTCACTTACTCACTTTTCATTGTTAAGGGTCAATTACGGGAAGGGGTGGTAATTTAGAAAATAATTTTATAACACAATGTCAGTATGGTTTCATGAAGTACCTGTTCTGCCTAGCACATATAATTAGGTTATATATGAGGAGGTAAGTTTCAAATTGCAATCAATGTGATATTGGATTTTGCCAAATCTTTCATTATTCTTCAACATGACCTTATAGATGGACTATGATATAAGGTATCCTTATTTACTGAAGACACCAAGCTACGTAGAATTACTGACATGACATCATAGTAAATTTGCTACATAAAAATTTAGACAAAATGGGACATGAAATTGCAGATGACATTTGATATAAAAAAATGTAGGGTTATTATTATTATTATTATTAATTTTTATTTACAAGGCGCCACAAGGTGTCCGTAGCGCCGTACAGGAACAAACAAATTACAATACAATGGGAGACAGCACAGTACAGTAAACAGTAAGCACAGTAACTCAGTAAGCTCAATGCACAGCTAGAGAGGGCGGGGAAGGGGGAGGGAGGATCCGCAAACGACGGGGCCCAAGAAGGAGGGTGCGAAAGACAGGGAGACCCCCAGGGGGGAGGAGGGAGCGAGAGTGGACGTGGGGTGGAGGACCCTCGAGGAGGAGGGCTAAGTAGCTGGAGAGCAGAGTTAGAAGTGGTGGAAACAGGAGGAGAGATGGCCCTGCTCAGAGGAGCGTACAATCTAAGGGGAGGGGTGGACAGACAGAGAGACGCAGGGGAGAGAGGGAGAGTAGGGGGACGGAGGCAGAAGATAAGGTAGGAAGTTAAGTGGGAGACAAATAGGCTTTAAGAAAAAGGTGGGTTTTTAGGGCCCGTTTAGGGTTATGCATTTAGGCTGGGCAATGACTATGGTACTTACACATTAAATTGAAAACAATCGGGGAAAACTGAGCTGCAAAAGGACAGAAAGGTGAGCGAGTAGCACACAGTGCCAGGCAGTGGCTGCAAAAGGCCAAGCAAATTCTTAAAGATTACCAGCCAGTGTTTGCGCTGATTCCAGCATGTGACAACGTCATCCGCTATCCCTAGTCTTAGGTTTGTATGTTTTGGAAAAAAGGCATCTTAGAGGTGACCTAATTAATATGTACAAATATCCAAGATCATTACAAAGATTTATCAAAATAACTTGTAATCAAGGATAAGACTGTGGACAAGAGGCCATCAGTTGTGAATGAAAGAAAGATGGTTCCATTGTCAGCATAGGGAAGGGTTCTTTTCAGTAAGGGCAATTAAGCTGTGAAATTCCTTGTCACATGGTGTGGTCATAGCAAATTCTCAAACAGAATTTAAAAATAAATTGGATGCCTTTCAGACAAGAAATGGTGTCTGCTGCTATAATTAGTAGAGGAAATAATGGGGGTCAATGATCCAAGGTAATTATGAGATCCAACTGGTGGATTTGTTTTGCCTTCCTCTGGATCAACACATGGGAGGGCTACAAAATTTTATCCCGGGTGGCAAGACTCGACTCGGCAGCCTATTTTAAAGGGAAAGAAATGTAGGTGAACCTGTGACCCAGCCGAAGGTAGCCCACCATGGGACCGAACAAGGGGCAGATGCCCCCACTGCCCCCCAGCCCAGCCAGGATCAACACAATTTTAATTTATAAAAGGTTAACTACGATGTCTGTGTCTTTTTACCCCAACGTGACGTGATCATGCCCAATTTATAGAAGCGCATATTCACTTTTTATTTATTAAATGTGATGTGAATTATGAGAATGAATCTCCTGCTGATTCCTGAGATGCAGACCACAAAATTTGGTTTGCACAGGCTTTGCTATCTGGAAGTGGGGGACAAGTAACACCATTCAGTAGACATGGCCCATAGTACACAGTGTTAGTGAGAAGAAAACCCAGAGTTCCGTCCAGTAACCTTCATTCAGCAAAGTGCATGAAAGAAGTGGAAGAGAGTTAGTGAAAGGTTGAACATGTCTGGAGATTCCATTAACCAACTGCACTAAGTGGAAGCTAATATTGGTGTTGGCAATGTGCGCACAGTACAGTAAATATCAAGATGGTTTAAAAGGGTCACTTCCTTGTGTGTTTATTTGCTTCCTCCTCATTACATCATTTTCAACCTTCTATTGTTTCAGAAACATCTCTGGTGATTTCAACCTTCTTGTTTTATTTACAGGGCACTTGTTAGCTGCATACACTGATAGTAGCCATTTTGTTGGAGTAAACGATGGAGAATTACTAATGACATAACTCATAACTACCAACTTTAGTCTTATTGAAATCTGGACAACAGGGACGTTGGCCAAACCCAAAACACCCTCCCTTGAAAACACCACTTGTGTCTTACACCAATGGCAGGTGGGTGAGGCAGCCGCTCAGCGCGGTACCGCCCAACTTCCTGGGAGTTGGGAGAAACGCGCAGAGTGTTGGGGCAGCAGGGAAGGTACCATCAAATCGGGCTGACCCGTCTAAAGATTTGTCCCTGGAAATTTCTGTGCCTGGAGATGTCACTTAATTTTCAATAGTGACCAACTTATCTACAATAAAATTCTGTACTTTGTATTGACATTGTTATGATATGGGCAGCACGGTGGCTCAGTGGTTAGCACTTCTGCCTCACAACACTGGGGTCATGAGTTCAATTCCCATCCATGGCCTTATCTGTGTGGAGTTTGTACGTTCTCCCCGTGTTTGCGTGGGTTTCCTCCGGGTGCTCTGGGTTCCTCCCACACTCCAAAAACATAGAAGTAGGTTACTTGGCTGCTATCAAAAATTGACCCTAGTCTGTGTCTGTGTGTGTGTGTGTTAGGGAATTTAGACTGTAAGCTCCATTGGGGCAGGGACTGATGTGAATGAGTTCTCTGTACAGCGCTGCGGAATTAGTGGCGCTATATAAATAAATAGTGATGATTATATCTAGTCTTATTCGTTGGGTTTTGTTATGTATTATTTAGTGAAGTGGAGCATTTACGATATACAAAGTAACAATATAAGACATTCTGCAAGCGCGCACAGTCTATATACACACTGCACAACATGACCCTGGATTTGTTTTCAGAATATTGTCAGCTTTGTCACTGAGATGTGTTTTATACAAGAAATGTAAAACTATTAAAACTATAATCATTAATAAAAATATATGTAAAAAATAAATAAATATATTTTATTTTAAATATATAAAACTTGAATTTCTTAATGCGTACTTTACATAAAATAAATTTGTATAGTTTATCTTACTTGCAAACACATGTTGTAGCATGTATGTGTGTAGTTATCACTATCAGTCGGCACTTACATTTGCCCTGCAGCTTGTGCAAGTGAAACAACTAAAAAACGCGCAACTAAGAGTTGCCATGAACTGAAATTGGCCACATGTGTGTGCGTCTTACCTCTGCGTTTTACCTCAGCGCACGGCCTTACTGTACATTGCTCACGTGCGTCCGCCCCTTCCCACGTTACGCCCTTGAAGTTGTGGGCAGTCGAATGCGTCATTTGCATTCGACCATGAATTGCAAACAACTACGTTCACTGGCGTAAGTCTCATTCTGGCTCTTGCGCCAGAGCGGTTTTACATACGTCATGCAAATGGACTTACGTCCGAAAGATGAGTCAGGCCCTGTATATCTAATATGTACACCTACAGCCAGCTGATGTGGGGACTGAGTTTAGGCAGAGGACTGCATACGATCGCCCTCTGCCAAATGAAAAACTGCAGTAAAAGGAATGTTATATACACTGACTCTGCTAGAGCGTGTTTTAACCACAGTTAGATATAGCATGATTCTGCCCCCTCCCCCCAATAACCCCCAAAACAATTAAGAACCAATTGCAAAACTTCAAGATCCATCTTAAACTGCACTGGTTCCAGATCATTCAATTTATATTGATTTTATTGCCAGACAGAGACATGTGCAAAATGTACATTTATCTCTCACCTGCACATGACAGAAGTGGATAGAGAATAATTGGATTTAGTTGTATAAGCTAGTATAGATCCTATCTGTCATATACTACTATTAGTGCATTACATTATCTGTGTATGAGAGACCCACACAGCGTGGATCATTACATTACTTTATAATACGCCCCCTGCAGGCAGCATCATTGTGTGCGGGAAGCTGTAGATGTTCAGTATATTTTTTAAAGTGCAAATGCTCCTAATTGTCTGCAGGGCACTTACAATGGTGAATTGTCAATTATTTACCTGCACGAGCAGACGCTTTGTGCAACAGTTTGTGTAACCGTGCTCTGTAAGAAGGAAAAGTGGAGGTGTTGCCCATAGCAACCAATCAGATTCTAGCTAACATTTATCTAGTACGTATTAGAAAATGACAGATAGAATCTGATTAGCTGCTATGGGCAACACCTCCACTTTTCCTGTTTAGTGGTTTTAGTAAGTCTACCCCCAAAATCTAATTTGGGGAAAGAATCAGGTGTATTACTACAGAGAGCTTCCGAATCCAGCCAACATCTTCCACAGTAAGGGGCAAAGTTTGATGCACCTCTAGGGGTAAATTTATCAAAGGTTTGATTCTAGCTTTCATTTTGTAGAATGTACTATTTAAATGATAACTAGGGGCCTGATTCATTAAGGATCTTAACTTGAGAAACTTCTTATTTCAGTCTCCTGGACAAAACCATGTTACAATGCAAGGGGTGCAAATTAGTTTTCTGTTTCGCACATAAGTTAAATACTGACTGTTTTTTTCATGTAGCACACAAATATCAACTTTAAATTTCAGTGTACAAATAAGCTATCAAGTATTTGTGTGCTACATGAAAAAACAGTCAGTATTTAATTTATGTGCAAAACAGAATACTAATTTGCACCCCTTGCATTATAACATAGTTTTGTCCAGGAGACTGAAATAAGAAGTTTCTGAAGTTAAGATCCTTAATGAATCAGGCCCTAGAATCTAATTGGTTGCTATAGGCAACATCTCCACTTTTTCAGACCCGCAGTTTAGTAAATATACCCCTTAGACACACTAAACCATCTGCTTACCCATGATGTGCAAAAGTAGCAATCATGCTAAAATAGCCACATAACGAACCTGATTCACGTGCAAACACATCCTGCACACAACTTGCATTAAAACAAAGAACATGGAACTTTAGTGTAGTTCTGACCGTATTCAAATCCAAATGGATCTCTAGATACGTTTCCATTTGAATCTGGGTGTCAGTTCGATCTGCCTAAACGTTACTTGCCGTATGTGCGATACAAGCTCACATAATAACATATTCAAAAAATGTATATTATAAAATAAATGAACCACTCTAAACCGGTGGTAATCGAGTGATTGGTGCTGTAAACACTGACACTCTTTAATCCTCCACAATTATTCCTATACTTAACAGAGCGACGAAGGAAAAATAACTACTTACTAGTAAAAAGACAGAGAGTAAATCCGAAGACAAGTAGATTGGACTGTTGTAAATGACATCACTTACAGCTGCGACTTGCAAAGTTCCGAATTTAAAGCGGCAACGCACGGAACCAGGTAAGTATTAGCTTTCAATTACCGGGTGGGTGTAGGGTCTTAACCCTAAGTCCTAACCCCTACCCCTAACCTTACCCCTAATATGTACTTAGTTGCACACACATGTTTTGTGCTAGCTAGCGGCACACATACGTTTGCATGTCCAACCAAAGATTATGCCGGGTCAGTCATTACTATCAGCCTGCACTGTAGCTGGTGCAAATCATACAACTGAAACCAGTACATTTAAAAGAAATCCAGGACGGATCTGTGTAAGAATACTGTGTTCTGCCTATGTCCATCCCTTCCCTTCCCTGTTCAGCCCATCAAGACGCCGGCAGTCGTAGGTCATTTGCGATCGGACATGAATTGCTTCCAATAAGGACATAAGGTCCGTTATTGAGCACGCAAGATACAGCGCACAAGTCCACTTATGTCCAAACATGAATCAGATCCAACATCTGAGATGGAGGAAACAAGCAGCTGTTTCATATTCTTCTTCTGTCCACTGAAACACCACAAAGCATTGACCAAACGCGGTTTGAATTTCATTTGTTACTAAATTACTGTTGGATCCTAAACAGTGATAGATGTCACTGAACAACTGAACTGAACAGTCTGATATATGTAGCACCCTGAATCTCAATATCTCATTTACAGAGCACATCTTCAACATTTCATAGTGATACCTTCCACAATCTATTTTCCAATCCTTCTCTCTAGATCTGCAGATCCCACTTAAAAGCCTAATACAGCCTCAAGTCTGATTTAGTTTAACCCTTTATTTTTTGGACACCTGCAATGGGCAAGAGATCTGTTTCTGTAGCAAAAGTCCTTACAGGAAATCTGTTTACTTGGAGCAAAACAGTGTTTGTGACATCCATGGACGACCACTAATTCTGCTCTAAAAATAGAGGGGGAAAAAAAAAAATAACCATCAGCTGAAACGCAGGTAACTGATTTGTTCTGAGATTAAAAAGCCATGTGTGTAATATTAATATGCTCTGGTGCATATCCTTATGTAGGATACAGTCTGCAAAAACTTCACTAATGAAGACAGAGAGGGGGGGTACTCTCAGTAATTATGGCGCACCAGCTGTCTAGGGTGACTGAGGGCATTCTCCTTGGATAAACAAACACTGTTCTTATTTACCTGTATATAATGATGCTATAGCTTGTATATAAGAGGGTCCCAGCTCTATATCAGACATAGTCCATACATGGGGAATGGGGAGCAGGTAAACAGCATACAACTCTGGGAGAGTGGGATGCTGTGCAGTGATGGGGGTACCCCTGGATGCCAGCTGTGCCCCCTGTGTGTGGTACCCCCAGCAGCACACACATCTCTGTGCATTTGATGGAGTCACTGCCTCCCCCTGCACTGCTGAGTGATGCAGGCTGTGTTCAGTGGAGGCTGGAGCAGTATTTAATTAGACCCTGTGTGTTACTGTCCTCTCCCAGGCTGGCTGCAGCTCTCTCTGGATGTCATGAGACTGCACTGAAAGGCTGTGGGATTGTAGGAGCGATCAGACAGCAGCACAAGCAGCCTCACCCTCTCTGCCAGCAGCACCTCGGTGCCACATTCCTCATCTCACCATGGACCCCTTCGACACGGAGCTCTGCTACCCCCCGGACCCCAGCATTGTCCAGCCCTCCTGTAACGGACAGACAGCCCCGGGACGCCCGGAGCAGGCACCCAGCAAGAGTCTGGAGGTTCCCATCCAAATGGACCAGCAGATGAAGATGAGTGAAAGTGGCCAGTTCACGGATTTTGTGGAAAATAGAGGTGGGTGAGTCCCGGCAACTTCTTTACAGTAGATTGGTGCTCGGGGACCCCGAGAAGCGCAGACAGAAGTTTGGGGGGTTTAGGTCTGCACTGAATGCAAGAAAGTAAAAGAGGGTCCAGCTAGATCAGTGTAGTCTGTGATGCACTATAGGAAACTAACAATTCCTGTAAGACACTAATTGTGTCCTGTGGTCACTACATAGTGTCAGATCTCCAGTATATGGCATCTGATCAGATACATAGTGTTAGATCTCTAATATGTGATCTGTGACCAGATACATAGTGTCAGATCTCCAGTATATGGCATCTGATCAGATACATAGTGTCAGATCTCTAATATGTGATCTGTGATCAGATACATAGTGTTAGATCTATAATATGTGATCTGTGACCAGATACATAGTGTCAGATCTCCAGTATATGGCATCTGATCAGATACATAGTGTCAGATCTCTAATATGTGACCTGTGATCAGATACATATTGTCAGATCTCCAGTATATGGCATCTGATCAGATACATAGTGTCAGATCTCTAATATGTGACCTGTGATCAGATACATATTGTCAGATCTCCAGTATATGGCATCTGATCAGATACATAGTGTCAGATCTCTAATATGTGATCTGTGATCAGATACATAGGGCTAGATTTACTAAGCGGCGGGTTTGAAAAAGTGGGGATGTTGCCTATAGCAACCAATCAGATTCTAGCTTTCATTTATTTAGTACCTTCTACAAAATGATAGCTAGAATCTGATTGGTTGCTATAGGCAACATCCCCACTTTTTCAAACCCGCAGCTTAGTAAATCTAGCCCATAGTGTCAGATCTCTTATATGTGACCTGTGATCAGATATATAGTGTTAAATCTCTAGTATGTGATCTGTGATCAGATACATAGTGTCAGATCTCCAGTATAGGCCATGTGATCAGATACATAGTGTCAGATCTCTAATATGTGAACTGTGATCAGATACATAGTGTCAGATCTCCAGTATATGGCATGTGATAAGATACATAGAATTAGGGGGTAAATGTATTAACATGCGGGTTCTTCAACACCCGCGAGTTCAGCGTCTTCGGCGATTAAATTTAAAGCGGCGCTGCATTGTAAAGGGAAGCCTTTACAATGCAGCGCCGCTTTAAATTTAATCGCCGAAGACGCTGAACTCGCGGGTGTTGAAGAACCCGCATGTTAATACATTTACCCCTAGAGATCTCCAATAAGTCACCTGTGACCACTATATAGTATCAGCTTTTTCATAGGTGATCTGTGCTCAGTACATTGTGTGATGCAACATGAGATATTATTCTTTCCTATAAGACATATGATCACTATAGCTCAGGAATAGTGTTTTATCTAATATGTAAATTGTGATCAGATACTTTGGGCTAGATTTACTAAGCTGCGGGTTTGAAAAAGTGGGGATGTTGCCCATAGCAACCAATCAGATTCTAGCTGTCATTTTGTAAAAGGTACTAAATAAATGAAAGCTAGAATCTGATTGGTTGCTATAGGCAACATCCCCACTTTTTCAAACCCGCAGCTTAGTAAATCTAGCCCATAGTGTCAGATCTCCTATATGTGACCTGTAATCACTACATAGTATCAGATCTCTAATATATGGCATGTGATCACTACATAGTGTCAGATCTACAGGACGTAACCTGTGATCACAACAATACCTTCTCACCTCTTTGTCTGTCTTACCCAGTCTGTTTATTAGTTTACTATGTTTGTCCCTCATTTTGTAAAGCGCTACGGAATATGTTGGCGCTATATAAATAAATGATGATGATGATGATGATGATGAATTACTGATCCCATTAACATCCTTTCTGGTATCACATGCTGCAGGACAATAAGTCACTCAGCAAAGTGCAGGTGTAAAAAAGGAGCCACATGGCCCATTAAATGGCCAGTAAACCTAAAACACAAGTAGCCTTTCCTTAAGAACTAACATCAGTCACAGATAAATATGTAAAAGTTTACACACCTTAACAGAAGTTGAAATATTTAACATTGTATTAATATGTGCTGTGTAGTTGAGTGCAAGCTATTGCTCTCTGTTATCAGCTGTGTCAGACTGAGGAAGACGCTGGCTTTAGTGGTGTTACCTGACAGGAAGTGAACTTCGTGTAGGAAAATATCTTGCCACACAATCACTTTATCTCAAATATGTTTCCTTCTGAAGCTCTACACATATATATATATATATATATATATATATATATATATATATATATATATACATACCATATTGATTGAACTTGTTCTGCAGTCTTATGGAAACTGCATCCTGGATTCCTAGAACCTAATGAATGCACTTTAATGTCGATTATCCCAAAAATACGTAAGTTAATGGAGCTGTATGTACACACTGCCTGACCAGCATTCACTGTGCTTTGCGTTACTTCTCAGTCTGATATAATGTACTTCTATGTTAGCGCTAATACAGTACATCATACACTATGCTGCAGGGAGGCTCTGAGAACACGTCTAACATTCTGCTTAAAGCAATGACAAAGTGCAAGTTTTTATCTATCCTTTACCAAAAAATTGTGTCTCAATGTCTGTGTGACGGAGACCTGAGGACTCACACTAGTGTATGATCTATTTATAGACTGTCATATTAGTGGGTTATCCCAGTACAATCCATATAAGATGTATGTGTCATTTTAAAAATAAGTATAAATGAAAGTTTAGCGTCTTTGAAGTGGTGCAGGTTCCTTATTCCCAGTTTAGACAAATACATGAGATTGACAACATTCCAGGATAGATGCAGATTACACAAGTCACACATCAGTGTGTTTAACATTGCGTGAGTCAGTGACGACCCAACTCAGAAGTGCCCATTGCCATACAGCTAGCTGCTGTCTATCTGTGACCTGTTATCTGCATTTATGTGTGACCTGTACCTCAGTGTGTGTATGTGTGTGTGTGTAAGTGTGTCTGTGTGTGTGTGTGTAAGTGTGTATGTGTGTGTGTATATGTGTGTGTGTGTAAGTGTGTATGTAAACGTGTTTGTGTGTGTCTGTGTGTATACGTGTGTATGTGTGTGTGTCTGTGTGTGTGTATATGTGCGTGTATATGTGTGTGTATACGTGTGTGTATACGTGTATGTGTGTGTGTTGGGGGTAGGTGCTTTCAGCTATTCAGATGTTTCAAGGGCAGAATGAATAATTTAAGACAGAGTAAGATGTGGAAGCATAAAATCAAAGCGGAGCCATGGCCGGGTCACATGACCAGTTAACCAGAGAGGTAACAAACTGCATTAGTACTGAGAGCAGTGTCAGGTTATTAATAGATATTCATATATTGATCACTGTGAGCTGGACTGAGATGGGTAGTTAGATAGATAGATAGATAGATAGATAGATAGATATGAGATAGATAGATAGATAGATAGATAGATAGATATGAGATAGATAGATAGATAGATAGATAGATAGATAGATATGAGATAGATAGATAGATAGATAGATAGATAGATAGATATGAGATAGATCATACTTGCCAACTCTCCCGGAATATCCGGGAGACTCCCGCATTTTGCGAGAGTCTCCCGGACTCCGGGGAGAGTTTGGCAATCTCCCTGAGAATTTTGTTCAAACGCCGCGATTCCCGTTTGGCTAAAATGCCGTGATTTACGGAGCTCCGCCCCCTACACGCCCACCTCCCTCCCGCAGCTCCCGGAAGCCATATGAAAAAAGTTGGCAAGTATGAGATAGATAGATAGATAGATAGATATGAGATAAATAGATACCGTAGATAGATAGATAGATAGATAGATAGATAGATAGATAGATAGATAGATAGATAGATAGATATGAGATAGATTTGAGATAGACAGACAGACAGACAGACAGAGAGATAGATAGATAGATATGAGATAGGTAGATAGATAGATAGATAGATATGAGATAGATAGATTGATAGATAGATATGAGATAGATAGATAGATAGATAGATATGAGATAGATTTGAGATAGATAGATAGATAGATAGATAGATAGATAGATAGATAGATAGATAGATAAATAGATAGATAGATATGAGATATATTTGAGATAGACAGATAGATAGATAGATAGATAGATAGATAGATAGATATGAGATAGGTAGATAGATATGAGATAGATTTGAGATAGATAGATAGATAGATAGATAGATAGATAGATAGATAGATAGATAGATAGATAGATAGATAGATATGAGATATATTTGAGATAGACAGATAGATAGATAGATAGATAGATAGATAGATAGATAGATATGAGATAGGTAGATAGATATGAGATAGATAGATAGATAGATAGATAGATAGATAGATAGATAGATAGATAGATAGGAGATGGATTAGATAGATAGATAGATAGATAGATAGATAGATAGATATGAGATAGATTTGAGATAGATAGGTAGATAGATAGATAGATAGATATGAGCTAGATGGATAGATAGATAGATAGATTTGAGATAGATAGATAGATAGATAGATAGATAGATAGATAGATAGATAGATAGATAGATATGAGATTTTTACTGTATACTGTATTGAGATTACTGTGATTCGGACTTGACCCTTTCACCGCTGATGCAGGAGCCTTCTGCTGCTCTCTGATTTTTTGTATTTGTTAGTGAGATGAAGGGTTAATATCGTCACAAGCCCTTTCACTAAATATAGTTATTGATTGTCAGCGGATGATTCAAGCCCCCTGTACCATAGGGATTTATCAAGCGGTTTACAAGGGATTAAAAAGGGAGAACAAAGGCAACTGATGACCATATGGCTGAGACTCTGGCTCGAATAACAGCCGGATAATATAATAGATGGGACCGGAACCTGTACAGTCCCTATAGGAACCAGCCGAGCCCGGTAGGGGGGATGTGTTTAATATGCCTACACTATATATATATATAGGATACAGTTATAGAGAGCGACAGACATAGATACAGATGGGATGCGGAGGAGGCGGAAATCTGGGTCTATTTTAGGATTTATACTCTGCTCTATAAATGTGCCTGATGGGGGAATATGCTGTTTCTCTCTCTACAATAAATATATCTTTGCCCAGAAATAATTGTATTTGCTGTAGATTTCTTTCTATAACTATTTCCAAATCACTTGAAACAAACCCGGTGTCCATCATTTTGCTACATAGCAACAATGCAATGTATCAAGGCAGGCTTAGACGGTGTGGTGCGGCTACGGCTACTCTAGAACTACAAGTTCCAGCATGCCCTACCAGTATGTGATTTAAACTCTATGGTGAGAGTGAAAAGGAATTACTAGGATATAAGAAGTGCTGGATTTGAGAGCAAAAATGAGCCCTATTGCAGACGCGATGAGCATTGTGGGTCCCAGAATTATTATAATATATAATGTTTATATAAATAAGCTCAATTGCCTTTAAAAACTAAATTTTTTGCCAGCAATGGGACTTTTTACCCTTTCATATATATATCTTATAGGTCTCACAAAGAAACAGCCACCACCCAGCCAGAATACTAAACACAGCCAGTGTCGTGAGCACAGCCTAAGTGGGTGTGGTTTCCTATTGGTCCATGAAGGCCACACCCCCACGTAGATTATATCTGATGACATTACTGCTCTCCAGGTCACTACACTGATAATGATATCCATGTATTGCATACTTGCCAACTCTTCCTCGTTGGCTTCAGGGAGATCCCGGGGGAGGTGGGTGTGCGTGGACAGGGCTTGATGAATCGCTAAGCTTACACGATATTTGCATCATTAAGCCCCACCCCCACCACTTATCTATTGCAGGGGCGAGAACCGGGAGGTTGCCCTGCTCTCCCAGAAATACGGGAGTCTCCCGGACATTCCGGGAGAGTAGGCAACTATGCGTTAAAGAAAAGCAGCTAATGAATCTCTAGAGACTGAAGTGTCTTTTACATTTCTGTCTCCATTACTGAAGTCATGTTGTCTTACCTGTCAGTCTTTGATTAAATCTTGGTCTCCATGAAAATGGCCACCTCCATAGGCATCAATACATGGACATAGGACACAATTTCTGAACTTTGTCATCATGCAACAGATGGCGAAGCCAACCACGTCCTGTACTGGCTCAGCATCAGGGAGAATGCCAGACTCTTCAGGGAGTGAGGGAGATCACCCCTATTTCAGGGAGTCTCCCTGACATTCAGGGAGAGTTAGCAAGTATGATGTATTGTAGCGTTATACGCTATATAGATAGTAGGTGATGAATTAGAATGAACTAAGAAATGCTGAGAATGACGTGTGCCCGTGTTTTTCTTTTCCCTTTTTTTAGGATTATTAGAAAGCAGCACTAAACTAAAGCCTCACGAAGCTCAGAACTACAGGAAAAAAGCATTATGGGTATCCTGGGTTTCCATCGTGGTCACACTGGTATTGGCGGTAGCGGCTTTCAGTGAGTATACCAGACCTTCACCTATAGACATTACAGACATATGTTAGATTACATAGTTGCCAAAAATGTTTAAAAAATTCCAGGGGGACCGGCTGTTGAGTCTGTGGATCAATGCAGGTTACATGCAATACTGTCTCAGCGGACCACAGAGAACTACAAGGCCCATCATGTCATGTTCACAGAAGTAGATTATTTGGCACAGTAGTTACCACCATGTCTGATTCTGGTGCTGTCGCTTTGAGGCCGCATGCGGCATTTACAGATTGATTACGATATTGAAACACGTGGGGTTAGCATTGGATATGTTCAGAAAACAGGCCACTCCCCCTTGTGTCACATGACTATATCTGAATGCATTGATCTGTTTACCGATGTTCATTCATTGATGAGCCGCTCTGATCAACAATAAAAACCCAACGTAATTCGATTTTTGCATCCATTTGTATAGTAACGAAAATATCTCAATGTTTTATTTTATTGATGTTATATGAGCTTGGGGACGATGGTGACATTAGAATAGCTACTAAATAAATAGCCCCGTGATATGTAAAATAAGACACTCATTTAATTTTTCAGGGAAAATAATTGTACAATTATTCTTTTGCGCTATATAATGACATGTACTCAACGAACCAATCTTTCCTCCTGTTATGTACAAATAATTACTGGTTAGGAGAGAAGACAATAAGTGTTTAATAACAATAGTGAAGTATTCTCTGCATTGGAGAATAGACGTGTGAGCAATCTGCAGCACACGACCAGAGGGCAATTGTGTCAACTCCCAAGAGGGATTATTGGAATTTTCCCAAGTACTCTCTGCAAAACTTAGCATACATTACAGGAAGCAAAGCAATCTATACGGAGAGAATGGTCCAGCCACTACGGTGTACAGAAATACATTACCATATTGAATTGAATCAGGATAGATGCATAGAGGAACAGATGGTATGGTGAGCTGGGTTTAGTTGACGTACTGAAGTGTGAATAGAGGGTTTTCTCTCTTATCTGACGGCTTTAGAACAGGCGCCATTAAAATATGCAAATATAAGTTATCTTTTTATGTGTGTTTTTGAAATACTAGAAGAAAGGGGAAAGTTAATGGACAGTTGTGGTTATTCGCTAGTTTTAACTTGTTCTTGTTGGATAAAAGGGAAGAATTTTAATTTATCTATGTAAGTGGCTAAATAGAATTTGACAGGGTTCCTTTATTGCATAAGTTCCAACATTTAATTATACCGCCGTGGTTGCCTAAAAGTTGTGAAAATATTTATCATATGACTTTGCACTGAATTTGTTAATTTGGCTCTCAAGCATAGTTGCCGTCCATCAGTAAATTTTTAAAGATATATTGTTAAACTTCCCAGACATTACAGTATTGTATATTGAACTACCAAGCTAGTGCGTCTGAGACACTGTGGGCTTATACAATATTTTCTTTCCTTTCCTCCTATAATTGTAGAACTTTGTTTCAATTTTGGAAACTTTTTGCTTTGAGTGAAAGATTCAAAACTGTTCAGCAGAAATATTTATTATTACTATTATCGTTTATTTATAAGGCACCACAAAGGGTCACAGCGCCGGTCATAGAGGATATATAAAACAATACAAGGCAGCGCACTACAAACTAAGCAGTATAGTAGAATACACAGTAAAAGAATAAGTGAACCAGCAGGAAGTTCAGAACTCAGCGTGAATAGTCTCTTACAATGACTTGAGGAAAGAGGCAGGAGAAGTGGGGGACAAATTCACACAATCGGAGTCTGTACCCAGGAGTGTAGGCACAGGGAGCAGTAGCAGAGCCGCTGGTTGGAGATAGGAGGGAAGACACAGGCGATCTGGCATGAGTAATGAGAGGAAGAGCTTACAATCTAGAGGGGAGACAGTGGCGCACGCAGGGGGGGGTTTCTGAGTCTCTAGAAACCCCCCCTGCGCTAACTAAGTGGCCACTGTCCTATACAGCAGCCGTCAAAGAAGCATCCGCCACCGCCGCAGACGCTTCTTAGACAGCGCTGGCAAAACGGAGCTGCTGCGCATGCGCAGCAGCTCTCTCTGGGTTTTTTTTTTGTTGGTTTTTTTTTGGGTCGGCGGGGAGAAACCCCGCCCCCGACAATCCTCCATGCGCCCCTGGGAGATGTAGGTGAACAGGGTGACACCCAAGGAACAGAACAATGAGGAGGGGTAGAGAGCCTGACTGGGAAAGGGAGTGAGTTCCAGAGGAGGGGAGCAGCACGGGAGAAGTCTTGGAGATGGGAGTGTGAGGGGGTAATGAAGGAGGTTGACAGGCAGGGGATCGTTAGGAGAATGGAGAAAGCAGGAGGGAGTGTGGAGAGAGATGAGAGAGATAATGCTGGAGCTGTAGTAGGAGGTGGTGGGGGGTGGATGAGGAATTTATAGGTGAAAGTAAGGAGTTTGACCAGGACACGATAGCGGAAAGGAAGACAGTGCAATGACTGACAGAGGAGGAATTTGGTCTTAAGAGTTTCGTGTTCGTATCATCCCTCAACCAATCACTGCGCAGAATGAACCCACGCTGTTGTCCCAACACTATTTCTAGACTATAACTTCGGCAAAATGCAGAATTTACAAATGCTGAGCTGAATGTTAATATTGTAGCGGAACTGAACGATTGTATCATTAACACTTAGCACCTCTGTTCCAACGCAAATTCGCCCCATCTCTGTGTTTTGTTATAACATCATTTTGTGTTGTTAAAAATACTGCCCGTCAGGAACACGGGGAGAACATACAAAGTCCACGCAGATAGTGTGTGGTGGGAATCAAACCAGTGGTCCCAGCACTCTGAGGCTGCACTGCTAACTACTGTGCAACCTGCACGTTTTGTAGCTACAAAGTAACTACAATACTTTCAATGCTGTGCAAGGCATTAAACATATGAAAGTTAACATTTGGCCAGATATGTTTTGCCTCAGACAATGTCGAATAAAATCTTATTAAAATGGTAACTTGTACAAATGAATGTGACCCATAACTATCACTAGACTGACTTTCTTTAGTGAAACGTTCCAGAACAGAAGAAGAAAAGAAATGAGTTTCTATTGGGGCAATCTGTGATTCTCCTGTTATATTAAAATGTATCAACATTATTATTATCCTTTTAAAAAGTAAACATTACTCTCTATTGTAGAGTCATCCTTTTAGTGAAATATTTAAAAAAAATGCAAAATAACAATGTCTAACTGCTATTATGCTTAATTTATTTGTTTATTATACTTATTATCATATTAGTTTTATCTCCTCTCTTTATTCACTTGAATGTTTGTGCTATAATTCAGCACTTCCAATTATTCCTGAATTATTTATCTTAGGTTACTAAGCAACTACTTATCAAAATTCTAATATACAATATCTTAAATCAGCTAGATCCAATTAAATCCTCTAATTTCAATTCAGATTTGGGTCGATACCGATTGTATGTATTATTTGGAGTTAGCCAACTGTGTTTAAATCTTAAATAATGGCACCTGATTGAGTGTTGTTATTTCCAAGTGCCTAGATAATCTCATAGTCATTGCATTGTAGGAGAGAATCTATCAGAGATTGTGTTATTCATATTATTCGTCACTCATTTATACATTGTAGGTGACACCAGACCGTTGTCATGCCTCTATAACTATAGGTTATTGACCAGGTCTTATTATTAGCTAGACACTGCTGTGAATTTTAATTATTAAGAGGAGTAAGCCTAGCGAATCCCGACGCGCGTTTCGCTAACTCGCTTTCTCTTTTGCCTAGATAAGTTTAATGAACAAATACATTAAACATTACAGAGAGGGTTAGCAGTTAAATCCTGCTAATTTATTCCGCTTTATTTTGAACTTGATTCACTTTATTGTTTTTTAAAAAAAATATGTTTTGCTGAAAGGATGACACTACAAGAGAATGAAGTAAAATTTACTTTTTAAACAGATACTAATGAAGTTGATACATTTTACTATAACAAGAAATTCACAGAGTGCCTTAATAGAAGCTCATTTTCTTTCTTTATTCTATTTTGGAATGCTTCAATATTCATAATGCCTGAGAAGTATAGAAATGTTTATACTTTACTTTGGCATTTTATAATATTTAATAGTATTTCAGGTCAGTGATGACTTGGTGTGGAGGATTCTTTTTGTATTCATTTTCTTTGGTGTAGAGATACTTTGTGTTGTTTGCGACTACAGGGCGCTATTACATGAGAACTATTGGTACACTAGGGCTAGTTTAGTAACATTGTATTTAGGTACAAAATTTGCACTAAGCTTTAGGAACCAATCAGATGCTGGCTTTCATTGTGTAATGTGCACAAGAGAGTTAAAAGCTAATTGATGATTGGTTGTTTGAGGTTCACTGAAAATGTTGTATCCAAATGCAATGATAGAAAATGAGTTCTAGGGCCTGATTCATGTTTGTATGTATGGCCCATTTGCGTAGCTGATGTTGCATGAAACAGCTCTGCGCATGTCCAGAAACGGATATTACGCCAATCAATGCCCCAGTGTCTTCCTTTTTAAAACCATGGTACTTTATGGAACTGCCTGTACTTGTGTTTGGATTATTACAGATTATTAGAGATGCTCAGGCTCGGTTCCCCGAGAACCGAACACACACGAACATAGCGGCTCGGTACTTTCGCACGCCCTTGGAATTGAAAACGAGGCAAAATGTAATTGTTACATCGTCGGATCTTGCGAGCTTTGAATTCTATAAGTACCGCCCTCCACGGCGATCCAGCACCATTTCACAGAGGGACACAGAAGGGGTAGCACAGTTGGCAGTCTCTAGTGCAGTTGGGCATCGCATAGGTAGAAAAGAAAGAGGAGGGGTAGCAGTGTTCTTCAAAGTCTCCAGTGACATTCAGGAGAGCTCCATTGCTCCATTGCTAATTGTCATTGCTGAAATAGAAATAATAGGTCTGGCAGGCTTGGTCTTCTAAATCTGCAGTCTTTGTTTGAAAGTGTATGAAAATAATATTGTGACCTGTGAGGTGGTCAAAATTGACTGCAAATGACTTGAAATTAGTGTTATTGAGGTTAATATAATGTAAGGGAAAAAAAGAAAAAATATGTGATTTTAGCAAAAAAATTGGGATTTTAGAAAAAAAATCGGAATCCAAAACCAAATCCAAAACACACAAGGGCGGTTTTGCCAAAACAAAAACACGAAGTTAATCCAGATCCAAAAACCAAAACCAAAACCAGTACACGGGGGTCAGTGAACATCTCTACAGATTATAAGACAGCCATGGAACACAGACCAACCATGTCTGGCTGTCGTAAAATTACAATACATAATAATATACATATTGATAGTTAATCTCTGTGGACTTCTATTTTTAATAAAAAAGGTTAAAAAAAAAAACAATTAAAAGACATTAAGCATTGAAGAGCAGAGCATTTTTTCTGTGATATTCTTCTGCTATCCTTATCCTTAGATTTTTTTTGATTTCGCCCTTTAATATTCATCCATTAAGATTTTGCCCTTTAATATTCATCCTTCACCTATCATTACCCAATGGCTGCTGTTTAAATGCCTGGCTTGCCCTATTATTCGTTTACCTCTTATGTCACATCCTTAAAAACTTTTCCAGCGCTCACTAGTGGATAAAGAGACACAAAGATCACCATGTTTTTTTTTTTTGAACAATCCTTCTTGCTAACTGACAGGTGACAAGTTTTGTGATAGAAATAATCCCCCATTGTTGTAGCTCAGCCTCTGGTGTAGCCTAAGAGCTGGATACACTTCCAGGGATCGATATTATACTCTGGATGTATCAGTCTGTGAGTGAAGGTTTATTAATCTGCAGTTACTTTACATTCTGACTTTAAATTATTCATATACACAGCATCATTTTTTTTCTACCTTTAAGGGAAATTATACCCATAATTTATGTGAACTAAATATGTCTTCTCTGTCTGTTACATATATGCACCTGCGTTCACATGCATAGGGAGATACAATATCTTATAACAACATTTATCTTGTGCTGATTTTCTACTAGTGTTTAGTGTAGGTAATCCAAACCTCCCAACATTTCCCACATTCTTGAGGTAGAACAAAGAAATAGCTGGGACTGAATTAGTTCTATCTATCCTGTTATACAATCTATAATTATATTGTGCTGGTTTGAGCTGAATAGTGTGATAATTGTGTTATAGTCACAAAAATAAATACCAACCGGGGTACTATGTTTGGATAATTGAATAGAGGAGTTACGTCTGTCACGAATATACCAACTAGAGGCCATATATTAATCAGAGTGGTAGGAGGTCTCCACACTATGGTTGGTGAATGACTGTAACTATCTACCAATCAGAGTGCAGGAAGCTGTCAGACCTCCTCTACATCACTCTGCGAGACACCTTGAGACAAGTGATAAGTAATTCATTTCAGTCGCCATCAGAGATGTGGGGTCTGTATAGAAAATCCACCATGTGTGGGGTTGGGGTGTGGAATTAAAAAGCAATTGGAGATCTGGTAGGGTCATTATATCATTAACAGGAATGAGGGGGATCTCTAGGTGTGCCATCCTTAGATCTGCGGTCCATGTAACAAACCCACCAGAGATTTAGGGTGGTCCTTTTGTAAAGCCAGCAGAAATTTGGGGGTCTGGAATTGTATAGTGGCCCCCAGAACAGATTTGGCATTGAATAGTAGGCACTGGTGTGTATTGTGGTATGACTAGTGGTCATTATAATGCTCTATGTATTGTATAGAGGTCGCTAGAATATTATCTGCATTGTGTATGGTTTATTAAGATGCCCTCTCTTATTTATTGGTCACTAGGAGGCTACCTGCATTGTATAAAGGTCATTAAAATGCTTGTATATCTATAAATCTTGTTAATTTGTAAAATTGTAATCTGTCACTAGAAAATATGTGCATTGTAAATCATCGGTAGAATATTGTAAGTATTGCATAGATGTCACTGGAATGCTCTCTCTGTTTTTCTGTTGTATTATGTGCAACTAAAATGATCTACATAATGTATAGAAGTCACTCTCTGTTGTAAACAGGTCACTAGAATGCTCTCTGTATTGTATAGAGGTCACTAGAATGTCCTTTCTGTTGTATTGGGTGTCACTAGAATGCTCTGCATATTGTATAGAAGTAATTAGAATGCTCTCTCTGTTGCAAACAGTTCGCTAGAATGCTCTCTGTATTGTGTGGAGGCCACAAGAGGAAGGGAGAAGTACATGCATTTTTAACGTCTTATAAACTATATCACATATCCATACCTCCCACTTTTTTCAATTGGGAATTGGGGAAAATGTACAAGCGCCACTGAACACGCACGTACCAGAAGAGGATGCTATCACGCTACACCGGGGGGGGGGTGACCATTTCACATTGGGGAGTGCCATACTCCGCTACGGTTTCCAGCGTTGCGCTGTCCCCCAAGCAATAATTGGCTATAAGTATATATACATTTCACAGTAACATAATATTTCTCTAGAAGGAGAAACAGCTTTTTCCGTTGCCGTTTTTGCTGAGCAAGCTTCCAGAGACAGTCTGGGACACTCCCCGTCTCCTAAGGAGCTTCTAAGATTGATTTTGCTGTGCATCCGATTTATGCTGCAGGTTTAATGTAACAAGAGAACTCAGCTTAGTAAGGAATACAAGACAAAGCAGCTTCACGTGAAGAGCATGTACCAGTGAGAGTTATAACGCTGCTGTCTGTCCGTGCAGCCGTCTGTGAGCCCTTGGAACACATCTTGGCCACAACTGTCGCAATTAAACTGGAGACATAATTATGAAATATCAGAAACAACTAAATACAGTTATCTCAGGAGGCAAACAGAACGAGAGAACTGAGGTTACTTATAAAATAAATAATTATTCTCAGGGGTGGGGAGGGAGCAGTAAAAATAATATAACATATATTATATCTATCACTGTATTTTTTTGATATAAACTGGAAGCTCAGACTGGGTTGGGCCCCCGAACATGTTCAACGGAACAGAACAAGCTTCAGAGCGATATGTAATTAAGCCTCATAGTTTAGCCACTGTAAATAAGTATACAGTTTTTCGATTGGCCAAGCCAGGTCATGTAAATATCTGGATCCTGACTTGTAATGATGGTGAGAAACTGGCAGCCAGTTAGTATTGAACAATAAATTCAATGAATATGCATGTAAACAAAACAAACATTAATCAAATCAACAGAAAATAGACTTACTCAAAAAAAACAGTTAACCCTCAGTTAAGCAATCTTATATGAATCAGCCCCTGATATGTAGAGCATACTGTAAAAGTAAACACTACGGACCTCAGTCATGACCGTCCTTTTGCGTAGCGTATTTTGCGGGAAACTGATATTACACCAGAAAAACCAGTGACATGCAATTCATGGCTGAATGTAAATGACACTTACAACTACCTGTGTCTTCATGGTGGAGGGAAGAGGTTGAGTAACATAGGCCGTGTACAGTACAGGCATTACAATAACGTAATGTGTTCTTAATGTGTGGTTTCATAGAACGCCATTATATTGTATCGTGCAATGCAACGTTCACGTTGATGAAAAGTGAGTGATTGTCAGAAAAAGTATCCCAAGTTCAATTCACTTGTACACATTAAACATTTAAAATCATCCACTTGTACATTGTCTGACACGGGTTGGGTACGCTTGATCGATGTGGAAAAATCCGACATCGACAAGCCCTACAAATAAAATTCGAATTTCTGCAACACTGATTGTAAAATAAACAGACTTACCTTGAAGCCGACGCTGGAGATCTCCCATTGGATCACCATGCTGACAGCAAGTTAACCCGATTGGACAAATGTTCAGGACTGCAGCTTGATTCGCGATGTCTGTCAATAAAAAATTTAATGCGGCAATGTCGGGTTAAGTGTTTAAACACTTAACCTTAGGGGTCACCACATTGCCGCTTTATATTTCTCTTGACAGACGTCGCGCTGACATCAAGCTGCAGTGCTGAACACTTGTCCAATCGGAATAACTTGCTGTCAGCATGGTGATCCAATCGGAGATCTCCAGCGTCGGCTTCAAGATAAGTCTTTATTTTCCAATCGGTTTTTCAGAAGTTCGGTTTTTCTTTGTAGGGCTTGTCGATGTCGGATTAGAAAACGATTACCACCGGTCTAACACTACTAGGGGCTTAAAATATAGGAGGCAAACCCTGTGCGAACATGCTTTGATTATAAAAAATTCTATTTGATTACATTTTCCATACTTCCACTTCCAAATTTCCTTTTCAACCACTCTGTATAAATGTAATACAATGATCGAAAAAGATTTATGAAGGAGTACGTACCTTTGAAATTGGGCTAGACAACGACCTTGACCAATGTTCTAACCTGTAACTGAGCGGTCGGTCATAAAAACATTAATCTAATGGAAAATCTAGCCCCCCCCCCAGAGCTGCTTTGAGAATCTGCTGTTCTGTGCAACCCTGCACAATGAATTTGTTTAACACCGTGAGAGACTACAGTGGGCATGACTCCACCTGAATTGTGAACATCTGTCTTCTCAATTTAGTTCTCAGCATTATAATGATATAATTCCCTTTCATAAAACAACTTATTTTCCCTTTAATGACATATATACATAAAAATAAATGAGCAACATTGATTTTCAAGGGAACATATCCCCCCCTCCCCCCCTCAGACCCAGAGATCAATATTGTCTGTTGCTGATTGGATAAGCACCTCGTACTTGTCTTACTGGCAGCGGGATGAGATCAGCTGACACGACGATTAGGACCATTTAAGGCCTCTTAATCATCATTTAGACTGTCCACTTTCTTCACTGTTCGCACTAAACTCTGCAGTAATTCCAGTGATTTATCTCTCGCTCGTCCATCATTCCGTTATTTATCTACAACAGTTTATAAATAAGAGGGGAGAGGGAGATCAGACAAATTAGAGTATCGGTCTTCACTCTATGGATTAGTCATGAAGTTCTCTGCTGTAAGATAAAGATAAGCTACAACCACCAATTCAGTATGCGGTATAAAATTTATTATTACTTATTTATATAGCGCCATTCCTATTAGTGCTGTACAGAGAGTGTGTAGTTGTTCACAGCAAATAAATAATCAATTGAATTGATTTGAACAAAATATAGACAGGTTTGCTTATTGGTGTCTCACTGTTGAATCATATATAATCATATAAAATATAATAAAAATTAGGTGGTAGGTGTGCATGTGTCTGGTGAAATCACTCTGGGATCGAACCACGGCTTTAATTATATAGTCTTTGTTGCAATCAGGTGATTTTCAGATCGCAATGGGTCTGAGTCATTAAGGAGAGCAAAGCACAAAACATGAGTAACTTTGCACCTGGGCAAAACCATGTTGCATTGGAGGGGAGGTAAATTTAAAATGTGGGGACAGATTTATAGTTGGGGTAGGACATGTCCTAGATTAACTTTAAATTTCAGTGTAAAAACAAAGCTATCAAGTATTTGTGTCCTACATGAAAAAACAGCCAGTATTTAACTTATGTGCAAAATAATAAACTAATTTGCACCCCTTGCATTGTAACATGGTTTGCCCCGGAGAACATTTACTCCTTTTTTTTGGGGCCAACAATCATGTTTTCATTGCCGACGCGTACGTTATAAGATCCTTACACTGTGCATACTTCTGGACTTGGAATTCTGTCGAGATTTTTGTTTCTATTCACCAGAGTTTCAATATATTAGCTGCTATATTAATTATCAATCGCTCAATGAATATACCTCTAGCAAGAGACTACAGACTATTTTTAATTCATGTTTAATATATGTAAATCTCTCTGTTATCCCTACATATGTCGTTTTGCATATATAAAGGTGGTGTTTTAGTCATACTTACCAACTTGACAAAGTTGGTTTCCGGGAGAGGTGGGGGTTATGGGGGCGGGGCTCCAAAATGTGCAGCATTTTGGGCCCGCCCCCTGTGACGTAATGACGCAAACATTTTGACAGCGGGGGCGGGGCCAAACGCTGCGATTCACCGGGAATCACTAGGAAGTGGGCAGATCCGGGATATTGCCACACTCTCCCGGGAGTCCGGGAGACTCTCGCAAAATGCGGGAGTCTCCCAGACATTCCGGGAGAGTTGGCAAGTATGGTTTTAGTAAAGTGGAACAGCTCTCCCTGAGGAATTCCCATTGGACGATAAAATGTTGGGGGAGGGGTTTCATCATCACATCCATTCTTTAAGGGGGAGATCCAATTAGCTGCGAATAGTAATGTCCGCCATCATCTAATGATATTTACATTGAATTCATCACATAATTAAATTTTATTCAAAATTTATAGAATTTTTGAGGGTTGGGTTAACAAAAATTTCAATGAGTTTCACTAAGTCCATCAGATTCTTTTCACACTGTTGAGACAGGGAGTTTGGGGACTGTGTTTTTTGAAAGTACATCTTAATAGTATTAGTATTAAATTACTGGTGTTAGCAACCCAAAAACAAAAATCAGTGTGGTACGGTTTGGATTTGGGACACTCTAAACAGGTAAAAAGATTTTGAATTCTGAAATGAGGTAAATTGTTTCAGTCCCTGCCTACGTTTTAAAGGTCAGAAGTTGTAGTTTGATATATTTGTTATAAGGATATCACTGGAAACTTAATATTTGTGCTTACACCACAATAGGTTCATTATGTAATAGCCAGTTCTTATCAGACGTGTGCCTAGCCATTCTGTCGCCTGAGATACAGCCTGAGTGTCTTCGCTTCTTATTACATAATATACTGACTGTTATAAATAGCTGTATTAGTGTAGAATACACTATAACAGACGGATATTGTCACTCTTTTCATTACCTTAGACACACGGCCATCTGAACAACATTATGGGCCCTATATATATATATATATATATATATATATATATATATATATCACTTTTATTTTCCAAATCCCCCTTAACTTACCTTTCAATGGCCCTGTACTCCGAGTCCAATCCTCTTCTCTTCTTCGTCGCTGTCCTGCGCTCCTCCGTGCTGCGCTCCTCTGTACTGTGCTCGCAGCGAATGTCAGTTGTGATGACATCATCACGCCCGATATTCACTGTGAGCGCAGCACGGAAGAGGGGACCAGGGAGGGAGCCGGTTCACCACCTGACCTGAACAGTCAGGTGACTGCAAAACAGGGGTAAGTTTTTTATTTTTTTCATAGGAGTCATGCCTCTGCCCCCCTTGTCTGCTGGGCCCCCGGGCACCTGCCCATCGTGCCCAGTCTGAAAAGTGGCCCTGCTTAGACAGGGATGTTTCTTCCCCTTTGTTCTGCAATTTCTGTAGCAGTCATAATAATTCCAGACTTACAGTCATCCAGAGCATCTGACTGTCACCTTGTTATACATTACAGACATGTGGCTGTGTAACTGTCCATTTACGTCACCCCCCCATGGCTAAGGCTTTAGTGATTCCCAGGATAGTCCTGAGTTCTAAAATGGAACTTTGAAAATCAGATTGTTTATAAGGACTATAACACAGGACTATAAAACAGCTCAAAAACGCTGCTGATCTTCCCAGACGCCCTGGACCGCGGGGGCTGGGGTTTGGTCTGTCGTAGTACAAATGAAAAAGCAAAATTCCTGAAATATCCCTAAAAAACCATGTCCCAAACCCATGCCGCCAACCACCTTTAAATAGTCATAGAAGGGAGTCTTTTGACTTCTCTTCACCAACCAATGATAAGCGTTTTCCCATGGTTAGACATTCACAAGTGGCCAGTTTAGGAGAATGTTTGCGATTGGATGGCCAGTGAAGAGGAGTCTGGGGTCTGCTGGTTTTGTGCTTTTAGCGGTGTTAATGTGCTGGTGGGTAATTTTTATATGGCCATTAATCGTTTTGGTTTTTTTAATTTGCATTTGGACTGTCGGACCTAAAAAGAATACTTTTTTTTTTTCAGATTTAATAAAGTGGTGAACAAGGGTTATTGGGAGCCGTTTATTCAATTATAGCTTAGTTGTTATATTTACCCATTTGGCATAGTTGGCAGACTTGTCAGTTATACTGGGTCCAGGGTGTGGTGAAGTTGCCAATCAAAATACAATTGTCATGTGATCATTGACATAGGTCAGCCCACTATACACTAGGACACCTGGGGTACATTGATCAAACCTAATTAGAAAAAGTGGAGGTGTTGCCTATAGCAACCAATCAGAATCTAGCTATCATTTATCTAGTAACTAGATGCAAGATAGCTAGAATCTGATTGGTTGCTCTGGGCTACACCTCCACTTTTCCTTATTAGAAGCATTGATACATGTACCCCCTGTATTGGTAATGTTTTGCAGTATACGCTGGTTCTATATTTGTCACTACACAGACACTTTTCCAAGTTAATACTGTATTATTCATATATTTTAAAACAATTTCTGTGTATTTATATTTTCTTTTTAAAGACAGTACTAGAGCCAAAATGTTTATTTAAAAAATATCAATTTTCATTTTGTTTAGAGTTATTGGCTGTATTTAGAAGATCAGTTTTGAATATCAACTTTATCAATGGACTAAGGATCAGATTCAGTTTTGATACAATTTATATGAATTGGATCGGTGTTTAAATATTCTCATGTTATGTTGGATTTTATTGATTAACTTTTTTTGTGCAAGTTGATATATTTATTTGCACTTCTTATATATGGAGATCTATGTGATTGGTCAGGTTACAATTGTGCATATGGATTGCATTTTGTTTATAGATGATTATATTTTATGATTGAGATTACACAGATTATGTCATGAATATAGTGAATAATTATTAAGACAAGATTTGATCCTCTGATGATTTAACTATTAGTTTTCATATTGGAAAATGGTTGCATTCTGGTATTAATTCATGGTAGATGATTGCATAGTGATTGATTAGTTAGATACTGTTCTCTGATCAATTGTTGATATATATCTGGCTTCTTTTAAATATTACTCCTCTATTTACTTCATCTCTTCAGCAACTTCTCTTTAGCAAAATATTAGTTGCATTCTGACAGCAAACAGAGTGCAAAATTTACATATAAATTCTCTTTCCAGTGTTGAATAAAATGTACCTAGATGAAGCAGAAAGGTAATGGCTGGAGACCAGTTGCCTCCATTTTAGAGGCTGTGCAAAAGTCAGGGCATCCTAATGGTCTGTGGTCACCCGTTACTCTGGGCACATCTACCAAAACGTGCAACCTCTTGAAGTTCATTAGCATAATTTGTTCCGTTAAACAGAATCTTGTTTTTGCACTGATGAGCTGAATTATACATTAAGTATGAAACGCCTTGAATTCCTCAAATCAGACAGGTCAACTCCTCCTATCAGTCAGGTCAACTCCTCCTATCAGACAGTTCAATTCCTCCCTCCATACAGGACAATTCCTCCTGTCATACAGGTCAACTCCTTCTATCAGATAGGTCAACTCCTCCTATCAGACAGGTCAATTCCTCCTATCAGACTGGTCAACTCCTCCTATCAGACAGGTCAACCCCTCCTATCAGAAAGGTCAACTCCTCCTATCAGACAGGTCAACTCCTCCTATCAGACAGGTCATTGCCTCCTATCAGACAGGTCAACTCATCCTATCAGACAGGTCAATTCCTCCTATCAGACAGGTCAACTCCTCCTATCAGACAGGTCAACTCCTCCTATCAGACAGGTCAACCCTTCCTATCAGACAGGTCAACTCCTCCTATCAGACAGGTCAATTCTTCTTATCAGACAGGTCAATTCTTCTTATCAGACAGGTCAACTCCTCCTATCTGACAGGTGAGCCCCTCCTATCAGAAAGGTCAACTCCTCCTATCAGATTGGTCAATTCCTCCCTCCAGACAGGTAAACTCCTCTTATCAGATAGTTCATCTTCTCCTATCAGCAGGTCAACTCCTTCTATCAGACAGGTCAACTCCTCCTTTCAGACAGGTCAGCTCCTCCTATGAGCAGGTCAACTGCTCATATTGGAAGAAGCAAATATATGAGGAGCTATAGAAGTGCAAAAATGGTGCATATATCAAAAAGGAAGACAAAACCGAATTTGTGCTGCACCTACGCATTTTTCTGTGCTTGTAAATAACATTCTCTGCCTCTGAATGGCTGGTGTAATTCATTGCCAAATCCTCCGGCTAAACGTATCTGGCAGCCCTGCATGAAATAAGTTTTCCGTTGATAATTCGTGCATCGTAGATGAGTAATATAAACAGAATGTTGCAAGCATTGATTTAGCCTTATCTTGTTTAATAACGCTGTTCCCTCATCTGTTCCAGACTTGACACTAGTATGAAACAGATTTGCATAATTGTAAATAGATTGAAGTTTTTGTACAATGCTCAGCTGTTGTTGAACAGAAAGGGTATTTTATATAGTGAAATAATTACAAGTCTCTCCGGGATATAAATTACATCTGGAATGACATTTGACAATAGTCATAATTCCATCAGCTTTGTATCACCACAAATAGCAGAGGGAGATGTATTTTATAGCTGGCCTGTAACCTCTCAATTACTATACATGAGATTTTCATCGGGCTTTGGTTAACGGTGGCTCTCCAGCTGCCTTTAAATCACGACAGTCAGCCTGCTAGCTAGTGCCTAGAAGAACATAAAATCAGACTGAGACAAAGTCACACTATGGCTGAGCATACCAACCAATCAGCTTCTAGCCATCATGTTCTACAATGTACAGGATAGATCATAGCTAGAATAAGATGGGTTGCTATGGGCAACAACTTATTATTTGCAAAATCCATTATTTATTTTACAGTGGGCCTCATTTAAGAAGCTGAAAGCAGACAAGGCAACAATGTAAAGTTATTCGTAACTTGCACCAGTCCACCGTCATTTCCGCCATAGGTTTGCGGAGGGAGATGGCGCCAGTTGTAGGGGAGCAGATGTTTGCAGCGGCCGATGGGTGGAGTGAGGGCGTTCTAGTACGGAGTATGTGCACCATTGTGCCTAGTTTTAAGGAGCAGAGCATATTTTTATGAGCAAGGTTATTAAAATGCGATAAAGGGGGTGGAGATGGCACACCTTAGAGGTGTGAGCAAAAATGAGCGTTCATTTTTACCGTACTTGCGGTAAAATATGTGCGGCCATGATGTTCCGAGGATCCCTGGGTCCCTCTAGATTAATTATACTGCACAATAATCTTCAACATCTGACATACAGAATCTACTGGATATATGTCAACAATATTTCAGAAAGAAATCTGTTTCATATTGTAAGAAATTCTCCTGAATCCGCGTTGATGCCGGGTGGATAAAGAGATATAGTGATATCAGAATTCACAAGTGGATTCCATACAAGATATAGATTCAGAAATTGATGGAGAAGCTTTGTTATTAATTACTGTAAAATAAACAGAGGTGGCTCTGCAATAGCTATTACTAGAGATAGGTGGTACGTAGGCTGTGAGAAAGAAGCCGCTGGAGCAGAGTTAGGATTTTGTGGTCCTCCGGCTGTAGAACTACAAGTCACAGCATGTCCTACCTGTCAGCTATAAAGCAGAGGTTCACCATGTCCCGGCCTTGTAATGCAGAGTACACTGCAGGTAGGTAGCCTGTGGCCATCTAGCATGTTGTGGAACGACAAGCGTCACATAGATGTGTTCAAAACATGCTGGGACTTGTAGTTCCATAACACCTAGAAAGGGTTTCCTCCGGGTGCTCCGGTTTCCTCCCACACTCCAAAAACATACCAGTAGATTAATTGGCTGCTATCAAAATTGACCCTAGTCTGTGTGCGTCTGTGTGTGTCTGTGTGTGCATGCTAGGAAATTTAGATTGTAAGCTCCAATGGGGCAGGGACTGATGTGAATGAGTTCTCTGTACAGCGCTGTGGAATCAGTGGTGCTATATAAATAAATGATGATGATGATGATGATGAAGGGTTTGGAACCCTTCAAAATATTTCTGCTGACACTTTTATATATTTTATTTTTCTTTACTGATCCATTATCATAATATATCAATATATGTCCAAAGCGCAGAAGCAGCATCTACTAAAAGTAGAAATAATTACAATAACTAATATAACCCTTCACTGTGTATTACTGTAGTATCAGGATCGGGGTCTGTTATTTGTTTTTACTGACACTTAAGTAAACTGCTACTTCTTTTTATTGATTATCAGTAGATGTACTGTCAGTCGGTGACCCTGCACCCTGGGGTATAGACAAGGTGAAGCATTATACATCTAGATACAGCGCGGCCTCTATTATATCCATCTGTTTATTGCACAGATGAATCAGACCAATAGGGTTTCTGCACAGACAGAGCAGAGTATAGGAAGGATCCAGGCTCTTTCTATATTAGCATTAGCTGCTCATTGTTCCCGCTGTGAAAGTGAGAGTTTTTATTACTGTACGTTTTATTTATATTCCTGGTTAGGAAATGTACAATATGGTACAATATTGTGCCCCAGTGAGCAGATGAATGAAATTGTTAGTCTTAGAAATATAATGTTAATGTATTTGTATATACTCAATTGTGGGACAATTCACACCATAAAGAAACTGGATCATAGAGAGGTAAGTCATTACTGGAGTAAATTATAGAGAAATAGGGGAATGGATCATAGAGAGGTAAGTCATTGCTGGAGTAAATGATAGAGGAATAGTGGAATGGATCATAGAGAGGTAAGTCATTACTGAAGTAAATGATAGAGAAATAGGGGAATGGATCATAGAGAGGTAAGTCATTACTGGAGTAAATGATAGAGGAATAGTGGAATGGATCATAGAGAGGTAAGTCTTTACTGGAGTAAATGATATAGGAATAGTGGAATGGATCATAGAGAGGTAAGTCATTGCTGGAGTAAATGATAGAGGAATAGTGGAATGGATCATAGAGAGGTAAGTTATTGCTGGAGTAAATGATATAGGAATAGTGGAAGGGATCATAGAGAGGTAAGTCATTGCTGGAGTAAATGACTGAGGAATAGTGGAATGGATCATAGAGAGGTAAGTTATTGCTGGAGTAAATGATATAGGAATAGTGGAATGGATCATAGAGAGGTAAGTCATTGCTGGAGTAAATGATAGAGGAATAGTGGAATGGATCATAGAGAGGTAATTCATTACTGGAGTAAATGATAGAGGAATAGTGGAATGGATCATAGAGAGGTAAGTCATTACTGGAGTAAATGACTGAGGAATAGTGGAATGGATCATAGAGAGGTAAGTCATTGCTGGAGTAAATGATATAGGAATAGTGGAATGGATCATAGAGAGGTAAGTCATTGCTGTAGTAAATGATATAGGAATAGTGGAATGGATCATAGAGAGGTAATTCATTACTGGAGTAAATGATAGAGGAATAGTAGAATGGATCATAGAGAGGTAAGTCATTACTGGAGTAAATGATAGAGGAATAGTGGAATGGATCATAGAGAGGTAAGTCATTGCTGGAGTAAATGATAAAGGAATAGGGGAATGGATCATAGAGAGGTAAGTCATTGCTGGAGTAAATGATAGAGGAATAGTGGAATGGATCGTAGAGAGGTAAGTTATTGCTGGAGTAAATGATAGAGGAATAGTGGAATGGATCATAGAGAGGTAAGTCATTGCGGGAGTAAATGATAGAGGAATAGGGGAATGGATCATAGAGAGGTAAGTCATTGCTGGAGTAAATGATAGAGGAATAGGGGAATGGATCATAGAGAGGTAAGTCATTGCGGGAGTAAATGATAGAGGAATAGGGGAATGGATCATAGAGAGGTAAGTCATTGCTGGAGTAAATGATAGAGGAATAGTGGAATGGATCATAGAGAGGTAAGTCATTGCGGGAGTAAATGATAGAGAAATAGTGGAATGGATCATAGAGAGGTAAGTCACTGCTGTAGTAAATGATAGCGGAATAGTGGAATGGAGTTTTTAGTTTTTATTTATAAAGCTGTCTTAGAGGTGTAGGTGGAATAGTGGAATGGAGTTTTTAGTTTTTATTTATAAAGCTGTCTTAGAGGTGTAGGTGGAATAGTGGAATGGAGTTTTTAGTTTTTATTTATAAAGCTGTCTTAGAGGTGTAGGTGCCGAATTACAGTGGACCTGTGCACAGTTGAATCAACCATTAGATGGCATGTATCAAGACTCATAGGAGTGCAACCTACCATTTCACTAAGAATCAGTGACATCACTGTACCTTTGAGGTGTCTGTAGTCCTGAGTGAATTCATAGGCAGAAAATTTGTTCAGCCCATTTACAGTAGGTAAGGGGTACACTTTAAGATCTTTATGGATCTGGAGAGGAAAATTATGATAAACCTATTCTGACCACTCAACTTGTTTGAATGCCCCCCCCCCCCCCTTCCCTGAACTTTCCCAGATTAACGTCTTCCCCAGTAATGAATAATTAAGATCCCCAGGGCATACACTCATCTTTAGTTCTGGCGTGTGTTTCCTACTGGGCGAGCTGTCATTTCTCACCCCTGTCTAGAAGATACGTCAACCAAAACAGGTCCAGCAGACGTTTGGTGAGCATTTAAGGCCAAACCTGTTTGTCAAAAAGGGTCTGGAACTCCATCAACTTGACTGTCCTTGAGTGTTGTGAGAGGACTCCAAGGGCTAGATTTACTAAACTGCGGGTTTAAAAAAGTGGAGATGTTGCCTACAGCAACCAATCAGTTTCTAGCTGTCATTTTGTAGAATGCAGCAAATAAATAACATCTAGAATCTGATTGGTTGCTATAGGCAACATCTCCACTTTTTTAAACCCGCAGTTTAGTAAATCTAGCCCCAAGCGTCAGTCCTGAGAGTGGATGCAACGAAATATATCTAAGTCATGTTGAAGTCTTATAACTTTTCCAGCAATTGACCTTCCTGCAAGGAGACGATTAAGAGCAGTGGGACTTTTCTTAATGTCATATACTATATAAACCTCCAGTGAAGGTTATAATTCAATCCTAACATAAGGGAGCAGCATCTGAATTAATGACATGAAGTACAATGTGAATCCTGTGCTGACAGTTATCTAAACTTGTGACTGAGCCATGGCCTTTAATTTTTCGGCTGATTTTCTAAAAAAAAAACAACTTGCTACTGTGTTTTCACATGTGCTCAGGCGCTTGTTTCCAACGGTTCTAAATTCATGATTATTTCCCTGGTGATGCAAATCCAATTTTCACCTTGGCTTCTTTTAATTAACTAAAAGAATTCTAAAATATACCAGGTAAATCAGAATATTGACCCAGTTTTTGCAAACCAAGACATACACTGTTTTACAATAAAGAGGATGAGTTCTAGGCGAATGCTGGGTGGTACCTGGCTGAGACAGGGGTCCCAGAACTGGATGTGAGCATTAAGTGACTGGCTCAAGTCCTACTTTGGATTGCCCTCTTCGGCTAGGTACGCCCTGTTGCTGAGTCTCCCGGGCAATAGCTATAAATATTTTGATACAGTCGTGGATTTCAGTCTCCTTTAAAAATAGAATTCCGCTCACTAGTAATGGCTGCTATCTTTAATATTATGTATGGAACATATATATATGAAACATGCATGACCATAAGGAACGGACTAAACAGGATCCAGGGGTAGGTTAGGCTGGGGGGCATCTGTCCCCCCGGGCTGGTCCCATAGTGGACTACCTTGGGCTGGGTCACTGGGCCACATGAATTTTTCTTTCCGCTAAAATGTTCCTAATACGCTGCTGAGTCGAGTTTTGCCCCCTGGGCAAAAATTTTCCAGCCCTCCCCTGACAGGATCTATCTGAATTTGTACTTTTTTTTCTTTTATATCACAAATTGTTTTTGCGCGCACTCATTTATTTTCGTTTGGTTGTCCATATTATTCAGTTTTGCAGACACCTGGAAATCAGCATAGATATGTCTGACTTTACAATACCACTGTAAAAATGTGTCTTGTTTTGGGATGCAATTTCTGTCAGTGTTTTAGATGGAAATTGAGTCCACCTCTACATTCATGGTCAAAAGTTTTGAGAGTGACACAAATATTGGTTTTCACAAAGTTTGCTGCTTCAGTGTTTTTAGATCTTTTTGTCAGATGTTGCTATGGTATACTGAAGTTAAATTACAAGTATTTCATAAGTGTCAAAGGCTTTTATTGACAATGACATTAAGTTTATGGCACTTTATGCAAAGAGTCAATATTTGCAGAGTTGGCCCTTCTCTTTGAAGTCCTCTGCAATTCGCCTTGGCATGCTGTCAATCAACTTCTGGACCACATACTGACTGATGGCCACCCATTCTTGCCTAATTAATGCTATAGTCAGGACAGTTCTGGTTGCGTGTACTGTGTATTCTACATTGTGTTCAATGCAATCAGAAAAGTAGTGCAAGCGTGTAAGCGCCTGCGGGGAACAGGACAGACGCACACAGAAGAACTTACTTTGTAAATGATGGTCACCTCCAGTCCGCTTCCGATGTCCTAGCCGCTGTCCGATCCCAGCAGATCAGCAACCGCAACCCTTGTCACCTCCAACCACGTCCCTCTAAGAAAGAGACAGAGATTAAGGCCGTGCCTACCAGGTAAGGGCTGTCCGAGAATACGGCAATGAACAAGGACACTCTCAGTCCAAGCCCTCTTGCCGCCTCCTCGCTTTGCTCTTGCCAAGGCACGGGGGACTACAGGCACTTGAGACCAGGACTAGTCCTGCCTCAAGTACCTCGCACACCTACCGGTGAGGGTTAACCGAAAGGATAATTGAGCGTGATACTCACCGGGACACTCCCACTTCCGATCCGGTTCTCCTGCACCTCCCCGACACCTGCGGATGACAAGTAACAGACAGCCTCCCTCTGCACTCTCAGTGAGACTAAGATGGGCACCCACAAAACTAAACTGGCTGCAACAGCGACCCGACCCTAACAACGCTCTAATGGTCGGCAACGCAACTAAGTCAAACAACTATGACTAACTAGGTGTGGTGCACTAACGGAACTGCTCACTTACATACTACGGGGAACACCAGCCGGTGTTCACGGACTATACCGGAGGGAGGTTCCTAACCCCCTCACCCAGGTCTAACCAAGGAGACTGTCTCCTTACTATGGGGTCACCCACGGACCCTAAGGAACAGCTGCACCAGGCCCGGCTGAGGCTAACTGGAGCAGCCCACTAACCCGGGAGTCAACTGCCGCACGGAACAGCCGATCGAAACTGAACCGCCCGACTGCCTGTACTCGGGTATTGAACACGTATCCTTGCACCCGGAACCGCCAGAGAACATGCACAGAACTCGGGCTTGGGGACCCTCAACCAGAACCACGGGCCGCCCCTGGAACTGAGTTAAGCTGTGCTGCACTGCCACTGACTCACTCAGTCATCCCCTCTGGATACCAGCGTGACCCCAGGGACCTAAGGGACGGGAAAACTTTGTGTGTTCTTCCCTGACTATGTTTAAGCTGGTAACTACACCTGTCCCCACAGCACGGGTTAGTACAGGACAACACAGGAAACAAGAGCCTACCTTTAATGGGGGCCTGACATCTTGCACCTGGAAACAATTATGTAGCACACCCAAAAATATAGTAATACAGGCAATACTCGCCGCACAGACAGAATAAATACAGTAATACAGTACTTTGCATGCTACTCAACAGAGTACACAGCTGCTAGCCAACCAGACGCTTGCTACAGCACCAACAGGAGCCTCCGCTCTACTGTACCTCTTACTCTCAGTGTACTCACCTCACGGCCTACACTCACAAGGCTCTCACGCCTCTAACACACCACCAGGGCCTTATCCCCTACACACCATGGGCCTCTCTGCCCAGCTACATACAGAGCCTTGTGCTCTGTCTATGGGCCGTAGCCCCCTCTCTAACTCAGGGCTCTGAGCCCACTAACTAGGGCCTTGTGCCCTGCTACCTAGGGGCACTAGCCCCTACCTACTTAGGCCTTGTGGCCTCCCTCACTCTGGGCACTCGCCCACTGCCTAACAACTAGGGCCTTGTGCCCTTTCCAGACTAAGAGCTTATAGCCCCCTGACCAGGCCATGTGGCCTCTCCTATAGCCTCTAGGCCACTACCTAACTAAAGGCCTTGTGCCCTTATACACCTGGGGCTCTGAGCCCCCCTGCCTAGCTAACTAACAGGGCCTTGTGCCCATTTAGACTATGGGCCGCTTGCCCAGTACCTAATAGGGGCCTAGTGCCAAACGCCCTGAGCATTGTGCCACTAATACATGCTCCACGGGCCTTGTGCCTGACCATGGCCACGGGCCTAGTGCCCGACCTAAAGCTGAGGCTACTTACCTGCTCTGCGCAGGAAACTCAGCTTGCTACGCCGTCTTGCTTCTTCTTTTCCAGGCCTTCCAGACCCTCCAGCCGGCGGCGCCTCTTCTCCTCTTCTGCGCTGTTGAAGGCTGCTTGGCGGGGCGTTCTTAGCCCTTACAAGGGCTCCCAGCGGACGATCTCTGCTCCGGCGGCTTGCTTGTATTCTTCTTCTGCCTCTCCGGACGTCTGCTCTTCTCCTCCGCCAATGGACTTCTGAAGAAATGACTTATATAGTCGCCGGCGCAGTGTCATCACTAGGTGCCGCCGCGAGCGCTGATTGGCTCGCCTTGGTGCCAATCTTTCAAATGGCCGGGCGGGAGCCGCGATTGGCTCGCGTATCCGGCTGCTGATTGGCCACCGGGCAAAGATGAGCCCTGATTGGCTCATCCTTCTTCCGCTGACAAACCCTAGAAGAAAGAAGCGATACTCACTGGCGCTGGATCGGTGAGTACTTCTCCCTCTTCTAACTTCACCCGCTTGTAGGGCACCGCCATCCGGGGAGTCTTCAGCCCCTCCAGGGTCACAGCGACAGCCGGAATCTTCGCCGGCTCCGGGGACATCTCCACAAGCGCACTTGTGTCTGTATGTTATAGACATTCATATATTTATACTGGAAATGTGCGTAGTTGCTGTGACATTTTGCACTAAACGCGTTTCACAGTGTAACAACTCTTTTTTGCAGAGATGCAAAGTTACGGCAATATATAATCTCAGAGCACCGGTTTTGTTTTGCCATTCCACTCTCTATTAGTAAATTCACATTTCTGTCCATTCAATCTGCTGTGTGGGGTAGGACTGGGAATACTTAAGGCCAAATTCTGAAAGCGAAATGCGCAACATTTACTGATAGAGACAAATATTTCGCAGATCAGTGTTGAAAATGTTGCTCAACTCTATACTAATCCTTGTGCCCTACGCACCCCTAGGACTGCCTAGGACTGCCTCTGACTTTTGTCCTCTGTACCCTGTACCTCAATTTCCGCCATATGATGGCTGAGCAGTGTTCATTCTCCCAGTATACAATGTCTCTAATGTTCAGAATCACCAATTCACTTCATGATAGAGGAGAACGCTCCAGGGATGTTGAATGGAATATCTGGCACTGCATATTTGTTTACTTAGAAGTAATTAATTATGACTGCAATACTGACACATAGCTCTTTATTATTACACATTATTTCTGAAAGTCATAGTACTGGCTTAGTTAAGGGCAGACTTTATTTCTAAAATTTGTTCCTGTTGACCGGAGGGGAGAAATGTAACGGGCAATACATGGGATTTATTGTCGACGTTCACTCCGCAAAAAGAGCCATATACCATGCACACAAATATATACATAGATAAATCCTGCCCTGCCATAGCCGACAAAACAAATCTCTGCAGAGAGGAGCCTGGTCGTGCAGAAGCCTGTAAAAATACAATGCACAATTACTGCAGCAATATACTCATCACTCACACTGGAGATGCATTTAATAGGGGTTCTCAGAGGGCCAACTATCTGTAATATCACAGCGCAAACAAAATAAACAGTTTTGATTGATGATATAAAAAGCAGAGAGTACAAATGATGGAAACTTGAAATGAGGGTAAGAAAAAGCAGAATATTTAGTTAAATTTGCAAAGATACATATATACAAGCTGGGCCGGGGCTACCACTAGGAGAACCAAAGTCAATGATGGAAAACAAGCGGGGTGCGGCCCACCGAGCCTTCACCTACGGCCCCCCAGCCAGCTACCCCCGGTCTTATTATAATAAGGCAGACCAAATGTGGGGGCGTCTAGGGCACCCAGAGTGCTTCAGCCAGCCCCGTGTACAAGTCTCTAAGTTATAAGTAGTCTGAAGGTAAAAACCTCTAGCGATATAGTGCAATTATAAAACGTTCTGGTGACTGAGCAATAATATGAGAAAAACTAGTCACATCAGGTGCGGAATTGCAGCGTTAAGGTTCTCAAGTTCCGCTATTGCGTTGACATTATGCGGAATAGCCGCTCCACTCTGCGTTTGGGAAATATATAGTCTACGAGTAAGGCTGTGGCAACAATGAATTAATTCTGATCCATGGTCGGGATTGAATGCCAGCCAGAATTAAAATGATAGGTGCAGCTCTGTGTGAAACAGGGCCAAATTCAGCTGTGTGCGGACACGTGTTCGGAATTCGGAATTAATCGAGTGTTCCACGGAACGTTGAAAATTCTGCTCATCGTCAATTCAGATATTCCTTTTCTTTTAATAATAATGAGACACATTTCTGCTCGGTATCTAAAAGAAATAGGTATTGTTATTTCTAATATTTTAAACACTTTAAAAGTTTACATTCTCTGATAGAAAAAAGGAACATGATTTACTGTATGTTATATGGTGACTACTGTGTCTTGAAGGATAATAATAATAATAATCTATTATAATCTATCATGTGCATTATTCATATAAATTTGGATTTAATTATTTTTTTTTTTAAACCAGAAATGTACAGTAAAAATCAAATAATTTTTACAAAGTTACATCCCCGTAGGCTTCAAATAAGTACCAAACCCGGCGCTATTTCTTCATAAATGAACGTCGGCCTCCAGCACAACTCGTATCACAAGATGGATATTTTTATTGTACTATTCTTAGATCCATATTTATTAGCCCTCCTTCTGCTTGTGTGTGATATATCATTCCCCCCCCCCCCCAGTTCACTCCCGCGAGTTATATTTATAATTCACGCCGGACGTGATCTGCATATTCACGTGTCACTTATTTACCGAACAGATGCCTAAAGTACATTGTTGATTTCAAAACGTCACTTGTTATAGCTTCTGAACGTTCATCATTCTGGGGAAATTCATGTCCTTCTGAGTTTACCAGGGGCTGAAATATCTAACACTTTAATAAGATATTATTCCATGTACATTGTACAGGCTACCGTCCGGGGCATTATTCATTTTAAGAAGGATGCTTAATTACATGCAAAGGAAACTGTATTTTTTTTTATGACCATTGTGTGTTTGTGTAATGTAATCTGTAACCCAAGATGCCTATTCTTACCTGAACTTCTTAGTACATACAATGGTTCTTGTTTAGAATTAGGAGCAAAGCAAATAAAAAGGGAGCAAATTTGCTCCTGGACGAACCATATTGGAGTGCAAATGCATTGACTTTTTTGGCGTGCAGAGAAAATACTGTCTGCTTTTGCATGCTACACATAGATACCGGGCAGCTTTATTTTCACACCGCAATTTAGAGTTGAACTAGGCCATGGCCACCCCCAGCTCTAAATCAACAACGAGGAGGCAGTACAGGTGCTTGTATAATGCTAGAAATAGATATACAGCTGATTTTGCACTTTAATCAGTATGTCTGACCTACAGGGCCCCCCTGTGCTTGCCTATGACTCTATGATGTATGCGTGTTGACATATGCTGTCGTCGTTCAGACTGTCTTCAAGTCCTTGTATCATGGGAGTCCTAATCATTCTGTGTTACCATAGCAATGGAGAGTGATGAGAACGGATTCAGTAAGAACCGGACAGTAATATAATATAGGTTTGGCTCTGCATAGTATATCACCTTAATATATATTCATGCACATGGATAAAGAACATTGTCTTTTGTTTACTTTTTATTCCTGGTTCGTTTGACTATCACGTACGTGGAAATCTATAGACACGGGTTAGACAAAGCAGTAAGTTGACCCATAATGTTACAGGCAGTATCGTTGGGGGAGTTGCGTGTGGCTGAGCTACCACCACAATGTTTTATTGGTAAATTGCGGCGATAAGCTTATCGTGATGATAAAAAAAAAAATCACCCTTATGGCTGCTCTTTGATAAATATGACCACTGTCCTAAAGATGAGCGTACAGCTGTCTGTAAGGGTTTTTGGGGAAGTAATGATTTTCCGTATTTATACAGTGCAGTGCCAAAAGTATAAAAGTGACAAAATAGATAAATACAAACAACAGATTTACAAAATGACATAATTAGAGTGAGGGCTTACATTCCAGAGAGAACGGGCGAACACATGACGGGATATTCAATTCAGCGCGGTCCGCAGAAACACATCGACGCAATGTTGAGGATGGAATCTTCACTAATGTTTCTTCACATCCCATAGAAGAGCACAGAAAACTGAGCGAAGATTACTTAACGTAATAATGCATCCATACAACGAGGTGATGTTTGGCGACTCCTCGCTCCTTCAAACCCTGCTTGAAAATAAAATGTATTTTCCTTTGTAATTATTTAGAAATAAAAACAAATTTTGCACATCAGTCCTAAAACACACACTGCATTTTCTGTTGTGTTATTCTTTAGTCTGGAGACGTGCCAATGGAACTCTCAGTGGTAATGCAAAAATGACATTGCTTATTTTTGCATACTGACAACTAAGCCTGTCGCACTACTAGGCTTTATGTAGATTAAGTAATAGCAATCACAAGAGGCCAGTGTAAGATTCAAGGACAAGAGACTGGAGATATGATATCTAAACAAAGAGATCTGCTGCTTCCTTGATAAAGATGTAGCAGAGGACCACACGCTTCATCCAGGGTTACATGGCAATGACTGGCTGATTGTCAGCTTTTGGGGGTAGATTTAACAAACTTTCTATAAAGGAAAACTGGAGGTGTTGCCCATAGCAACCAATCAGATTCTAGCTGTCATTTATCTAGGACATTCTAGAGAATGAGCGCTAGAATCTGATTGGTTGCTATGGGCGACACCTCCACTTTAGAAGGTTTGATAAATCTACCTTGAAGTAAGAACAGCAGCTCTGAAAGCTGATTTCATGCTCAGCTTAACGATTATTACTGTCTTGCAGCACAAAGAGATTATAAGAACTAATTATTTCAGTCAGATTTCAGAAGGGTTCTTATCAGTAATTATTTTCAGTGAAGGAGATACAGTACGTACAATAGTAAATTCTACTTGTCACCTACACCTCCTGAGTGCAGCAGTTTTGTGGGTTTCATCAGAGTACGGTGGTTTGCTCCCATGGTCCAAAGACATATTGGCAGGTCAACTGGCTTCGGGCTAAATTAGCCCCGGTGTGTATTTCATGCTGATGGAAGAGAAATTAGGTTGAAAGTTCCACATAGGAAGTGTCTGATATCATTGATAAAAATGTTCTCTGTACATCACAATGGAATATGGTGGTGCTACATACATATTTTTTTTATAAGGTGCCACACGAGTTTCAACGCATCATAACTAGGGGTTAGAACATACAGCAAAATGACAAAAATGACATAAGTATAAAAGTGTATCATCTACAACATTAAACCCACCTGCCTAATATTGTGTAGGTCCCCCTCACGCCGCCAAAACAGTTCTGGCCCGTCGAGGCATGGACTCCACAAGACCTCTGAAGGTGTCCTGTGGTATCTGGCACCCAGAGCCGTAACGAGGGTGGTGCGGGCGGTGCCATCGCCCAGGGCGCAAGGCCAAGGGGGCGCAGCAGCCGCCCGCTACCTGCCCCAATACCATAATGTGACCTCCCCGGCCGCAATGTGTAATAAGAGGCGGTGACCGGTCAGTGACAACTGGATGTCCGCCTCCCGTATTCTCCTCCGCTCATCATCACTTCGCAGAGTTACTAGATTTGGTCCGCTCCGGCCGCTGTAGCCGGTTTCTATGGAGACGCCAACTCTGGAAGTGCTGGCCGCAGTCAGTGTGAAGGGGATCAGCGCGGACCGCGGAGTACATACAGGACTCTGTAGCCGCTGGTTGTGCAGGGGGGACGAGCTGCCGGGATGCTGGAGCCGGGCGAGGAGAATGTGTGGGAGAGTGAGAGGTTATCACCAGCACCAACCACAGGCCAGTATATAGTGTGCACTCCCAGTACCGTCCCCAGAGTAGTGATATAACATAACCCCAGTGTAGTGATATAACATAACCCCAGTGTAGTGATATAACATAACCCCAGTGTAGTGATATAACATAACCCCAGTGTAGTGATATAACATAACCCCAGTGTAGTGATATAACATAAAACTTCACAGCAGGTCACATATTCATATCTCTCTCTCTTACCCCCCCCCCCCCCCCTCCTTTCAAATCATGCCCACTACAGTTTATGTAAGTGCGTATATATATATATATATATATATATATATATATATATATATATATATATATATATATATATATATATATATATATTCAGTAAAGTGCTAGCCACACCCACTTGTCAAATGCCACTCCCACTTACATGGGGGGGGGCGCCGGTGCCCTGTCTCGCCCAGGGCACCAAAATTTCTAGTTACGGCACTGCTGGCACCAAGACGTTAGCAACAGATCCTCTGTAAGTTCCGAGGTGGGGCTTCCGTGGCTCGGACTTGTTTTTCCAGCACATCTCACAGATGCTCGATCGGATTGAGATCTGGGAAATTTGGAGGCCAAGTCAACACCTTGAACTCTTTGTCATGTTCCTCAAACCATTCCTGAGCAATTTTTGCAGTGTTGCAGGGCGCATTATCCTGCTGAAAGAGGCCACTGCCATTAGGGAAGACCATTGCAATGAAGGGGTGTACTTGGTCTGCAACAATCTTCAAATAGGTGGTACATGTCAAAGCAATATCCTCATGAGTGCCAGGACCCAAGGATTCCCAGCAGAACATTGCCCAGAGCATCACACTGCCTTCTTCCCATAATGCATCCTGGTGCCATCTCTTTGCTAGGTCACCTTCTTCCATTGCTCCATGGTCTAGCTCTGGCGCTCATGTGCTCATCGATGGCGCTTTCGGCGGTGGCAAGGACAGAGGTCAACGTGGGCACTCAGACCAGTCTGCGTCTACCAACATACCAACATACCAGCTCCCTCCACTATTACTACATACAAAAATGCAGGCAAATAAAAGTTATCGCTACAGTATAATCTCTGTTCTTATATTTCAAAATTGAAATAAAATAATAATAAACCCTACTTATATTTTTAATAAGTGCCACTGTTGCTTTTAGAAGTGGGTTGAAGGATGATGTGATCTTAGAGTTGTCACAATGTTACTCGTCTAAAGAGCTATTGTGACAATTCTGCTCCGTGCTTGTCATGTTTTGCCTCAGCATATGTTTCTGCATATCAGTTTTGCTAATGTGCAAAGTTGTGTGGGCGTCTATTTCAACTTCTTATTATAAGCGTTATCTTAGAACAGACACTGGTAAAGCTCCTGGCATTGTAGAATTAGGAGCAAAACCAGACAAATTGTGAGCTAACCATTGATGTAAATATGAGTCCCTGTAAGGGGTTAACATTAAAGTGTACCTGTTGCCTACACACAGTGGAAGAAGCCGTATCAATAATATTCATGAGAATGCAGCTTATCAATTCACTAGGGGTTGCAACATCATTAAGACGCTTTGTGGGCTGCATTTTAAAAACCGTTTGCTACACATCACGCGTTTCGCTGTCCAGCAACTGAATGGAACAGTCCCTGAGCACTCGACTGGAATTTTGCTGGTCACTGATACTCAAACACCACCAAGGGATGTAGAGAGTTATTCAGGGGTTGGAAGTCAATAATGTATGTTACATTTAATTGAAGGAAATCATGTTATATACCTTTAAGACAGAAAAGTTAAGAAAGCGAAACGAAAATGTTTAATGTGTAACATTAAATATAATTGAACGCTAAAGTTTAGAAATTTCATGGAACTAGGATGTAAACGTAAAACAAAGACATCCAAGGTAGTATTTCCTCTTGTGCTTCACCTGAAAGACAGCAGGAACTAACGGAGGTAAAAACGTGACTGAGAAGATGGTAGCAAGGGATTTGGGCTTTGGAGAATTGGGCTGATTAGATAGATAGATAGATAGATAGATAGATAGATAGATATGAGAAAGATAGATAGATAGATAGATAGATAGATAGATAGATAGATAAATATGAGATAGATAGATAGATAGATAGATAGATAGATAGATAGATAAATATGAGATAGATAGATAGATAGATAGATAGATAGATAGATAGATAGATAAATATGAGATAGATAGATAGATAGATAAATATGAGATAGATAGATAGATAGATAAATATGAGATAGATAGATAGATAGATAGCATTCTGTGCTGTGAGTCTGTACATTCCACATACAGATGAATATATGAGATCCAGATCTCTCTGACTGCATTGTGTATAACACTCTCTCTGTGCATTTTATTGTACAATATCTATCACATATTCTCCCCCCAGAGACAGGACCCTGTCTACAATCCATGACATTCCTGCGTTACGTGTCGTACCTCTGCCAGTGACATTTATACAGAGATATTGTGAAGGGAACGGTTCTGCTGACAGGTGAAGAATGGGACATGTCCTCTCTAGAGCTGCAGCATCTATCATCGCTGTGGGAAAGGTCATACACAATACAGACATCGACGGCCTTATTTCTTCTCCGTGGTATAAATAAAATCTCAAGACCTCACTGGCGGGCGCAGAGGTAGAGAACTGAGACCTCCAAGTACAACATCTTCATCACACAACTACCGGGAACCACTAGATCAGCTTTTAGTGCTATAGGTCCAACATTTTTTTTCTTAATGAAAATATATTACTCAGTGTGCCTTAATGACAAAATAACGCAGCCCAGTAACAAATGTGCTTGTGTAACACAACTCAACAACTTTTGCAGAAATGTTTCCGGATATGCGTACGAATTTGCAGGTCACGATGACGGCATTGCCCTGTTCAATGGGAGGCGTTGGACGGCTTGGGAGTGTGAGTATAGGTCATATAGGTCCGCTAAGCACTTTTTCCCTTTGCAATCTGACTGGTTCAATATGCACATAGGCAAACTGAGGGGGTGGGGTTTCCTAGTGCCTGGAAACTCCCCTCCAAGCCTTGGGCACTGTATAACTGAGGTGGCTGGACCCTGCCCCCGCTTCACACGGCTCTGCTTGAAAAGGGAGAGCTGCGTACGCCTAACAGTAGTACACGCAGCATTGCCCATGTATATTATAGGGATAGGAAGAGTTGAAAAACAGCCAAGCACTGTCTAAAATTATAGCCACTCCTACATGCATGCTGGTCACGCCCACTCGGGGCGTGGTATGGAAACCCCCCTCTACAAATCCTGCGTTTGCCCCTGATGCAGTATGCGGCACAGATCCCATCGGTGCCCGTGCGTGATTTTTTTACTTTATTTTTGGGATGTGAGTGAAAATGAGCGGAGGTTTCTGTAGAAATTCTAAATTCTGTGTCCCCGCGGACTGTTCCCTTGGCGGCTAACTGAATCTGCCCCAATTATATATATGATCTATTGATAAGAGCCATCTATATGGTCTCCCTCACCCTAAAACAAGTGGACCAAGCCAACCATATAATGCAGTGATGGTCATAGCTGGAGGTCCACGTGCTTAGTAGACTTTCCCAAAGCCCGTGGGGTTATCGCATAGTTGTTGTCAAAACGGTCGTAAATATTTTTTTAAAAATGTGCACAGAAAAATAGTGTATATCCATCCGTCTGGAGAAGTGTCCGCCTGATTTATGACATCTCATCATCCCCAGTGTGTATTTGCACCTGCCCCGTAGCAGGGGCAAAAGTTACGCCTCCTAACTGACGTGTTTCGGCAGATCTGCGTGAGCTGCATTAGCGTATGAACGTATTTACATACTTGGCCAACGTTAGAACGCCCCCAGGGGCAAATGCAGGATTTGTACAGGGGGGTTTCTACACCAGTGGGCGTGACCAGCGTGCATGGGGGCGTGGCTATAATTTAAGACAGTGCTTGGATGCTCTCCAGCTCTTCCTATTCCCTAATATAGATAGTCCATGCTGTGTGCACTACTGTTAGGTGCACGCAGCTCTCTCTTCTCAAACAGAGCCGTGTGAAGCAGGGGCAGAGTCTAGCCGCCTCAATTATACAGTGCCCCAAGCTTGGAGGGGGTTTCCAGGCAATAGGAAACCCCCCTCGATTTGCCTACGGCCCCTTCCCTCCCCCGTCTTGCCTCTCCAGGATAAGCGGCCAGGATGTTATTGGTGTAACATGAAAAGTTCCAAACCAGAAGATGGGGGGAGGGTAAGTAATGATGGTGAAGGTCAGCACTATTAGCAAGTTCAAAAGAGGCAGAGGTCAGCAAAATATACCATATATATATATATATATATATATATATATATATATATATATATATATATATATATATATATAAATATATCAAATTATATCACCAGATCAAGACATTAAACAGTACTATAATTGGCCAAAAAACAAAACGTATTAGATTTATAAGAGTGGGTTTTCAGAAGAGGGACTTCTCTGGGCCTAAGGAGAAGCAGAGGGTACATTTGTGACATAATTATCTTTAACGAATCTCAAGGATTCCAATACGGGGTCAAAATGCCATTTTTGGAGAAAGGGCTCTGACTATAATTATGTCTTCTGAGGAGGCAGCCATCAGCCTTTTATATTCCTCACAATAAGGAAGGTCTAACCACATCTCCCGGTAGCCTCTCTTCCTCCACACGCAGCGTATATATTTCTTCCATCCCAGCAAGGTGTTTCAGCATTCGCTGTCATAATTACCAGGATCTGTGCGGCTCTGCTCAGACACATCAAAGAAGTTCTGCAATTAGACGTTTTACAGCCGGTCCTGTCTTGAAGGTGTAGGGAAGGTTTTATATTAACACATTTTCTCATGAGACCAGCTCAGCGGGTGTCTGTATAGCCTCAGATTTTAATAGCGCGCACGCTCTCTTTTTATCATTGAAGCTACAAACAGATCCTTCATCTGCCATTTCTATATTCTCCTATAGCACATACGTGTTAGATATGACACATGGTGAATATGCAGTTAGTTACAAACAGCATGGAACAATTGTCATTCAGTGCAGCAGTGTCAGTGAATGTAACTGCAATTATGAAGATGTTCTATCATGGATCATCTCAGGGGCAAACGCAGGATTTGTAGAGGGGGGTTTCCACACCACGCCGCCAGTGGGCGTGACCAGCTTGCATGGAGGCGTGGCTATAATTTTAGACAGTGCTTGGCTGCTCTCCAACTCTTCCTATCCCCATAATATACATGTGCAATGCTGCGTGCACTACTGTTAGGTGCACACAGCTCTCCCTTTTCAAGTAGAGCCGTGTGAAGCGGGGGCAGGGTCCAGCTACCTCAATTATACAGTGCCCCAGGCTTGGAGGGGGGTTTCCAGGCAGTAGGAAATCCCCCTCGGTTTGCTTATGCATCTGAGGGGATAGTGTCTGCTAAGGAGATGTCAGGATAAGCAGTGTGTCTAGGAGGGGATGTCACGATGGTGTAAAATAACCTTTCGCTGCAATTTACCCTTTTAATGTCACCCAGGCCAAGTGCGTCTGTGATACTGGACCGGAGCGGTAAGGACTAACTTACCTGCAGAAACACACATATATACCTGTCAGGAGAGGTATATTGTGCCTCTGCTAGACGGCAGGTGCAAATACTCTCTGATGATGGTGGCTTGGAATAAACCAGGGGCGAATGCCGCACGTTTCGGCTCTGCATATTGGGGGGAAAACGCTGCAAGCACTGTTATTTACGACCGTTTTGCAAATAACTCTCCTCTCTATTCAGCATTATTGAAGAGGACTTGATGGATTTCCCATTGGCATGGTAATTAATTAAACCTGTGAAGCACTTCACAACATGGACATGCTTTTGAGCTTGGAGCAAAACAAAGAAAAGTAGCAACTTTGCACCTGGGTAAATCATGTTACAATGTAAGGGGTACAAATTGGCTTATTTCTTTGCATGCAAGGAAAATACTGTCTGTTCTTTCATGTAGCACATAATTACTTGAGAGCTTTATTTTGATACTGAAATTAAAGTTGGTCTATGACCTGCTGTATCCCAGCTATAAATCTGTCCCCACGTTTTAAATTTACCTCCCCCTCCAATGCAACATGGTTTTGCCAAGGTGCAAAGTTACTCCTTTTCTTTGCTCCCGACTCAAAATCAGGCCCCAAGTGAACAGTATTGTATGATAAGGAATCGTGTAGTGTGGATGGTAGAATGAGGACTCTCAGAATGAAAATACATTAATCCTTTCTTCTACGGGGAAGTTAAACACTCGGCCAAAATCACGACCTTGTTTGAAAACCCAAGACGTTGGTGAAGAGTCCGGACTCCTGAGATTTGTTGACTACTAATGAGCGCGGTCAACTTCAAAGGAAATCCACACAGGTGCCTGTAATTGGGTTTAATCAAAAATTCAGGAATTGTCTTCAGTTCTCTTCAGTTCTCAGCCAAGAAATACTGAAATTATAAGATGGGAAAACATGAAGGATTGGGCAGCAAGAACACTCTAGAGAAAACACAATTATCAAGAAACAGATACATTCAGTACTGTGAGGGAAATGTCAGATTCATACATTGTGTTGTGAAGTCTGCTTCTTAATGTCACAATAAATACTATGAAAAACATAGAGTTCTAGGGTCTGATTCATCAAGGATCTTAACTTAAGAAACTTCTCATTTCAGTCTCCGGGACAAAACCATGTTACAATGCAAGGGGTGCAAATTAGTTTTCTGTTTTGCACATAAGTTAAATACTGACTCTTTTTTCATGCAGCGCACAAATATCAACTTTAAATTTCAGTGTACAAATAAGCTATCAAGTATTTGTGCGCTACATGAAAAAACAGTCAGTATTTAAGTTATGTGCAAAACAGAATACTAATTTGCACCCCTTGCATTGTAACATGGTTTTGTCCAGGAGACTTAAATAAGAGGTTTCTTAAGTTAAGATCCTTAATGAATCAGGCACCTAGAACTTATCTCCTATCTCGGTGTGTTTTCCCTAAATTATCTGCTGTATATTTCCATAAAACTGTGCTGAGCCCCATCAAGTAGCCCTCTATTCACCAATGTATTAGTATTAGTGTACAAAGTAAACTGTGGGGTATATTTACTAAACTGCGGGTTTGAAAAAGTGTAGATGTTGCCTATAGCAACCAATCAGATTCTAGATATCATTTATTTAGTACATTCTATAAAATGACAGCTAGAATCTGATTGGTTGCTATAGGCAACATCTCCACTCTTTCAAATCCACAGTGTAGTATATATACCTCTATGGTTTTTCCATGTCATAAATGACCCATAATATAGAAACATACTTTAATACATTTTATTACTGCACAATATGCTATATTAATGTATTATATACTAACACTGCATTACCATAGGTTTATAAAATGTATTTCTATTTTATTAATATGTAAAATATATTATTACTGTGTATTATCATCTATTATTATTATTATTATGTAATATCACATATTAACATAATGTATTATTAGACATTTACACAATACTTTGTCCCATATTAACATTATAATATAGTACATTCATTTAATATATTATCATATTTCAACAATATCTATAATATATCAACATTATGTTTTTACTAAAGATTAATCCAGTATATTTTCCCACATTATTATATACTATATATATATAAATATATTCTTATATGGAGGGTAGATTTATGAAACCTTCTAAAAAGGAAAAAACGGAGATGTTGCTGATAGAATGTACTAGATAAATGATAGGTAGAATCTGATTGGTTGCTATGGGCAACATCTCCACTTTTCAAATCCCCCAGAAAACTCTCAGCTTGATACATTTATCCCTAGATCTCACTGAGCATTTTTGTGACCATATAAATGGACCAGACTGTAGCCAAACCGGTCAGAGAATTCCAAGGAGTCCTAATATTATAATTATTACCCTTATTATTAAAGAGGAACTCTGTTCACTAGTAATGACTGCTATGTTAGCATCGAATATTGTGTAGAGAACATATATAATGTACATACATGACAATACAGAACAGTCTATGTAGTAACTATCTAATGTTGTACAGTCTCTCTGAGAATTTGAACACTAAGGGCCTGATGTAGGGAAGCAATTTACACTGAAATCGTTTGTGTAAATTGTATCCCGTAATTTACATAGGATTCCGATTCTCACTTATCTTTAGATCTAAAATACTATGCAAATTGCACAAACACACCTCTTTATCTGCCTTACGGCCTGTGTGCATAATACACTTAAGTGTGTCAGTCACAGCTGCCCTGTAAAGTAGATAAATGAATAAATAAATTAATATTAAAAAAAATAAAATTGTGCTTCTCCCCCCCCCCCCAAACAGCACTAGCATTGGTAAAGCTGTTTGGGAGGGGGTGTAGACCTTCTTTTTTAAAATTTAAATATTTTTTTACTTTATTTTATTAATACTGCAAGGTCTGTTGCACCAGGAGAAAGCACCATCAAAAGAGACGTCTCCTAGAGACCTATCTGTGGCTGCTTTCAGCTCAGCATAGCATGTAACGTGTGCGTGAACACGCCTGTACATTGCCAGGCTCACCCACTGCCTTCCCCGTTCCACCTCTAAGCACAGAGAGATGCAAGAGGGATCCGTCTCAGTCTGAGCGCAAACTGAGGCGGATCCTTGGCTAAAAGAGCTTTAAGCGCTGATCAGTATAAAGCGCTGACATATTACATGGCTCTGTACATTGAGTGAATGACAATTCAAATAAATAGCATACATGAAACGAGAGGTAAAGATCGCTCTGACCATATGAGCTTACAATCTAAGAGGTGTGGAGAACAACTGATACATAATGTAGTGGAATAATAATTGTTGCTGGTGGTGGGTGTGATTATCGACCACCAATAATAAAGAAGCTACCGGCGATGTAGTACGGTTAGAATGAGGAGAGACCGAGGACGGTGGAGACATGAAGCATGAACCAGAGATTGCCAGGCCCTTCTCACCTCATGGTCCTGTATCGGCTAAAGACAGGGGAGGGTTGGAAATTTTTATCTCGGGGGTCTGAGATTCGGCTTCAATTGGAATTGGGCAGATACGGGAGAATGCCCTATTTTCCCGGAAGCCCTTTTGGACATTGTGGGAGAGTGGGCTATAATAGAGAGTATACTCTATAATCCATAATCATTTACACTACAGGGTGCATTACTCTTTATAGTAGACACGATTTCTTAATGAACACAGAGCAGCGATGACAAACATATATTATCTTACCTTCTACATTACATAGATTAATACAATGTATCTCTTTCTCTTTCAGCTGTCTCAGTCATGAGATACAGCGCTTCATCCTTCGGATTTGCAGTAAGTGACATTCAATATATGTGTTTTTATAATTACCTTATCTCCTGCCCATTATATATCATGTGTTATTACTTCCTAGTCTCCCCCAGCTATCCACGCCTAGTGTGATTGGGGAATCGGATTCAATGTTATATACTAAGTAGGATGTCATCAATCTTGTTTGTAGTTCAGTTTCAGAAACTTAAAAGAAGCATTGTGATTGGCTGCTAAGGATTACAGCATCTGGTATTAAATAAGATCATATCTTGATATGTGTGTTTATAGTTTAAACAATCCATAAAATAACAATTTAAAAAAATTACCAATAAAATTAAGAAACAGATATCACAAGAAAACCCAATCAAATTACCAATGTTCCACTTGAGTGTAATAAACTTAAATTTGTAGGGAAATGTATGTTCTGATTTTAATCTATAATACAGTAACCTGACGGAGATATTTATCAGCGAGGAATTTGTCTGGTTATATTTTTTCCTGCATTTTGACACCTAGGGGTATATTTACTAAACTGCGGGTTTGAAAAAAGTGGAGATGTTGCCTGTAGTAACCAATCAGATTCTAGCTGTCATTGTGTAGAATGTACTAAATAAATGATAGCTAGAATCTGATTGGTTGCTATTGACAACATCTTCACTTTTTCAAACCGGCAGTTCATACCTTTCCACCCTCATTCCGCCTTTCAATACGTAGGCAGCCCTAAATGTCATTTGCGTTCGGACATAAATCGCATGCAATTGTGTTCACTGGCGTAAGACCCGCTCTGGTGCACGGGCAGAGCTATTTCACGCAAGATACGCCACGCAAACAATCTTACCGCCATGAAACAAGCCCAGTGTGTCTATCCCACAGGAGTATCTGAGGTGGTCTCTACGCCACCCAGCGGAATCTGAGCAATATATCGCAGATTTCATAAACAATCCCACATAAATTATTCAGGACTTTGATTTGGAATGCTGTTAATAAGTCATCCCTCGTGTGATTTACAATGTGGTTTGGGCACCAGCCAACTGCAATAGTCACTTAAATAAAGAAATAAATTGTGATTGCTGCTTTCTGTACCATAATTGGACTATTCTAAAGATATCCATTGTTTTGCATCATTTCAGATGACTAATTGTCTTCTCTTTTGAAGGAGAATTCATAAAATCCTATTTTCTTTCCTCTCTATATTTTGAGATATGAAATTTAAAGCAACAATCATTTTAAGCCTTTGATCAGTTTTATTTTGTGTCAATTTTACAATATTTTGGTATGCAGGGGTGCAGTTTTAATTGTGTAAATTAATTGATAAAAAAAACTGTTTATAGGTGAATGGAGAAATGAGTGTCTATATCTGACTCCACCCACGTTCCATGCAACCAATCCCATTGTACATATAAACTGCAGGGGTCACTGTTGCTTTTCCTGTTCACGAAGAGGTTAGGTAATTGTTAAAAAGCTCTCATTGATAACCAACATTTTAAAGAGGAAGATTTCACCAATAAATATATGTAATGATTCATTTTTATAATAAAGTTGGATTTTAATTAACTGAGGGCCTGATTCGTTAAGGAAAATTAAGTAAAAAATTTGAGTAAGTTTTCTCCTGGACAAAACCATGTTACAATGCAAGGGGTGCAAATTAGTTTTCTCTTTTGCATATAAGTTAAATACTGACTGTTTTTTCATGTAGCACAGAAATATCAACTTTAAATTTCAGTGTACAAATAAGCTATCAAGTATTTGTGTGCTACATGAAAAAAAAGACAGTATTTAACTCATATGCAAAACACAAAACTAATTTGCACCCCTTGTATTGTAACATGGTTTTGTCCAGGAGACTACTTACTCAATTTTTTTTTACTTAAATTTCCTTAATGAATCAGGCCCTGAGAGTTTATCTTATTTTATTGAAAGACTAGGGGCTAGATTTACTAAAGGGCGGTTTGATGGAACTGCCAGTTTTTGCTCGTTTTCTTTTGCGGTTTTAAAATCGCCAGATTTACTAAAGTCCAGACCACCATTAAAACGTCCAGAATGAACATTTTTAAAGACCACCACTCTACAGATGGCCATCCCGATTTCAACGAACATACAAACAGCCGGATTTACTAAGCTGGGGTTTGAATTACCGCTGCAAAATAGCCGTCCAAACCGGCAAAACAGAAGGGGTTGTGAGAGGAGAGATTGCACCATGTTGTTTGTGTTTATATTGCCATTCATAACATGAAAGGAAGCACCATTGACATATAAATTATGGGGCAATCATTATTTATTGATTAAGGGGCAAAATTAATGTATTAATGTATGGGGGAAACTTTTATTTTTCATTATATTAAGGGGGCACTATTATAGCATTATTTTATGGGGAAAATATGAATATATTATTATATTAACTGTGCTTTTTACTATTTTAATACTATTTGATTGCTAATGAGGGCAATAATTATTTACAATGCACACACGTGGCATTACATAGTGCCCCCATAATACTAATAATACAATCGTTTTTCCCCCTTAAAATGATGAAAAATAAAATTTGCCCTCATAAGTTAATTATTAATTAATTTTGCCCCTTTATCAATGAATAATGATCCCATGTATTCATATTCCGCAAGATTCCATATAAACTATAAACTAATGTCCATGGAAGGTAGAACGGGAACTTTCTAGTTTATGCAGAAACTGAACCACTGTGAAATTTATATTCAACACCAAAACTATTATTTCCATCTGTAAATTTTGTGCCTAATTAATCAAGGAACGTGAGTCCCGCGACGTGCCGTATATCGCATGAAATTGCTCTGTGAAGACTCAGCAACCGACTATATGCCAATCAACACAAGCGCATGCAAATCAAGTTTGAACGCAAATGACACTCCTGACAGCTGGCGATAGGGCATAATGGGAAAGGGAAGGGGCGTATGCTTGAAGGGACTAAAAACACAATATTGAGATAGATTAGTATGTCGCATTTACTTTAATGTGTTATTTATACCAGTACATGAAGAAAAAGCAGCTGTAGAACCAGTATGTTTAAGTAACACTCAGTTTTGTTTTATTTTTCAGTTTGATGCTGTTCTGGACGTTTTATCCTCCGTGATTGTCTTATGGCGTTACAGCAACGCTGCCGCTGTCCACTCGGCGCACAGAGAATACCTGTGAGTACAGACTGCTACATTACTATTACAATGTTGGTAGAATCCTATTGAATGTTTTTGATTATTTCCTTAGAAAAGATATATAGGATTGTAATATTTAGTGTTATGGTCCAATATTACTCCTCTTTAATGTGTTGCTCACTCCAGTCACAGTCTATGACAATAACACGGACAATAGAATCAACAATGACACCTGTTTGCACTAAGGAGCCGAGTAACAAAATTAGTAAAGAAGAGAAACATTGTAACAAACTTTAAAGTTCTAATAAATATTCTGTTTAAAAGCTGTCTATATATATTGTAACTAGGGATGAACCAGCTCCATAATTCATGAAAGTAATTATACAATGAATATAGCTAATCAATATCGACAGCTGTAAATAGGTGTAAAAACAAATAAAAAGTTATATTGCATAAAATGAAACAGCCAATTAAAGGGAAGACTATGTCTTTGATTTAATTATTTATGCATCGAAAACTCTAGAATGTTACTGCTGGTTCTGTATCCAGATAGAATTCTCAGTATGTCTTCTTATTTATTACCCCCATAGAAAGCACCCCCCCCCCCCCCCTCATTTTTTGAGAACAAAACTCTCTGCCAGCGATGTAACGGCTTCTGTCGAGCGTTAAAAGAGAATTCCTGGGGGTAAATGTATCAAGCTGAGAGTTTTCCGGCGGGTTTGAAAAACCAATCAGATTCTAGCTATCATCTATTTAGTACATTCTGCAAAATGATAGCTAGCATCTGATTGGTTGCTATAGGCAACATCTCCACTTTTCAAACCCGCCGGAAAACTCTCAGCTTGATACATTTACCCCCAGGTGTTGATTGTACATAGCGGCAGAACTGCGCAGACATTGAAGCAAAACACTGAGCTATTTGCACTGTCATTTGTCAACAGAGGATTTGAAAAAGTGGAGATGTTGCCTATAGCAACCAATCAGATTCTAGCTGTCATTTTGTACATTGTACTAAATAAATGCTAACTAGAATCTGATTGGTTGCTATAGGCAACATCTCCACTTTTTCAAACCCACAGTTTAGTAAATATAGCCTTATGGTTAATACACTGAAGCAATGACGTCCAAAATCACTGATTATGAGCGATGACATCAGAGAGAATTGTTTCTACAGATATTATTTATGGTTTATACAATAATATCACTTGTGTATTATATAGAAATCATCTCCCTGTTGATGCTGTTTAGCTTCTTTTTTTTTATCGTAATGTAATAATAGTTCTCAATTTGTGACACTCTATCTCCTCTGCTATTTTATGACATAAGACTGGTTGTAGTCATTATGATTTTAATGAATATTTTAATAAGTAATTCTGTGTTTAGGGACTAAGGATAGAGACGTTCCCTGCGAGACGGAGCCTTGATAACTCATTATTTTGCTGCTGCGGTGAGCACGTCAGTTGCTGGGGATAATGAGCAGAATGTGAATTCTAACGAACGTTTAATGAGTCGCCCTCGGTTGCTAAGGAAAGTGTTATATTTGTTAATAAGACCAAGCTGTGCGGAGGCAGGTTCTTCCTGGATCCTTCGGTGATCTTATGGGAAGATCAAGTGTTCTTACCGTATTATTTGTTAACCGCTGGATACAAGTGTCCACCGACTCATTTACTGCTGACTTGGAATGGCACCGTACAAGATATCTTCATTATTTGAAGGGTCCTCAGAGTTTGGACCATCTTGCGTCTGGAGGACTTTTAGCCCTTGAGCAGAACTATGAAAAGCAAATTTTGATTTTTTATATCAAGCCGTTTATTAGCACAGAATAATAAAAAGGAGGCGTTCCCCATATCAGCCAATCAGATTACAGCAGGTGTATAGTTCGGTTTAGAACAGGAAAGCTAATATTTGATTGGCGGCTATGGATAATGATATATTTTACAGTGTGGTTGACTTAACACCCAGCTGTGCTCAATATCTAAGCTTGGAAGTCCTAATGGGTGGCATTAGAACTACCTGTAGCCAATCAGATCCTTGGTTTTTTTACACAGCAGAACAGAGTATTTCAGTAGATGGATATAATGAACTGCGCACATGTGTGATCTATAGCAATTTGTGCAGTGTACCTTGTGTGAAATGCCCAGTAGGTGCAGATATATCCTTCTATGGAGTCTTGTGCGATTGCGGCATTAACTCCGTCCTGCACCTGTAGAGGCGGGACCAGATTTAGCACAGCCATGCCCCTCCTTCACTCTGGTTAGTCCCGGTTGGCCCCACCCCCTCCCTTGATCGGACTTCTCGGCTGCAATTCAAAGGTAGGAAGTTTAGTGCTAGGAATGGGACAGGCTTATTTTGTCCTGATCTCCAGATTCTAAATCATACTTGCCTACTCTCCCGGAATTCCTGGGAGGCTCCCGAATTTTGGGGAGTCTTCCCGGAATCCCGGAAGAGTAGGCAAAACTCCCGCATTTGCCGAAATTCACGGCATTGCATGGAGGGGACGGGGTTTAACACGTCATTAAGTCCCGCCCCCTCTATTCAATGCCGTGAATGTCGGCATTTTATAGTGGGGGCGGGGCTATGGTGATGTGACGATGACCACGCCCCCCTCCTACCCCCTGTCACATGACTTCTCCCCGGGAATCTTTAAAGTAGGCAAGTATGTTCTAAATTTTGGGAGATATGGTACAGTAAACAATCAGTTGAATGTCAGTATCTGCATTTACCTGAGGAACATTTAATATAAATATCAGTGTCATATTTACATGGGGGCTGATGGAATTGCGCAAATAATTGCACTTGAAGCTCAGTATACCGTTCACCTCTTTTTTCCCAGACAGAAAATGTTCCATTTAACGTTGCCAGAGATCTGTATAATCACACAAGGAAAATGAGTAAAGACAATATTAGAAACGAGAGCAATATTACAAATAAATATTCCTGTGGAATCTGGAGCTGTTTGTTCTCCTAGGTGCCAGACAATTGACTGATCACCACAAATCAGACAGACAGGCTCCGGTAGGGGCTCAGCTTGTTTCCCCCTCAGAGGGAGAGGCCGCGCACCGCACACAATCTGTTCCCCCAATCTGTCCGCTCCTGTGCTCATACAAGTGCAAACATTTGAAAACCCCTGCATGGGTGTGTAATTACAAATATTAATTGCAAGATAACACAGAAAGACCTTGACTTGCTTCATAGTAACTGGAATTTATTTATTTGCAGGACTACATATTAGGTTTTTTGATCCTGACTTCATAACTCCAGATTTGTCAACTTCAAATTTACTTTTAAATGAGGATTGTCAGGAATTTATTATTGCCTCACTAAAGGGTTAACTTTGCGCAGATCTCACTGCCAAAATGTTCACCTCCATTCCAATGCTTCAGTTTATTTAGCTTGTTGCCTCCAGTGGGATGAATTACATTTTTGGAAGATACCTTCCAACTGTCCCGATTTCTGGGCTCTGTCCCCCATGTTTGTCCCTTGCGTGAGAATGTTGGGGGAAGGGAGATATGTAATGGGCATTACAGCGCTAATTGTACATACTTGCCTACTCTACCGGAAATGTTCAAATCTCTCGAATTTTGGGGAGTATCCTGGACTCCTGGAAGAGCAGGTCTCGCTCCTGGATCTTACCAACTTTTGAGGCGGGGCTTGCTGATGTGATTTGTGTCATCATAGCCCCTCCCCCGCAGAGCTCTGCATTGCACAGCAGGGGCAGGATCACAGTGTTATGATAATGTTTCCATGCACCCCCTCCCCACACATTTCCACTCCCGCACCAGCTAGTATGGCTGTACATGTTTATTCAACCCAAAGGTGGTACTCTCATTGATTGGAGTTAGAGCCATTCTAATACCAGAGATACTTTGTAACTTGAGCTTGGTTTATGTATACTAAAATGTTTTGTAATTTGTTAGGAATCTCACTATAGTTGCAGCTATTAAAGACGAAGACTATTTAGCAATTTTGGCAGAGCACACGAAAACATGTGTAGGGCATTGACTATCAAATATCAAAATAATATTTTTTTAGAAATGATTTATTCTACAAAATACAGTTTTTTAAAATTCAATAATGGGAGACCTATAGATGAGATATGTGGCATAATTACCGGGGTGTAGCCGGTGAGGAGCCCGGAGGTAGGGGGGCTTTTGGGCATTTTTTGGATCTGGCCCATGTTAAGTAAGACTCCATTTTTCCCCAGCAATAAGACTCATTGTCTGTTGATACATATGCCCCTATGCAGGGGCAGGGGGGCTGGTCCTATAATGGGCTACCCTGGGCTGGGTCACTGGGTTATCTCATGCTTGTCAACTCTCCCTGAATGTCAGGGAGACTCCCTGAAATAGGGGTGATCTCCCTGAAGAGTCTGGCATTCTCCCTGATGCTGAGCCAGTACAAGACGTGGTTGGCTTCGCCATCTGTGGCATGATGACACAGTTCAGAAATTGTATCCTATGTCCATGTATTGATGCCTATGGAGGTGGCCATTTTCATGGAGACCAAGATTTAATCAAAGACTGACAGGTAAGACAACATGACTTCAGTAATGGAGAGAGAAATGTAAAAGACACTTCAGTCTCTAGAGATTCATTAGCTGCTTTTCTTTAACGCATAGTTGCCTACTCTCCCAGAATGTTCGGGAGACTCCCGCAATTCTGGGTGACCTCCCGGGCGAGCAGAGCAACCTCCCATTTCTCGCCCCATAGTAGATAAGTGGTGGGGGTGGGGCTTAATGACGCAAATATCGCGTTGTTTTAGCCCCACCCCCTGCTGTAATTGGCCAAAATTGTGACAATCGTTTAGGGTGCGGGGCCGAAATGATGTGATTTGTCAAGCCCCGCCCTCGCACGCCCTCCTCCCACGGGATCTCCCTGAAGCCAACAAGGAAAAGTTGGTAAGTATGGGTTATGTGCAATTTTTTTCCTTTAAAAAGGGTAAATGTAAAATAGGCTGCTGAGACGAGTCGACCCCCCCCGTGCTAAAATTTGACAGCCCCTTCCTGCCCCTATATCCAGCTAGATAAACATGCATGAACACATGTGACAGCCTCCATGTGGCCCTTCGTGCCTTCCCCTGTGGCCCCTAGCTCTTTCCTGTTTTATTGTCAGATGTGTTTGTTGTAACTTGTAACACTTGTTTTTACAGATAGGTATCTCTTTCTTTAATGAAAGGTATTGTTGTACTTATTACTGAGATTTAGGTTAACGTACGGGCCATTGGAAGGTTAGAGCGTCACCCCTACGGCCCTGTAGTGTACCAGGTTGTCCGTCACTGATCTACACTGTCTATCTCATATCTATCTACATCCAGAAAGATGAAAATTGTCATCTTCTAATTCAGGGATTCATTAAAATATTGAATAAACATTAAGCCTCCCTAACGACACCTGATTTGCATGGTTTTTGGATTTTTGTCTAATTAGGTTTACAACACGTCATTTTTTAGCAGGAAATGAGTAATGTGTCTATCTCTAGCTCTGGCACTATATTTCACAGCTTCGCCTGGATGTGACAGCGCAGCTATTTTAAAAGCGTAGGAAAGTGGCAGATTCTCGTGTCACGTGGCCCCATAATTATATCTTAAAAATGATTTATGCCAAGCAGCCCATCTGATACCCTGGCACAGATTGTATGTACACGACACGTCCTCCACAGCGCATAGATTACTTTCAACGAGGAAGTAAACAAATGTTTTATTGGAAAACAGCTCACGTGTATCTGTATTAACGGACCGTACGGGGGGGTCGTAGTTTTTGCAATCGAAGAAAAATGTCCGACGCCTGCAGAGCAGAGGAAAGTATTGACCCAGCTTGTGTTAGGTGCATTTTGTGCACGTTTAGCTCATTTAAACAGGAGTCAGGCTCATCCGTCGTAGTGGCAGGTAATCCATGCATACGTTCGGTTGTATTTAACCAAATACTGGAGCAAGGTTTGTTTCCTATATTTCTGTTCACCTTCAATTTTTAAATAACGCCGGCAAATCGCCGGTTTAAGATAACCGCAATGCTGTTTCATTTTCACCTATCCTTAAAACTTCATATACTCATTAGTTTTATTTTTCTTACAACAAGCAAAGCCTCAGTGTTGGATAATTAATAAGAATTTGTAATCGGTCACATCCTAGATTCTAAAATCTTCTGGGGTAGATTATATTTAATTAGTGGATTGGAAGGATTAGGGCCCCCAAAGAGCGCTCTTGGACCATAGCTTCCAATGTTCATGTTCTTTTTCTGGTAACCCATTATCTCCAGTCTAACAGGCATCTGGTGGTCTCTCGTAAGAGGGGGTTGAGTACTATGAAGGACCTGTCTTTGGATTCCAGTTGCCGCGTTCCCTTGTGTCCTCCTTTGTACACAGGAGATAGCAACTCTTTTTAGGCACGTGTGAGCAAACAAGAGCTTATTATATTCACCCTATCGTTTAGGGATCCTCTGTAATAATTAAACACGTGTTTGAGTCCACTATCATGACATCAAGAAGCATGTTGGTAAACACACTAAAACTAGTATGTTGTATTTAAGCATTATTCTCTCTGACCTGAGTTGTTCATGACTCTGGTTATTTACTTGTGACCCTGATCCTGACCTGGTTTGTTGTATATCAACTAGAGATGCTCAGGCTTGGTTCCTCGAGAACCAAACACACCCAAACTTAGGGGATCCGAGACGCGTGCCCTCAGAATTGAAATCGAGGCAATACGTCATCATGACGTCATCGGATCTTGCGAGTTTAGGATTCCTTTTTAAGACCCAACATAGCGGGGGGTGGGAGCAAGGGCGGACCCCCATTTTTCTTTTCTGCCACTGCTGTGTGCCAATGTGTCCTAGATGTGCTAGGAACTGCCGTGTGTTTGTGTCGTTGCTCTGTCACTTACCATCCAGCCAGGTCGCTGCAGTATTTGTCCGAAAGTGTATGAAAATAATATTGTGACCTGTGAGGTGGTCAAAATTAACTGCAAATGACTTGAAATTAGTGTTATTGAGGTTAATAATAATGTAGGAACAAAAAAGGAGCAAAATTATGTGATTTTAGCATATTTTAGCAATTTTTCTAAAAAATCCAAAACCAAAACCAAAACACAAGAGGGCGGTTTGCCAAAACCAAAACCAAAACCAAAACACGAAACTAATCCAGATCCAAAACCAAAACCAGTTCACGGGGGTCAGTGAGCAACTCTAATATCAACTATAATTCCTGTTATTTCCTCCTACATGGCCTGTTTTCTGCTGAGTCTAGTTAATAGGGCTGTGACCTCTCGCTTCCCCGTAGTGAAGACAATCACTCTTTTATTGGGGGTTCCCGGAGGTTTTCTTTAGGCCCTGTGTCTAAGATTTAGTCAGTGCCAATTGCCAACACCTCATTGGTTTCCCATACAGGACAATTCATTAGACATCCATTACGTGTAGCCATAGATGTACATTATACTCAAACATGTCAGAAAAAAACCTCACTAATGCCATAAAAAAAACAAAAAACCTAATCTTTTCATTACAATATTTTCTTTCCTCTCCTCACAGTGGCTGTCGTTACCATTTATTTTTTAAACCAATATAAAGCTTGCTGAATCTGTCTCCCCCTCTCATTTGCATACAATGAAACTGGAAAACCAGAGGCGATTTAAATAACTAAAAGAAAAATAAGCATGGCTTGAGGAATGACAAAGCTTATATTAATATATAGGAGGTTTGCATTGCACTCCTAAATGCAAAATTGGGACAAGCCCGCAACTAAATGACAGTACCGCCCCAGGGGCAAACGCAGGATATGTAGAGGGGGGTTTCCACACCACGCCGCCAGTGGGCGTGACCAGAATGCATGGGAGCGTGGCTATAATTTTAGACAGTGCTTGGCTGCTCTCCAGCTCTTCCTATCCCCATAATATACTTGGGCAATGATGCATGCACTACTGTTAGGTGCACGCAGCTCTCCCTTTTCAAGCAGAGCTGTGTGAAGTGGGAACAGGGTCCAGCCACTTCAATTATACAGTGCCCCAGGCTTGGAAGGGGGTTTCCAGGCACTAGTAAACCCCCCCCCCCCCCTCGATTTGCCTATGCGCCCTCTGATACAGACCTACTAACGGAGTCCTGCATACAGAAAGTTAGTTCTTTTAGCCTATGGAATCATTTTGGTTCCTCATTCACACCCGACCGACATAAAACTGCTTTACAAATAGGATGAGTGTTTGTTCCTTTGCTCACATCCACCGTTGCGTTCTTAAAGTTTAGAAGACGGCGTGATGTATTTTGCATGTGTTAAAGCCCACTACCGATACAATACATTGTATTAGTAAAAAAAGCGCAACGCATCACACCTGCATGAAACACTAACACATCACTAAAACGCACCAAAATAATGCGTTAATTCTATTGCATTGGTTTGAGCATATGTGTGAACGAGCCCTTAGTCTGCAGTGATATTTCCTATAATGCTGGTTTTCTTACTGTGTCGGTGACACGGTTGCTTTTAAATTGATGCATATTCTCTGCAGCACCAATAACTTCTTTATAAGTTGTTGTCTTAATAAAATCCAGTTCATAAATTATTCATTGTAAACCCCATGAGGAAGTAATCATATTCTCTGGGGTTTAACTCACCCTTGTATGCTTTGTGTAATATATGCGTTAAATTCTAGGCTCTTCCCCAGTAGTACTTGTGCCCAAAGGGGTATCTCAGACAGCGTCAAGGGGTACTTTACTACAACTCAAAGCAACATTACAAATACAAGCAGATTGTGAAACAGACACAACTAAGCAGAATGGGTATTTTTAAAACATTCAAATACATAAGGAGTGGCTTGGTATCCATTTAATCATATTTGGGGGGGCACTTTGATAAAATTTACACACACTAGGGGGTAAATAATATAAATGAAGATGCCAGAGGGTACTTGGAAGACATTTACACCTGGGCACATAGTAAAAAATGCTTGAAAAGCTCTGCATTAAATAATCATGTGAGTAGCTAGTTATATCCATTACTTCTGGGTACCAGTTGCTCACAGGATGTTGCTTAGTTGCCAACATTCTAAAATAGTATTTCCAGGAATACTTTGCTGCTGAACAAGTGCACCTTAGCCCGCCCCTTGCGTCACTGTCTCAGTATACCTTGCAAAAGTCCTGGAGAAGGGGAAAGGGGGCGAGTAAGTTGAATGCAGTAGTGATGTGTACGTGTGTACTGGGAGGTGCAACCTAATTAGATTTGGATGTATCCCCAGATACCCTTCTTAGGACTTCCGGGTCCCTGGTGTGACCCTCTAACCTTCAGATGAGCCACACATAAAATAATATATTTAATCAAAGAAACAGATACCTTCATATGTGTAATAACATATCAGAGGGTATTCCATACTGGCCAAATTTGGTACAAAGCTATCTGGGAGGGGGCTCCGCCATGAAGGTGTGGCCAAACGAATGTTGGGCTCCGTCCCCTGTCAAAATTTGGCCTATCAAAGCAGGGGGCGGGAGCAATGAAGAGGGCAGGCTGCGGGAGGTTGCCCTGCTCTCCCGGGAGTCCGGGAGAACTCCCAAAAATTCGGGAGTCTCCCGGACATTCTGGGAGAATAGGCAACTATGGGGTATTTTAGTGTTACAATCTATAACAAACAAATCTGACAGTAAAGCGGGAAAGAGCTGAGGGCCGCAAGGGAAGATTGGGAGGGGCGGCTGTTGCCCATCACTGGTCTGGCAGCGTCTGATTGGCTCTTTGCCCTGTACGTCACCTATTACAATCCATTCTGATTTCTTAATTGTCTTTTCCATTTGGACTATTGCAGGAAAGAGGATTCCCACAGGAATCTAATAAGCAGCAAAAAAAAAGGATGTGGGGGTGTTTGTATGCAATTACATTTATATGTAAAATGTCACGTTCACATTTATTAATAACATTGTGAAGATACTATTCTTCCTGTGTATTTGACACTTCCACAGATGACATAATCTTATCGGATAGGATAACGTGACTCTCACGTTTATAACTAACACTGCCAAGCCGCCCCGTCTATATTGGGTGCTAAGTAGACGCGTTTGTAAGCCCTATATAGAAATAAACCTGCATTTTGTTTTGGATGTCTCTTGAGAAATGCACGACTCAAAATATCTGTGTCAGACTGCAATTTTTGTGGCTGAACTTTTCCACGTACGTTTGAGAAGCAAAATGTTTTAAACTCTAAATCATGCCATATGTGTGTGGCAAAGTCCAGCTGAATTTCATGTGTCTTTTGCTGTTCTGTCTAAGCAGTTTTGTTTAGAGGGATCAACACGTCCGTGATTTGAATGTAAAATATCAGACTGGTGAAAAAACTAAAAACTATTTTTTTAGGAGTTTATACCATACTTGCCTACTTTCCTGGTATGTCTGTGAGATTCCTGAATTATTGGGAGACCTCCTGTACTCACGGAAGCGCCATCAAATCCAGAGCCAGATTTAGACCTCATGGGGCCCAAGGCAAGATACTGGTTTGGGGCCCCCTCCCTGAAAAAATCCATAGCACTATAGTTTTTAGCATAACATATACCCCTATTCAGGGGCTGGCCGGCAGACTTTAGCCCAGGGGGGCAAGCACATAGCACTGGCCCATAAGTAACGGAACATTTTAAAAGGTTGGTCTCACCGACGGCCTTGGGAGGGCCCTCTGGGTTGCCTAGGTTGCCTAGTGGTAAATCCGGCCCTGATCAAATCTCCCGGAAATGGATGGGGCATAATGACGCTGATTAATCCAACAACACTTACCCCCCCCATCTTGACACCGAAGGACCCCTTCCTGACGAGGATCGATGACAACTGATGTGGCAAGCGACTGGAAGCAATCCCGATGAATGGAGAACCCGCTGCGACTTCATGACGTCACTTACATCCGCAACGCTGTTATCGCTGCTGTTAGGGGAGTAATGTAAGTATGCGTCCATGTACAATGTACTTTACAAAGCGTTGTACATTGTACATGGACGCATACTTACATTACCCCCTTAACAGCAGCGATAACAGCGCTGCGGATGTGTGACCTCATGAAGTCGCGGCGGGTTCTCCATTCATCGGGATTGCTTCCAGTCGCTTGTCACATCAGTCGTCATTGATCCTCGTCAGGAAGGAGCCCTTTGGTGTCAAGATAGGGGGGTAAGTGTTGTCGGGGTAGTCAGCATCGATATGTTGACTACCACTGCCGGAACTGCACTCACTGGGCTAGAAAGAGCGAGTAGATATTGCGTGGTGAAGCCAATAGTGAATAGCCCACAGTCTCTCCCTCTTACATCTCCAGTACAGGATCAACCTTGTGTCTTCCTCTCCCCCACTTAGGAGCTGATTTATCAATGATAAATAAGCCCTACTGGGGCAAACATGGGGTTTTTAGCTGGCAATAGTGCTTTTATCTCTTTACGAAAGGCTTACCGGCGGAGATAACGCTGCGATCACCGGTGATAACCTCCTGCCAGCCGTGGCTTCCCCGTGCAAATTCTATTTCAGAATTACTTGATAAACAGTGCCAGTCTCTTGCTGCCTAGTCATTCTGAGACTTGTAGTGCCACAGCATCCGGAGATCCAACAGTGTCCAAGTCTAAGATAGGTTAAAAGGGTGACGGACAAGAAGGGAACTTACAGGAGTGGACTAAGAAATAGACAAGACAGGGACAAGCAAGAGGGACAGGACAACGGGTGACAGACAAGAGAAGGGCAAGAAACAAGAGATATAAAAAATAGGGTCAGGCAAGACACAAAGGAGTAAATGTATCAAGCTGAGAGTTTTCCAGCGGGTTTGAAAAGTGGAGATGTTGCCTATAGCAACCAATCAGATTCTAGCTGGCATTTTGTAGAATGTACTAAATAAATGATAGCTAGAATCTGATTGGCTTTTCAAACCCGCCGGAAAACCCTCAGCTTGATACATTTACCCCAAGGTTGTTTAATGGGTGGGTGTTATTGGGGTGGCAGTGACGAGTGTTAGGATTGCCCTATCTTAAGATTGTTATGCAAGCATCCTTTAAGTTCCAAATGTCTTTATTTAACTGCCCATGCAATTGTTTGTTTACCCCTCCTAAATACAGCTTAGTTATTTTACAAACGTCATTTCATCAGTGCCCAGACTGAAATATACAAACGATCCCATTCTGTCTGTGAGACGGATTACTACTGCCATTTAAAACATCACTAACAATTCATGTATTTTCAGAACATCTCTCTAATTCCAACAAGAGCCCGCGCCGTAGAGGAGGAGGAAGGGGGGGGGGGGGTGTAATATTGGCTGGTATATAGTGCAAGTAAATTTCCTTTGGACATCGTAGATCTGCAATGCAGTTCTGGGAGGAGAGTGTGATGCACATCCGCTATCCCTTGTGTTTTACTGTGTGCCTGGGTGTCATATTTCCCACAGTAAAATCCATAGAACGACTGTGTGTGTGTGTGTGTGTGTGTGTGTGGCAGATTGCGGCCTCGGAATAAGACAACGCAGCCAAATAGTGGGTGCCCAGTGGACGCTGCACGGCGTGCCGATGCGAGAGGCCAGCTGACGTCAGCCGTTATAGGAAAAGCTGCCGAGCTGTGCAGCCCTATGGCACGACTCAGCTGCGGATATAAAGCCTCTGCTGTCAGCAATAGAGTTATTTACTTATTATCATTCCGCAAAACTCTCAGAAAAATAAATCGAGTCCTACGTACCTAGTTACAAACCTGTTTCCCAATTCATTCCTTGTGCATAGATTTATTGCTTGTGACAAGGACACCTGCTTCCAAGGACATCACAACGCAGACGTATGCTTAGCCTAGGAGAAACAGGAAGGCAGAGTGTTCATATCGAAGGGGACTTAACAGATAAAGCAATTATAAGTGTTTGTGCCTCTAACGTGGAACTCTAACTGTTCACCACCTAGTTTTTATAGTTGATTGTCGGTTAAAAAATAATTAAGGTACTTTTGAACTACTGTACCTAAATGCAAATTAAGGGGTAGATTTATGAAATATAAAAAGGAAATGTGAAAGTCTGATTCTAGCTATAATTCTCTAGAATGTACTAGATAAATGATAGCTAGAATCTGATTGGTTGCTCACAGCGCTGGGGTCATGAGTTCAATTCCCGACCATGGCCTTATCTGTGTGGAGTTTGTATGTTCTCCCTGTCTTTGCGTGGGTTTCCTCCGGGTGCTCTGGTTTCCTCCCACACTCCAAAAACATACTAGTAGGTTAATTGGTTGCTAGCAAAATTAACCCTAGTCTCTTTCTCTCTCTGTGTGTGTGTGTGTGTATAGTAGGGATGGGGCAGAGACCGATGTGAATGAGTTCTCTGTACAGCGCTGCGGAATCAGTGCCGCTATATAAATAAATGATGATGATGATGATCTACCCCTAAGACTAAATCGGGGATTGAATTGATAACCAGACCATAGAACTTCCTCATTAGATTGTCAGCTCTAGTACTACCTGGCTAATCATCACACACTTCACACTCTAATTATGCCAGAAGTGCCCACCACACATTATATCACGAATGGCCCCACATATCTCTCTAACAGTACTCCAGTAATTATAGCTCCCATATTGATTATACCAGCAGCGCCTCATACATTAATTATACCATCTGTTTCCTACTACATTGATTAAACCATCAGTGGTTCACACATTGATTATATCATTAGAGCCCAACACTGATTATACCAGGAGTATCCATATTGTGGTTATCTTGTATACCAGCAATAATATACAGCCACATAGATGCCATTTATGATGTCAAGATTCAAATGCCACATTTAATGCCCAGTAACATCTAACATCCAGTGATAATGTTCAGTGAGATTTAATATCCAACAACAATACCCATTAATATGTCAGACAGACCAGGCTGCCGTTAGTGCTTTCCGTGCCAGGGCCAATTTTTAGTTCCAGTCCAGCCCATCAGTAATAATTATGGCCAGTTAGATACCCTATAAGGTGCCCTTTAGTTGTCAGTGGTGGCAAATAAGATGCCCATTAGTAGCCAGTAAAGGTAGTATGCCCAATAGCAGTGATGGGCAGTAACAAGCGGCCCCGCTATTTACCCACCTGCCGGAGGCACGAGGAGTAGCCTCCGGCCGACCCGCTTGCCCATTTTTGTCCTTGATACTTTTTTTTTCTAATAAAGATACTGTGTCAATATAAGAAGATTTACAGCAGCTTCCTTTGGACGCTGTGAGCTCGGTCACGTGCTTGTTACATCCCGCGTTGCTTGTCGGCGGCGGAGGAGCCGCAGCAGCGCCCCTGCACGAGAAACCTGTGATCAGTAACCAGGAGGAGCCGAGGATTAGCTCGCCATTACAGAGACACAGGAGGAGATAGTTCTCTTACAGAGGATAGTCAATGGCCTAGGCTAGCTTCTGGCTCAGCCTCCGTATGTCTTAGGAAGACAGAGGACCCTTGTTTTATAGAAGAGAATATTTCCTTTCACGTGTTTCAAGAATTGATTCTAAGATTTCCTGGATGATATAAAAATAAAAACATAGTAAGCTCAGCATTAACCAAATAATCACAACCCTTACATAAGTCTAACATTAACAGATGTACTGATTTTAAACCTACAGCAAGCCCTTACCATTATCATTATTATAATTATTATCCTTTATTCCTAAAGCACTGACACATTACACAGCAATGTACATGGACGGGATCATGACACAAAGTACATACAATGACCTGAAACAGAAGGTAAAGATGGCCCTGCCCCAGTGAGCTTACAATCTAAGAGACACAAGTCCTATCTCGTTCTCCAAAATTAAATCAGTGCTTAACACAGCTTTGGTTTTGCCAGACAGCGGGCAACACGGCAATTTTGAAATAAAGAAGGGGTCAGGGGGCACGTTGTGGAGGCCTGGTGGTGTCACAAGGGGGCGTGTCCATGTGGGATATAGCCACACCCTCTGATGGCATATCTAGAGCCTTTAAAACAGTTCCCTACCCTAGCGCTGCCTCACGTATTAGTATGCGCTGTGCAGAGCGGCACCGAGCTGTCAGGGCGGTGGGCCGTTCCCCCCAGAATTGGGGGTGTGCTGCTTAAATTAGGATGTAGGAAGCACGGTTATACAAGAAAAAGTATATTAATCTTAACGCAATCTTCATTTTGGTATGCCCTAGCATATTTTAGGACATAATTGTAAGTTACCCCTTGTGGCCCACTAATGTCTTAAAGATACCCTTCTTATTTGGTACACCCCCCCCCCCCCCCCCACACACACACACAGATACATACAATTACAATTTTAGCTTTATAGTTTTCTTTAGTTTCATTTTTAGTTTAAAAAGTGACAAAATTTCTAGCTTTCTACTCTTCATTAATATTTGGATGTGACATTCAGGTTAGGAATTATATTCAGTGATATCAGGTGCGCTGGACGCATCTCCACGGAAACGATTGGCGCCTGTATAGGTGACAGTATTAGAATCATGTCATCTCCATGGAAACCATCTCTCTGCACAATATGAAAGATCAGAGAAACGATTTGATGATGGGAAACGTATATGTGTAAGGAGAAGTGACCCAGCGGCACGCTGGCAATGTGTCGGAACAGATTGAATTACTAAGAAAAATTGGAAACAAATGGAGGCCTACGCAAGGACGTAGCTGAGATACAACTGAGAGCAGCGGAAAATGGGTTATTATTTTTTTTATACGTTAGAGAAGCAGCGGATACCAGATAGAGACATGAGAGTAAGGAACAGATGAACGATTCTCTAGGAATTCAGTTCACAGAAGGAATTCACTCTATGAGCCAATTGGTTCTAATTTTACCCAATTGATTAAAAAAAATTGTTATCACTGATTCAAACAAAGAATTGATTTAAAAGATGTTTTAAATGTATAAAAGGTTGTTTATAATGTAAGTTTGTTTTTTAACGATTTTTGTTTTCGTGGACTTTGTTGTTTGAAACAATGGGGTCTAGTTAGTCAAAGGTAGTTAAGCCCTAAATAATGTGAAAATGGGAGTTTTGACAGGATTTAGGGTTTTTCCCTATTTACCAAAGCACTTGGCCAGAGAAGACAATCCCTGGCAGTCGCACAGGATACCAGGACTGGCGACTCCTCTTACCGCCGAGTGTCGTTTAGTCGGCCCACCGACATTTTCTTAACATATTGGCCAAAAAAAGATTTTCAATCGCTGTGATAAGCAGTGATCGAAAATCTTATTAACATAGAGGTCTTAGTAAATATTCCCCATTATTTTAAAACACATCTTTGTTCAGAATTTCCTTATTCCTCGGAGCACTACCCCCTCTCCCATAACATAACAGCTAATTGGAATTCCTATGTAAAAAAACATGAAAGTGGTATTATGTATCAGTCTATACATATGGAATAAGAGTGGATACTGAGTTAGAACCATCATAACAGGGGCAAACGCAGGATTTGTAGAGGGGGGTTCCCACACTACCCGCCAGTGGGTGTGACCAGCATGCATGATGGCGTGGCTATAATTTTAGACAGTGCTTGGCTGCTCTCCAACTCTTCCTATCCCCATAATATACATGGGCAATGCTGCGTGTACTACTGTTAGGTGCACGCAGCTCTCTTTTCGAGCAGAGCCGTGTGAAACGGGGGCAGGGTCCAGCCACCTCAATTATACAGTGTCCCAGAGTTGAATGGGGGTTTCCATGCACTAGGAACCCCCCCCCCCCCCTTCGGTTTGCCTATGCACTATGTTTGGCATTGGAAGCGGGTGACGAGAGGCAACTTGTGAAATTCAGTGCAGTTTGAGAATTTGCGCCACAAATGCGATTTTTCATATGTCTCTAATAGCGATGACTTTTTAAGAGCTCAAGTTAATTCCAAAACTCTCAGCCTTGTATTCTGCTTAATTCCACAGAGCCTGCGTTATCCTAGGAGTGATATTCCTGCTGTCATCGCTCTGCATCGTGGTGAAAGCTATCCATGACCTTTCCGTCCGGATGCTCCCAGAAGTGGTAAGATATGTTTCCCAGCTTATGAGATTAATCTGTCCAGTACGGTCACTGTGTCTCTCTTCTTTAACAATGACAGTATACCTAGGTGCTGACCAGAGAGGGTACAGACAACCAGCACTGTGTATACCATCAGTCAGATTGTTATTCCACTAAAGCAGCTGTAACAGACCAAAAAAATCTAGAACTCCCAACTGTCCTGATTTTGGTGGACTGTCCCACTGTCCTGTCCATCATTTAAATTGTCCAGATCAGTGGAGGAATTTTTTTTTTAATTAATGTAATTAAAAAAAAAATGTTTTGTATTAATGTATTGATGGCCATTTTGTTACAGCGCAGCCTCCTGGTCAGGAGGAGAAGTGCTCTGAGGGAACAACCTGCACAGAAATTATTCCTTCCCCTGAAGATCCTGCTGATCTTATGGCAAAAATTCAATATATTCTGTGAACACATGCGAGGGTCTGGGGGGTTAAAATTAGGTTGTTAATATTTCAGGATGACTGAGTGGTTGTTTTGGGGTCAGTGAGGGTCAAGTTATTTGTGAGTGCCTAGGGTATTTAGGCTGCCTGTGTGGGGGTTTTGTGGTGATGAGGCATTTCAGGTGTGTGTTTAGGTGTTATGGGGGTAACTTGAAGTGATTTCGTGTGAGGCTTAAGGTGATCTGGGTGTTTTGGGGTTATTTGAGCAAGACACACCCACTTCTCGCAAAAGACATGCCCACTGAGCGGTACGAGACACGCCCCTCCATTTCAGGTATATCGGTCACCTACACACACATAAACCTCTCAACATTCAGAATCACAAAACTGGGACAAAATAAGCCCCCGTCCACTGTTCCATCTACACTCTGCCCACCAATGCTCCATTTTAGGTAAACCTCATCCACTTTTGGTCAAGTCCCCCCCCCCTATCACTTTTGCAGGATGTCCCCATAAAATTGTGACAGTTGGGATCTATGCTCACAGTGGAGGCAGCCATTTTTGTAGGCTCAAACCACATTCATGAGAATGCAGCCAATCAATTCACTAGAAACTAGTGACATCACCAAGGCCTGGGGTGCACTTGGCTCCGAGTGAATTGATGGGATGAACGTTGGTGCAGCACAGATAACATGGCGTCCAACTGGAGATGCTCACTGACCCCCGTGAACTGGTTTTGGTTTTGGATCTGGATTAGCTTCGTGTTTTGGTTTTGGTTTTGGCAAAACTGCCCTCTTGTGTTTTGGTTTTGGATTTTTTAGAAAAATTGCTAAAATATGCTAAAATCACGTAATTTTGCTCTTTTTTTGTTCCTACATTATTATTAACCTCAGTAACACTATTTCAAGTCATTTGCAGTCAATTTTGACCACCTCACAGGTCACAATATTATTTTCATACACTTTTGGACAAATACTGCAGCGACCTGGCTGGATGGTAAGCGACAGAGCAATGACACAAACACACGGCAGTTCCTAGCACATCTAGGACACATTGGCACACAGCAGAGGCAGGAAAGAAAAATGGGGGTTCGCCCTCCCTCCCACCCTCCGTGATGTTGGATTTTAAAAAGGAATTCAAAACTCGCGAGATCCGACGATGTAACAATGACATTTTGCCTCGTTTTTTAATTCCGAGGGCGCGCGAAAGTACCAAACCGACTCGGCTTGGTACTCAGATCCCCTAAGTTCAGGTGTGTTCGGTTCTCGAGGAACTGAGCCTGAGCATCTCTACTTCCAACACTGTAGGTGACTGGTCCTCTTTAAATACACTGAACATTTATTTTGAAAACAAAATGAGCTGTGTTCATTAAAGAAGTGGTTTTTGCACCAAAATGTATTTCAGTTTCCTCTCTCGTGACTGTAGTGTAGCAAAATTGCTTTCAAAAAATTGCTTCTCTATCACATTTATCATCATTAGTTGTCACCAATGATTGTTGGTTTTTTTTTACTAAAAAGTTGCCAAAACTAAGAAGAAAGAAAGATGTTTTCAGTCACGGGTGTCACGTACTTGCCTCTTTTTTTCCCTCCCCTCCGGACGATTGTGAAGGGGGAGGTCAAAGAGGCAAGAGCAGGGAAAAGCACCATCGCGACCCTGCTCCCGCAGTGCAGTTCTGTGATTCGCTTCACCGCAAAGTGTGGGGCGTGTCCACGATGACCCAAATCGCTGCAAATCTTTTCATCACAGCCCCACCCACTTCTTAAGAAAATAGGGCGGGGTCAGACATTAATCAAAATATTCAGAAAATATCTTCTGTTTCTGTCGGCTGCAATTCATGGCAGATTGTAGCACAAGAAAAACATTCCTTTGTGACTATACTCCGCCCAGCACATGTTAAGATGAACGCCTCCGTTTCCCTCTCAGGGGAACCCTAGATTTGCAGAAAAATCGGAAGAGGTGAATGCGCGCCACAAAAGTGTTAATGTCACATCAAAGTTCAGCCACCTATCACCATAAAGTCACCTCATTATTTAAATAATTTCAATCATCCTGCTCCTGAAATATCTTTTTTGCACTGTTCCACCAAACCTGGCGCACTTACTTCGTACTTGGCAAAAAATGCTGACTCCTTCCAGGGGAGGGCTGGCAAATTTTAGCCCCGGGGGCAAGACTCAACTCAGCAGCCTATTTTAATGGGGAAAAAATGCAGGTGGCCAAGTGACCCAAACCAAGGTAGCCTACTATGGTACCGGTCGGGGGGCATATGCCCTCTGCCACACAGCACAGCCTGCCCCTGACTCCACCCAACATTCCTGTTGGCAGGTGGAGACTTCTATTTCTCCAGGAAATGTCGCCATCTTCGGCGCGCACCTGCGCAAATCATGCAGACGTTCTCCCCTTGTTTTCCTCCCACATTCCAAAAACATACTGCTCTACCTTTGAGAATATTTCCCATAGTGATCGAATTAATTCCAGTTATTTAAGATGTGGGTAGAAAGTGATTCTTCTTGTTTGGGGAGGGGGCGACAATTACCTTGACATGAACTGTATGTGATTATATCATCTGCAGCCGCCAGAATGACTCTGTCCTCCGCTCCGTCAGTGTCATCTGAATGTGCCACGTTTATTACATTTTAGCTAATTGGGAAAATGAGGAAGACAAAAAAAGGAAGTGACTCAAGAACCAGATTATCTATTTGTGACATTGGTTTATAAGCCACATGAAAACGAGGCTAATTGCATTTCCTGGGCTCAGCATCAGATGCTAATTAGTGTTTTAATGCAAAATGGAATTAAACATGGAGCAGGAACAAATATTTCTGTATGTTCATTATACATCTAGTCTTTTTGCAATTAACCACATTAGCTCTAAACCCAAACTAGATGAAAGCATTGCCACCGATGCAATGAGCAGCCTATCTGGCTGGAATGGTAACATGATTATTAAAATGCATCATCATCAATGCAAACTAGATTGTTATGTTCAAAAGGTAAATGATAGAGATCCTTGGACCTATGGGTTTAGCTGTCTCGTTACGTCACAGCTCCCCCACCTGGTGAGGAGTGGGTATGATGTAGATTGTGGAGCGGCTCTATCACGATGCCCAATATATTTACATACGGGGGTGGGGGGGGACTTTTTCCCGGTGATGTCTCCTGAATGGAGATTGTTTTGTACACTTACTAGGCACTATGTACAGGGGCCAACGCAGGATTTGTAGAGAGGGGTCTCCATGCCACACCGCCAGTGGGCGTGACCAGCATGCTTCGGGGCGTAGCTATAATTTTAGCCAGTGCTTGGCTGCTCTCCAACTCTTCCTATCCCCATCATATACACGGACAATACTGTGTGCACTACTGTTAGGGGCACACAGCTCTCCCTTTTCGAGCAGAGCCGTGTAAAGCAGGACATACCTCCCAACTGTCCCTACAATCAGGACAAAGTCCTGACTGAGTGTGTCAGAACAGTTGACAGACTGTCCTGCACTCTCCTACCTGTTCTTGCTGCTTTCAATACCTGTTGGGGAGAGATGGCTGTGAACAGTGCAGACAGAAACGATCTGCACACAATCTGCAAAGTGGCTGGTCCCGGGGCAGGGTCCATCCACCTCACGCATTCAGTACCCCCGGAGGAGGGATTCTAGGCACTAGGAACCCCCCCAGGCACTAGGAACCCCCTTCCCCTCCCCTTCCCGGTTCGCCTATGATGTAACTACTACTAAAACCCAATGTTATAGGGTCATTTTAACATGAGGACACCATCGGTGTTTAGAGATGTCCAAATTATTCGATTTGGTTCCAAATTCAATAGATTTTTGGGTTTGACTGCCGTGGTCAACCTGCCCGTTAATGGTCAACCTCAAAATCAAGTTTGCAGTTTGAAGATCGAGTTCACAGCTTGCTGTTTAATTAAAAAAAAAAAGGCAAAAAAACCCAACAAAAAATAATACAATCTGGTCTCACTGCAACAGACTTTCCCCATCTCCTTTCATCCTCTTCTGGTTTCATTTGGATTTTCCTCCAGGTTTCTCCTCTGCGACCTTCACCCATTGACAGGTTTCTAATATTACTTTCCTCAATGACCTTGCAAAATATGACCCTTTCCCCTCGCACACCTATCACCAGTACCTACAAATACGTCCTTTCTCCCAGTCCTCTGTTACCAGAATCTCTGCCAGGCCATTACCGGCATTTGAACACCACTGACCCCTCTTAAAGGGTTCTCTGTTTTACCAAACAATGTTATCCTCCACAGGATCAGAGAACTCCTCACACAAATGCTCCTGGGAAGGGACCTCATTGAGAAGCTCGATGCTGAAGACTGGTCAGATATTTGGGCCTGAGTAGTGAAATCCTCAATTAGCATCCGAATCAAGGAGAATGCTTATACGCTTCTGTACCGATGGTACCAAGTCCCAATGAAACTACATAAGATCTTCCCCAATGCGTCTCCCCTTAGTTGGAGAAATTGTCATACTCTTGGCACATTCCTTCACATTCGGTGTTTCTACCCGGTCCTATGGAGATTCTGATAACATGACGCATAGGGGGAGATTTAATTATATTATTACCGTTACTACAGTAATTTCAATGCTGATTTTTGCTCACAACTCCCTATTTTTTATATATATTGTTTCATATCCTCAGTGATTGTTCTGTGTTCACTTGTATAGTAATTGTTTGTACTTGTTCTCCAACTTGATGGTCAAAATAAAATATTATTTAAAAACAAAAAACATAATAAACTATAAATAGAATAAACTATAAAAATTTTGACTGTTCTAGCTAAAAGGGCTTTGCCCTATACATCAAGGGGTGCTATCAACAGCCTCCGCTGGCGATAGAAAGCTGCCAGCTATTTGACAAGGATTTTGGCGCGAACAGAAGATAATGAATGGAAAAAAATATGTTTTTTGATTGGTTAAAACATTTCTTAATTTGACAATAGCTATATTTATTTTGTTTAGAATTTCATTTTTGTTATTATTTTTTTTTAAAATAGTGGAACTGAAAGCCCAAATCTGACAATAGGTGATTTTCTATTGCTCTGTGTGTTTGGCCCATAAGTATTTCCATATAGAAGCTGACAGTCTGTGTCCTGGTGTCTTTATATGGTCACTGGAATTCTTGGCGATGTCTGTTATCCTTTTAATTTACAGGAGGCGTCCATTATCATCATCATCATAATTTATTTATATAGCACCACTAATTCCGCAGCGCTGTACAGAGAACTCATTCACATCAGTCCCTGCCTCATTGGAGCTTACAGTCTAAATTCCCTAATATAGACACACACTCACACACAGACAGGCAGAGAAGGAGACAGACAGAGAGAGAGAGAGACTAGGGTCAATTTTTGATAGCAGCCAATTAACCTACCAGTATGTTTTTGGAGTGTGGGAGGAAACCGGAGCACCCGGAGGAAACCCACGCAAACCCAGGGAGAACATACAAACTCCACACAGATAAGGCCATGGTCGGGAATCGAACTCATGACCCCAGTGCTGTGAGGCAGAAGTACTAACCACTAAGCTGCATTATTCCATATAGATGTATTGTCCGTCTCCCTTAAAAAAAAATACAAGTGAAATGTTAGTCAATGACTCTAATTCACCTATTTATAGGCAGACATACAGTATACATTACTTAGTACGCGAGATCTTATCCCCACTTTTGCAGAGGTCTAAGAATCGATGTATCATGTAACTAGTCTTATATTACAGCCCCCCCTGCTGGTGACTAGACACTATTACCGCTGCTCTTGCTGGCATTAATATGTGACAGGGAGGATGGAGTTAATCCTTTGCCTTTGTTTTAATATAGCATATTTCTCTCATGGGACCGAAAGCTCTTTACAATACTGAGAGAACGGCGGCCGCTGTCCTGGGTGCACTCAGCAAGCCACTGTTCCCTTTCATCTGCTCCGTTAATGGCTTCTTTGCAGAGGTTACAATCTGATTTCATGGCGTCTGTGACCCAGAGGACATTGAGTGTTGTCCAAGGTCACTGTAAAAAGCAACACGATGCTGAGAGTTTTGGGGCATTTTTATAAGGACTATAGGTTTTGTAATTGTTTTTTTTATTTAATTATAACATTGTACAATACAGGGCAGTGTGTGCAACCATCGGATGCCATACATTAATGTGAGCCTTAATATGATTCGTGCAATGCAATGGAATTTGAGATGACAGTAAAATGTAATTACATTACATTACATAGGTCTTACAGTGGTACAGTGTATTTTTACAGATGAAGGTTACCAGCATCATACTAATTTGAGGAAGCTCTAATTAAAATATATTTTAAAAACCCCAAACCCTTGCAATGTCTCCGTTTCGTATGATATATTGTGCCAGTGTGTCTGGTACGTTGGCTCCGTACAGATAGTCACTATATTTGCTCTCATTTTCAATTGCAATATCTGGGAAGATAAACCAGTTTATAGCTCTTGGATGAGGGAATGTCAGACCACCTCCAATATTTAGCTATTGTCAAATTATCTTATAAAAATGTGGTCTGGATGAGTACTTGCTCTGTGTCTGATTAAACTGAAGTCCTTATTTTAAAGAACTGTTGGGTCGGGGCAACACGGTGGCTTAGTGGTTAGCACTTCTGCCTCACAGCACTGGGCTCATGAGTTCAATTCCTGACCATGGCCTTATCTGTGTGGAGTTTGTATGTTCTCTCCGTGTTTGCTTGGGTTTCCTCCCACATTCCAAAAACATACTAGTAGGTTAATTGGCTGCTAACAAATTGACCCTAGTCTGTCTCTGTCTCTGTGTGTGTGTGTGTGTTAGGGAATTTAGAGTGTAAGCTCCAATGGGGCAGGGACTGATGTGAGTGAGTTCTTTGTACAGCGCTGCAGAATTAGTGGCGCTATATAAATAGCTGATGATGATGTTTTGGTAAATCCTGTGTATAAATGTTAGTTGGGTTCGTTAGTTACCAGCGAATACATTTAATTGTATTGGTATCTTTTGGACTTTCTCCCAATTCTCATCACTTATGAGGCCTACCTCATCCTCAAACAGGGAGGTATGGCTATATCCCACTAACAGCGCTTCAGGAGGGGGAGAGGGGGTTGTACGAGCAGTACGGGGGAAGGGGGGCTGGACCTGTTCTACTAAAAAATAGAAGTAGCAATTAGGTAAAGTTAGACCTTCTAGACCGAATTTCAAAAGGTGATCTACCTGAGTCTAGGTATTGAGCCGCTCAAATCAGTTTGGATAAAAGGTTACATATTTGTTTAAATAAGATCTTGGGGACAAAAACTGGGGAGTTGATAAATATAATTTAAATGCAGGATTTTTGACCAAATTAATTCTACCCACTAAAGATAGTGAGAGTTTGTCCCTTTAATATACTCAATAATTAAAGGAATAATATATTCCATTGCATCCAAGCTTACTGTGACCCCTAGATATTTCAATTGACCTTGGTACACTAGTTGGTGAGGATGTGCTGATGTTCAGAGGTTTTCTGTGTCTTTTTGGAACAATACCAAGATGTGCCAGCTGATTTCAATCCCTGAGAGTTCCACATAAAGGGCTCACCGTGTATGTTCCCATAAACTTCACATCAACCTTAGAATTCTAAACATTTGCATGCAAATAAACACACGGAGACATGTATAAGTTATTAAAAATTGCCAGAACTTTTATTATGATTTTGTATTAAACTAAAACCTATGATGGCGGAGAAAGGGCACTGCGAGACAGCTCTCAAGCTGATAACACTATCACATGGGGACTGGCGCAAACCGCCGTAAGTCCACAAACCAAAGGGAACAAATCCCATCGCCACTTGCGCTGAGTTGGCGTCAGAGTGACTGCCCCTTTCAAACTCACGCTGTCCTCCCTCACTGAGCCGGACAGGGACCCTCCTCACCGAAGGACCAAAAAAGGAGTTACTGGTGCCTCTAAGGGGACAGTGACCTGCGACCAACTACCTGTGCGCCCACTAATCAGCCGCTGAACGCAGTGCCTTCCTACCGCTAACGTTAACACATAAGTACTCAAACTGAGGAGTGGGTGGGTGGGATCTCGTGCTGCAGAGTGAAGCAGACCAGGAAGTACATCCTACTATATTCAATGAAGGTCCCTCCCACAGGAGCTGCCATTGGTCGTTCCCAACCCTATGTTAACCCCTTCAGGTAAGTGTTCAGCTTGCTACAAACACTGTCGCCCTTTAAGTGCGTTCATCCTAAAAGCCTCACTTGTCAAACAAATCGATAGCTGCAAATCTGAGTTTTTTTTTACAGAGGCCTGGGGGTCAACAATGTGCACTAACATTTCATCAGCATAAAGGGAGATCTTTTCCTCCATCCCTCCAATTTCAAGGCCTATAAGTCCGAGATTGCTTCGCACCCTTCGCTGAAAGAAAGAAGTAGATATTTGATATCCTAAAATGTGTCTTTTGGATTTGTGTACAGAACTCTGGTCCAATACAAACAGTTTGGCCCAATGCCCATTTTCTTCATGGTCACGGAAAGTCCCATTCGCTAGCGTTCTACGCCTTGCGGGCAGTGGTTGCGCTTGTGCCACACAGCGCTGGGGTCATGCTCCAAGCAGGGACCGATATTCTTTGTACAGCGCTGCGTAATTGGTGGCGTTATATAAATATACAATAATAAAGTCTTGGCATCATCCGGGGAGGAATGATTTATGAACCTGAATTATTATGTTGGACGTGAATATTCGTGTATAATTTCCTACTCTGCTAGTGTCTGTGGATCTGCCAATCCTAAACTCTGCTTGGTCTTGTGTATATAGTTCTACATAGGCAGCACGGTGGCCTAGTGGTTAGCACTTCTGCCTTACAGCACTGGAGTCATGAATTCAATTCCCGCCTATGGCCTCATCTGTGTGGAGTTTGTATGTTCTCCCCGTGATTGCGTGGGTTTCCTCCGGGTGCTCCGCTTTCCTCCCACACTCCAAAAATATACTAGTAGGTCAATTGGCTGCTATTAAATTTCCCTTAGTCTCTCTGTCTGTGTGTATGTTAAGGAATTTAGACTGTAAGCCCCAATGGGGCAGGGACTGATGTGAGTGAGTTCTCTGTACAGCGCTGCGGAATCAGTGGCGCTATATAAATAAATGGGGATGATGATGGTGATGATAATCATTTCATTAGAATTTTGGCAAGTACATTTAGAAGTAAAACGAGATGAAAGGACACATGTTTAGAGGGACCCTTCCCTGGTTTGAAAATGAGAATTGAATATTTCAGTTTTGGGTCTGTTCATTTTCAAATCCTACTCACGCATTTCACTCATTACACAAATCACTAGTCCTGATTTTCATACTTATTTGTTGGCTGCAAGAACGTACCATCTTTCTCCTGAATGAATCGCTGTTTGCAATTAAGCGTAGGTTACTGTTGTAAGATATTAAGGAAAGACCATTGTATAAGAGGTGAAATAGGTCATAATTTGGTTTTCCAATTAGTCGCATATAGGGTCTGATTCGAATCGGAATGCAACTTGCACATAAGTTGCATTTTAAAAAGCAAGCACAGAACTTGAGAAAATGAGGAAAGAATGTAAGTAAAGGAACGGAGAGTGAAGGGGGACAGAGTGTGAGATACTGAAGGGGGGGACAGAGAGAGATGCTGAAGGGGGGGACAGAGTGAGATGCTGAATGGGGGGGACAGAGAGAGATGCTAAAGGGGGAGACAGAGAGAGATACTGAAGGTACTTCTCTGTACAGCACTGCGGAATTAGTGGCGCTATCATAGGCAAACCGAGGGGGGGGGGGAGGGTTTCCTAGTGCCTGGAAACTCCCTCCAAGCCTGGGCCTGGACCCTGCCACCGCTTCACACAGCTCTGCATGAAAAGGGAGAGCTGTGTGCACCTAACAGTAGTGCACGCAGCATTGCCCATGTATATTATAGGGATAGGGAGAGTTGGAGAGCAGCCAAGCACTGTCTAATATTATAGCCACGCCCCCATGCATGCTGGTCACGCCCACTGATGGCGTGGTGTGGAAACCACCCTCTACAAATCCTGCGTTTGCCCTGGGCTATATAAATAGCTGATGATGTTGATCCTGTACATAGGGCTCCACCTACCATAGTAAAAAGTGTTTCCATGCTGATCAGGGCCGGCCTGCTGGCTCTATGGAAGGGTACACAAAGAAAACAGAATGACCTCCTCCCAGAGGCTACAGGCCCATGCTGAAAATGGGGCTGGAGTAGGAGGGGAAATGAAATCCTCCAAAGTCTATCGGATTGTATGTGCTGCCTGGTTAGTTAAATTGATGTAATAAATCAGAAGACTTTATGACGTATTTGTATCTCTATATTAATAGAAGTAAACACATGTACTGGGACAACGGACATGTCACTATAGATCTGTACTTATTACTTGGTCTCTATAGAACCAGGGAGGAAATAAAGTACCCAGATCACATCCCGGATTTGGCTGCTGACTCCGCTAGAATTGAGAATGGATAGAATGCCAGGCGGTTGTACAATGAATCCCTATTAAACCTGGCAGTCATTAATAATGAGTTATTGTGACATAATTTCAGAGCCTGACTGGTATTTAAAGATTGATGATACTGTGAGATTTAATCAAGGATCTGTTGTGGTTTCTCATTACCGTTGAATAATGTTGGTTCAATTTAAATGTGAACAAATCTTTTATGAAACCGGCCTCTAGAAACCATTTATATTTTGGGCAAAATATAAACAGTGATTTATCTGACTGTGCATTGAAGCGGATACAATGTTTCATGTAACAAAGATCTTAAGATATTAAACTAGCAAGATTTTACTCTACAAGTCAGATAAAGAGATCAGAAAATGATTACTGATTTTTATGTGGATGATTTGGAAAATCAATCTAATTTGTAGTTGTGTTGTGCCTTAATATGATGGCTTGGTTAAAGAGAAGTAAGGCCACACGTTTACATTAATAGTCATCAAAGGCTGTGCATTATTGAGCTGAACTGCAATATTTACACTAAATATGCTCATCTTGATCTTCTATCACTCATCGGCAGCAGTGTGCCGTGTTGGGAGTGAGGTATTTCTCCAACAGAGCAAAAACAATGTGACTGACAGTTTTGCAGACTTGTCACAGTAGCTCAAATGACTGCATTCTCAGCTTAGAGATGTGGGATTGGTTACATTTCTAACAATCATATGATAAAGAACATACTGCCTGAAGACAAGACATCTCAGTGGAACGTAGTATAATGTTGTGTAGAAGTCACGTCTCTTGTAGGGATCTCTAGAAGTTTATTAAGATCTGTCCTCACCCCCTGCACACAAGCAAGGCTTTTGTCACACACCTTAAGTAATATTTTCTCTTAATATTCATAAAACATTCAGTCTTAACCCAAGAAGTAATAGGGAAGGGGTAGGCACTAGAGTTCGGTGCTTGGGTGTAGTCATGCTTCGGAGTGGGAGCCCAGCATAGAATTCCACAAGAGCATCTTATCACCCTAGACCCTTTGCTCTATGGAGTATCCACAGGGGTGGAACTAAAATATCAGTTTGATTGGGAGGAACCGGAGCAATTTCACAGGTCAAACACCCATTTTTGCTGACAAAAGGGCCCCATAGTTCTGAAACTGTATGAAAATAAAAACCAAAATGGCGCTAACCTCGCTCAAATGTGCAAAGCTTCATTGGTAAATTAATGCTATAGTCGTCCAAATGAACTGTACTAGATGTGCATCATAAAACACCTAGATGGGACGAGAGGTAGGAAAATATGTGAAGAGGCGACCTGCAAAAATGTAATCCCTCCGACCGCTACCCTTAAAACATTTCAGTTTTTCTCCTAAAATACTGCTTGGTTTAGCATCATTTATGGCCACATTAATCGCGAGAGTTACTGAAAATCAGGACTGTTTTTCTTACATATGAATGAGGTAACGCCACCTGGTGGCACATCAGCAGGGGCAACGCAGGATTTGTAGAGGGGGGTTTCCGCACCACGCCGCCAGTGGGCGTGACCAGCATGCATGGGGGGCGTGGTTCTAATTTTAGACAGTGCTTGGCTGCTCTCCAACTCTTCCTATCCCCATAATATACATGGGCAATGCTGCGTGCACTACTGTTAGGTGCACGCAGCTCTCCCTTTTCAAGCAGAGCTGTGTGAAGCGAGAGCAGGGTCCAGCCACCGCAATTATACAGTGCCCCAAGCTTGGATGGGGGGTTTCTAGGCACTGGGAAACCCCCCTCGGTTTGCCTATGCGTCAGCTGATTTTGTGCCGCATCTTGGATATTTTGCGTGTTTTAAGTGACATTCAAAAAAACCTCAAATGTCTGACAGGTCACTATGGTTTTAGTGCAGATTTGCTGCTTCAAGCAATGTTAGTGAATGACCCTCTTTGAAGTAGATTTCTCAAACCTTCTTAACTGAAAAAGTGGAAGTGTTGCCCATAGCAACCAATCAGATTCTAGCTATCACTTAACTAGTACATTCTAGAACATGATAACTAGAATCTGATTGGTTGCTATGGGCAACACCTCCACTTTTTATTTTTAGAATGTTTGATGAATCTACTCTTTTGTGTTTTAGTTATAGCTTCTATTTTAGCAATTGTGACTTCTGTCTGATTGGAGAAATGAGTCACTTGCTGTATTTCCAGCCCAAAAAAACTGCAGAATTTGGGATTTCAGCTGCGCTTCTATTTGCATCGACAGTCTTTGTGTTGCTGTTTTGCACATTGTGCTGAGAAATTTCTAATAATCGTCTGTACTCTATATTCCTCCAAAGAGCTGCGCACTCAGTTCTAAAAATACAGAGTAAATCCTGAGAGAATGGAACTACTGTAGAATTTAATTTGGCAATGTAATTACTATTGCTCGCATGAAACGACCTTACTTAATCCATCAATGTATTATGAATGAACCAGGGATCAGCCTGTAAATTTGTATTTCCAATGTCAGGACCTGAAAACTCTCAGCAACCACAAAGAATGTGTAAGTCTGCTACTACGATTCAGTTTAATGCTCTTTTACCGCGGAGAGCATGTAAGTACACCGCTGTTATATTTCTGTGGAGCAGAGGGATGAACGTGAGGACCAATCAGACGCCTCAATCTCTGTGACTGTGGCTTATGATAGGTCCATCCGCTCACTCCCCCTGCACAATACCTGCAAAATGCGTTTTGGGGCCACACAAAAAAACAAAAAGAAACTGTAAGAAGCCCAATGTATTATGTTAGATTTAAACCAGGGATTCTCAATCATATTATAATATGTACCTCAGTATGATGGTAAATGTTTAACAGGTATCCTTTAAATTTTGTTTGTACAAAGTACCCACTAATGTTTATACATTTATATCAAGCCACCCCTTATGCATTTAATTGTTTGTTTTTTTAAAAACCCTTCTGAAAATTTGTTGTAACCTTTACTAATATGTTGAATGCTATTTTGAGTTATAATTAACTCCTTTGGGGGGAAAATAAAATGGGGCATATTTAAGACGCATCACTTAATATGAAAGATCCTCATCGTATTGATAAGGATTGAACTATCTAATATATATAAGCCTAGCGGCGTGCGTTAGTGTGTGTGTGTGTGTGTGTGTGTGTGTGTGTGTGTGGAAAAAACTATTTTCTCAGAAAGGGCTCATCCAATTGACATGAAATTTGGTATACTGACATTGTTTGACCAAAAAATTATAATAGTGAAGTCAGTTAACTTCCATCATCCCCCCTTCCCCCCGTGGGAGGGGTAGTAAAGGCTAAATTGGGACACGCAGGAGTTGTTGGAGCGGAAATCTGCTGTTTCACTGTTAACACTTTAATACTCTGATTGGTTACAGGGTTTTAAAGCCACGCCCACCTCATCACATGCCTGTCAGTGTAACGCGTTTTGTAGAATTTGTGCTATTTCTGTATTTAAACACACCTAGAAATGGAAACAAATGGGGGAAACATATAGGTAGAACTAGTATGAAAACCGGTAAAGTGAATCAAAATCCTAATTTACTTTGTAAAACTTGCCAAGTGTTGAAATAAGAACCTGACTCACCTTAGGTGACCGGATCATCAGCATTAAATCATTGTCTCACCCAGTCTGACACAGGGAATTTTAACAAATTTCTGGAGAAGTCTATTTGCAGACTGTAAGAAAAAGAGAAAGTCATTATTTTTAATAGGCTTCACTGACAAAAACAATATGGGGAAAGAAAATGATATCATAAATTACACCGTCATGTGACCTCTCCACGACTTTGCTGCATGACAGAAGCCAATTAAATTGCATTAAATTTCTGGTGATATATTTTGGAGACAGTTCTACTTTTCTGTTGAAAAATTTGTATGCTCTTCTCCAGTTCCACTCACGAGCTCTAGCCAGATCTAAAGGGTACATTAGCCTATTAAGTGTAACAAAAAAAAGTTTTTGTTCTCGCTAAGAATAAATATAAAATAGGGTGATTGTTCAGTGCTCACACACATAATAGGACACTTGGTAAACACTTGAAAAGCATCTGTCGCCTGTACATATTTCCCATTTCCTTGATTGATTGGGGCAAGGGACGTGGCCATCTCGTGATGGGGGAGTGGCCACACCCTGGGGGCGTGTCTAGTGGTTTTACCCACCTCCCTCCAAAAACCCATTTATTGTCGGTCACACCCCTTCACCCCTGCTCTACAGAGCAGCAGTGAGCAGGACGTAAATGTCATATTTGGGAAATAGATGTTCATGGGCGAGACAGAGCCCTCAAATTGGGTCTGTCCCACCTCAATCAGGACAGTTGGGAGCTATGCCTTTTGGATGTGATAGTTAGTGGACCTTGGAACACTGCAAATCCCATTATTCCATGTTCCCTTATTTTAATTATAATATTCTTTTTGCATTTTAGTTACTCCTCTTTAATAAATAGGATTATTATTATTTATTTATATATCAACAATGATATTACACAGAGCTGCAGAGAGAATATGTAATCGTTCACATCAGTCCCTTCCCCATCAGAGCTTACAATCTAAATTCCCCAACATACACATACACACACACACACACACACTATATGGGCCATTTTGTCAGTTAACCTACCAGTTATGTTGTGGCCTGTGGCACGCAGACGCGGGGAGGACATAGAAATGCCACACAGATGGGGCACAGGTCAGAATTGAACTCATGACCCCCCCCCAGTGCTGTGAGACAGCACTGCTAACCACTGTGCCAACACACTAACCGATAGAATACAACAAAATTGCATTTATGAGGCAGAAAAAGAAAAATGTTATTAAGTAATTGGCCAGTATTGGACAAGTAAAATCTGGGACTCTCCTTTCAAATAGGGACAGATGAAAAATGCATTCAGTGCTGTCATTAGTCCTCCTGGACTACTCCTGGATCCTGGGTGGAGGTGGGGCTTAATGACACAATTTGCATTGTCATAGCCACGCCCCCAATGCGTGATGACACAAATTGCATCATTGCAACAGCATGGGGTGGGGCCACGGTGATGACATCACTCCACCACCCATCCTCCACACTTGCTACCTGACCTCTGTGATCTCCCACAGGGGAGATGCAAACAGTTGGCAAGAATGATATTGGTTCACAAAATGGCTGCTTCCAGGGTGCACTTTAAGGACATTAAGGCCATTTACAGATATTAGTGGGTATTTGGAAAGAGATATATTGAGAAACCAGGCAGATAATAACATTACAGGGACAAACGGACGGGCATGAAATCAGATACACACCAGATCCCGAGTATTGATGGGAAACAACCATTTCCCCTCGTGAGAGGAATAGCAATGTGTATATAACAAACAAGGCGTTTTATCTTGGTCCGTGTGTTTATATAGAAGCCGGTGCCTAAACGTGGATAATTTAATTTATATGCTAATAAGTGAGTTTGATATATTTGCCGAAATTAGCACTCTATCCTTTGCACATATTAACAAGTCCTGGTTATTAGAGTGTCAGTAAGAATCAGCACATGGACGTGGGAGATGACAGTGGAGGGATATCACGTCCGGCTCGCCTGCATTATGCGGATCCGTAGTGTGAATACATTGAGAGCCAGATCTGTGAGGGGAATAGTAATTAGGGGTTAACCGTGCCCAGGACGACGAATCCATCTGTCCCCGGAGACCCGGTGAACAGCTGGTCGGTGAAATGGGAGGATAGTGAAGCAGACAGGTGCTTGTGTCCAAAAGAGGGACAAGAAACATATTATCATCATCATTTATTTATATAGCGCCACTAATTCCGCAGCGCTGTACAGAGAACCCAGTCACATCAGTCCCTGCCCCATTGGAGCTTACAGTCTAAATTCTCTAACACACAGAGAGAGAGAGAGAGACTAAGGGACATTTTTGATAGCAGCCAATTAACCTACCAGTATATTTTTGGAGTGTGGGAAGAAACAGGAGCACCCGGAGGAAACCCATGCAAACACAGAGAGAACATACAAACTCCACACAGATAAAGCCATGGTCGGGGAGCAAACTCATGACCCCAGTGCTGTGAGGCAGGAGTGCTAACCACTAGGCCACCGTGCTGCCCTACCCACAGTCCTTGGTGCTCCCTACACTCTGCCAACTGCCGTCACCACACTAGCAACCTGATTACCACTTAACACTCCCCCCTCATGGACTTTCATCGTGGCTGCTCCCCACCTCCTGTGGAATGATCTCCCACGCCTCAATTTAGCCTCTACGCTCCAAGGCTGCAAGTGTGCACTACCGCTTCTTTATTTAAGCCTATCAGCCCTCCTCCTAACTCCGTTTCCTCGACAATCTCCTTCTCTTCCCCACTCGGTACCCCCTATCAGGGTCTCCCTCTTTCCTTTAGGATGTAAGCTCTCAGGAGCTGGGCCTTCTTTCCTCGTGTTCTCCTTCTACTACTCCATCACCCTCTGTACCTGTTGTCCTGCTTCCCTAGCCTTGTCTTCTGCAGCCCAGGCTGACTTGCACGTTGAACATCACCATTACTCACACTCACCGTCCCTTAATAAGTTAATCCGCATCACCATTTTATTTGTGTGTAAATCGTTTATACTGTACAGCAATAATGTGTCATTAATCCAGCACTCTTGTCTTGCAGGATAACTTTCTCTTCAGCGTCTCCATTTTAAGTGGAATCTTGTGCTCTTTGTTAGCTGCGGTTAAATTCATGTTGGGGAAAGTGCTGACAAGTCGAGCGCTGATCACCGATGGTGAGTAAGAGAAGTGAAACGCGTGGGTTTATCATATGTCTTGGTTTCCTAGGATAGTCCTGCTTCCTGCCAGTGGCTATTTTGTAAATACGTTATTATTATCGTAGATTTGTAAGGTGCCACAGTGCTTCACAGAGCACTATTAGAGAGCTCTGAGGACTGGGTTTGGGAAATCCTGCAATAGATCATTAAATGCCAGCTTGACTAACTAGACCCTATTGAATCTTTGCTAATCTACAATGCTTAGATATTCTATCTCTCAGTTCCCTCCTTGAAATTTTTTTCTTTATAAATTCCAGGGATTTTTAACATTTTGTTTGATTCTTTTTTTTATTCTTATTGTCGCTGTGAGGTTCCGAATAGTAAATAGGTACAGGAGATTGTTTCTATGCTTGGTAGAAGAGCTGGATGTTACTATGTGGCTGCGGCGATGAAGGAGTTAACATTTCAGGTGCAGGAAGTTTGGCTACAGAGCAGCCTCCAGCCGGATGTAATTACAAGCAGGACTGGAAGCTGCTCCTCTCTCCAGCCGACAGATGCTCCACCACACAACTAATATCATTTGTGCTCAGCCACGGCTACCAGCCCACACTTTGATAATGGATGGGGAACAAGCGCAAACCACCGAGGAATAGCTGAGCCCGTTATACAGAAGCAGACAGGAATAATTCCTAGCTGAAATAAAGGCAGTCTGGGCTGGGAGATTCCATCCTGGACACAATGTAACACATTTCACGGAATCTTTATTGCAACAATGTATCCACAGGGCTGGTAGAGGAAATGTACTAGACGCTACATAAATGTGATTTGTACAGTCGGTGTGTTTTAACATTGTTGAAAGTGAAGGTGTAATTCCATAATTTAGATGTATGAGTAAATCCATGTAGAACGTGCAATTTTGTACCTTGGAAAAACCAGGCTGCACTGCAGGAGGGGGAACTTAAAATGTAGGGACATAATTAGATTTGGGGGCTCAGCTATAAATTGCAGTCTATCCCTTACATAGGCAAACCGAGGGAGGGTTTTCTAGTGCCTGGAAACCCCCCTACAAGCCTGGGGCACTGTATAATTGAGGTGGCTGGACCCTGCCCTCTCTTCACACGGCTCTGCTTGAATAGGGAGAGCTGTGTGCACTTAACAGTAGTGCACGCAGCATTGCCCATGTATATTATAGGGATAGGAAGAGTTGGAGAGCAGACAAGCACTGTCTAATATTATAGCCACACCCCCATACATGCTGGTCACGCCCACTGGGGGGCGTGGTGTGGAAACCCCCCTCTACAAATCCTGCCTTATCTGATTTATGAGTTTCTGCACAATCACTTCTTGTCTTTTCAGTATTTTCGCTTTCTCCTTTTGAACCACTTTTTGGTCCAACAAGAGCGATTCTTTCCTTCTCCTTCTTTTCCTTCGGGTCTGTTCTTGCAGTGTTCTTGCCATAGCGAGTAGCAGAAGACCACAAGATACCCGTCGTTCTACAGTATCCATTATATTAAAATGAATCGCTAATGTGCAGCTCAGAACGAACGCACACTAGTCACACAGATGTGTTATAGAATGGACAGCGATGATGTGTTTCCTTTTCCTAAATCTGACTTTGTGGGAGTACAGCCCTTTGTTTCAATTTCTACGGCATATCTCCATAGGGAGCCAATATATTGTTTCAGTGTGTACGGAATCACAACCGTTTGAGCCAACGTTATGTCTGACCAAATTCATTTAAAATGCGCATAGTGTGTACGCTAAAATCGACTGACCGATTGGAACTTAAGTCGTAGGTAAATTCGTTGTAGATAGCACATCGGTCGGAAATTTCTGCAGTGTGTACCCAGTCCTTGTGGATGACCTCCACAAGGAGCAATATTTTGCACCCCTTCCCCTATGTAGATGCACTAAAATTTAGGTTTATCTGTATAAACTTCCCTGTGTGATCTGCATGCAGGCTCTTTGCTTACTGTCAGCGAGTGATATGAATATTAAAATTGCATTATTTTTTATAACTACATATTATTATTGATAAATAATTATTATTATTATTATAATATTTCATGCTGATGGAAGGTAAATTAGATTATAAGTTCTATATAGGAAGTGTCTGATATCATGGATAAAAACGTTCTCTGTACATGACAATGGAATATGGTGGTGCTATATACATATTTTAATTACTAAGCGACACAAGGGTTCCACAGCACCGTACACAAAGGTTAGAATATACAGTGAAATTACAACATTACATAAGTACAAAAGTGAATACAAACAACAAATTTACATTATGGCAACCCTCTAATTTACATAACTATTTAAGGAAAACAGCAGGAGAGAGGGGCCTTGCTCCTGAGATTATTATGTTATCAATATCACGAAACAGTCAGCTACATTAAACAGCCGTGCTCAGTAACCCGTAGGGTCTCACTCAGGAACGAGCCCAGCTAAAGGGCATGATGTAGCACATGGACAAACCAATATGCGATGCAAGGGGTGTAAATGTAATTTTATTGCATGCAGAGAAAATACTGGACAGACTGAGGTGTGCCTTGGTAACCATGGCGTAGGTAAAGGAAAGCACCCCGATCTGTGCCCACAGATGCTAAAAGGTTCCATTAAAAAAACTAAATTGTGTGGAATAATAGTGTAGAACGTCTGTGGAAAGTGGAAAGTGCTATCAAAAACCATGTTGGTTATTGCAGCAATGATGTGTAGTGAGCTTTCAACAGACAATTTCAGGCAGGCATCCTATTTCAAGTACCAGAAATTATTCCAGTAAGATGTAGTACACAGCATCAGGATTTTAATTGGGTAAAGTTATTTTACAGGGGAGTTACACTTTGAGATTTTAGTTCTGTCAAACCCTTCCAGTGCCAAAGGGGGCATTTATTCCTGTACGGCGTGGAGCCATCCCTGACTATCATTACAATTGCTAACTGTAATTAAATATTGATACTCAATAAAGAGAAAGAACGCAGCACGGAATGGTTATAATTTCAGTCCTTAAATTTTATATATCTCTTCTGGCTGAGAACGACATACAGCATACATAACAAGAGAAGTGTTGCTGTGCCATTGTGTGTACTTATAGATTAAGAAGAGTTATTGAGAATTGCATCCAGCATACAAATGATTATACAGGAAATAAAATATGTGAATTCTGGATTTCTGAAGCCGCTGACTCGTGTCTTACGACCAGCATTGCCAACCACTCGTAAATTATCAGATAGTAAGAAAATATACACCCGTCCCCAAGAAGAACAGTAGGTTTTGGTGTAGAATTATAATGTGTAAATGTTTAAATCACACTGCAAAGAGCCATCCCTGTAATTAGGAAAATTACAGGGAAACTGTAACTTTATATATATCATCATCATCACCAGTTATTTATATAGCGCCACTAATTCCGCAGTGCTGTACAGAGAACTCACTCACATCAGTCCCTGCCTCATAGGAGCTTACAATCTAAATTCCCTAACACACAGAGAGAGAGAGAGAGACTAGGGTCAATTTGATAGCAGCCAATTAACCTATTAGTTTGTTTTTGGAGTGTGGGAGGAAACCGGAGCACCCAGAGGAAACCCACGCAAACACGGGGAGAACATACAAATTCCACACAGATAAGACCATGGTCGGGAATCGAACTCATGACCCCAGTGCTGTGAGGCAGAAGCGCTAACCACTAAACCACCGTGCGGTGTGTGTGTGTGTGTGTGTGTATATATATATATATATATATATATATATTTATATATATATTATATAGAAACAGAAGGTAAAGATGGCCCTGCCCCAGTGAGCTTACAATCTAAGAGGCATATTCAATTAGGTGTAGGCATTGTGGTAACATGTGGAGTGCGCATTGCCGAGGGTAATACGATACTGCAATAAGGCAAATTTTCCTTTTCAACCCTATGGGAGTGTAGCCGCGATGCCCACACCTACATGAATATGCCCCTAAGAAAATATATAAATATATATATATATATATATATATATATATATATATATATATATATATATATATATATATATATATATATATATATATATATACACACACACACACACACACATATATATATATATATATATATATATATATATACATATACATATATATATATATACACACACACACACACACACAGTATATAACCTTCTTTTTTAACATCCAATTATTCTTATGTCCTGTAGCCTGTAAAGTGCTTCCCCCGTTTTGAATCCCCTTAGGATGTGCCAGTAACAGGAGACAGTTTCCCTTTTGATGTGCTGGACAGGTATGAAATATTCATCAAGAGATATCTACCAGGGCTGTGTAATTATCACTGGAACACACGGAGTCAGTTCTGCTCTCACTAACAGGCGACCTGCACTAACTGTTGGCTTTATGCAGACTTTATTATCAATGTAAATGTTATAAACCTAAATGAAGTTCCGCTGTGTACACAAAACAACATGACTTGTGGCACTTAGGGAATGAATCTAAAATCCATATTTTCTGAGTTACAGACAATGTGATATTATGAGCAAACTCAATGGTCCTCTCTACGCATAAATTAAGTGTGCATTGCGCAGTGTGCCCGTACTTGTGACATCGCAGGTTACAAATGCAGTAAAATATACAGATATAACGGTAGACTATCTCTGCTGAGTGTGGCACAGTAAGAAAGCCCGCACTGTGTAATCAGTATTTGCCTATGGGTATTTTAATGCAAGTTTCTTTACAGGATTTAACTCTTTGGTGGGCGGAGTCATGGGGTTCTCCATTCTCATCAGCGCTGAGGTTTTCAAGCACAACTCTTCCGTCTGGTACCTCGACGGCTCTGTGGGGATTCTGATTGGACTCATCATTATGGCCTACGGAATTAAGTGAGTGCTTATTGTATCCAGTTGTATCCTTTCTGTTCTCCTTCCTGCGGAAGCGCAATGCTTTCAAACTCCTCGGCAGAATTTAATAATGGATCATCCACAGGCAATTTCATTCATTTTTTTTCACTGAACGTTCATAATGATGGCCAAATAGTTTCCCTTGCCTTGAAAATCACCTCCTTATTAAATACTCCCTTATGTTATATAAAACTACCTATATTAACCCAGTCCTGATTAATGGTCCAGCTGCCAATGCCCCTTGAGATCATGTGCTCTGTAAGTTAGTTTTCTTAGACAACCTATGGCTCGTCAGCTGTTGTGGAACTACAAGTCCCTTCATGCCCTCCCATTGGCTAGTAGGACACAGATTGCCTATGTCTGGCTTAGGCTCTTACTGGCCCCACTTCTTGTCATTCTAGTTGAGTTTCCTCTTCTTTATTTTTCAATATTTTCCTCTTTCCTGGTTTAGTAATTGTGATCTTCAAAAAACAGACATAGTCAAACACAACATGGTCGTCTTGTGGGCTAAACCACTATTCAATAGAATCCAGGCTTATCAATTCACCAGGAGCCGGTGATATTGTTCAATGCTGCCACTGGTTCCTAATACATTGTTGGCTGCACTTTTATAAATGTTGGTGAAGCCCATCATGTCTGCCCCATAACATGTAGGCGATGTTTCCACTATTACCATTCATCCGCTAAATCCTGGATTTGTCCTCTGTTTGAGTGTTCTGGGTCCTGAGCGGTATTTCTCTGGGGTCGAGTCTGCAAATACATCCTCCAGCTGCCAGAAGCATCTTCTAGTGATCAGTTCCTGGCTGTTGTTCTACCAATTAATATGTAGCAGCTTTCACTATTAACCAATCACAGGCTGCTTCCTACAGATTGATCACTAGAGTGAGTTTCAGGTTACAGGAGCGTGTGAGTACCTGAGTAAAGGTGCAACTGTTCTCGACTCGGCACATGAGTGGAACTGTGCTCTACTAGGCGCAAGCAGGGTAAGCGGTGGTCTACTGGGCGCGAGCAGGGTAAGCGGTGGTCTACTGGGCGCGAGCAGGGTAAGCGGTGGTCTACTGGGCGCGAGCAGGGTAAGCGGTGGTCTACTGGGCGCGAGCAGGGTAAGCGGTGGTCTACTGGGCGCGAGCAGGGTAAGCGGTGGTCTACTGGGCGCGAGCAGGGTAAGCGGTGGTCTACTGGGCCCAAGGGGAAGTTGTTGGCTACCGGGCACAAGAGGGGAAGTTGTTGGCTACCGGGCACAAGAGGGGGAGCTGGGTGCTACCGGGCACAAGAGGGGGAGCTGGGTGCTACCGGGCACAAGAGGGGGAGCCGGGTGCTACCGGGCACAAGAGGGGGAGCCGGGTGCTACCGGGCACAAGAGGGGGAGCCGGGTGCTACCGGACACAAGAGGGGGAGCCGGGTGCTACCGGACACAAGAGGGGGAGCCGGGTGCTACCGGACACAAGAGGGGGAGCCGGGTGCTACCGGACACAAGAGGGGGAGCCGGGTGCTACCGGACACAAGAGGGGGAGCCGGGTGCTACCGAGCACAAGAGGGGGAGCCGGGTGCTACCGAGCACAAGAGGGGGAGCCGGGTGCTACCGAGCACAAGAGGGGGAGCCGGGTGCTACCCAGCACAAGAGGGGGAGCCGGGTGCTACCGAGCACAAGAGGGGGAGCCGGGTGCTACCGAGCACAAGAGGGGGAGCCGGGTGCTACCCAGCACAAGAGGGGGAGCCGGGTGCTACCGGACACAAGAGGAGCCGCCGGGTGCTACCGGACACAAGAGGAGGAGCCGGGTGCTACTGGACACAAGATGGGGAGCTGGGTGCTACTCAGCACAAGAGGGGGAGCTGGGTGCTACTCAGCACAAGAGGGGGAGCCGGGTGCTACTCAGCACAAGAGGGGGAGCCGGGTGCTACTCAGCACAAGAGGGGGAGCCGGGTGCTACTCAGCACAAGAGGGGGAGCCGGGTGCTACTCAGCACAAGAGGGGGAGCCGGGTGCTACTGAGCACAAGAGGGGGAGCCGGGTGCTACTGAGCACAAGAGGGGGAGCCGGGTGCTACTGAGCACAAGAGGGGGAGCTGGGTGCTACTGAGCACAAGAGGGGGAGCTGGGTGCTACTGAGCACAAGAGGGGGAGCCGGGTGCTACTCAGCACAAGAGGGGGAGCCGGGTGCTACTCAGCACAAGAGGGGGAGCTGGGTGCTACTCAGCACAAGATGGGGGAGCTGGGTGCTACTCAGCACAAGAGGGGGAGCTGGGTGCTACTCAGCACAAGAGGGGGAGCTGGGTGCTACTGAGCACAAGAGGGGGAGCTGGGTGCTACCAGACACAAGAGTAGGAGCTGGGTGCTACCGGGCACAAGAGGGGGAGCCGGGTGCTACTCAGCACAAGAGGGGGAGCCGGGTGCTACTCAGCACAAGAGGGGGAGCTGGGTGCTACTGAGCACAAGAGGGGGAGCCGGGTGCTACTCAGCACAAGAGGGGGAGCCGGGTGCTACTCAGCACAAGAGGGGGAGCTGGGTGCTACTCAGCACAAGATGGGGGAGCTGGGTGCTACTCAGCACAAGAGGGGGAGCTGGGTGCTACTCAGCACAAGAGGGGGAGCTGGGTGCTACTGAGCACAAGAGGGGGAGCTGGGTGCTACCAGACACAAGAGTAGGAGCTGGGTGCTACCGGGCACAAGAGGGGGAGCCGGGTGCTACCGGGCACAAGAGGGGGAGCCGGGTGCTACCGGGCACAAGAGGGGGAGCCGGGTGCTACCGGACACAAGAGGGGGAGCCGGGTGCTACCGGACACAAGAGGGGGAGCCGGGTGCTACCGGACACAAGAGGGGGAGCCGGGTGCTACCGGACACAAGAGGGGGAGCCGGGTGCTACCGGACACAAGAGGGGGAGCCGGGTGCTACCGGACACAAGAGGGGGAGCCGGGTGCTACCGGACACAAGAGGAGGAGCCGGGTGCTACTGGACACAAGATGGGGAGCCGGGTGCTACTCAGCACAAGAGGGGGAGCTGGGTGCTACTCAGCACAAGAGGGGGAGCTGGGTGCTACTCAGCACAAGAGGGGGAGCTGGGTGCTACTCAGCACAAGAGGGGGAGCCGGGTGCTACTCAGCACAAGAGGGGGAGCCGGGTGCTACTCAGCACAAGAGGGGGAGCCGGGTGCTACTCAGCACAAGAGGGGGAGCCGGGTGCTACTCAGCACAAGAGGGGGAGCCGGGTGCTACTGAGCACAAGAGGGGGAGCCGGGTGCTACTGAGCACAAGAGGGGGAGCCGGGTGCTACTGAGCACAAGAGGGGGAGCCGGGTGCTACTGAGCACAAGAGGGGGAGCCGGGTGCTACTGAGCACAAGAGGGGGAGCCGGGTGCTACTCAGCACAAGAGGGGGAGCCGGGTGCTACTCAGCACAAGATGGGGGAGCTGGGTGCTACTCAGCACAAGAGGGGGAGCTGGGTGCTACTCAGCACAAGAGGGGGAGCTGGGTGCTACTGAGCACAAGAGGGGGAGCTGGGTGCTACTGAGCACAAGAGGGGGAGCCGGGTGCTACCGAGCACAAGAGGGGGAGCCGGGTGCTACCCAGCACAAGAGGGGGAGCCGGGTGCTACCGAGCACAAGAGGAGGAGCCGGGTGCTACCGGACACAAGAGGAGGAGCTGGGTGCTACTCAGCACAAGAGGGGGAGCTGGGTGCTACTCAGCACAAGAGGGGGAGCTGGGTGCTACTCAGCACAAGAGGGGGAGCTGGGTGCTACCGGACACAAGAGGAGGAGCCGGGTGCTACCGGACACAAGAGGAGGAGCTGGGTGCTACCGGACACAAGATGGGGAGCTGGGTGCTACTCAGCACAAGAGGGGGAGCCGGGTGCTACTCAGCACAAGAGGGGGAGCCGGGTGCTACTCAGCACAAGAGGGGGAGCCGGGTGCTACTCAGCACAAGAGGGGGAGCCGGGTGCTACTGAGCACAAGAGGGGGAGCTGGGTGCTACTGAGCACAAGAGGGGGAGCTGGGTGCTACTGAGCACAAGAGGGGGAGCCGGGTGCTACTCAGCACAAGAGGGGGAGCCGGGTGCTACTCAGCACAAGAGGGGGAGCTGGGTGCTACTCAGCACAAGAGGGGGAGCTGGGTGCTACTCAGCACAAGAGGGGGAGCCGGGTGCTACTCAGCACAAGAGGGGGAGCCGGGTGCTACTCAGCACAAGAGGGGGAGCCGGGTGCTACTCAGCACAAGAGGGGGAGCCGGGTGCTACTGAGCACAAGAGGGGGAGCTGGGTGCTACTGAGCACAAGAGGGGGAGCTGGGTGCTACTGAGCACAAGAGGGGGAGCCGGGTGCTACCGGACACAAGATGGGGAGCTGGGTGCTACTCAGCACAAGAGGGGGAGCTGGGTGCTACTCAGCACAAGAGGGGGAGCCGGGTGCTACTCAGCACAAGAGGGGGAGCTGGGTGCTACTCAGCACAAGAGGGGGAGCCGGGTGCTACTCAGCACAAGAGGGGGAGCTGGGTGCTACTCAGCACAAGAGGGGGAGCCGGGTGCTACCGGACACAAGAGGGGGAGCCGGGTGCTACCGGACACAAGATGGGGAGCTGGGTGCTACTCAGCACAAGAGGGGGAGCTGGGTGCTACTCAGCACAAGAGGGGGAGCTGGGTGCTACTCAGCACAAGAGGGGGAGCTGGGTGCTACTCAGCACAAGAGGGGGAGCTGGGTGCTACTCAGCACAAGAGGGGGAGCCGGGTGCTACTGAGCACAAGAGGGGGAGCTGGGTGCTACCAGACACAAGAAGGGGAGCTGGGTGCTACTGAGCACAAGAGGGGGAGCCGGGTGCTACCAGACACAAGAGGGGGAGCTGGGTGCTACTGAGCACAAGAGGGGGAGCCGGGTGCTACCAGACACAAGAGGGGGAGCTGGGTGCTACTGAGCACAAGAGGGGGAGCTGGGTGCTACTGAGCACAAGAGGGGGAGCTGGGTGCTACCAGACACAAGAGGGGGAGCTGGGTGCTACTCAGCACAAGAGGGGGAGCTGGGTGCTACTCAGCACAAGAGGGGGAGCTGGGTGCTACTGAGCACAAGAGGGGGAGCCGGGTGCTACTGAGCACAAGAGGGGGAGCCGGGTGCTACCAGACACAAGAGGGGGAGCTGGGTGCTACTGGACACAAGAGGGGGAGCTGGGTGCTACCGGACACAAGAGGGGGAGCTGGGTGCTACTGAGCACAAGAGGGGGAGCCGGGTGCTACTGGACACAAGAGGGGGAGCTGGGTGCTACTGAGCACAAGAGGGGGAGCTGGGTGCTACTCAGCACAAGATGGGGAGCTGGGTGCTACTGAGCACAAGAGGGGGAGCCGGGTGCTACTGAGCACAAGAGGGGGAGCCGGGTGCTACCAGACACAAGAGGGGGAGCTGGGTGCTACTCAGCACAAGAGGGGGAGCCGGGTGCTACTCAGCACAAGAGGGGGAGCCGGGTGCTACTCAGCACAAGAGGGGGAGCCGGGTGCTACTGAGCACAAGAGGGGGAGCCGGGTGCTACCAGACACAAGAGGGGGAGCTGGGTGCTACTGAGCACAAGAGGGGGAGCCGGGTGCTACTGGACACAAGAGGGGGAGCTGGGTGCTACCGGACACAAGAGGGGGAGCTGGGTGCTACTCAGCACAAGAGGGGGAGCTGGGTGCTACCGGACACAAGAGGGGGAGCTGGGTGCTACCGGACACAAGAGGGGGAGCTGGGTGCTACTGGACACAAGAGAGTAACATTATATTCTTTCTTTCAGATTGCTAGTGGACATGGTTCCCAGAGTGAGACAGACGCGTCACTACGAGATGTTCGAATGAAGAGACTGACACAAACTAATTTTCTCTGCAAAACTTTCCATCACTAATGGCGACAACAAGTCGTTCAATGGTGTCCTCCCTCCCCCCACCCACTTATATGGTTGGGTGTCATCAAACACAGCAGAAAAAACAAAGAAATTATATATGACCCACTTAGGAATGATGAAATCATTATTTACTGGACTGGTATGTGAAGATTAATCACATATGAATGAAGAGTCCACAAGCACAAACCTTCAGAAATTGCGGACACAGGTTTGCCCAACGTACGGAATGATCCGTCCCTCGGAGACATCTCTAACAATGGATACATTTAATGAAGCACACGCTAGAAACTACAGGATATTAACAGCAAATTCCATAAAAAGTATTTTTATACATATATTATCTGTGTGTGCATGAGTCCAATGAACTCATTCAGGCACTTGGATGCTTTTTAACTCCACAACCATCAAAATTCAGGTGCACATATAGAAAGCAGTATATTCAGATACACATAGAACATTCCTCATTCTATAAAGCACAATTTATTCCCCATCATGTACAGAGCTCTGTTTTCATTTGGAAACGGTAATGTACAGAATAGAGTATATGTATCTGTCTCTGGGTTATCAGTGTTCTATACAACTTGGTGCACAAAAAGGGTATTATAACTAGTAATTATTCAAAGCTGTCCCACTGGCAGCCCACAGACCAGGGGCCTGATTCATTAAGGAATGTAAAGCAAAAAAATGGAATGGTTTTGCCAAGGTGCAAAGATACGTTACATTGGAGGGGGAGCTAAATTTTAAATATGGGGACAGATATATAGTGGGGGTAGGGCACGTCCTAGAACAACTTTGCATTTCAGTGTAAAAATAAAGTATTTGTGTGTTACCAAAACTCTTATCCATTCTCTCATCATCTCCCGTCTTGACTATTACAACCTCCTGCTATCTGGCATTCCTGATACCCATATATTCATCATCATCATCATCATTTATTTATATAGCGCCACTAATTCCGCAGCGCTGTACGGAGAACTCATTCACATCAGTCCCTGCCCCATTGGAGCTTACAGTCTAAATTTCCTAATATAGACTCACACACTCACACACAGAGACAGACACAGAGAGAGAGAGAGAGAGACTAGGGTCAATTTTGATAGCAGCCAATTAACCTACCAGTATGTTTTTGGCGTGTGGGAGGAAACCGGAGCACCCGGAGGAAACCCACGCAAACACGGGGAGAACATACAACCTCCACACAGATAAGGCCATGGTCGGGAATCGAACTCATGACCCCAGTGCTGTGAGGCAGAAGTGCTAACCACTGCGCTGCCCTATTCACACTTCAATCCATCATAAATGGTGCTGCAAGACTGATCTTCCTCTCTCACTGCTCCACATCTGCTGCTACACTTTACAAATCCCTACACTGGCTCCCTGTGTCCTCCAGATTCCAATTCAAATTACTCACCCTTACCTACAAAACCCTCAACACCACCCCTGCATATATCTCAAATCTCATATCAAAATACTCTCCCTCCCACCCTCTTAGATCTACCTCTGACCTGCGCCTTGTCTCGTCTCTAGTAACCCATCTCACTCCCGCCTACAAGACTTCTCCCGTGCTGCTCCCCACTTATGGAATTCCCTCCCATGCTCAATCAGACTTTCCCACAGCCTTCAAATCTTTAGATACTCTTTGAAAACCCATCTCTTTTTAGAGGTGACCTTATCCACAATAACACTACTCACACTAGTGCACCCTCACAACTATCCCAATCTCCACTCTGAGCCACACTCGCTCCTCTTGTTTCAGCTGTGCCCTCTTCCACATAGAATGTAAGCTCTCTAATGAGCAGGGTCCTCCATACCCTTTGTTTTCATGTCTGCATTTATTTTGTCTACTTTGTATGTCCCTGTTTTATGTATGTTCTGTTTTCCCTACTGTACGGTGCTGCGGAACACTGTGGCGCCTTACAAATCTATGATAATAATAATAATAGATGAAAAAACAGCCACTATTTAACTTATGTGCAAAATAATAAACTAATTTGCACCAATTCATTGTAACATGGTTTGTCCAGGAGAAAATTTACTTCTGTTTTGCTTTACTTTCCTTAATAACTCCGGCTCATAAAGGTATTTTGAGTTTCCAGCAATCATCCCAAGCCTCTGTCATAGGAATATCATATTTTTAATAAGCCCTTGTTCTTGAACTTGTAAGCAGCCCACACCATGAAACACTGCTCTAACTGAAACAACGTTCAATAATAGTATACATGATACCATACACAATCCAAAGCCTTAGCATCCATTGCATATGTCCTGAAAAAGGTCCCTAAACCTAAAATACAAGTCAATAACATATGTAAAGAGATATTTGCATATGTCTGTAATGGTTTCCACACCATGGTAAAACGTAAGATGTTTGAAATTGTATATAAGTATTTAAGCTGTTACATATATTAAATGTAAATTTTAAATAACATTTCATATAGGAATTCCCACGTGTATAGAAAGAAAATAATTGTCCAACAATTGCTTAGCATTGTTCCTGTCCCCTAATCATGGGCGAAGCAGCCATTTTGTGAACTGAACCAATATTCAGCCTGTCAGTAAACTAAAGGAAAAGGAATGGTATTGTCCATAGCAACCAATCAGATCATAGCTATCATTTATCCAGTACATGCTAGAAAATGAGAGCTAGAATCTGATTGGTTGCTATGGGCAACACCTAATTTTTAGAAGGTCCACCCCTCTGAATCAGTGACATTATTGCCTCAGTCAATACTGATATATTGGTTCAGCCCTAAAAATGGCTGCTTCCGCCGTGTGTACAAATAGTGGGTGTGCTTGAAAGGTCTTGTATTTTAGATTTTCACTTCCTTTTAATGCTCATTTGATGATGGGAACCTAAATAGCATTTACTTGAAAGTTGTTTTTCCACAGATTCCCAGAAGTCATATTTACACGTTATCTTTATATCACTGTCTCAAACACATATCATGTAGTTATTAAATATATCTATATTTTTTATTAAATAAAAATAAAAAAGAAGGATGCAATAAATGGGTAATTAACACAATCAAAATATAAAAAAAAAATCCCATCATTCTAACTGGATTTCACAAACTAATTGGAAAATCCTGAGAAAAGTCCTGTCAGGGCGCGGTGTGTAGTTTTGTAATTGATAGGTGATATAACAGGCTGTGTAATGTATATTGTGAGCGTAAGACGTAGAGGGATGTTAGTGTACAGTACCTAATCTACATGTATCGTTTTAGTGCTATATAATAGGAGATTTTTAACAGGGTCTAGCAATGCAAAACAGCGGTTAGAAGCAAAGCAGAAATTACTTTTATCCATACATGACATTTGGGAGAGTATCCCATCTTCCTCTCTTTTGTGTGAAGAGGGCAGCGTGGCTTCCGTGACGCGTTTTGCGTCATCAGTCGTCACCGTGGCTCCTGTGATGCAATTAGCCCTATATCCTTGATGACGTGTTTGCCCCATGTTGTGGCAATGGGCGGGGCCATGATTGTGCCAATGTCATTGTCACGCCCCCCCACACTTGTCGAGGGGATCCAATACCTAGACTCTAAATGTGCAATACATACTACATACAGATTAATCAGAGTAAGATCAGCTATGTTTTATACTAGTAATTGACTGAACTCATAAAACAATATTCAGCCCAGTCAGAACCTTCAGATAATATTAATTTATTGGTTTGTATACGTCCTCTTGTCACTTTTACTAAACGCATGGATTTTTGTGCCTTCTGTGCTTTTTAGCAATGGATTTGTGTCATCGGGCAGAGTAGTTCATTTGCCCTTGGTTATGACACTCCCCTTGTTCACTAAGCTTAGGGGGAAGTAGCCACAGTTATGGGCACAAGAAGGCATACGGTATATTTTTTTTTGGTGTCAGATCCCGTCTAATGATAATCATATGTAGGTGAGGCGACAGTTAAAGTAGCATCAGGGTGTGTGTGTCTATGAAGCTATAAGTTCGAGGCTGTGAGAATACTTAACCCCCAAGTTAACAATTTTCACTTTTGGTGACCATCAGCTAACCGCAAACCCAAATAAGTGAACCTTTGCTAAGACTCGTTGAGTTATCCCCAAAGTAAAAGTTTCAGCAGGTCATGTCCAAACCAATACATCAAAGCAATATGGTGGCATAGCCCTTTAAATCTAGAATACATTGAATAAAGATGTGGTACAAGACTATGTTGCTCACTACTCCAATACTAATGTAGTACTTATGTGACTGTGATGTAAATTAGCAGAATATATTTAATATTTCCTACAGGGAAAGGGGGAGATGAATTAAATGCACAAAGGGAAACGTTTTCAAAACAGTGAAATATTAGTGTCTATATGTTTAATAGGTGCCCGTCTGTTATTTTTGCCTTTTTTCAAACATCTATAGAACACTTTATGAATATTGCACATGTACATATTACAGACAAGCATATTCCACGTTAATCTCTTTGAAATTAACAAAATTGGACGAAATCCGGTTTTACAAAGTTTCCTGTTGAAAAGACTATTTCTTGGTTGGATATTGTTCTAGGTAAAATGATTCTGTACCGTGTTATCTAAACCAAACTTTTCTCGAAATCCGATCGCCTTGTAAGTAATTTCTTTTTACTTGTACTTGTAATTAACATTTACAATGTATTCCCTGAATGTATTGTATATTTTAATGTCTTCCTAATAGAAGGAGCATTGAACTCTTTGCTGTTAGAGGGTTGTTAGATTGCTGGAACCCTTCGATAACAAAGGGAATGAGCTACAATCTTTGAACAATAAATATTTATTCTAAAATAAAAAATTTTTGTTGTTGTTGCTTGTTTATTATTGAATATATTTTATACTGTGCTAAACATTCCCCTCCAAAGGGTAATGGATCAAATCTAAAAAGAAAAATTGGAGGTGTTGCCCATAGCGACCAATCAGATTCTAGCTATCATTTATCTAGTACATTCCATAAATTGGTAGCTAGATTCTGATTGGTTGCTATGGGCAACGCCTCTACTTTTCCTTTTATTTACTCCCAGGTCTCTTTAGAATGTTCACATTTGTTATCAATAATTTTCAACTAACTGTTTTCTGAAAACTTAGATTTTAGATCATTTTTATTGTTTTGATTCTACTATAATTATAATCACATCAGAACGCATACAAATTTCAGTTGATCAAAAGGAAAATAACTGTTAACAGTATGAATATTTATATAAATATTTATTTTCAAATATTTTTTTTTTTTTTTTTATATATATTAATTACATAAATAAAGAAGATTTTGATGCGTATTGTACACACAATGCATTTTTATAGTATATCTTAGTAGCATACAGTTCTGTGCTGGCTAATGGCATCCATAAGTGTAATTGTGAATTGAAAGGCTATGCTGTGACAGTTATCACTATCAGTCTTTGCTTACACCTGTCCTGCACTATGCGCAAAAGATACGGTTGAAAACAAGCGTAAGAATATATATCAATACATACGGCAAAATAACTTGTCTGTATATAATTAAATCAGGTAAGACCGGTGGTAATCGTTTTTTTCCAATTACCACTATTCCGACATGCACAACCCCTAAAAAAGAAAAACGAAATTATGAAAAAACGACATGAAAATAAACAGACTTACCTTCAACCCGACGCTGGACATCTCCGATGAAAGCACCATGCTGACAGCAGCTGATTCCGATTCAACAAGTGTTCGGCACTGCAGGCTGACGTCATCGCGACGACTGTCAATTCAAATTTAAAGCGGCAATGTGGGGAACCCTAAGGTTAAGTGTTTAAACACTTAACCCGACATTGCCGCTTTAAATTTGAATTGACAGTCGTCGCGATGACGTCAGTCTGCACTGCCAAAATGGGTTTTCCCATATAAAACACTCCTCGAACATGCAAAAGTCTTCCTATTAAAAATTTAGGCTGATGCCTAATATTTGCCACCTCTGATGATGCCTAAAATCAATCCCATTTGCAAGGATACATAATGTCTACAGCCACTGTAACCTGAGAACGTCTCCATAAACACACTCTTTCCACCCCATTAAAGCTCATTTAAATATCTCATCCAGCAACATGAAATCGTGTGTTTGCATGTGGCGGCAATACCAGGTGCCTGAGTGCACCCAGCCCACCCATGGGAGATTGCCCCAATCCATGCAGCACTTTTCATCAAAGCAATCAAACATTTGGACTCCATGCAACTGCCATCTTTGCATGAATGTCCATGTACTTCCTGGGCAAAGGGTCTTGTGGAAAAATTGATGCATCTCGTTACATAACATCTATACATTAGTCAATCAGATGTTCATTAGTGATTTGTGGTAAATGTGTGTTTTCTATAATGCTACTTAATAAAGTAAAATGACTCCCTTGTTTGAGTAGTGATAATCAGCCAATATTATCCAATTTGTACAAATATAAAAGGGAAAACAATCAGCAACAAGGTTACCAACGATTAAAGATGTAATCACAATACATTTTGTAAATGAATAAAAAAAACAAGGAAAACAAAAATGCCTAATCAAGTTTAAGACTAATAAAGCACCTGGCAAAGTTGGCTTTCACCCATGAGTGCTGAAGGAACTAAGTTTGGTAATTTTGTTTTTCATCATCATGGAGTATTGTATGGAGAGCCTTGATGTAATGTAAATTGATGCCTGTAGTGGTGCTGCATTGGAATCCAGGGTTTGTAGAATCATTGGCGAAGAAGAGGAGTGGGGTCGTGGAGGTGGGTGGTGCAGGCTGCTGAAAGGAACGGGAATTAAATGTTAAGAGAGCTGGGGAAAGATATGTATTAGTTAATTTCACCTGTATAGCCTTATTAGGATTGAGGTGAGGTGCAACGGACAAGAAAAAAGAAAGGAGAAGAAAAACAAAAAAAGGAAAGAAGGAAACGAGGTGGAAAAGGAAGAGAATAGAGCAAGGAGAAAATAAAAAAGACAAATTAGAATGCTGGAAAATGGGAAAAGCAAAAGAAATAGAAAAACCAGAGATGCACCAGTGGGGAGGATAATTAAAAGAGGTGAGTATGGTCCTTGGTACGAAATAGCAGATTGCTTTTTGTACAGAACGGATAGGTAACCTGACGCTTTACTGCTGCTGTGAAACTAAAAGTCCTTGCATGCTACGCTAAATGTGAAACATTTACAAGCACACACTAGGATACTGTAAATACACATATATTATACGTGTTTTAACTTTTTCTTATTTTGCAAAAGAAGTTTAAATAAATATGGAATGTTCTTTGATAATTAGTTTAGAAATGTATTTGTTTGAAGTGGGTGTGGCCAAATTACAATCATACGTAACAATTTTATTTAAAGGTTTGTTAAAATATTCCTTAATTACATCCAAGCTTAGAATTGTATTTCTTTCGTTAATCTTTCAACATTATAATGTTAATGTGCTGGGTTCTATACTTAAAAAAATATATATTTTCAAAAGCTTGTAACTTTAATTCACTGATTAATTCACTAAAAGCACTTGTTGATAATGATGAGTAAGTCACAAGACAGTGTTAGTAACTTTGACTATCATGTTACGGTGATCTTAAGAACAAATTTTAGAATTGTTTAGAAAGACATTTGTGAATTCCAGTCACTGTACATATACAAACACTGCATTTTCCTGTTATGAATTAGATTTTTTCCCCGTATAAAATGGAATCATCAGTAAGACAGGAATTGTCAGTAGTCTAACAAATTGCAAAAATAATTCTCAAAATGATGGAAAACAAACGAAGGATCATTTGAAGGGACAAATGGAATTAATATGGTGCTTGAGCGCCATCTTGTGGAAATATGTATCCCCACAGTTCTAAGAAAATGTCTCACCCCATAGAGGTGCAAGCAGAAATCTGTGTTACTTTTTACAGTAATACCAGTAAAAAAGTGCGTCCACGTTGCTCTTAGGGACATTGCGGACAATTGAATCTGCTCCTAGGAGTCTAATCCAGGGTACTGTATAACAATAATCTTGTTGGCTAAACATGTAAAGGTTAATAGTATTATATCTGCATATGCTAATTGTTTAACCCAGGCCTGTTGCGCTCTTCTATCCCTGGTTAAACACTACACCTGGCGACAGATCAGAATAACTTGTCTAACTTATAGAACAAGTAACATAAATATGCATGGCATACAATATCATATGTTAACCAATGCATAGGAACAACAAACAACAATAAACTGTAAGACAGCCAGACAATGACAGTTCAGAGTACGCAGAAAGAGGCGATGGATCGCATGTGTCTTTATGCTTCAATCGCATGAGTCAACAAACTGCACCGCCTGGACTCACACATGGTGAGTGGAGGAAATAAAAGTACCCAAAAAAGTGGGCGCAGTAAACAGGATCAGAATTCTTGATTGATAAAAGGAGGGAAGGCACTGACATGCTGGTGGTAACGATAGTGGAGAACGGAGGACATGAGGGAAGAGGGACCTGCTCATGAGAACTTATGATGAACGGGAGTGAAACAGAGAGTGGGAGACAAGGGGAGTGGGGCGACTTAGGAGAGCTGATGAGTGGGTTTTAAGAGTCCACTTGAAACCTTGGAGAGCGGTAGAGAGCCTGATTGTGAGAGGGAGTGAGAGGAGCAGCACGAGAGAAGTCTTGGAAGCGAGGCTGTGAGGAGGTAATGAGTGAGCAGGAGAGGTGGTGGCCATTGGCAGAACAAAGAAGGCAGGAGGGATTGTGGAGGGCGATGAGGTTGTAGATGTAGGGGGGAGAGGATTGGGTTAGGGCTTTAAAACTGAGGGTAAGAAGTTTGCTCTGCACTCTGTAGGGAAGAGGGGGCCAGTGAAGAGAGTGACAGAGAGGACAGGTAGATGTAGAGCGGCGGAGAAAGAAAACTTAGATGGGCACCAGCTTTGAGGCCAAATTTGAGAGGGGAGAGGTGGGAGGATGAGAGACCAGGGAGGAGGATGCAATAGTCCAGACAAGATATGACACACGAGTGGACTAGAGTCTTAGTTTCTGCCAGGGTGATAAAGGATCTAATACTGGAGATGTTTTGAAGGTGGAAGCTGCAAGATCGGGAGAGGGATTGGATGTGGGGAGTGAAAGAGATGGAAGAGTCAAGGACAGGTCCAAGGCATTGACATTTGGGGACAGAGGAAATGTTATCAATGGATAGAGAGAGATGAGGGGAGGTGAGGGGACTCCAGGATGTGGGAACACGATTAGTTCAGTTTTAGATATGTTCAATTAATGGAATTGTGGATACATCCAAGAGATAACATAGATGGTACTGGAAAGGGAGGAAGTGGAAAAGAATAAAGGAAAGGGGCCAAACACAGAACCCTGGGGTACGCTGACAGGTAGCGGAAGTGGGAGTGAGGAGTAGATATGTAGAATGAGCAGAGAGAAAGGTATGAGGTCAGCCAGGAGATGAGTGTCATGTAGGCCAGAGGAGTGTAGGATTGTCAGGAGGAGAGGGTGGTCGACTCTGTCAAAAGCAGCGAAGGGGTCCAAGTGGATGAGTAAAGAGTAATGACCTTGGATTTGGCAGCAAGAAGGTCACCAGTGACTTGGGTGAGGGAGGTTTCAGTGGAGATTTATTAAAATGAAGGCCCAATACTCACTGACCCTTGTCAAGACCAGATAGCCAGGCAGAGCTTAGGGCAGTGTCTATTCAGGAGACCTTATGCTGAAAACTGGTCATTGCAGTCAGTGGCAGAAAAGAAGAACAGAAGAGGAAAGTAGAATTACTGGAAAAAGTTGTAGACACAAGAAAGCGTGACTAAATTGGGGGAGGGGTCAATTGATGGTCCCCCCCCCCCCTTTGATTTGGGCTGTTGTATAAATGGGCAGTGGTTTTAAGGACCCCTTGTTAATTACACATGGCCTCTTGGTGGGTGCCATAGTTGCCATCTCTAGGGGTTCCATTAACTAGAGTTGGAAGCAATTTCATCTTTGGACGTTAGTCCATTGGTGGGGTTGGGTACGTTTATATGGTGTGGAAAATTCCGACACCAAGGATTCCTACACTTAAACTCCAAATCTGTGAAAAACCGATTGAAATATAAGCAGACGTACCTCCATACTGACGCCGTAGATCTCCGATCGGAGCAGGATGCTGAACGCGAGTGATTCCGACTACTCAGGTGTCCGTCGCTAGACTTTGACGTCACTGCACTCTCTATCACTTTTAATTGAAAGCGGCAATGTCAGGACCCCGCAGATGAAGTGTTTAAACACTTAACCCGACATTGCCGGTTTAAATTAAAAGTGATAAGTAAGAGAAACTTCTCTTGCAAATAAGAGAAACTTTTAAAAACACATTTTATGTACAGTGCATATTAAGAACATGTAATATTATTATTAAGAGTTTATTTTATTTTCTACAAATAAAATGTTTTTCCGCATGCGTTCTGATATTGCACCTATACATGTGTGTTTCCTGCAGTCTGGTCTGACTGTTAATAACATCTGGCAAGTAACGTTTAGGCAGCGAGTACTGGTGCCCAGACTCGGATGGAAACGTATCTTTAGCTGCCCTTGGATATGAATACGGTCTTACAAGTTACGTGTTTTGGGCTTTTTTTTTAAACACAGGTTGCGTTCAGGTTACGTCTGAACATGACTCAGACCCCGAGAGCGCATTTGCGATATAGGAGAGCAATAAAGAGAGTAAAGGAGGGTGTTGAAGGGGTATTTTTGATTCAAATAAAAGTATTTTTAAAAAACGGTGTGACTGTGTTCTTGCTATTTTTCCTTGGCCACTACAGGTCCCAGCAGTCAGAAATTGTGTATCACCCTATCTTTTATTTTGCCGGGGCCCGTTTTGCACGTATCGCACTAAGGTGCAAAACTTTATTTCTAGGCGCACTGAGCGTGCACGTCTCACACACACACACACACACACAAATGATTAATGTGAGGTTTATCAGAGCATTATCTTAGCAGAAAAAGTGAAATGTTTATTTGAAAGGGGGCAGTAAAGTGGCTGGAGGTTAAACTTTGAGGTGAAGTTTACAATTTTGCACTGTGTGCCCCTATAGATTTTGATGCCTCCTCACATACCAAAGGGCACTTGTAAATTAGAGAGCAAGTATTCCTAGCCCTAGGCTTGTAACGTCCGACAGCACCATGCTGCGTGACAGCGTCCGACAGCACCATGCTGCGTGACAGCGTCCGACAGCACCATGCTGCGTGACAGCGTCCGACTGCACCATGCTGCGTGACAGCGTCCGACAGCACCATGCTGCGTGACAGCACCATGAGGAGGTGACTAAGAATTACGTCACTTTAAGAAAAAGCTCCGCCTCCTCTCCTACCTCCGCGCACTGCCCCATTACATCTTCAGGTGTTTGGTTCCAGTCTCCCTAACAGAGAACAGTAGAGACCTTTTTATTGATGTATCTGTTGTTGGGGTGTTTCTGTTTTTGTATATTCATTATTTAGCTCAGTGAACAAACCGATAAACCTTTTTACAACCAATAGCTTGTCCAGTGTCATCATTTTCAGGTTCCAACAATCACATTACAAATTTTTGGAAATAAAAATGGCAGCATAGGTGGATAAAAAAAAAAAAAAAAAAAAAAAAATAGGGGGGGGTGCGATTTTGAATAAGCCTCAGCTGTATGAATAGAGGGGTAAGGGAAGGAGTTTGGGGAATTGGGTTATCTGTGAGGATCTTCAACTTTCAGATATTAGACTTTATACCATACGTTTTTGTTAGTAGGGGAAGGGGGGGCAGTTGTTCTTAAAGTCACGGGAATGTCCAAGTATGACTGCTATTCATCAGATTTCTGCCCCATAATGCCCCCCCCCCCCCGAAAAAAAAGACAACATATCCCAAAAAATTTATGCCTAGAACCTGTAAATGCCACCCAAAAAAAAAAATCAATATCTCACTATACGTCCAAGGGTAATTTAGAGTCGAGGCGCGGGAGGGAATGGGCAGGCACCTGAGCTGTAAATATATCCCATGCTTGCCAACTTTTCCTCGTTGGCTTCAGGGAGATCCTGGGGGAGGTGGGTGTGCAGGGGCGGGGCTTGACAAATCACATCATTCTGCTAAATGATTGTTACAATTTTAGTCAATTACACCAGGGGGTGGGGCTAAGATGGCAATATTTGCATAATTAAGCCCCACCTCCACTTATCTATTGCGGGGGTGAGAACCAGGAGGTTGCCCTGCTCTCCCGGGAGGTCTCCCAGAAGTGCAGGAGTCTCCCGGACATTGCGGGAGAGTAGGCAACTTTGCGCTAAAGAAAAGCAACTAATGAATCTCTAGAGACTGAAGTGTCTTTTACATTTCTGTCTCCATTACTGAAGTCATGTTATCTTACCTGTCAGTGTTTGATTAAATCTTGGTCTCCATGAAAATGGCCACCTCCATAGGCATCAATACATGGACATAGGACACAATTTCTGAACTGTGTCATCATGCCACAGATGGCGAAGCCAACCACGTCTTGTACTGGCTCAGCATCAGGGAGAATGCCAGACTCTTCAGGGAGTGAGGGAGATCACCCCTATATCAGGGAGTCTCCCGGACATTCAGGGAGAGTTGGCAAGTATGACTTATCCTTACTATTACAAAGGTGTCACCCATCATCATGATGACTATTTGCACCTTACTTCTATAATGGGGTAACAGATTTGTAGCGGACGACGTGCAAGGAATCCGCTGAGCGTCAGTGACAGAGACACAAGACAAAAGTTCACACAAGGAAAAAAAAAAAGATTTATTGAAAAATAAAGTTTCCCTAGAATTTATTTTCTACAACAATGAGAATATCATGGTTCATGTTAGAGATACATAATCAGACATTTACAACTGCTCAGAAATCTGCACTCTCTCAGTGCAGCTCAGTATTTTAGCAACACTATACAAATTGTTACAATCTCTACTTTGCAAATGGTGAAATGCTGGAACAGTATATAACGGAACACAATGGGTGTGCGGGCAGGGCGAGTAGCAGGCGAGGAAGGAAATGCTGGAGGAGTGCATCCGAATATCTCCCCTACCAGCGTTCACCAGTCAGACTGGAGACACCGAATCTCACTGGATCACGTTCAGCTTTACAGCTATAAGTGAAAGGCGGTCACCAAATTATATTACTACCCGAAATGCTAGAATATAAATATTAATAAAGGCTGTGGGATCTACGTTTAGGGCTTTGCTAATATAGAACCAAAAAGCAGAACTCTAGGTAATGTACACCATTGTTTTTGTTTTTTTAGTCAATCCCTAACCTAATTGTCAATTGCACGATGATATCAATTGTAGTTTAATCTGGAAATAGTATTTTCTTTAAAGGGTAATTCTATGGACCTAAATATTTAGCTAATGGTAAATGTGTGTGTGTTTTTTTATACAAGTTACTCGTACTGATCAAGGACAGTAATGGTCCCTTCTCTCCTCATATTACTGCTGGTTGAGCAGTTTAGACTCTGTTTGCCCCTTGTCTAGGATTGGCTGACTCAGCGTTAGAACTGTGTGTCAACCAATCGTACTGTAGGGGAGGGGCCAAACAGAATTTGTGATTTATATCTTAGTGATTCTTGGTCTATGTTTGTTTCCTAGCAAACAGTGAAAGAACGGATCAGCGCTTCTAACATCCAGAGAATATAAATTAATAATATGGTGGGCATGACTGTGGATTAGGGGAATTATTACATTTTGTCCTGATTTTCCCACCTCTACTGTTGGCAATTATGCTTTCTTAACAGGTAGAGTGACAGGTTTGTAAGACTTGCTCTGCAGAAATTCTTACTCGGGGCAGGTGCAGTGATGTCACAGCAGCTTCACAGACTGCAGTCTCAGAAATGAACGCTGTGGATTGGTGGATTCTTACTCAGGGGCAGTGATGTCACAGCAGCTTCACAGACTGCAGTCTCAGAAATGAACGCTGTGGATTGGTGGATTCTTACTTTGGGGCAGTGATGTCACAGCAGCTTCACAGACTGCAGTCTCAGCTATTTGATCTGCATCACATCCTATTAGGATTCAGAAAAAGATGTTTTCAACTGTCTGTAAAGGAGAGGAAAGGCAATTTTCTATTGAAATTTTACTTTTCAATAGAGCTGCAGATGGATGTCAGGGACTGAACAATGTATATTACCCTCAAGTTTCATATTGTAGTATCAGTTTTGGTTATGTGATCCTTTGCAAACTATTATACTTAACGGTTCTCTCATGGTTTTAAACAATCTAATTGGGAATTATTAATTAAATAAAATCTGGTTAGACATCACCATTAAAATAAATTAAAAAGAAATAGTTACTAAAGCACAATACAAGCTACGCAATATACATAAAATAAATAAAAGAGAAAGTTAAATATGCAAGAGAGTGTTGTGTCCCGTTATAAATGTTCAAACAGATCCCACTTCACAAAACAACCTTAAGTTAAAAGGCACATACTGTATTCAAATTAAATTAAGACACAAACAAAATCAACATTTCCAAAAGAGACACAAAAAAACACAATCTACGAAACTTGCAAGTGACACCCCAAGAATGCAAAAAAGTCACAAACAACAAAGAAGCAATTCTATTTGTACATGTGCAAAGAAGATGCATATAAATGAGATACTGAGGTCCTCGGTCATTTGAACAGTGTGTGTTGTAGGAATTTGTTACCCATGGGAGCGAGAACGAGCATAAAGGTTACTAGGGTAGAAACTGTCAAAACAAATTTGTTGAAACATTTTTACCCCTCAGTTGAGAATTGGGTAAATGTGGGACATTGAATGGTTACAAAACAGACGTCGCATAACATCGCGGATACATCCTATATCTATACAAATTGTAGCCTTTTACACAAACAGATCAGTGCAACAAATAAAGTACAGAATGCCCATTTAGGTTACATTTGAGACGACGGCAAGAATATAATAAACAGCAGAATGTGACGATGACAGGAGAAGTTTACGGCAGTGACTGAGCCTCATGGACAGTTTGTAATATTTAAACTCATACGTTGTGGCTATAGACTTCTCAAACTTTCTAAAAAGAAAAAGTGAAGGTGTTGCCCATAACAACCAATCAGATTCTAGTTATCATGTTCTAGACAGCCAGTATCTGAATGGTTGCTATGGGCAACACCTTCACTTTTTCTTTTTAGAATGTTTGCTAAATCTACCACTACAGTCTGATTGGTTACTATGGGTTACAGCAAATAGCACAATTTTACTCACTCAACCTTTTTTTTTCCCCCCTCCTCTCGCACTGGTATAGAACAACAAGTCCCAGCATGCAAACTTTGCTCTAAGAAAACACTATGCATTATAAGGAAAATATACATTACAAACTAGATTTTTTTTTCCCCATTGGGCCAAATGACAATTCACTAGCTTAAGGATTTCATAAAAACAAAAAAAGAAAACATGCAACCTGTAAACAGGAAACAAGGGTGATAAGCATAGAAGTCATTTCTGGAACAGATACCAGGGTATATTGGTAAATCTATCATCTCTCTCCTCCCTATATTTCCTGCAAATAGGAGACAAATAGCAGCATACAAGTAGTTTTAGAAACAAAAGTGTCTCTGCCACTGTAGGTTTGGAAAGGACAGAAAAATAACTATAGCTGTGAGTCTACATCCGGTGGTACGTGGGCCCCCCATCCCCCGGGGTCCCGTGATCAGTCTAGTACAAGGGGGACCAATGAAAGTACATATCTGACTGGGGCAGTTGACAGGACCAAAGTGACATTAAAACAAAACCTAAATTATTATGCCCAATATGTGGCCCTACTTGTACCCTACAGTGGTCCGCTCTGCCAAACAGAATACTCCTCTGTACAGCGATCCCTGGTTTTAGGATTCCTCACAACCATTATTTGTCACTGTCTACACCAATGACCCCCACCCCCCCAACCTAAAAAAAAACCAAACTTGGTCATAGCCATTAAGAGAAGGGAGGGCATGCACCCACTAATTAGGATCGTTTATGCCCCTAGTGACCATAAAGAGGAATCCTCTGACAAGAGAGCCCAACAATGGAGGTTCTTTAAGGGATATATAATTTTTATTTTTAAATTGGCCACGTTACAGCCACGAACAAGCAGCAACTCTCAATGCAATAAATAAACTTGAGCCTTAACTACAGCATCAGAAATGTGAACGTACTCAGTCTAAAAACAGCAAATGTGTTACATGCTCTGTTACTTTCCATATTAAACCAGCAGGGTGTATTGCAATACCAGGACCTGAAAATGTGCCACTTCTGTAACCCACGGCAACTAGTATCTATCAAGACTAACGAAAGGTGAAATCCCATTGGCTGTAAAGAGCAAGTAAAGCCACTATCTGACATTAAATATAGATCAATGACTGTACATCCAAGCTAAATACTATACATGAAATAACTGCAGTGAATTTACTAATCCCACCATGCTCTCCATCATCCCTCTGCAGCAGGGAGCCACGTTAGGAGGGAGGTCACAGAGTGACTGACAGCTTGGCAGCCTTGCTCTTCAGAAATGCACTGTGTCGATTGGTCGATTCACACACAGGGGTGGAGCCAGTGATGACACAGTAACTCGAATGACTTCAGTCGCTGCGTTGGACACTACTGGGACATTTTCCTAAAATGTGGGAGGGGCCTTATCTGTCCGTAAGAGAGTATGGAGGTAATACTGTATCGGAGTGCCAGGGTAACACTGAACAATGGATGGGTTTAGTGACCCCTTAAAGTGTTGCTTTGGGTTATAATATATCAAGCCTCAACTTGTGCTAGGGTGCAAGTAATTGATCTCTACTTATAAAAATGAAAAATTGGATACACACATACAGCTTACAGGAAGCCTGCACGTACTGCATATATACTGCTCAGTGGCAGGCAGCCTGTGGGTTTCTAGCTGTCGTGGAACTACAAGTACCAGCAGTGCCTCTGGCTCACTGAGCTGTGCAGTTCTATAACCACTGGAAATTCGCTGTATAACTCTCCATGTTTACAGCTCCCAGTCTCTCACCAGTTTTCAAACAAATTAAATGCACTGTTCCGCATCCAATGCAATGATTTCAAATCGTATTTTGATTTATCCTTTAATTTTGGTCAGTGGAGGGATTTTAGTCCTCACTAACATTAGAGTCTGTAATAACAAATCTCTGTGACCTTTGAAATAAACTTTTAGAAAAGCACGTAAGTACCTATAATACAGCAATAGGCAGCCTGAGGTACGGCAGTCACAAAGAGACTACAAGCTGGCACTTGTAGTTCATCAGCGGCTGCGGTGCCTCACGCTATAGAAGCCTATTCGGCTGAGCCCACTTCAAACACACACTGTGCTGCGAGTACTCAGAAGCCATATTAAAAGTGTTCTCGCCACCTGCGCACAGCGGAGGCAGCCATTGTTGCGGGCTGAACCAAACAGTCGTCAGAATGCAGCCTATCAATTCACTCCGAGCTCGTGACATCAGCGAGGCACTTTGTGCCCCATGCCTCAAGTGATGTAGCAAGTTCCTTGTAAACAGATCAGCTGAATATAGCTCCACCCCACAAAATGTCTGCCTCCACTGTATACGTATGATAGGTATACTGGCCTAACAATATCTCTACCTGCAAACAAACAAAAATTATTACAAACTTAAAATGTACACCTTTTTCGGCATCATAAATATCCAAATAAAAAATACTTCACATATGTTAAAATATATACATAATTATCTCACAGACATGCCCCCAAAATAAAAATAAATATACAAGCTGTATATATACACATATATATTTTTCTTCTTTTAGTTTTCTACTGCTACCGTCTTTTTTAAAGTACGGGCTTTGTCTATACCACCTTCATCAGTGTTATCATCATCACACAACAATGTCATGGTTTCCATCGCTTAAATATTTTCTCCCAGAGGCTTCTGGGAAGAGACAAGCAGGTTGTGGATCCGGTTGGTCGGCAGAGCCACTGCGTCACGTGATCCAACAGCAGTGGGAAAAAAAAACTGAGAATTTCTCTTTTCGTATTTCTTATAGCGCCTACAAGACAAATTTAAATTTTTTTTTGTAATTTTTTTTTTTTTTTTTTCTTTAAACATATCCCACAATTCAGTTACTTTGCAACACCAGCGTTGCAACCCATCAGTAGATAATGCTGAAGACGTTTCGGAGTAGTCATGCGTTAGCGAGTAGTCATATTACAGCCAGCGGGTCTGTGGGGCTCTTCCACGTCATCGTCAAATCGCAGCATGCAGCGGAATGATTGCCGACGAGGCATCCCGGCATTCCGGATACATCCCATTGGACAAGTCTGATCAGCCAAAACCATGTACTGCTTTTTTTGACATATAATAAAAAAAAAAATTGCAAAAGCAGATTTTTTTTTTTTTTTTAGTTAACCACGTTACCAGCTAATCAATCTTCACGTAGCGCAGCGGTGGGGGCTTCGGGATTTCTAAACCGTTACTTTCAGGCGATTCATGATGCAAATTCCAAGACTTCTCGGAAAGTGACATTAAAGTGCGCTCCTTGGGAAATGAGAAACTTGTTAGATTCCGTGGGGTGCAAGAATCAACCCGTGCCCTGGCACCTAGCCGCTGATTGACCCAATCCCATGGTAAGAGGAATAGCGGATGCTATAGGCAGTCCTTACAGAGCGCCACCTGTCCTTTCATGTAGTCTCTGCAGGGACAAACCCTCCTGTGGGTGGGATGGGGCCCCGCGCAGCTGAACAATAGGAGATCCCCTTGAAACACACAATGATTTTTCTTTTTGTCAATGGACGGGACCAGGATGTCGTTGGCGGTGTCAGAGGATTGGCAGTGGATGCCGAACCTGTGATAGAAATACATTCAACACATTAGTGCGCGACATGACAGGTAGCCAGCGTATCTTCCTATTCCTATCGTTCCGGTTTATCACTCCAAACCTGTGCTGGTAAATCTCTCTGCTCTACACAAGAATATACTGACACGGATGGGTGTATAAAAATTAAAGGGTAATCTCATTTTTAAATAATACCTAATATTCTCCCAAGAAACGTATCAGTTTTTGTTCTTTTATCGTCACCAAAGAAACACCTTATGTAGAAGCTTTTTTTTTGAATCTCTATAACAATATTCTAATTGGCCATCGTTTGTTGTCACACAAAAGCTTTTAAGTGGATACAAACATTTCTGCTGCTGTTGATGGCAGAAGTGATTTAAATTTTTCTGCTACAGACACCGTGGTGAGAGAGCGCCAATTAGATGACTGTGGTATGCGGTCGGATTATCGCTTACAGACGGGCTGGGGGTATTTGCCAAACGACAGGGGGCTCAGGTGTCCAAGACTGCTAGAGAGAGAAGTAATGAAGCTGAGGAATAAACTACCTTGAAGAAAAAGGCCACAGGCAAAAAAAAGAAAACAGTTAATTGGAGACCTGAATGAAGTATATAGACAGGGAACAGTACAGACATAACGTATATAGCGCAGCTGTACTAACTTGGCCAAGTCTTTGTCTTTGTTGAGATGCTGGAAGTACGAGGGCTCACAGATTAGTTGATTTTCCTGGCAGACTTGTTTACATGATTTCCCAGCTTCTGCAAATTTCACCTGCAGTGCGCTTAATGGTGGCCACATTACTTGTCCGTGACAGAAGTCCTGCAGAGAGAAGAGCAAGGAAAGGGGTCCTATTTTAATGATCCAAAGAAACGGGCACACTACAAATAGTCCCACATGGACAGTAGAACAAGTTTTTAGCCTGCATTTAAAAGTGTCCACCAATAGGTGGCAACCAAGCTCCAAATCCAACAAGCCCTATATGATATAGAGGTGTGGGCAACATCACATAATACGGCAATACTGTTATTGTAACAGACAAGGTTATATAACTACATGCAAGAATTTACACTCTGGAACAGGTGATGCCAACATACCAACAAACTCACATTAACAGCAATAAAATGAAAAGTCACCAGTCATCTACACACAGAAGCGGCGGCCATTTTGTGAGCTGAACCAGTTTCCATGAGAACGTGACCTAGCGATTCACTGGGAACTAGTGACATCACCCTACAAAATCGATAGGCTGAAAATTGCTTCAGCCACAACATAGCAGTCTCTGTCAGGTGCCAGGGCTATCCTAATTTGGGTATTGGTTGCATAAAGTTGACTTTTCACCTTTATAAAGTGTAGGCAGCCATATTGTGGGCTGAACCAGTATGCAGACTATATTTGCTTGGAACCGATGACATCACTAAAGCACTGCTTAATATTCATGAGGTACTGGTTCAAAGTGAATAGACAGATTGTATTGACATTAATATTATTTCAGCCCAAAAAGTGTCTGGCTCCCCTGGTGACAGACCTCCTTTAACTGTCCATACGGAACAAGGCAGTCAACTAAAGTCTGCCTGTTGCCTCCAAACAGTGGCGGTAGGCTGGACTCTCATGTACGCGCTAACCCTGTGGGTCAAAGGTGCCCAATAATTAGATTTACTTTCTCAAGAGCATGGTTGCCTACTTTTTGGACCTCCCCTCGGGGACCCAATGAAGAAGAAGCCCAAGGGACATGTTCGGGGGGCGTGATCATTGGATTTGAGTAATCATGGGCCCGCCCCATCTGTTCAATGCCGTGATTTATGACGAGCAGCGGGGGCCGGGCAATCATGATGCGTTTCGCAGCAAATCAGCCTGGGATAGCTCTTAGTGAGCTGAACTGGGGAAGCTGGCGAGTATAAAAACACAAGAGAGCGCTAAATTGACTTTGTATGGTCACATGACTGACTGGTTCTTACCTGGTCACATGACTCTGCATCGCCTGACTGGTTCTTACCTGGTCACATGACTCTGCATTGCATCCAGCTGGTTCTTACCTGGTTTTCGATGAACGCGTTCACCCTCTGCAGCATTCCTTCACACGTGAACTCGTAGGGCAGGTAAGGTTCATTCTGTGTGCAAAGAAAACCGTGTAACTTCATTTGTCACATCAGGGAACATTTATGTTGCAAACAGCAGCTCAGGCGAAATGGGATGAATATTTTAGGATTGGTGAGAAACGCTCCCTTGACACTGTCCATTACCATCAATCCAGCAGGCTCTGCATTCTCAGCGTAGCAGTTTCTATTGTCAGTGTGGTCCAGAGGAGCGTTTACATAGTTACCGGGCGCTGGAGTGGAATTTTATTGTCATTAACATTTATTTTTCGAGTGCGGTTATGTATTTAACCCTTTCTTGTCTTTACTACGGTCATAAAACAGAGGATACATTACGAGACTGACAAGACTGCGCGGTTCTGCAGATCACTGAGCTGTAATGTACTAAACAGAATAAATAACATTTCAGGAGAATTAGAGAACTAGATTGAGGGTGCCAATTCCAACCCTATTTGTACTGGCCAAAATATAGTACCAGCACCTAGTGTTACAGCACTAACATTATACATACACACACGCACACACACCATCGTCATCATTTATTTATATAGCGCCACCGATTCCGCAGCGCTGTACAGAGTATTCATTCATATCAGTCCCTGCCCCATAGGAGCTTACAGTCTAAATTCCCTAACAGACAGACAGAAACTAGGGTCAATTTTGAAAGCAGCCAATTAACCTACCAGTATGTTTTTGGAGTGTGGGAGGAAACCGGAGCACCTGGAGGAAACCCACGCAAACACGGGGAGAACATACAAACTCCACACAGATAAGGCGATGGTTGGGAATTGAACTCATATATATACACATACATATATACATAAACATATACATACTTGTACACAAATGCGAATAATATTACAATACATCTGCTCTTAGACCAGGAGCTGGCAATGTACTCCTTCACTCACAGGATAGTTTATCTGGTTCCATGTCAGAGAGTCTAGTGCTAATCAGATGCATCCTTGAGGGTAATCATTGTACAGTGGGATCTATGTTATTGAACTGGCAGGGCATTATATATAAACAGATTAAATGTATGCTCTTCCTATAATGGGTCCTTTGTGTCTCTAAATGCAATGGTCATAATGAGTATTACTGATTAAATCTAGGTTCACGCACAGCCAGCTGGGAGACATTCCCTGCTTACTAGTTTCACGTCTGCTCAGCCGTTAAGTTACATAAGACCAGCATTCAGCTGGGCGATAGGTCCATAAACTAGTGCTAACCGCGGTAAGATCAAGAGGAATGAGGACGCTTCCGCCACTTACTACAAATGTGTAAATTTAACATCCGAGTCGTTCACGGGTCCAGGTAACGCTCTTGAAGATATTAAGGGATTCATGTCTTCATGTAATAAGGATCTTACAATCATTCTGACAACCTGCAAGCTGAGCTTTATCCAAAAGCGGTATTTAAAAATGCCAGCTCACTTTGTAATCTCATGTTCCATTCAGGGAGTACGTACGATAATACAGACAGATACATTACAAAGATCACAGGTATGCTAAACTGCGGCCTATTCATTGTTCTGGACAGACCGGGATGGCTGGAAACACTCACACGATAAATACCACATATAGAAAGAAATTATAAACCTTTTGATTTAATATCGCCTTCACTGCCTTCTCCACCTCCTCAGGATCATTGATGTTCACTGTCCAGACGTGCGGCTTCCCGATATAGACTTCGGCATATGGATGCTGGGATGTTAGCTGCAAAGATAGCGTATATAATAGAAAATAAAATAAAAAAAATGCACAGTTTAGTGTGCAACAGTGGCGTGAACTATACCCTTGTCGAAATGCATTCCAGTTTTAACAAATTGTTTATGGGTTTTTCAACTCAATAGGCTTAAACCGTGAGCCATGCCATAGAACACCGGGGGCATGCAAGACACGTGGGCGTGAAAGGGTTAATCGAAACTAAACCACCTAGTCTGTCTAGATTTAGTTCAAGGGCTGACACTTTTAGGATAGCCGTCAGTCACTCCCTGACTGATCCCAAACAGGAAATAAAACTTATTTTAACCAAACAATTACCTGCCTACATGTAGAGATATAAAAACCAAGCCCATCTGACACATGAATTCTTTAAGAGCACAAAGACAGAACATCGTTAAATGGAGTTTAATATGACAAAAAGACAACATTTATAAAAATGGAGATAAATTGAAATACAGGAAAATATATGCAGCACCGTTTCTTGTAAATAAAACAAACAAAATATAGAAATATAACAAATACCGCACATATTTTTCATGTAATTTGCTGCCTGGGGAAAGGTTAGAGGGTTTGGACAATTCTCAGTAGTAAACTGATCCCCAAAGACAATTTGAAAATATTTTCTTTACTCAATCCTTTCTCATGTGACTTCAATGCAGGTGGGGGGGCTGGTTTGCTAACCTGTTTTATTGTACTTTGTTATGTCCCTGAATTCAAGTTATAATATTTATAACTCATAACAAATGTGTTGAACAGAGATATGATAAGTATAATTTTCCTCGTGTGTGCATAGGAAACATGATTATGCTGTATGGGCTCTTTGGGGAGACACATTAGCTCTATAGCTTCCTTATGGGGCTCGTATATAAATATATTTATATATATATATATATATATATATATATATATATATATATATATATATATATATATATCTCTATCTATAATATAAATGTCTAGTGGCGTGTGTTAGTCTGTCTGTGTGTGTGGAAAAAATAAAACCAAGCTGCAGCGCCACCTGCTGGGCGGAGTTATACACTGACCTACTAAATTCTTAGTGTGTGGGGAAAAAAAAATTCAGAAAAAGGGCTGAAATTTGCTATACTAAGATGTTTTTAATTTGTTAATTGTTAAAAGTGTTTATAAAGATTTAAAAAATATATATATATATATTTGTTGAAGGAGAAGTGACAGTTGGGAGTGGTTGGTGGTTGAGGCCTGGGCTATGGCCCAAATGCATGACAAGAACCTTTTTAACACCTTAAGTAGCTTGATTTGACTAGAATGCATGAGTATCATGCACGGGTTAACATATATATAATATATATTATATATATATATATATATATATATATATATATATATATATATATATATATATATATATATATATATATATATATATATATATATATATATATATATATATATATATATATATATTACACTGGTTACAAATTTGTACAGAGGTCTCCCCAAACATGGATTATGACATGTACTGTTCTGATGTATTTTCCTTATAGAGAATATGACTGGGAACATTGGACAATAATTGTGAGTTCAATGGTAAAGGAGTTTCCCAAACTTTTAGCATCTGGGGTCTGGGCCATGAACCATAGTTGACCAGCTGGCTGTGACCAGGCATCTCTACATATACACTCATGTACACAAGAGACCTCCATTTATAAAGTGGCTTATGTCAGACCCCCTCGCAGTTCCAGACACCCTTGTTTGAATCAGGTAATTGGGAGAGGTGAGACATTCTTTAAGATATATCTAAAATGAAACCACTCACCTCTCGCAGGGTTGGCTTGCCCTTAAAAAAGTCAGTATTCCTGCTGCTTTTCGCTGGGTTGAATTTGGGGTTCAGAAAAGCACAGCCATTGGCGATAGCTTCAAGGGGAGCCGGCCCCTCATAAGGGAACCCGAGCCCTACAAACAGCTGAAAAACAACAACAACATTTGTGATAGAGTTCTGTGAATCTATTTAAAGGATAAAAGGTGGACATTCAACCATCAATAAACTAATACTTCTAGTGTGGATAATCTGCGCTACTGAGCACATTGCAATATTTATAGTTCTCCAGACATTGCTACTGGGAAAAAGCCCCAAAAATCCAAAACACAACATTTCGATTTGCTATGGCCAACATTAAACACTCATTCACGCCTATTCGCTTTTAAAATACTTTTCATATGTTAATAAATGCATGAAAGGCACATATTATACATATATTTTTTTTTCTTTGCAGCAAGGGATGACGAAAGGCCAATAACTTCATCTGTTACAGAAGAAAAAATAACCCTTTGTATGCCCTCTGCATACAGTAGATTGTGCATTAAGGACCAGATCAGAGAACGCACGCAGTCAGACCAACGGGCTCATGCAAAAGTACCAAATATATATATATATCTACTATATAAATGCCTAGTGGCGTGTGTGAAAAAAACCCCCCCAAGCTGCAGCGCCACCTGCTGGGCAGAGTTATACACTGACCTATATATTTCTTGAAGGAGAAGTGACAGTTGGGAGTGGTTGGTGGTTGCTGGGGGTGACAGTGGGGAGTTTATAACACCTTAAGTAGCTTGATGAAGAATGTAGCGATGAAGATGAAGGATGAGGTGATGGAGAAGAATGATGAGGTGGTGACATGTGGACAAAACCACGTTAAAAAAGGGCGCTTACGTCGGGAAGTAACGCTCTTCCCCTGAGGAGGCCTGGCCTATCCCCAAATGCATGACAAGAACCTTTTTAACACCTTAAGTAGCTTGATTTGACTAGAATGCATGAGTATCATGCACGGGTTAACATACATACATACATACATACATACATACATACATATATATATAATAAAAAAAGCCTGCGTGTTCAAGGGGCCCGCAGCTGCGCTTACGTGTTAGAAAAACCTGTAGAAAAGAAGAGTGACAGATACAAAAAGAGGGAAAATACTGAAAAGTAAATGTTTGATATGAACACATAGTAAGCGCGGTCTCTATGCATTTTATTTTAGGACACTATTGAATCAGCATATGCCAGTGTGAAGACAGACATTTATTTGAACCACATAAAATTTAGCTGATCAATTCTCTAGGAGCCACGAGACCGAGGCACAAAGGCTGAGGCACAGAGGCTGAGGCACAGAGGCTGAGGCACAGAGGCTGAGGCACAGAGTCTTGCATTCTCTGGAACATCATTTTAGCTCACAAAACAGCTGTCTCCACTGTGTGTGGGCGAAGAGACGGACGATCAGACCAAGTGCGCCATGAAATTATATCACACAGCAGATTTAACACATCAGCCACACAGTGTTTGTCTTATTTATAGGGTGTAAACGCCGAACTGTATCTCACAGGGAAGGACAGAAATCACGCCCACGCACATTTAGTTACTGCCAGAATTAGAGAGCGCACGCGAGAGGGTCAAAAGCTGCATTTATGAGGATCGCCAGGTTCTGAGTGTTTGTACTATATAAAGCTATGTGCAACTGGAAATTCTCAAACATGTACATTGCATTTCATAAAAGGGGTTTTATAAACCACTTGGCTTCAAAATATATTCACTCAGTTCCCTCGCCCATCCTCTACAAACCTCTCAGCATAACAGAATTAAAAAATAAACCTGACGGTTTTCTCAGGAACACTAAAAATAAAAATCCTTTGATGTCAGTTACTCTTTCACAGATCTTTCATGTATAGCTTGTGGGGAAAGAACATAAAAAACAATGTTTTAATTATTGTGCAGAAGGCTCAATGAGTCAGGGGATACAGTTTGTATATTAATTACATCACATCACAAGACTGCTATGGCCATACGTTTTGTTGTACATTGTGTAGTGCAGAATAGCTGAGGATTCAAATGAACATTTCACCAAGTGACCACTAGATGGCAGCATGTCCAGAAGGATTGGCTCCAATAGCAAGAGCCAATAGCATACTTTGCATTAGTATAGGTCGCTGCTATTTAGGCTGCTGGTCAGTGCAATGAGGAAGACACAGACATATGTCCCTGGCTGCTGGTTTCTTTGTGGCAGAAAAGCATGTTAATGTAAAAATTCAAATGTATGTCCTGCAGAAGGCTAAATTAGCCATTTCTACTACATTGGCTGACTGAACAGTCATTAAATTGATTGTGTTTTGTAGCATCAACTACACTACATCAGTCTCCCTAATGCCTAACAACAGCTGCACTACAGATAGGGGGCAGAGGAATAAAATATTAATTGCAAGTAGAAGCGTTTGACACCATAATCTTCTTTCCTCATTCAATGTGACATTATTGCACTCTACTGTTGTGAGACCCTGCTCCTCTCACATACAGCCCTGTCCTCACTAACACAACACTCATCTCCTGATATACTCTGTGCTGCTGGAGACCCTGCTCCTTCCACTATATAACTCTCAGTCTGTGGCTTCCTGCTGCCTCCATTCCCCTCCTCACATCATGTCACTGCCCGTCACATGCAGCCCTGTCCTCACTGACCCATCACTCATCTCCTGATATACTCTGTGCTGCTGGGGCCCCTGCTCCTTCCACTATATAACTCACAGTCTGTGGCTTCCTGCTGCCTCCATTCCCCTCCTCACATCATGTCACTGCCCCTGTCACATGCAGCCCTGTCCTCACTAACATGACCATATAACGGGACAGGTTGCTGTCCTCTACATTTTCAGCTCATTCTTATTAAATAATTAACAACGTAACAGCAGGAACTTGGAATTTTACTGCAACAAACACTGTGTGGTAAAAGAAGTGATTAGACCCCTGCCTGTCCGCAAGTAGGGGGAGGGGGGTATATAACTAAATATTTAATATGATTGGACACCGTTGTCGAAGTGGGAATTCAAAAGTGCGGGTATGGAAATTCTTAGTGAATGGTCAGGGGCTTTAGGGCTTTGATAGTGTGAAATTAATCTTATATGCTTTTTAACACTATATAGTAGAATATAAAACATTTAATTATGCAAGGTTATACTTCAGATTTTTTAATGCAATTTTCCTAATAAAGTGCAAATGATTTCAACTGGACCAATTGAAACATTTTTATTATACCTTTGCAAAGTGTGTGTTGGTTGTTTCTAGGTGGTGTTGGGAAAAAAAAAAAAAAAAAAAAAAAAAAAGGAGAATGAACCCAATATAAGAATCCAATATAAAATTCTTCTACTAACATACAAGGCCATCAACAAAATTGCACCGACATAAATCTCCTCACTTGTCTTATAATATCTCCCTACTCAACACCTCCGTTCTGCACAAGATCTGCGTCTCTCCTCCACTCTCATCACATCCTCCCATTCTCGGTTACAGGACTTTTTTCGGGCTGCACCCACTTTATGGAATTCACTCCCTTGCACAGTAAGATTTTCCTCTAGTCTTCAAGCGTTCTCTGAAAACCCACCTCTTCAGGAAAGCTTATAATATTCTTCTACCACCCTCTTAATCTCCCTAGGTTACCCTATTACCACTCTTTACATAGCCAACACAAGACAACAACCCTCTGACCAACATAGTTGTGTGACTGACCATACAGCTCACTAAATACTTTTTACCTTTGCATTCTAGCTGGACAAATATTCAATATAATGTAGAACTTACCCTTGTGCATCAAACCATTGTCCCATAGATTGTAAGCTTGTGAGCAGGGCCCTCTTACCTCTGTCTGTATGTATTACCCAGTATTGTTTTATTACTGTTTGTTCTCAATTGTAAAGCGCTACAGAATCTGCTGGCGCTATATAAATGTTGATGATGATAGATACCTCCCTCCAGTGGCGGAACTACCATTGGTGCAGGAGCTGCCGTGCACCAGGGCCCATGGAGATAATGGGGCCCGCTGCATGGGGAACTAGCGAGCTGTAGGCCCCGGATCCCTCCTCCCCGCTTCCCAGCTCCGGGGCCCACAGCTCGCTAGTTTCGCCTCTGCACCCTTCCCCTCCGAAAACTGCAGCAGTACCAAGTGCGTTGCACCTGTCCACCGCTGCTATGCAGAGCAGTTGTGAATGGAAGACACCCACGGAACAAACAAAATCGGGACATTTGGAAGGTACGGGTAATGCCCTGAGGTTGATGAAGCAGTCCCTCTCTCATGGTGTGCTGTATGAACCCGTATTGACGTTGCAGTTTACATGGACGTGGCGTCACTGGTGCATCTACAGAGTTCAGGAACGCGTTTCGACCTACGAATCTTCTATGACCCAATCGCTTACCTGCAAGCAAAGTGCCTGCTTAGAGAGCATGTGTGCAGCTCGAATGTAGTGGGGAGAAAAGCCGATATGCTATACCAGCACATACCGATGCACTTCCACCACGAATATGTTCTTGCGACAATATTCTGCAGAACAAGTTTAATAATATACCTGAAATATCTGAAGAGTTTACGTCTAGCTATGTCCATCATTCTAGTTATCATTTGCTTAACCGCTGCTTCTATATCTTGCAGCACTCTGGGAAGGAGCAGAAACCAGAGCCTGCGATTGGATTAAAGTCTCCTAGGTAACAGAAACGCATAAGCTGCAGCTTAGCGGAACCTTGTCTGGTCTCAGACCTCTGGGAATCCAGTTTTACCATGTGAGATGGAGGGGAAGGGGGCGGATTACCGATCTTTAAATCTTGGAAACAAACTTTAATGAAGAGTCTTAATAAAAGAGGTGGAACAGTAACTTGTTAGATTTACATATCAAAATTTTAGGCAAAGGGGTTATTTAAACAAACAACTCAGCTCAGAAGAGATTATTTGCTCACAACACTGGAACTATTTACAGTTCCAATATTACAGGAAAATTGATGGTTTGGTTACAGAGTGAATGTATTATCTGCTTGTACAGCACTACGAGGAATTAGGAGAGTAAATAGAGGATTAGTGCAGCATTATATTTAGAATGGAGTATTAGTATAATAGGGGTTTACATTACAGCCGCTCTTCAGTTAATGGTATACTGCCTGAGCTTGTGCTTAGATCAGTGTCAAACTACAGCAAGATTGTACCCATGAAAAACACAAGTTTATGGTTTTAAAGACAAGAGGCAGGCAAGCGTCCCTACCACGGCAATCATCATTTGTCATTGTAAGGGCACATGTAGACCAGATTTAGTCAGACTTTGGCTTTACAGCTGTTGTGGAACTACAAGTTCCAGCTTGTCCTTCCAGCCTTTACACAGCCACTGGCTAGTAGGGCATGCTGTGATGTAGCTCCATAACCATTTGGAGAGCTAGGGACCAGTCTCCTATTTTACACACTTATCAGCTTATATAGCTCATGGTGAGAGGAAATAATATTTAAAAAAATAAAAAAAAATAAGAAATTAAAAAATTAAACAAATAATAAAAATAATAAAAATACACAAAAAAACAAACAAAACAGGAACAGATTGCTGCTCCTGCCTCCAGTTATGGGCTCCAGTTTGCAAACGAGAAGCATTAGACAATCTTCAGCAGTTCCGTAGTATAAGAGGACAGAGGAATTTGCATTAAAGATAGAAAATGCAATTACAACACCCCAAGCAGCAGGCTCATTCATTTAACACTGCGGCACCGGTACTCCTGAATCTAGACACAAGTGTTCGACACAAAGCTTGCTAGACCGTACCTACTGCTACATACCCAATCACACAATACACCGTGACCTTCAACGACATGTAATGGTGCAAGTTGCGCTGCTTTCTGCAAAGTCTAATAAGAAGAATAATCCCAACATTTCACACAACAGTTCAGCAGGACCAGTAGCTATGTAAACAGAGTGCAAGGGCGCACCGATGGTGTCAGAAAGGAGCGTGCACTCACTTTGGTCTCTCGAAGCAAGAACTGCAGGTCCCGGCCGCTGAGGATACCGTGATTGCTCACATAATTGGGCATGTGGACTGTGCCCTTCTCGTGGACAGTGCCGTGTACCTCCATGTAGGTATGAATGATATCCAGATATGTATTCTTGTCCTATATATGGGCAGGGGAAAAAAAAACTACTGTCAATCCATTTACAAACTAGAAAACAACCTGCAACTTATGATTGATAAACGATTATTACACAATAAGAATAGGTCTTATACATACTTGCAACCTCTTAAAACTTCATTCTGGGAGATCCTGTGCAGGGGGGCGTGGTTGGAGGGCGGGGCACGGTGAATCGCAACATTTTGGCCCTGCCCCTCGCAACAAAATGCCGTTTTTGTCACGGGGGCGGGGACAAAATGACGAGCTTCATCACGAATCGCGTACTTTTTTTAAAGCAAGTTGCCGTTTGCGGGATACTTGCCTGCTCTCCCGGGAGTAGGGGAGACCTACCCGAATTTCAGGAGTCTCCCCGACATTGCGGGAGAGTTGGCAAGTTTGGTCTTATAAAGGTATACTCAGTCTCTAAAGCTGGGTACACACTACAGTTTCCCGATTATTTGGCCAATCACACGATAAACAACTGTTAGGCCCGATAGCGTCACAATCTTTTCAGCCGATGGTTATGACAGATGAAGGTAAATCGTATAAAACGTGTATAGTGTGTAAAGATGCATGGCCCATGCTGAGCAGGACTTTCAGTCGTTGGTAAAATCGTTAAAAGATATCACAGCGGGAGACATTTTCTGTAGTGTGTACCCAGCCTTAATGTTCCAGAGAGCTTAAAGTCTAAATATTTTATTTTGACACCCGAGAATAAAAAAAATAATTGTTTATAGCAAAGAAATAACAAAAAACAAAACAAGAAAACATTTTCAAAACAGCAGAAAAATAAATCAAAAACATAGCAAGACCGCTGCCATAACAATAGTGTGAATTGTTTTGTCCTGTGTGTATTAGCCAGTACACGACCGTTCTCTAGGATTCCAGTTAAATATTGCAATAAAAGAAAAAAGCACTTGGCAGTTACAAGTCATAAATCCTACAAGTGGTTTTCAGTGACTTAAGCCATTTACAACTTATATTTAAAATCATCCCAGATAATTCCTGCATACGATTGCAAGCAGCTGGTGTACAGTCCATCAGAACACAGCTGCGAGGGAGCAGGATAAGCACCGTGATGCGGAAAACACTCCGAGTCTGCAATCTTATAAGCTTATATATCCTTTATAAAAGGGTTTACAATGAACAGAACAGCAGTACACCCATCCAGGCGTATCGCACATCATTATAATAAACAGAGCTTTAGAATACACGGTGTATCAGTGTCAGCAGGCAAACGATGGTTCCCCGGCCCCCCCACCCAACCGGACATCTAGGTCACCTTCACACAAAAGTAAGCCTCTGCAGTTTTACCCAGACCATATGCTCTGTTCTTCAGGCCATAGCGAAGGAAGTAAATTAATACGGCCAGACTCCATCAAGCTGGTGGCTCGGTGGTTAAGCCATATGGAGAGCAGCTTAAGGCTTTGCAGTCATCGCTCTCCTGTTTCCATAAAGCAAAACTAAGTAAATATTCCCATCTAAAACCGTTTAACAATGCAACAGAATCTAAAGTAACCCGATCAAGAAATCCCTTACACACTCATTTCTCTCTGCAAGGAGGTGAGTTTCTTGCTATGTCTAAGAAATCACCTCCAGAGGGGGGGGGGGGCGGTCCAGATGGCAAATTCATCTCAGGAAGGTCACCTGGGGGTAAATGTATCAAGCTGAGAGTTTTCCGGCGGGTTTGAAAAACCAAATCAGATTCTAGTTATCATTTATTTAGTACATTCTACAAAATGACAGCTAGAATCTGATTGGTTGCTATAGGCAACATCTCCACTTTTCAAACCCGCCGGAAAGCTCTCAGCTTGATACATTTACCCCCTGGTCTGAAAACAGCATTTTTCTATCCATCGAAGCCTTGTGATATTCCAGAGAAAATAAAAGTTGGTTTGAATTGGGGATGAGACCAATTCCAGTCCTACATTAAATTTACCAGGAGTCTTCAGATGCCCATATAAACGGGAGACCACCTCACACAGCGACCATAGTTACTGCAATAGTGCAGCATCATTTTTAAATATTTCTGAAAACTTTTTTCATTTTTCTCGCTCACTTTATATTTTAATCAAATACTTCTCTTTTAAAATGTACTAAAACAATTAAAAGTGGGGTCTGCTCGAATTGAATTTATTATATATTTTTAAAAGCAACATAATAAAGTTTAAAATGTTTTTAATAATCTGTTTTTCCTGGGTGGGAGACTCAACGAAAACATTCTGAGCTTTGGGTGAATAATAACTCTAGCTAATGTTAAGAGAGCACCCTCTAAAAATTCAGATTGGTAATGGGGAAATAAGGACACAGACAATATACGTTTGATTCACTTTCCAGTGTAAAAGCACCAACTCCAACAGATCCTGGTGGAGTAAAGAGATGAATATATTTTAGGTGTAGGTCCCCTTTAATTATGTCCCAGGGCACTTTGGCAACCTGGACCTCTCTGGTAGAAGCTGCACGAATAACTTCAAACAACCAATTTTGTGAAATTCACATTTTCTGCTAAAGACTCCCTTACCACTGACACATTCTGGAATATAATCACAAGCATTTAGAGCCTAACAGGAGTCATATACTGAAAGTGGCACCAGATACCAGCATTAAACCAAAAGGCAAATTGCAAAAATGTATCCAAATTACTGATAGGAGTGGGGAGGGTCATCTGCTACCCCGATTATTTTGAGTGATTAAATGGACTATGCACCAACTTTAAACCTGGAATTTCTCAGGAGGAAAGGGATCTAGGAGTCACTATCTCAGGTGAGCAATGTAATACCCCATTCATACTGCACCAAAATCCCGGGTTTTTCCCGGGGCGAGCTCAAACGACCCGGGTCTTGGTGCAGTATGAATGGTACAAGTCAAAAATCCCGGGTCTTCAACCCGGGATTTATCGAGGGGTAATTCCCGGGTCGGACCCGGGTTGCCTGCACTATGAATGGTGCAACCCGGGTTTTTCAACCCGGGTTGCACAGAAAACAAGATGATTGGCTGTCTGCCTGTCTCTGGAGGATTTAAAGCAGGAGAATACAAAGAATGTATATGAAAAGAAGGGCAGTTTACAGAAATTTTATTAATGGCTATTACATACATAAATATACCATTGGGTATACATGATTGGAGATATATAGAGAAGACACCATCACTATTGTACTTTATATATATATATATATAAATCATGCTAATAGATAGAGTATATTTCCCTTTAAAGGTTACTTGTCCTGATTAAAGTGCAGTGCTGTGTATTTATTTGGGTGTCTGATGTAGCCGATATCCCACATTACAGAGGTACAAAGTCTGGGAAATACTAGTTGTGTGAAAGGAAGCAAAGTTCAGGTTTTTCTGCCAGGATTTAAACACTGGAGCAGCATCCAGTCTTCATTTTTCAGCCAATGAAAACTGCTCTGGTGATGACTCCCACAAATTGCCAGGGCACAGACTTGTGCAGTATGAATGGGGTCAACCCGGGAAATTCCCGGGTCCAAGGTGCAGTATGAATGGTGTTTCTGAGCTGGGACGCTCCGAGCCCCGGCAAAAACCCGGCTTGAAAAACCCGGGATATTGCCGGGGCAGCAGTGTGAAAGTGGTATAACAAAGCAATGAGGAAGACAAGTCAGATACTTGGTTGTATAGGGAGAGGAATCAGTAGCAGAAAGAAAGAAAGAAGTAATAATACCACTGTATAGGTCATTGGTACGACCTCATCTAGATACTGTTTTCAGTTCTGGAGGCCATATCTCCAGAAGGATATAAATACATTAGAGACTGTACAAAGAAGGGCAACTAAAACGATACATGGCTACAGCACAAAACTTACCCGGAAAGACTAAAAGATCTTAATATGTATAGTTTGGAGCAGAGAAGGGAAAGGGGGACATGATAGAGACGTTCAAATATATCAAGGATTATAGCAAGGTGCAGGAGGGAAACATTCTTCATAGGAAGAGAAGTATTAGAACACGAGGACATGTACTGACACTGGGGGGGGGGGGGAAGTAGGTTCAGAGGAAATGTGAGGAAAAACTACTTCACAGAAAGGGTAGTGGATAAGTGGAATAGCCTCCCATCATAGGTGGTAGAGGATAATACAGTAGAGCAATCTAAACATGCTTGGGATAGATATATAAGGATATCCTTACAAAGAGCTAAAAGGTTCAAATAGGGTTTGAGGTTACCGTTAAAAAATGGGCGGACTAGATGGGCCAAACGGTTCTTATCTGCCGTCAATTTCTATGTTTCACACAAGGTGAATCACTGCAGGTGTGTCAAATTGTCGGCACACAGATAAAGCAGTCTTCAGCGCAACATTTTACGCCCTAAACTCACCAGTTACCACCCATTAGATAAGCTGCGATCAAACTTCTTCCACCACGAGCAGCTGGGACATTTGTCACCAATGCAAAAAACGCAATGACGTTTACCCATCCGTACAAGCTGAATACCACTTCTAAGGCAGTCCTGTCCTATTGCTGCAGACATTAATGACCCAGCTTTATTCTGAGACGCTGTCAGATCAGTGTTTATTAGTCTGCGCTGTGTTATAAATTGACGGTTTCCTAGCAGATAATGAAATCAGTTGGAAAACCGAGAGTTTTCCTGGGGACGGAAACACAATATAGATACGTTCCTTGTAACAAGATAGAATCTACCCGGACAACTTGGAAGGACACAATGGAGCATGGCAGGAGAATAGATGATAAAGTATCGCACAGCAGCTAGACACACAGAAATCCATTAACGGAGCAGCAAATGTCAGCCTGAGTCACTCATTAAACACTCTCGTGTTGCTTGGAGAAGGCAGGAGCATTGTGCAACAAAAGACAGACGCTCATTAGACCATTCCGGTCTTTGGGTACACAAACCTTTATAACAGGTAAGTGCTTAAAACTTCAAAGTCAAAATTGAAGTGTGTGTTTTTGCACTTTTGGGTGAAGTTCATACTTACGTGAGGGTTCAGACACCAACAAAGCCATACAGTTATTTATATTTTAAACCGGTTTCTCCTTCCCAGAGGGTGACTGTACAGAGTCGCACCCCAGGCCCTCAAAACTAAATGTAGGCCCACAAGTGGTAGTTTGGTCAGCCACCTGAGCGAGAGTGACACCATTGTTACCGTATGTACGGAACAAATCACCATAAATGGTCCAGAATAATAAAAATGATTAGATTTGTATACAGAGCCGGTCATTTGTCTAGTGTGGGCACCGTAGATTATTAATAAAGTGAAGGAACCAGGCCAGTCATAGGCAACCCGATACACTTCACCGACCCTCTAACCTTCAAAAAGAGCAGCACGTTACCCTTAATCTCAGTAATAAGTTAAAAAAACACATTTAAATTAAAGACAGAGACACCTATCTAATCAGCAGGCATTGTAAACAAGTGTTACAAGCTATAACAAATCTGACAAAGCAGGAGAGAGCCGGGGGCCACAGGTGATCGCTCGGAGGGCCGCCTGTTGCCCATTAATAAGCTAGGCAGTTCTCATCCATGCCCTCAGATGATTGGACGACTGTATGGTGAAGGGGCGTGGCCAATAGTCCCAAGATGATCAATAAACTGGACTCCTGCTCTTTAGTAATATAGTAAAATAAGTTCTATGGTCACTGAGACAAACAGAAGAGGAAACGGACAGCTGGATTGGTTACGTATTATTTAGCTGTACAATACAAGCCTGGGATGAATTCATTTTCCCTTTATTAAAAACAGAGAAAATGTGTCTCACAACTGCCCGAAAAAGGGTTTAATAGTATGACAAGCAGATAATAAAGAATAGGCACACAGTAATTGTGTGAAAAATATAAGTATACAGCAACAAACATTTATATCACATTTATATCACTCTGCAACAGAACAAGAGGCTCCAATTATTTTTCTATATACAGATGAAGTTTAAAGAGCTACAGATGTGTCCTGTTCAAGTAAAGGAATCTAATGATCTCGGCTCGTCGGCCAACATCACGGACAGCCTGCTTTTATTAATTACGGGAACGTTTTGCGTTGCAAGTGTAGAGGATAGAGCTCATTGTTTGACTAGGGCTACATGTTCCATTTCACTGCTACACAAGAGTGTAAGTTCCACCCAAATTGATTATTGATTGATTGATTTGCCCAATACACAAAAACCATTATGAACAGGCTGCACTATAACCTATATCGTGCCTATGACACCAATATAAATTGCTTGAATATTATTTTTAAAATACTTTAGAAAAAAAAAGAAGTACCATCTCAATATATAATCCATTGATATCTGGGCAAGGGGGCATTTATCTGTCATTCCTGGATCCCCCACGCATTGAAGGTTGGCGTATTAAATAAAAAACGGACACCCGGCAGGCTTGCACAAGCTGCTGAGAAGGAAGGTTTATCAGTATACGGCCCTTCCAGGTCACATCCAGCGATAACGGAGTACAAAAGCAATCATGAAATTGTACGTCTCAGACACAGGCTGAATCACCCTGATGGGAGAAGTCATTTGCTGGTGCCAGACAAACAACTGTCATTACAGAAATAGCTCCCCAGCCGAGCGACAGTTATGTTGTAGACTGGTCTATGCAGCAATTGTGCGCTGCTAGGAAACAGATCATCCCTGTGTAAAAAGGTCAGGGAGACATTGCCACCCCCATCTCTTTAAATATAGTTTTATCCAATCTAACATTAAACATTTATTTCAATGGAGACATGTCCTCTCTTCTTAAGGTGGGCTTTAAAATGGGAAGACCAACGCCAAGCTGAAATCTCTTTGGTGGCATGCGGCCCTCTCAGGTCACGCCATGCCAAACTGTAGTACAAGAGCAAGCATGAAATCAGCTCTCTCTAAATAGGGAGACAAGTTAACTGCAAATCAAATTTAACTGAACACTCTTTCCCCAGACACAGATCTGATCGTCTTCACACGGGCCGGGTCTGCGAGAAGATCTGGGGGAAGTCCTGGGAAAATCCAGCTACATGGAGGGAGTGAAAAACTTACCTACTACATGGAATTGTAGGTTTTAAATATAAAACAAAAAACTAGCTGGGGCCGCTAATCCCACCTGTGCACACAAGTTTGTAGAAATTACCCAAAGCCAAGTAAATGCAGCCAACATTATTTGATGAAAAGTCCCCATTTAAAAATTACAATATCGGAGCTGCTCAGCAACTGCAAAACACTCTGGAAATTACTGATTTTTATATGGTGTTATTGTGGTTATTACATGATCACACCTGGCTTTTGGAGAAGTTTCCAGCCAAGGTGCGAACTGCGTGGCGTTTGTGTCCTCCTTGTATTTGGTAGGACTTACCCTGGTGTCCCGGTTTCCTCCACCGATCAAGACATACTGGCAGCTTAACTGGCGTGTGACTAAATGGGCCGGGTGTGTGTTTTTGGTAATAAGATTAGATTGTAAGATGTACATGGACTGATGTGCCTAAATAATGATCCCATAAGGATACATAAAGGATTAGAACAATGATAACATTGATTAATAAAACCCCATTGTGGTGCACTTATGAAGGAAAAGGTGTCTATAAGTGGGCGCGTTTTCTCCCTTGGCCCAAGTACCAGGCGTCTTGATTGCTCACCACATTGGCCACTCATGTTTGTGACCAAATTGGCCATGAACAAGGTAGTATGACTGTATCGGGGCCTGTCTGGGCAGACAGAAGAGGACCGGACACACAAGCGATATAGGTGATCATCCCAAAAACGCAATTTTTAACCTACCCGAGAACGATCGGATCACTACGGGGCTTCGTGCTCGTATTAATGTATCACACGCAGATCATTGCAGTGTGTCGTCGGCTTTACATTGGAAAGGGAAGTGGTAAAATGAATGGAGAGAAGTATAATAGGATATTTCCCAATAGATACAGATCTCAAAATACAATCAATGGCAAAACAACCAGGATAGAAATATTAGTGTGGTGTAAAATGTTCTCAAGAAAACAGTTTGCTGTTTTCTAATAAAAATCAGTTTCCTGTTCATCTCTAAAGAAGAGGAGAAGTTATTATTATCTTTAATTTATAAGGCGCCACAAAGGGTCCACAGCGCTGTACATTACACAACATGATACAGAAAGAACAAAAAATTAACCAAAATATATACACAGTAACAGGTAACATGGTAATGCAAATCAAATTACTACTGGGACAATGAGTGAAAGTGATGGTAGAGATCAGCGAGAAGTAGGCAGAAGCCTAAGAAAACAGGGCTAGGGAAGCCGGCCAAGAGGTACAGGGGGTGATGGAACAGTAGAAGAAGCACACAAGGAAAGAGGGCCATGCTCCTGAGAGCTTACATCCTAAAGGAAAGGGGGAGACACAAACAGGGTGGTACTAACTGGGGGAGAAAGCCGGGACAAGGGAGTTAGGAGGAGGACCGATAGACTTGAATAAAGAAAAGAGTCTTACGTTAAATGCAAATCACACTGAACTCTAACACGGTTTTTGTTTTTGATACACTACATTCTAAGGATGCATACGATTCCTCTAAATAACATGCGTGTGCTGAGAAAACATTCTTCTGGCATATTTCAAGATCATCTCTCGGCCTCGCTCACGGATGAAGTGAAAACAGAAAGTATAAAAATAAACATACAATTAAAAAGGGTAAAACGGAAGCCTGCAGGTCCCATAGAATTTACAGCAAGCAGGATGGCAGGTTATGCTTTAATCTCTAACAGTCTGCTGAATACAGGACACAGCCGGGCTCCGTTCAAACACCAAATTAACGTACCTTCCAGAAATTGTCAACTTTCCCGTACACCAGGGACTGGTTCTGGCGTTTGATGTCATTCATGTGTCGGACGTCGCTGGAGTTGAGATGTTGCTCCACCACAAAGCCGAGGAAGCTGTTGTCAGGAGTGTGAGCTGTACACAGGGGGAAACAAACTGCGCTGTGAGTATCTGCTGCTACAAGGACATTTATTCAGCTGCAAGAGTAACATTTGTCATTGGTGTGTGAATACCAGCTTCCGCACAGCAGTTTGGTGCAATGATCAGCTTCATATAACTAGATAAACTCCATCCAACCTTTATTTTCCAACTAAAGCCTAGAGGCAGTGCGCTAAATACTAGAGGTCACGTTTTTTTACATTTTACTTCCAAACTGACAGAAGATCTCTGACAGCCGCTAACACTGAAGCTGGGTAACCTGCTGGCAGTCATGATGTAACCACGAGGGTGAGAATAACCACACGGGAAGAGCAGGTGTCATTAACAGCGGGGAAAACAGTTGGCAAATCAGAAGCACAGAGACCAGCGGGGCTTCGGAAGAAACTAGTGAAAAGCAGCCTGAAGAGAGAATTTAGCAATTACACACTTGAGCGATTTTCAGGTCAACTAGATTTTTCTTCTTCCTACGGTGTAAATATCTTCCTTAAAAAGTGGTCATTTTGCAGCTTTTCTTTCCTGTCTGTCAGACACCATTTATGTCAAATTTCTATTTCTGGAGCACAAACCACTTTGTTTTGAATGTATCTGTTCTAAAGTGACTCATTAACTAGCTCCACATTCGCATGGGTTTCCAATGAGTGATCCAGTTCCCTCCCACAGGCCCATACTGGTGGGTGTGTGGGCGCGTGTCAGAATTCAGACTGTAAGCTCCAAGGACTGATGTGAATTATTACATTTTCTATGTACATGTAATATGGTGGCGATATATCACTAAAGGGTAAAATAACAGTAACGACATGCACTCCATTGACGTCGGCAGGGCCTAGTAATCTTTCTCTAGGACAAGAGCAGCTGTGACTGCTGGGTTGGGGGCAGCATGGAAGCTGGGGGGTAAACACTGCATACAATGAGATTAATGATAGATTGTGTCAATTGGTCTATGCTGCACTGCAGGCCAACTGGTGCGTTGATACAGACCAATGCAAATTTAAACAATGATCTTTGGTCTACTATTCCACTTCCGGGTTATAGTGTCAACAGACTGGCACTGGCTGATCCAGATGGGGGCGATCGGGGCATCCTCCCCCGGCAGCAATCTTCATCCATTTAAATTGCTGTGGAAAGGTCCGATCACAGTCGAAAAAGGGGACCAACCAATCAGAGTGGAGGAGGGGTGTGGCTATGCAAAATCACCCCCTCCCTTTAAAAATGTCTAGGCCCGCCCCTGCAGACAGGTTACACACTTACATTTACCACAGCTGCATTTAGATGTAAATTTGTACTGAAACACAGCAAACAATCAGCACTTAGCCACTTTGCCCAAATTCAAATCAGTCGGAGCGATGGTTTTGATGGCCCCAAAAGTTATATTGCCAGTGTTTACAGTCCGGTTTTATGGACTCGCAATCCAGACACTTGTATGGGGTAAATATATGTCCTGTAAGCAGGTTTATGGAACCTCTGAAGGAAAATTAACCCCAAGAATTCAGAACTTTATTTATTTTCATATTTGCATCTGTTAAAATGGCCGCCATTTTCCATAAGCTTGCTCAGCTGAGGTAAAATAGGAGCCTGCCCCAAGTGGCCAATGTATGACACAACATGCTCTATTAATGGCTTTGCACCTTCACAATTTAATAAACTGCAAATGTTCTGTATGAAAGGAAGTTTCCCTGAATAGGAGATCCATCATTTCAAAGTTATGAGGGATGTTTATGACTGAAATTTGGCATAACGGTGGAAAACTGTGGAAAGTGAAGCTGACTTCAAAGGCGATTCAAGAATCCAGTAAGCACTAAGCTTTCCTGCCGCTATACCTAGTGTATTACAGTAGAACATGCTCACCTACATTTAAACATTTGCAAACAAAATATATTGTATCATAACATAGCAGTTTTAAGGATACAAACAGAAAGAGAAAAATACCCTTATGGTCTCTGCAAACACTCAATCACAGCATATATACTACTTGCAATAAAATAAATAGTAGGTCTACAGATTCAATACTAGTGGAGGTTTAATACACTTAAAATTTAATGCTAAACCTTCACAGTTCCCTACACATTCATCCAAAACTTTATGGCCGATATTATTCCAGAAAAAGGTCTAAAAGAAAATATTAAATTTTAGAGTGGACAGAAAAACAAAATCAGTCCCCAGGGCTGCATATATTCACACAACGTATTTCATGAGGGCGACGTAAAAAATGGAGCATTTTAGGAGCCTAATGACCTCTTAAAAACTGTGGCTGGCGCTGACATTTAAAATGAATCATTCGGTCGTGGTCTTAGATCAGCAAAACCTGCAGCCATAAAAATGTTTAACAACAAAAAAAAAAAAAAAAAAAAAGAAGAAGAGACTTACGGAACATGGTGTAAAATTGTTGAGGGTTCAGATTCCATTTTCCCCACGGCGTTTTGTGCCCTTTAGACTGAGCGTAGTGTCCGTGATTAAACTCTGGTTCTGTCCCAAAGGAATCCAGAACACGCAACATGCACCTAAAAGGGAGAAAGAAACAAGAATCAAGGGAAAGACTATAGGAACATTGAATAGGCATTAGCATAGGCCAAATAAAAAATACTGGCTGAAGTATACTTGAGGACGCCAATTCAGCATTCCGTCTGTCCCTTTGTGTCAGCAGTAGCCAACATGAGACATTTTGGGGGGCTCAAAACTTTAATAAAAATATTATAACAATTATTCACATTTTTTTTTCTCCCCCAATTTAAGGGGCTGTCCACCATTGGACAAACCTTTCCCTTTTAAAATAACCCGCAACCCCCTCCTCCACCCATCTAGGCAAACAGAAGGGTCCCGATTTACCCGAAGCCAAGAATATACTAATTTGTTTCATCCCAGAGACCCAAAACGGTCAGAGAGGACTCTTAATCCCCCGATTGCCAACATTAATAGATTCAATCTATACAAAAGTACACACAAGCACTCATCATCATCAATTTATATAGCGCCACTGATTCCGCAGCGCTGTACAGAGAACTCACTCACATTAGTCCCTGCCCCATTGGAGCTTACAGTCTAAATTCCCTAACACACACAGACAGACTAGGGTCAATTTGCTAACAGCCAATTAACCTACCAGTATGTTTTTGGCGTGTGGGAGGAAACCGGAGCACCCGGAAGAAACCCCCACAACACGGGGAGAACATAAAAACTCCACACAGATAAGGCCATGGTCGGGAATTGAACTCATGACCACAGTGCTGTAAGGCAGAAGTGCTAACCATTTAGCCACCGTGCTGCCCCAACTCATGCCAATACAGGATTAACACCACACACGCTAGAATCCTGAGTTCCTGCAGTGAACGTTCACTCATACTGTTGTCTTCATAAGAAATACGGTTACATAATTCAAGATTAATTTCAGGTCTGTTTTTATGCGGTACCTTAAAAAAAATGAACCAGTTGCAGTTAACAAGCACTCGATTTTATGTATCTATCTCCGATCGAGTACAAGTGCAATTGTAACAAAACAACAATCACAATACAATACATTAGTAATCTGGTCACTTGCGCCATGATATAACGCATCACTTACTGATAATGAACCCACGATGGGCCTAGGGTCTTCTTGAACTGGGCAAGTCCCACAATATCTATATAGATGAGTTCCACCACTTTATCTCCCTGCGTAGGGCATCCCGATCTGTTGCCCACCACCTTCTTCATAATCCTGATGGAAAACAAAAAGAAAAAGAGGGATCATGGCTTTAGACAGACACAGAAGGAAGAGATTACACGTAACAATCAATCTCTAGCGAACAATGAAGTGTCGACCAACGGCTACTCCCTATAGTTTTAGCTGGAATTATAAAAGATTAAAAATTACAACAACCTACAATGATTTGATGACTTCATGTTGATAACCCCAAAAGATTGAAATGTTTCACACTATTCACTTTCATTTCCTCAAGTGTTTATAGAAGGAGTCAAAATTATTCTAATAAAATTCTTGCTTCAGTCAGCCAAGAATCTCTTCCAAAAACACATTCTACAGTTTATCATTGCACATTAATGACGCTGCGTACGGAAGCCAGGGGAAGACGGAGTGTAATATATATCTGTGGCTAATCACTTAACCTTCTGTAGGGGTCATGTACTGCAGAACCGTAGGCATTCATAATGGGAACATGAATACAAGATGTACAGACTGGCGAGGGTGATATAACAGCATATGAGAGACGTGTCTGGCAACTCTGATCTGGCTAATACAGGACTGCGATGAGAAAAGGCTTTAAAGTTAAAGTTATATTATAAAGGGACAGATCTCTTAATTCAAATGAACTGGTATGGTTCAGCACAGCTCTCTGACTGTAGGAGCGCTCGCTTATAAAAACATAACTAAGGATTACAATGAATAACCAACAATAAGACATTGTATATTATTTGCAGGGTTATTAAAAAACAGTGTTGTACAGTACAAAAAAAGCCCCAAAACAAAAAAACAGTTAAAGATCAATTAAAACCATTATTTATTCACTTATATCAAAGGTTGGGTACCCTTGGGCTGAATACACGAAATAACTAGAGTGTTCACATATAACAGGTTGTCCAACATGCTCCCTTATGCACCAAAATGTCCACATTAGGAGAGAGGGACTCCTCTAACTGACCAGTCAGCATGTGAGTGACAGTTTTGCAGACTTGATCTGCAGACACTGTGTGGGTAGGTGGACCCCCATCATTCGTGCCATCCTCCCCCCCCCCCCAGTAGGATCAACAGAGGATTCTGGAGATTTATATTTTAAGCATCTTCAACAACTCAATCTTTTTTTTTTTTGAGTCATCCGTCAAGAGTGATTTCGGAGGGTTGAAGTGGTCTGGCCTCCTGTGGCGGGAGAATTCATTTAATCAGGAAGGGTAGCATCTCACAGGGGCACACCTAGGGATAAATGGATCAAGCTGAGAGTTTTCCAGCGGATTTGAAAAACCAATAAGATTCTAGCTATAATTTATTTAGTACATTCTACAAAATGACAGCTAGAATCTGATTGGTTGCTACAGGCAACATCTAAACTTTTTAAACCTGCAGGAAAACTCTCAGCTCAATACATTTACCCCCTAGGCTTTTTCGTTAGGAGGGGGTGATTTTGCATAGCCACACCCCTCCTTCAAGCTGATTGGATGGCCACGTCCCCTTCCTTCCCGATAATCGGACCGTGCAGAAGCAATATTAAGGTATGGAGATTGCTGCTGGAGGGGGGAGAGGGGGAGGATTTCCCCTATCGCTTCCTCTGGATTTGTCAGTGGTATCTCACAAATGGCGGTGCTGGACACCCGACCCCCTACGGGCAGAGTTCTTCCTTAAATATAGAAGCCAGCTATATGATTATTAACATATAAACCAACAAAGTAGTTCAAGCAAAAATAGCTATGCACCCTTCCATACGTCTCTATATATCCCTCTGTATACTGGTGGAATCATCACTGACAAAACAGAGATACAATGTATCGGCTTGTCAGTTGAATGCAACATCTTCAGAACACTACTGAAAGGAAATAATATGTAATCACTGACAATAATGAAAGCATAGAATAAAATAAATCTAATCTCCTTATAGGCAATTACACAGAGAAAGACGCCGGGAATCCCAATCTCTCACAAACACCACACTGGAAGAAGCGTCTACAATCTCTGTGTGTGTCTGAGTCGCTTTTTCGCATAGAAAAGTAATCTTCTTACTCTTTCAGCTCAGCTATTGAAGCTGAAATCCTGACATCATGGCCCAGTAAGTAAAGAGATGTAATTAAGTCACTCCACTGGACTAATTCACCGAGCGGGCCTCCGCTAAACGCATTTTCGGCTATTTTGAAGCCGGATTCCTTTGTCAGGAGCCCCAGATGTACCAGGATCTGAAAGAGAGAGAGAAAGTCACGTGACATGAATTTCCCACTGTTATCGGCAGCAAAGCCCCACAAGAATCCAGTTTTACTTGAAATCATCCATATTGCTGGCAAAACAGTAGGGCCCCCAAGAAATTCGATGAAAATATGTTCCCACGCGCTTACCAACCAGAGAGAAATATTTGCACAACATCTTGAACATAATATATGCAAATAAATTCTAAAAGGACTAGATACAGGAATAACATTCACAATAAGGATGACAAAACACGTACACATTGTGTGGGAGTTCAAGAACGTTCCACAATTCTAGCATTACAAAATTAATAACTCATTTAAAAACCAGGAGTTAGAGGAGGATTAGGCAACTTTGGGTAACTGCTGTGGAACTACAAGTTCCAGGATGTTTTACTAGCCCAGTGGCAGGAACAGGTGGTCGGAGGGCATGATGTGGGATTTTGCAGCAACGGGGCAAACTGAGTGTTACGTGGCAGTATACGAAGTAAGTTTGGGGTAATGTGTGGCCCTTTTGAAGGTTGATGGGAGCTGCAAATAAGTTTAATTTTTTTTATTTTGGCTGTCTGGTTGTGTATGCTATTACAATGCCAATTACCCCGACAACTAATATATTGGCAAAATAATTCAGAATACTAGGATTCCGACATAAATAAAATACAGACTTACTAATACAAAGACACAGAAGATCTCCGGCGTCGCCGTCATTGAATCCGAATACAGAAAATCACGGCACTTCACGACGACGTAAGATAATACAGCGACATTAGTATTTAAAGTGGCAATAGCAGGTCACAATGCCTAAGCCTATCCCTAACCCTTAGATGACATTGTAGAGTAGGTCCTGGCGTTGCTGCTTTAAATCCGGAAAGGCCTATGTGGCTGTATTAAGCGACGTCAATGTGAAGTCCCGTGATTTTCTGTATTCTGATTTAATGACAGCCAGGCCGGAGATCTTCTGTCTCTATGTGATAGTAAGTTTATATTTTATTTATGTCGGAATGACAGTAATTAGAATTATTTTGTCAACATATTAGTTGTCGGGGTAATCAGCATTGTAATAGTGATTATCACTGTGGCTGTTGACCTGTTTTTTTTTTTTTTTTTATTCCCAAAACTTCACCTGGCCTTTGTTGTACTAAAAGGTTACATGTTTTTGTGACAAAACGTGAATAGCAAAAGGAGATTTTCCATTAGGGTGGAGTAGTCTGGGGTCTCTGTTTTTGGTTCTTTTATTCTAAAAAAACAGACAGTTTTTTACCGAGCCTCGCTTGATGAATATGGTAATTATGTATAATCAGCACAGACCAAATTAAACCTACAGATGTTCACAAGGAAGGTGGACTGGGGAAAGGAGTAATTTCACAGGCCAAAGATCAGAGATTCACAACAACGGGTTGCTAAACTGTGAAGCTTATCTCGCTCCAGGCAATGATTTATAAAACAAAATAAAACGAGTTACCTCGCGCTTTTTTTCCCAAAGAATAATTACATAAGGAAGCAGTGAGTTGTAGCGAGAAATGACGGCTTTTGAAATGATAAAAATGCCATTATATTGCACCCATCTTGGGACCGTGAAAAGGAGCAACTCAGCCAGGCTGCCTATTTTTATTATTATTATTAATTTTTATTTATAGGGCGCCACTAGGCGTCCGTAGCGCCGTACAGGGACAAACAAAGTTACAATACAAGGTGAGACAGCACAGTACAGTAAACAATAAGCACAGTAACTCGGTGAGCTCAAAGCACAGCTAGAGGGGCGGGGGAGGGGAGAGGGGATAGTCCTGCATACGTCTGAGCCCGAGAGGGAGGGCCCGGATGACAGGGAAACCCCCAGAGGGGAGAGGAAGGAGCGAGAGGGGACGGGGGGGGACGGGGAAGAGGGTCCTCGAGGAGGAGGGCTAGGTAGCTGGAGAGCCGAGTTAAGAGTGGTGAGGACAGGAGGAGAGATGTCCCTGCTCAGAGGAGCGAACAATCTAAGGGGTGGGGTAGACAGACGGAGAGACACAAGGGAGAGAGGGAGAGATAAGGATAAGGGAAGGGGAATGAAAGGGAAGAGGTAGAAGAAAAGGTAGGAAATTAAGTGGGAGACTGGAAGGCTTTACCTAAACAGAAGCCATGCAACTTGGCCTTTTAATAGCGATCACAGAAAATATATATACATTAAATGATATACGGAGGCAGAATTCTGTTAATATGTAGCAGATTCCCATGATCGCAATCGATTAGATGTAATTCCTGTCACCCACACACCAAGGAAGCAGACATTTTGTGGGGAGCCTATCAGCTCACCAGGGATTCGTGACATCACTGAAGCATTAAACGCAAAGTCGTTCCGAGTGAATCGATTGGCTAATTTCCCAGGAATGCTCAGAGAGTAGGAGTCGAGCACACATTTAAGGGAGCATTATCAAAACATTACTTATTTAAAAAATGTTTTAGGAAAACAAAAAGACACCTCATTTCTCCGTTATGGAGGATAAAGCCAAGGCCATATTGTACCATCTTGCATGATAAACTGGCAGTTGGCGGACAATGACAATATTTGGCCAGTTTTCTACACTGACAATTATTGATGCATTTGTGTATTTAGTGGTTAACAGAAAGATCTGCGCTGTACTTAGTACAACTTGAGAAGTATTAAAATGCAAACAGATGTATGAACCAACTATCTGCCATAAAGGTTTTAAAAATAAGGAGTGTATATTTGCATTTGTTACATTAAAGCAAAGTGAGCTACAATATCTAGTGCTTAGCCGATAGCGTTTCTACTAGAGATTCTCACTGACCCCCGTGAAGTGGTATTGGATCTGGATTAGCTTCGTGTTTTGGTTTTGGAAAAACCGCCCTCGTGTGTTTTGTTTTTTTTTAGAAAAAACTCCTAAAATATGCTAAAATCACATAATTTTGCTCTTTTTTTTGTTCCTACATTATTATTAACCTCAATAACATTAATTTCAAGTCATTTGCAGTCAAATTTGACCACCTCACAGATCACAATATTATTTTCATACACTTTTGGACAAATACTGCAGCGACCTGGCTGGATGGTAAGCGACAGAGCAATGACACAAACACACGGCAGTTCCTAGCACATCTAGGACACATTGGCACACAGCAGTGGCAGAAAAGATAAATGGTGCAAGATGGACTTGTCCTTGGGCCTGCCCTCCCTCCCAACCTCCCTTCCACTCACCCACCGTTATGTTGGATCTTAAAAAGGAATCCAAAAATCGTGAGATCCGATGACGTAACTATGACGTTTGCCTCGTTTTAGATCCCGAAAAAGCACGAAAGTACCGAGCCGATACTCGGATATGCCAAATTAGGGTGTGTTCGGTTCTTTAGGAACAGAGCCTGAGCATCTCTAGTTTCTACTAATGGCGGAAACCTCAGGGACTGCTTAAGCAAGACTTCCTAACAAGCCATTCCTGGGTCACATACACCGCGAGCAGGCTGTTCATACAGAGATACAAAATTCACTGAGGGTTATCATTGAAACAATGATGGGAGTTTAGTATTAAGTGACATTCAACTCTTCGCTACCTTTTTCCTCTTCCGTTTCTCAAGATTCTGCTTTTCAGCCAGAGACTTGATGGCTTCTATCCAAGTTGCGTCCATCCGCTTTATCCTCAGTGTCATCCAGCGGAACTCCTCGTGTCTTAGCATTACTTGGAAGAGGTGGTCAAAGTCTGTGCGGATTTCGGCCTGTAAGATGTAAAAAAACCAAAGTGTTTCTGTTTTGCCAACATGACAGGAGGATACGGTGAAACCTGTGGCTTTTACAATCATGTTATTGGAGCAATAATGCACCTGTATGTAGGCGTATTATCTTAAATCCTGGTTTCCCAAACACAGGACACATATTACCGGTAAGTCTCTTTCAGCCCAGTTATTACTGATCCATTGTTTAACAAATCTGCACAAACAGGAATAAACCTAATGTCTGATATTCATCCGAGATCCCAACATAAGAGCCGCTTCTCTAGAAATGAATGCATTGTTTATACAATCTATAACTGCCATTAGTGGTTTTAAAGCTTCTCCACTTAACGCAGCTGAAACAATACCTACAAGTAACAAAAGCCAAGTGGTAAAGTGATTGTCAGCCTAATGACCCGTTACCAGGCTCTACATTATACTACATTATTATTATTAATCAGCACCTTGTACATTATGAACTTCTGTTAAGGAAATTGTCATAGCATTTGTGTTTTTACCAAAAACTGTTCAGTTCTGAGGATCTCAACTTTCAGTGGATGCAGAGAAACTCGGGGAGATATAAAGAGAAGTTAGAGAAAAAATAAAAGTGCAGCTCAAAGTTCTTGTCCACTTTTTAAACAACCGTTCCTCAATAAAACCGACAACACCAGCTATTGCATAAAGAAGATGCCAAACTGCCCTAAAGCATGGTCGGTAGAATTTTGGGGCACGACTGGCAGACAAATGAGGGGGGTCAGGGCGCTTTCCTGCCTTTTCCATTGTGTTTTATTAAATACAATTAAAATGTCCGGGAAGTGCCCTCTGATGTCTCTCGGTCACACGGATATTTAGTAAGCAGTCATACTCCGTACACAGTTTTTAACAGGTTGATTGAGGAATAGCTGGAGCAGTCAATTAGAATACTGGGATCGGTCTATTGGGTATCACAACAATTCATCTAAACCTTTTCTCCAGCACACCCAAGAGACCAACTGGGACTGAATGAGGTTAAAGTGATTCATTTGGGTTGTCACCAAGTAAGGTTTGCATTATAAAGTCACCAGAGATCTGGGTTCAGTATAGTAAAGCCACTAGAGGTCTTAAAAGCTACCAGATAGATTTGGGGTCTGCGCTGAGATGTGAGGGTCACGAACACATATCAGCGGGTGGGGGTGGGGGTGTTGCTTTATAAAGCCAGAGATCTGGGTTCTGTCTGCATTAAATAGAGTTTCCATAACAGTCTTGGCATTGAATAATAGTCTCTTTTGTCTAGGGGTCGTTAGAATGCTCTGAGTATTGTATAAAGATCACTAGAATGGGGAGGAGGGAGTATTTGCATAACTGGACCCACCCTGCAGAGCTTACAATCAAATTTACCTACCACAGGTGTGAACACCCATCATGGACATCATTTGGAGAACCAAGCCTAAAATCACCTTTAAAAAAGGACTAGTCTTTTCCAACACTAACCCTAGCATTTGCTTCATCGTGTTTAGCAGAGCTCCTCACAGTGACTGAACCATGTATCTAGGACATTTCCCTCTTCATTACCTTTCACAGCAGTGCTCCTCACAGTAGGAAAAGGTGCCCAGTGATTACGTGTGGCGTATAACAGAATTGTTGAGTGGCAGCAATTTATTTACCCAGTTTGAAAGCAAAAAAAACACAAATGTTCTGCTTATGGACTCAGCTAAGGGATCTTTTAAAGTTACTGACCCACAAAGTGCTAAACAAACATTAATATCAATAAGGAAATGGCTATACATGTTTACCATTGTCCGTTTGTCAGCTTCCTCCTTGCGGTTTACAGCTCTCCATGGCAGTCGGGGACACCAGTTTTCAACCTGAAATAAATTAGAATTGATTAGAAAGTAGTCAAACGAAACAGGAAACTTACCAGTAGGAGAGTTGATGACAGGCTGCAATCTCCACAATGGTGTCATGAAACAGAAAACATATATATATATCCAGGCAAAGTACATCCCCAGCTCACAAAGCCCCCTCCACCAAGGGTGTCAGAACTCCCCCCACAAGCTGTTGCACTGTCAGGCAGGAGAGGAGGACCACGGGAAAGAGACTAAAATAAAAGCTCTCTAGTTCGTAAGGTCTGCAAGCTGACTTTGTAAGACCACAGAAGAAGCTAAGTAAAGCCTTGCAGCAGGTATATTATACATATACAACCCCTGGCTATTCTGGAAGTGAAAACAGTTGGAATCAAAGAGATCCTTCATTGGCTAGAGAGAGTTTGGTAGCTTTTTAGTCTACAGAGGTCTCTGATCACAAACCTAAGCCAAGTCTTAAAAGCGGTTGACTAAACCATATCCAGTTAGTCAATAAAAGGCATCTGTTTGATTCTGCTTAAACTGCATAACCTGGATGTGTTTACTCTCTTAACCATAACCTCCTAAACCATATGCCACTTACTTAACTTATCTAAAAGAATAACGACACAAACTTATGAACGTGGCTAAAGATGGTCACAGTTTATTAATAAATTAATTGAATAGGTTGCGGTGAAAGTGCACTGAGAGGCAGCTAAATCAAACGGATATTTGGAACCAAGCGTGGATGGGCAACAGCCTACCCCACTTAACGGAGCAAATCCATAACTGCCTGGCCAGCGCTAAATCTGACGTCAGAGTGACTACGCCACCTCCTGACTGCACAATGACCGCCCTCAGAAGCGGGCCAAGGGATCCTCACCAAAAAGGACCACGAGTCACGTTCCTAGAGGGGGGTAGCACCTGCGGTCAATCAGCGATAACGCTGTAACGATCAGCCGCTGCCCACAATGACTTCCTACCAACTGTGCCTGCTCTGTGGCGTGGGGAAGAACCAGGTTAAACCTCGCCCGACATGGGAGCAGGGTGGTCCAAAAAGGGGCGGGAGGGATGTCAAGCAGCGAGTGAGAAAGGGCATGTGACACGCTAGAACTTATATAACAAAACTCCAGGCACTGCCCTTCGTCTCTCATTGGTCGGCCTGGGATTTGGCCCTACTCCTGCAGGTAAGGTTAACTTCACTTACATTCCCCATGTATGCGTTTAAGTGCTTCCGTCCATATAGGACTCTTTTCATTATCAGTGGCCAACACACTTGTATAGTGCTCACACTTTATACCCCCACCGTCATTTATCGCAATGTGTATTCTCCATAAAATGCAATAAAATGTATTCGCTCTGGAATGTGTCACTGCTTCTAATCTCTCTGCTATCAGACCAGTTCTGTCCGTATTAGAAGTTGGCAGTATAGATACGAACACAAGATGGAAAACTGTTTAATTCAGAGTTTACATCTTTATATAAAAAGAAACTGAAGGGAGGTTTAAAGCGACCACCCAGTAAGTAGGGGCCAAGAACCAGAGACTGCAGCTTGTGATTGGTTCTCCCCCTGACCCAGGGGCAGGGGGGCATATGCCCCCCCTGGGCCGGTCCCATAGTCGGCTACCTTAGGTTGGGTCACCTGCATTTTTTCCCTTTACGCTGCTGAGTTCAGTCTTGCCCCTCGGGCTAAAATTTGCCAGTCCGCCCCTGCCCTGACCCTCTTATATTACAGAAGCGGCGGGGTCCTGTGAATGACGACTGCATGCAGTAGCCGCCACTGTGATAAAAACGTTTATGCAGGTGCTACTGTAGCTTTAAAAATCTGTTCATTTCAGAAATTCGGGACCTCTAGTCTACTCATGGAATGAAAACTCAGCAAGTTCACTATTTTATTTTGGTGCTTCTACAACAGAAATCCTTCTTGTAGCTTTTAATTTGACCAAACATAGTAACGTAATGGGCACATTTTTCCATCAGTCAAAGACATCTTAATACTATACAGAGTTTGAGATGGGAAAGTTCCCATCTATATTTTGCTTCAATTATGTCTTGCAAAATCAAAGTTAAAAAAATAAAAAATAAGATATAATCCAGGCTCGCTAGACATGACACAAAAAAAAAAACTGCGATCCCTAGAGAAACGGTTTCTCATGAACCTTTAGCAAGGTTCTCTGTATCACCTAAGACAGTTGGCCTTTTTTATATAGTGAAACCAGATTACTGAAGGAGAAGGGTACAGAATAAACAGGATTACTGTGAAAGCCCAACAACCAATTAAAGAGAACATATTGATACATTATTAATCTTAAGAATAATCTGATGATACAAATATAGGTCATTACCGTGCGGAATTCTTTTTGGCAACACTTAGTGAATGCAAGTGTTTTCCCTTTTTAGGTAAAACCTAGCAAATGTAAAACTTTTCAAGAAAACCGGAATTTTTGGTCACTGTTTTGATAGAGCAAGCAATATATGCAGTTACTTATACCCTAGCGTTTTAATGAACAGTGACAAAATAAAACATGAAAGACAAGATTGATGCATATAATTTTATTGCTGGTTCTACTGCATTTGGCTCTGTTCACTTGTTTTCGCTTTCCAAGGCTAGGATTGGCTACAGAATAGTTGTAGCCCCGCCCACTTTCAACTTGCTTACACACAGACACTGCTAGGAAAATTAAAAAGGTGAATACAGTATGTGCCCGAAACCAAGAACCCCCCAGCCAAAAATAAAGTAGCTAGCGCTTCCTTCTATTGTGCGGATACTCAATTTCCCATATTGACACGAACTACAGAGGCCTTGGCAAAAATACAACTCTTTCCAAAATAAGTTCTTAAATATGCATCTGGGGACTAATTCTAAGTTGATGAAAAATCGCTACAATAAATTTGGGTTTTAAAAAAAAAAAGGATTCTGTAAAAATATACATAGAGATATTTTTTTTATTATTATTTTTTATGGAGTTATTTTTTCAGTCCTTTCGCAAATCACGTTGAATATTTTTATGACCTGTTAATCTGCCGCTATGAATTGCACTTAAAGTTCTGATAGAAGCCTGTCTTTCAGGCTCAGCCCCGCATGAATCTTTTCACCTTTTCCTCATTGCCATCTGTAAGCAGCGGGGCTGGCAATAAGCTTGTTCTATTTCCCCGCCGTACCCAGCCGGATGCCGAACAGAACTCTCTGCTCGCTCCCACGCTCTTATTGCTAGAGAAATAACTTTACAGCACGCTAGCAGTAGCTACGCTTGCCCAAGAAAGCATCTTAGAACAAAACTAAATGGTTTCACTTAGAACTTAAACTTTTTACCTTATTAAATTCAAGTGGGTAACATCTGTCTCGTTTGAAAACAGAATTCAAATTAGAATGATATACTCCAAATGAAAAGAGTATTTGCAAACATTCATTTTTCCGCTGCCGTGTGTAAAATGTTATGAGGTTCTCTACAAAACTATGACTGCCAGGTGCTTTACCAGCGACGGTGCTGCATTTTAAGAGCTTTTTGTCGCAGCTGAAAAAGTGCAGAGCTTTTACCGCAGACCGTTTATAACGAACGATCTGTGAGACGGATGCCGCTCAAATATACCGCGTTTCAATCGTTTCAAGCTTTTGGGGCATCCTCTCTGATTTAGTATGATTACAGAGGAATGGTTTCAGTTTGGGGCGACAAGGCGTCACTCTAACCCTTAGGGGGGCGTTTTCACTCTCCTTTGCGCTTATAAATCGTTTCAAAGAGAACTGCAACATTGTTACAACAATGTAGATAACACATTTGAGTCCTGGATGCCTCACAAACAAGCTGATACATATAAATTCAGGCAAAATCTTTAATATATGCTTTTTTTTTTTGTTTACCATAAAAAGGTAGTTGCAAATCACTCAATTCATTATATATAATTTTCAAATCATTATCAATTGGGGCATAGAAACTAAAAAGAAATAAAAAAAATCTGCATTGCTTAAAAGAGGATTCTATGTATTGAAATATTAATGTTTTGAAGTATAACTCTGCATACAAACCGTCCGCACAAACTGGATGCGGCATTAAATATATTTACTACAAAACTAGAGGCGAACTGTTCTTTAAAAAAAACAAACACATAAATGAACGTGGTCAGTTAAAGACGGAAGCAGCTGTATGTACACAGTGGTGTTTGTGCGTGTTAAGGGTGTGGAAGCTGTTAAGATACATAAGATGAAAAAAATAAAACAACAAATAAACAGGCAAAAGCTCTCAAAACAGCATCTTCTGAAAAAAAGGATTAAAAAGTTGTTATTTTCACCTGTCAGCACCATAAAATAATAGAGGGGAATACGAAACAGGTGCTGCTCTCGAACTGGATGAACAGCAACAGAGACAATTCAGAGCATAGGGGGCACTTGAAAGAGGTTTTCAGCACAAGCCAAGAGACACTCGGGTACAAAGCGTTTGATGGGTGCCTAAGGCACATTACACAGCATAATTAATGGGGAAGGATAAAAACAAGAGGAAAGAGGAGATGAAGGATTCCCGCTCTCTCTCTCTTATTCCTCTTCTCAGTATCTCTCCTATCCCCCCCTTCGCCCTTGTCATCCACTGTAAACCCCCCCCCCCCCCCCCCCCCCTCCCAATCCTCCCATCCTCCCATTTGAATGGCTGGTATCATTGTCTAAAAATACATTTTTGTTTCTGACATACTTATTCTAAAAGGATGAATCCCGTGTCTTTGCACTTTCATTTTTTGCATGGCTATGTAAAGCTTCATTTTAAACTAATGTCCAAAAACATCAAAATGCCCCTTATTCCCACAAAAATAAAGAGAGTCTTCTTTAAAACAGGGATAGAAAAAAAAATAAATATATATATTAAAGCAGAAAATTGGGGAAAGATGGGCGGACCCCTTGATCACGCTGACAAATGACTCAATTTTTCTAGTCACCCTTCAGCGACATTGGACAGATTGTACATTCATATACCGCCATCGTTAAATATTTGTGAATGCAAGCATGAAATTAATCTCTAAGATTTCAACCTTGCAGCACTGTGATTCATTAAAGGAATAAGGCCCTAATATAAGGTTAAAAGCAGACAGTTCCAGCGGAGAGTACAATGTAATATTTATGTGACGCATAGGAACTAGAGCACACTAGGGCTTTTAATAGGATCTCCCTTCTTGTTTTCTTATTTTAACCAGTATATGGAGAAGAGGCACAGGGCAAATGCTATCACTCTATGAATCATTCATCTTTATAAGAAAACATGGTTTTAATTTGCTTTTGCGCCCATAGCCTATGGGGACGGTCTCTGCTTTCCTCGTTGGGATCTATGATCATTAAGGCAGAGGGTCAGCCCCATATCTACAGGAAACAAAATTGATTTAAAGCTCCTCTGTGGTCACCAAACCCATCTGTGCATTACATTGAAGAGCTTGACCTCAAGAGGTTGTTTTCAGTCAGACGTTGCTAAAGTTTACTCATCACCTTCATAACGTGGGGGCGGCCATTTTGTGGAATGAACCAATATTCAGTTTATAGATTTACTAGGAGTTGCATTCTCATTAATCAACGAAGAGGGCTATCAATCACAGACATTTTCCAATGCAGAGGGGAAAGGATCTGGTCACCAGCCCTAATTTTTAAGTTGACCAGTCCTGGTTTACATGTACTCAGCCAATGGTACAAAGGACAAAGGATGCATATTAAATTATAAGAATTGGAGGCAGGGGTACAAAATGTCTGGCAATTGACAACTAGATAACCAATGGGGGGCAAGATAAATGCAGAGCCAATGAAAACCCTCTATTAGTGAACAAAGAGGATCCGTTCACACTCACCTCACTGAGGTAAATAAAAAAGGAGCACGTGGAGCCATCGACACCGTAGGTGGAGTAACACACGTCAGAGCGCCACATGTCCTTCATCCACTGCGGAGAGAGGGCGCAGAAAACACGGTTACCATAACATCAAATAAAAATGTGCCGGTTACATTTGTGCCCAATGCTGACATAACATGTAGTAATATGAATGGACAGAATGACCAGGACAGTTTGGTCTGACTGACCAGTACCGATCAGACTACTGCAATGCAAAATGGCTGCACATCCTCCCCTAACACTTCCGGGTCAGCCAGTGACCTCACACACGAACTGACCTGGTTATCGGTCCTGGCGGATTAAATCCCATCAGACTACGCTCAATTGGGATGGGGGTAAGTGAAATAAAATCGGGCAACTTGGTTAAATGGGACCAAATTAATTGACCAGATCTGTACTTGTGAAGCTAGGATAGGTGTTAAAACTCCCGCCATTGGTTGGCTGCGCCAGTATTTAGAGTATTAGAAAGGGAGAAGATGTTAAAGTTAAATCCTCCACCAAATGACAGTATGTTTACTTTTTTATTAAAAAGAGCGGCCAAAGTGCTCCTTAAATGTGATCTTCAATTAAAATACTTCTGAAAATGACAGGTCAGCAAACCCATTTACAGAAATCATTTCAAGCATTCATTTACTAGCCTGTAAAATTGCTTTTCCATCGGAGATAAAATCTCTTTTGCCGTCGCCCTTAAGGTATAATAACCTTTTTACAAGACTTTGTGCTGAACGGCCACGTTATACCTGCTAGGAAGAGTCTTGAAACTATTTGTTCTCTTTAGTTTCAAGGAGAAATCGTGAAACATGGACGGTCAGCGTGGTATTATAGCTGGTGAAATAAAAATGCAAGAGAGACTGCAGGGGATACATTCTCTCTTTAGAACGCACTAGGAGAAGAACCCAGCTTTCAGTTACCTGTAACAAATGTCATAAATGTTCTACAGAAAGATTCAAAACAGCCAAGCTTACCTTCACTTTGCCCTCGCAGTGAGGGTAGCCGTCCATGGGAGGCAAATCGCACTGTTCCTGGGCCCCGTTAATGAGATCTAGAGACAGAAAGACGACAGAGATCAGCTAAATGACAAATTAAATTATAACAACTGTAACTGGAGTACAAAGGCCACATATTAAGACATTACACATACAATATACCAGTCAGAGGTTGGGGTAGACTGATCAAACCTTCTAAAAAGTTGTGTTCCAGACTCTTTATAGTTCTTGAATGTACTAGGTAAATGATAGCTAGAAGCTGGTTGCTATGGGCAACACCTCCACTGTTCCGTCCTAGAAGGTTTTGATAAATCAGAAATAGTTTAATAGCACTCTTGTTGGGTGCTCCGGTGAATGAGATATTACTAGTTACAAAAGTAATTGTTTTTGCCAAGCAAATTGTCTGCCACTCGCCATGAAAATGTGGCCAGAGATACGGACCTCGTGATTGGAGTTTCCATTGCAGCTGTAATAAATGCAAATTTGACACACAAAAAAAATTAAACTATCTGCACAAATTTTAAAGGTGTATTTGACTTGGAGCAAAGCGCCCGTTGTCTTCATTCTTCATCTCCTGCATGTCTATGTGCACCCAGTATTTCTAGGCGAGGACAGAACAACCCAATCAGGTCATTGTACCACAGAAGGAGGGGGGCTTGCTGTGGGGAGGGGACCACAGTAACAAAATTAGGTAGTGAAAGGAGCAGGGTCCTCCATCAGCACAGGTCGGGCAGTAACAGCACTCGACAAACAGAGTCAGGAACACTGCTTTGTATAAATTGTACTTTAACCCACAATTAATAAGCACTGTTAGAACAAGACCAGTTCTAGCTTAAAAGTTTGATTGAGGGACAAACAGCCACTTTATCCCTTTCCGGCTGATCCTCTAACTTTAGCAAATATTTACAAAGTAATATACAGATGTACCTGATATTATCTAATCAGTAAAAAAATATTTATCAACATGTTTAAACATTGTGGATGCATGTTATTCTTCACCAAGACAGTAAACAATTATGTTGATTTGAAATCTAACAGCAGGCTGAGAACCCCTGGAATCTGTCGGGTGTAATCGGGGTACAGACAGCCCACCTTGACTAACCCCGGTCAAGGAGGGGTGCTGCAGTTTACATAAGTCGTACACAGTCGCATTTGCTGAAAAAAACAAGAACTCTCCTATGCGAAGGCAGGAGACATGCAGGACAGAGCCGATTTCTGCACACAAACTACATCCTTGTGTAATTATGGTTCACTTCAGGGCAAAGCAAGTAGTGCTTGGAAGATGCATTCTACAGCCAAAATGCCACAGAGGGGATTCAAGTTTCCTCTTCATCTCCAGGATGACCATAGGCTTGTTTATGATGACAGGTGTCAATTACCAGTTAGGACTTTTGCACCTTGTTCTGAGAACGATAACGCCTCAAGGTAGCTGAGGGGGGAGTATTAAACGCTGAATTGCTGTTTGGAAGCTTCTTTGGTAAGTTAGCTCTCAATTTAAAAACAAATATGTATGGCCCAAATATATGGGACTCTCACTGTTGAGTTAGGATCACCCTATTAGCAAAAGCGCCATGGAGTGGCGGGTGGATTTAACATACATTTGCAAATGTGTGCAACTAAGACTTCTGCAGTAGAAATGGTGTTTCACTATATATAGTGTTTCACTAATGGCAGAGGTGCAAATGCAGATCATTTTTTATTATGCAGACTGAATAATTTACTGCAAAGCATTCACTTTACCAACACAGAACTAGCCAGGAATCTGAAGCCCTTGACTCAGTTGTCAGCTATAGAAGATAATGTACTATGTACATATGAACAACGCATACACTTTGTTTCAGTAATCATTTGCAGGACACGGCCCTATGTAATGACGTTTAACAGCATGTTGGGCAGACTCTGCTCCTGCAAACAAAATTAAACGTTGGACAACACCCTTACATGTACCGCTGATTTGGGAACTTTCTTATCCAGTTTTCACACTAGGACCATTTTTAATATTTTCCCTAGTTTTTCCTTCAGGCTGCTATTAAATGATTTATGATTCTGGACTACCATAGCAACCACAGTCACATGGCACATGCGGTAATGCGCAGAGGGGCTTTGGTCTGCACTGTGCCATCCTCCTTCTACCCCGCTCTGCCATCACATGACCTGCTGAGAGTCGTGAATCTGGGTTTATGTAGCAGACTGACTGTGCCTGGCAGCCATTTTTGATTGCCAACCAGAGAGCTTCCGAAAAGGAGATAATTATTTGTAGAAGGGGAGCCAAGAACTGAAAATTAGAAGAATACTTAAAAAGATACTTAATTTGCTATTTAATGAAAAAAATAAAAAGAAAGCATCCAGTAGGATGACGTCAACTGTCTGATTGGGCCACAAACAATTAAAATGTGAAGGTAGCATCCCAGGGAGGACCCTTAGAGTGGGTACACACTACAGAAAATTTGTCCCAATGCAATATATTTAACGATTTTACCAACAACTGAAAGTCTCGATCAGCTGCTGATCCCTGTGTACACACTATACACGTTTCACACAATTTACCGTCCGATCTGTGCTTTTCATCTGTCATAACCATCTGCTGAAAAGATGGTGACTCTGCACACTCCATAGAGATCTATGGACACTGCCGGTCCTGAGTGCTTACACACTGCAGGATTGGAACAACATCGTCCCATGGTTCATAGAAATTTGTCGTCATTTTATATAATCAAACAATATGAATGTGCTTTGGTACGATAAAACACGATCATGGAAGTGTGCACACTAATGCGATATTGGACCCAACAGTCGTGTAGCGTGTGATTGGCCTGACAATTGAGTGAAAACCCTGTAGTGTGTACCCAGCTGTACCTGAATAAACTGCAAACACCTGATGCCACAAAAGGTTATTAATCTTTGTACCGGAGAGAGTAATAAATGAAAGTGCATATAGCAACAAAGATGTCTCTGCTGTGTACACTCTCAATATATGCATATACCAGCTGATGGTGAAGAATGCAAAAGAGCCATAAAGATTTACATTGAAGTGCACTGTACAGCAGCAGGCGGCGGTTGTGGTACCAGCATTACGATTTGATAACGGGAAATAGTCATGATTTTAGCTGTAAATCAACAGGGCAGAACTAAACCACAAATAAAAACAGAACTGAAACAGAGATCCACAGAACACTCGTCTGTATTACAGCTTCCGGTTTTCTTGTGTACTAGAACATACAGGAAGGGAGGAAGCATGCTTACTGAACATTTCAGTTTATTATATAAATATATATATATATATATATATATATATAAATATATATATATATATATATATATATATATATATATATATATATATATATATATATATATATATATATATATCTATCTATCTATCTATATATATATATATATATCTATCTCTACGGCACCAACATGTTCCACGACATCATACAATACGGGATAGAACTTGAACCAATACAACTACAAACCATGGACCGAAACGCTAAAGGGTCCCGCTAGGGACTTTAAACCAAGCTCCAATGGGGCAGGGACTGATGTGAATGACAAGTATTCTCTAGACAGAGCAGAGTGATATGGTGACACTAAATAAATAAACAATAAAACACATCTTCGAGAAACAGTAATATGGAAGAACAATGTAGAACAGGAAATGGGATCAAAGGAACAACATGACAAAGTTGCTGTTTGTTTTAATCCAAAAAGAAAAATTAAGTGAGGTGAAAGGAAATGACAGTGGTTAGAGAAAGTATGACGTTAGAATGCATGGGACCAATGATAATAGTGCAAGAATGCTAATGGCATGTTAAAGATACATTTAAGGCAATGCTATATGGACATTTCTCCAGGAAGAGACAAAGAATCTTCATTGCTCTCAGAATTTGCCATTTCCTGAATCTTTATGAAAACACTTCGGAATGGCTTTTGGCAACGGCCTTGAAGCAATCTCAGGCCAGGAGCGCTGGGATTTTCCTGGGTGACCATTTCATAGGAAAACTTTCCTGCAGTTTTTAAACTTTAACAGACTGTCATAGGCACAGTTTAAACACCTGCGTGACATCTCCAGCACGGGTCACCAGTTCGTGTCAGTAGAGGGACACAAAACCTCCCATGTCAACAGAATACATCAACAGTCTCTACAGTTTTCACGGTTGACGTGTTAACCAGTTACCAAAATACACTTATAGGACCTACCTGCCGTTTCCAATTTACAGATTATAGCCAAACAATTAGGAGACTAATCGTTGAAGTTTCTTTCCGCTTTTGGGTTCAATGACCCTGGTAACACTTTTTTCATCATCTTAAGGCGAATTATCACCCTTTTTTTTGACAGGGGGTACTATGTAGGCAGCAGGCATTGCAACGTACTATAGGCAGGAAGGTTGCATTCTCTGCGTAGGAACAGTCCTTGTTTTCTGGCCTTCACTGGTTTTAGCACATGGCTGGTTGCTATGCAGACTCCTGCATAGCAACCACAGTGTGTCAGGGATACAAAAGGAAAATCCTTGATGGAAGCCCCTGAAGATTGCAGATGATAAGAGACCCAGGACTGAAGGAGGTCGTTCAGGATTGCACTAAAGAATATTTCAAACCAGGTTTTCTGTGTCATTTCTTTATAATATATGGTTCCTTCCCATATGAAAAAATTCTATAACTCTTAACAATCGCAATACAAAACAACAGCCCCAGAACTTGCATATATGTAGATTTGACAGTGTGCCCTGACCACCAGCGTCTAAATACTAAAAAGCTCAACTCGAGGCTTATGGAAATGTGGCACAGCTCTGTTTTACGATTTCTACCATGAAAAAAAAAATAAAAAAAATCAATAAACGCGTCTGCACATGGAAAATTCTTGCAGGAACAGCTACTCTTTCAGAAACAAAATAAACTAGGTCTTTCAGGAAGGAGGAAAGAAAAAATAAAATAAAAAAGCAGCCACTGCCAAGGAACGGTGGTTGGATTTACAGATCTAAAAAACAAAATAAATGCCAACTGAATGTTTTGCTAGGCATGGGTTCCTTATCTGTCTATTCAGTAAGTTTTTCCAGCATGAAAGGGGATATGTTCTAGAGAACGAACAGAGGTCCTATTTATCCGTGGCCCGATACTGCTTAAAGGATCCAGGTCTCACCCATCAACACAACATTCAGAACTTTTGCAGAGACAAAGAGGCTCCAATGCTTAAAAACACCCATCTGACCCTGGGTTGTATGCAGAAGTTCAGCCACCCTTGGTCATCACGCATGGTTCAGGGAATTAGTAAAAGTGAAAATGTAGTTATTACAACCTCTGCAGGGAGAAACATACGTGACATTTGTGCACATTTTAAAGCACCACAACTTTTTGCTGAATATAACAGATTGAATGTGGCATGTGAAAAAATTTGGGCACCCTTCCAGGTGACTTATAAACTTTTTTGTTTTTTTTAATTTCTCATTATTTTATTGGATAAACCTTAAAATTAGGCGAAGATATTTCCAGTATTAAATAAATACTTTGACACATCTAACCTCACTGGATGTTGTGTCTACTCTCCACAGCCATCCAAGAAGCTCACAGAGGACTAGAAAGTCAAGGCAAGATCTAGAAGACCCAGAAAAATCTCGATAGACCTGCCCTATGGGTGAGGAGCCACAAAGCAGAGTTGTGAGGCTGTCAGAGACAACGAAAATATTGTCCAACTGGAAGGAAGAATGGATTCAGTTAAAGGTAAACAAATCTTTGAAGATATTGAAGTTAGATATATTCGCCTCTATGACTACAGGACATTTCAACAAGACAACAATCCAAAATGTACCTTTAAAATCAACTAAAGATTAAGGTTTCCGCACACTCGCCTACCGGATCAAACCTCACTTTCTTCTGAACTGTGTGGGGCCTTGATGTTAAACATGTAGTGCATGCAACACGACCAAAGAGTATTTACAAATACCTAACCTTAGATTCAGTAACGCTAACCTTTACCCACATCTCTATACAAGGAGGGCCACGTGTACTACACTTTCCACACGTGTCTTTCCAGAAGTCACTACTTTTGGAGAGATTTGCTTGAATATTTTTGCTTTTTGACACCCATGTGCCACTGAACATGGCCAAGTAGCACCGGTGCTGGGGACTGCGTTCCTTCTTCGAGAGAAGAGGTCCCCAAACCCAACACAGAGGGAGGAGAGTTCCCTGACCAAGACAAGATCAAATAACAGTTAATAAATTAAAATAAATAATATTCATTTAGGAGGGCAGCGAAAAGATTGGGGAATATTTGTTTAAACATTCTTTCACTTATGAAAACATTCTTGAATATTAACCATTACTCACACGTAGCCTTAAACTGTGAATTCATAATGTAATCAATGTTTGAGTGATTATTAACAAAGAAGATATTACTGCCCCTTGCACCTGTTTACTAAGAAGTGTATGATGTGAACTATAGGCAGACGTGCAAGTTTTATCGTGTATCACTACATATATTGTACAAAAACACAGAGCATGTGTTAGCTAACCTGCGACACTCCAGGTGTTGTGAAACTACAAGTCCCAGCATACCCTTCCAGCAATAAGCTGCTATATATATTGGCAAGGCATGCTGGGACTTGTAGTTTCACAACACCTGGAGTGTCACAGGTTATGACCTAGAGCAAATTCTTAAACTTCAGCTTTTAATAGCTAACCTTCAGTCCGATTCAATGCTGGAACCCAGGTCCAGATTCAAATCCCTTGCTTCGGGTCAATCTTACAACGCGTTTCACTCTCAGAATTCTCCCTGGGGACTTTACTCTGTCCCTCTCTCTGATCTCACGTCCGTTCACCTCTCCTCCCTTTCTGGGACCGCGGCCTCCTAACTACCGCCTAAACATTATAAAACCGTATATTCTGCCGCTTTGCGGAGGGTCCAGCTCTCTGAGCCTTCTTCTGATTAGCCACCTGGGTAGGAACGGTGAAGGGCTACCACAAGGAGAGAGGGAGGCAACTGGCTTGTGAAATCCCGCAATGTATCTATAATGGCAAGCCCATTAACCTCTCACCTGCCTGACAGTATCAATACCTCTTCCACTGATCACCAATGTGGTAACACCATAACATCAATAACCAATAGTTTTTTTTTATACAGCATCTTGTTATATTCCGATATCATTATTCCCAAAGACTTGGAGGGGTATACCCCCACTGCAGGGTACTACAATATAATTTGTGAACGTCACGAGAAGCCCTTCTATATAGGGTTACTTGTGTTTAGAAGTTAGTGGTCCTTTAGATCATAAACACGCAGCCTTGACAACTAGGCTGTGAGTCATCCAAAGGATTCTCAGAACACCACCATCAATTCAGGGACTCTGTTTAACCTACACAAATTAAACAATGGTTTTATTGTGCAAACAATCTTTTCATTACACCCACTTCATATTCAAACACACAGTTCCACAGCCATATGGGGCAAGCAGGGACCTGTTATTAATCATTGCTTTATACCTTTATAGAATCACATCATTTAAGAACATATTACCTAAATGGGTGTTTTACCCTTTTAATGTGCCATGGGTATTCTCAGCTAGTAACTGCAGTCCTGACATTTTCAGCTTTTATACCCATTAGTATTTTTAACCTTTAACATTTCCATGTGTTCTAAATAGAATTGCAATATGTTTCTATGTGATACTTCTATTATATGTTGGTGTTCTATAAATAATAACTCGTGTTTCTGTTTGAGATGCTCAGAACCGAACACACCCGAAGTTAGGGGATCCGAGTACCGAGCCATCTCGGTACTGCCGTTCGCCCTCGGAATTGAAAACAAGGTAAAACGTCATAGTTACGTCGTCGGATCTCGCGAGTTTTGAATTCATGATCAAGATCCAACATAGCGGGGGTGGGAGGGAGGGTGGACCCCCATTTTTCTTTTCTGCCACTGCTGTCTGCCAATGTGTCCTAGATGTGCTAGGAACCTCCCTGTGTTTGTGTCATTGCTCTGTCGCTTACCATCCAGCCAGGTCGCTGCAGTATTTGTCCGAAAGTGTATGAAAATAATATTGTGATCTGTGAGGTGGTCAAAATTGACTGCAAATGACTTGAAATTAGTGTTACTGAGGTTAATAATAATGTAGGAACAAAAAAAGAGCAAAATTATGTGATTTTAGCATATTTTAGGATTTTTTCTAAAAAATCCAAAACCAAAAGACACACGAAGGCGGTTTTGCCAAAACCAAAACACGCCGCTAATCCAGATCAAAAACCAAAACCAGTTCACGGGGGTCAGTGAGAATCTCTAGTTTCTGTGAGGATACTTATGGGTGTTTCTACAAGTTCTGCCAATTCAATTTTAAATAATTCGTGTCTCCTTTTATTCCCCCCTTCCCATGGAACCTTAATAAAATGGGTCTACCTTTAAAACGCTTTGCTAAATGCAGGAGGAGTTCAAGGTCACTTTGGCTGTTAGGTGACGGCCTATAGATGTGCTCCTGCTTAATGCATATTTTCATCTAAAACGCAAGTTCAATTCTATATAATTCCCTTTTCCTCAAAGGCCCTGCGCATTTATTTATTTATTATTTATTTTTTACTTATTTTTTTTCTACTAAAAACTTATTTTTCTACATAAATACATAAAGGAGGAGAGGTTATGGATAGAAGTGTACGTGGGGTGCATTTCGCTCAGTAACAGTAACACTGGAAGCCAGCCCGGTTAAGGTGCATATCATTTTAAATATATGATTTTACTTGGCGTCCGCACCGGTCTGTAATTACTTCTGTGAATGAAACATCTCCGCTGCTCAGTACTCAAAAATTAGCACTCATAATAGGCACATTGACTAGGCATTATCTTGACATATTACAAGTCTTTGCAACAGGCATTTGTTCTCCACGAACCAACGACAGTTACACAATCCAGAGGCTTAACCTGTGCCAAGCACCACTGAATACAGGTAAGATGAACCAGCCAGATAGAGAGTTCTGCAGAAGGAGATTAATTCCACTCCTCTGACCCTTGGTGGAATTCCAATATTCTTACATTACACGATCTCTTGTGTAAAAGTACCTGTAGGAATATGCCTCTTTTATCTAACTGCTGTACAGATCTTCTGTACATGTTCACTGAGCCTAGGAAACAAGGGAGAAGGAAGCTCGTTATTCATATCCAAATTCTGACATCTGGACATCAAACAACGCTGAACTGTATCCGATCGCTGAGTATTTCAGCCACCTGCAACGATGCAGACAGCAGAACCCCAGAGGTATTACCAAAAATAAAAATTATTGGACACACAAATTTAAAGAAAAAAAGACCCAAAAAAACCTCAAATCTCAAGAAACAAAAACAACAACAAAATAAAGTGCTAAATGTATAATAAACAACAATTGTCTTAATTTACCAACTTGCAGACTGGTGAAAGCCAAGATGATGCCGGAGAACTCAATACACCAAGAAAGGAACAAACAACAATAAAAACGAATAAACGAAAAACGAATGACTGAAGTCAGCTGGTAAACTGCCCCCTTAACCACCAATGGGGACACTAGAAGGACATTTCTCAAACATGGCAGTAGGCAATGAGCAATTTTAAGACAACAAAAACAGATTTAAAGTCATCTTTTCCAAATACTCATCCCTGTTAAATCATTGTTGTAGGGCAATAAGAAGATTGTTGGCATATACCATATTTCTTCAGGCTGCTATTAATGATTTAGGATTCTGGACTACCACGCCAACCAATGTCACATGACGTATGAGCAGAGAGTCACATGACATGCTGAGAGTTGACGGACTGTCTGGCAGCCATTTTTGCTGGACAACCAGAGAGCTTTTAAAAAAGGCGATTGTGATCTGTAGGAGGATTTGTTTAAAATGGTACTCAACTTGCTAGTTAAGCAAATAGATATATACTATGTTGGATTGCTTCAAGAGTGCGTGCTTCAGTAGAAACAATGGTTTTATTATTTTATTTATTTATTTTGTTAAAGACTGTCATAATTATATCGGTTCATATCTCTCTCTCTCATATATATATATATTTATTTATTTTTTCTCAAATTGGGGTAAATACCGCTAACTGCACATTAATATAGCATTGGAGGATAATTAAATTGCATTTATATTGCCAACATATTCCAACGAGCTATAGAAGGTTTTAAAAAAAACTAAAAAAAAACTAAAAACCATTCAGGGGTTACAAGAATGGAGGCTTTGGAGAGACTGGCATAATAGAGTACGAGACTGATCTCAGCAGATTACAACATGATTACACCTTCCCTGGTATCACCCTGAAGCCCCTTAAATGGTTTGACCAGTACTAGTACTATACTTTGGAGAACTATAAACCACACGGTTTGCTTTTTAAATCTCCTGTATTTGCTTGGCCTTACCCGTCTGCATATTTACAGCTATCTGTGGGGGAATTTTTTTTTAGCCAAAACGAGGTAAGGACACCTTGATTCAAAATAAAGCACAAAACAATTTCAGACTTTATAGGCATCTAAAAACATTCAAATGAATGGAAAATGTTTCCCTTTCGCTATGTGACCTATGACTTTGTGCACCCACATAGTAACAGACATACATTTTTGGGCACCAGTCATTTTGAAACAGACACACATGTGAAGGGTGGATAACGGGATAAACACAGGATGAAATTACTAACTCAATTTACCGTTCAATTGAATATGGTTATTTACATCTTCCTAAATCCATTTATACCGGTAACTCTATAAAATTACTTTAAAATTTCCACTAGTACATCTAATTTCACTCAAATAAACATGATTTAGGCTTATACCTCAGTTGGCTTAAGCTCTTAAGCTGATAATAGAACAAAAATATTGCATCCTGAGCCAACTATTAACATTCAAATAATAAAACAAGTGTATTTTCCTATAATAATCAGACTTCCTCGATCTGTATAGTTCAGTGTTTTTAAATCTTTCTTTTAATGCGTTTCTGATTATAGTTTTGTCTTGTTTTTTCATCTTTTCCGTCAAGTTCCTCACTGGTGTCTCAGCAAATGCTTTGCACCCCACGCGTTTTATTTCACTGAAATGCCTTCTAACAACTCTAGATCAGAGGTCAGGGAACTTTTTTACCTTTTAACCCCAAATATATTTAGATACGCTGACGTTACCCCCTTGATTTGAAAGTAAGGAAATCATATATTATTAATTATTGGAATTCAAAATTTTATTGAATCTATACAAAATTTCTTTGTAAGCTTCAACTTCAAAACTTCAGGTTTTGGAGAAATGATGTTGCTTCATTTTTGATACGAGAGCATCAATATTGAGGCATTTTGATGTCAGAGCAATTTGGATACAGTCTTCAGCGTCCAATCGATTTCTCCGCTTTGTTTTTATGTTTGTTAGAGTGAAAATCCTTGTTCGCAAAGGTAGGTTGTTGCAAAAGGCAGCAACTTTTTGACTGCCTCCTCATGTGCAATTTTGATGCCTTTGCAGCTGTTGACATCCAAAAATATGACAGATCTGCTTTGTTTTCAAATGAAATACGTGCCTTATTATTGCATCTAAGCTCAAGAAGTGCCTCTGCCAACCCTTGAGGCTCTTCTGGTACAACAGCAATTTCACATTTAAAGGGGTCTACAATCCAACTGACAGCATGTGAATCGGCAGCATTACCCCCAGGAATTTCATTTATACCCCATTTGGGGTAATTTACCCCTGTTCCCTGACCACTGCCCTAGATCATGCTTCTATTTTCTCTAACTCCGAATAGTTCCTTCTTTTATTTCCAATCTCCTCATCAATCAACTCCTGCAGCCTAAATTTCCAAATTGGCAATAGTGAAAAGCAGGAGAACCACTGAAGGGAAACAAATTGTGACAATAGACACCTCTGTGTTTATGGTACGTAAAGACAATTGCAAAATGGAGACATGAAAACGAAGTTGAAGTAGCAAAAGGTTCAAACTGCAGGTACGTCCTGCAAGAATAACTCCACAGCAAAGGCAACTATCAACACGTTATAAAAGTGCTTAAAAGGGGGCTAATGTGAACTTGCTTCATGAAGACTGCCCCCTAGCAAACGCGTTGGTAAATAAGTACTTGCCATGCCGGCAAATAGCAATTTACGGCAAGAGAGTCCACTAAAATGCATCAAGATCACTCACAGCATGTTAGAAAGGACTCCCTTGTATATGGAACATGGGTGTGATGAGACACAGCATTCACAAATCACCAGGAGCCGAGAGAACCAGCGTGATTTGTTGTTTTCCTGTTAAGGAGTTGGTTCTCATCATCAAGTGTCTGAAAGATGCCATTCATCCAGTCACATTAGGTAGATAACCCTGCAGGGAAATGGTGAGGTTATCATGCATCCAGTAGCAAAACACAAAACATCTCTGGCTTATTCCCTGAAGACAGCTGTAGAAATAGTGGTTCCAGATATTCTCATTAAAGATGAAACAAAAATAAAAAAAACCTAAAATGTATCACACTACTTGACTACAATGGAGCATCTATGCGTCTAACCATGCCCAGAGTACATTACGCCAGGCAAACTGGATGTGATCCGTCAGACTGAAAACATCCTCAAGAACTGAGGACAAAGCTGAACCAAAGCTGGAAGAAAAAGTCCTTCAGTTTGGAAGACGCGGGAACCTCTCAGCTCAAATCATACTAATCAACAGGAGACGAGAAGGAGCAAAACTACTCTTGTAGACCTACGCTAGGAACAAAGATGTGTATCTGTATTAACATTGATGATAAAAAGGTTTGCACGGTGGTTAGCATCGCTGCCTGCCTGCGTGGGGTTTGAAGAGCTGAGCAATATGTATGCACTATATAAATAACGGCTAATAAATAAAATAAATTGTATACGAGAGCTTATCAAAGCCTGGAAAAAAGTAAGAACTTGATTAGGTTAGAAATCAGAGGTAAAAGGGCTAGTAAGGTGCAATCCATTGGAGAGCCTTAGCGAAACGCGTGGCAAAGTTGGTGCACCAAAAGACAAACCCAATATTTTTTTTGCAAAGAAACAATACTCATCAGGGGGCTTGACCGTCTAAAGTGGTTTGCAATCGTAAATGGAGCTAAACTGAAACATGGTAAATAATTTGATCAAAAGAGTTGCCAAAGTTATGGGATATAACAAAGTACACTCTGGGGGAAACTAAATTGCCCGCGTTATTACGGGTAATAGTGCGCGTAAATACCGTTATTACGGTAGTTTTAATGCTGGCTTTTTGCTCGCAGTTCCCTGAGACGGGTTAAACTTACCGTAATAACGATAATAGCTTTAACACAGCGGTACTTCGGGGGGAATTTAATTCCCCCCTCTGTGTTTTTTTTTTTAAAGAGTTCAAACATTCGTATCATCAGGTCTTTACAAACAATGATACAAATGTTGAAAGCATCACAATTATCTCCGCAAGTTGTGGAAGAGCACACACGCGTTTTATGCGAGCCCTGGACCAGTGAAAAGGCAGCGACAGGCAAGTTTCATGGCTCAAGGTTGTACGAAGCATGTTAGGATCACACCCCACTGTATGATTCCTTAGGCTCTGCGTAGGCTGTACTTAAATGCGGAGCTCTCAGAGGAGACTGGTTGCCTGAAAGGCATTTACCTGTGATTGGGTGAGGGGATCCGGAAAACTCGAACACAGGAATAACCACCAATGGTGAATTACGGGAGTCTATGGCAGAGGATGAAGAAATACTCCACCGTGTAACAAATACACCCCAAAATATGAACCATAGTCCAAGCATATTTGTAATGTTATATTGATTAACGACCAACGGAAATTTAAATGTATCAAATGAAACATGCTTAGTGGTAAAAATCAAGACCTACATGACATGCCCAAAAACTAAAGCTGGGTACAAACTACAGATTTTTCACCAGATTATCAGGCCAATCACACTATAAACGACTGTTCGCTCCGATATTGCATTAGTGTGTACACTCCCACGATCATGTTTTATTGTTCCAAAGGACATCATATCGTTTGATTTGATTTTATAAAATGACTAAAAATCACTATCAGCGATGGAACGATGTTGGACAAATGTGGAAGTGTGTACGTACTCACGTCCAGCACTGCTGGCAGATCCCCAACGATCTTACAGAGTCACCTTCTTTTCAGCAGATGGTTATGACAGATGAAGAGCACAGATCTGAAGGTAAATCTTGTACAGTGTGTACACATGAATCGGCTGCTGATCGGGACTTTCAGCCGTGGGTAAAATCGTCATCACATCTGGAGAAATTTTCTGTAGTCTGTACCCAGATTAAGGTAGGTTAGGACTGACCAAAGAATAGATGGTCCATGAAATGTTGTAAAGCAGGAAGACTAAGTTATTTGTATAATGTGTATGATAGTTACATCTGCCAACATCACCTGAGAATGAACTTGTATTGTAATGTTTGCAATGTGGCATAAGAAAGTCTAATGTTTGCAGTGTATAAAAACCTTTGTTTGAGAGCTGCTGATCAGAAACACCTGGATAAAAACCTAAAATACAGCTAAACTGCAGGTAACGAAGAATGGAGCTGAAATTCTCACTTTCTGATTTGCTCTGAAAAACCCACCGACGTCTGACAGACACCTGTACTAGGAGCCGATCCCAGGTGTCTAACACATCACACAACTGCTGTAGAAAGCCAAAAGTAAAAACAGCGCCAACATATTCCGTAGCGCTTTACAATTGGGCACAAACACAATAAACTAATCAACTAACTGGGTAAAACAGACAAAGAGGTGAGAAGGCCCTGCTCGCAAGCTTACAATCTATGGGACAATGGGAGCTTGTTACAGGAGGTTACTACATTTTGCATTTCGGTCCAGCCAGACTGCAAAGGTAAAAGTGATTCGTAAGCTAAATGATCCCATCACACAACAATCTTTTGTGGCAGCTACATTTTTGGGGGGCTTGCTGTACGCAGTTGGCCACTAGTTTGACTGCCAAAAACCACCCTCACCAGAACTACAGCAATGACCAGTTACAACGCAATTGTGAAATTGAAACGACTTTCTTCCATCAGAAAAGAGGACACTGATAAACAGAAGTACTCACCCGCTACATTTAGTTTATCGCCAGCCCCTACGCTGGGGATCGCAGTCGTGGTACCGTTGGTGGAGTTTGATCCGGTTCCATTGATAACCAAGGTCTCTACCTTGGACTCCAATTTACCAATACGCTGCAAGATATTATCCAGAAGAACTGCCAGCGTCTTCTTTAGATCTATAAACATACCAAGCAGGACATAATCACAAATTATTCTATTTATTTTTATCTCTTCATTTTAGTTTTACTACACAGCAATCATAATTAAAAAACTAAGCACAGTGAGTGGACACTAACGAGGCATGACTCAATAAGCAGAGAGCACAATTTATGTAGAATGAAATCGATACAGACAAGCATGTCTAAAGCTCCAATTTTTCAGGTTTTAAAATGAACAATTAGGTCTGCTGTATATCATTTAAATCTTTAATTACAGCACTTGTTATTGCATATCTTAAACTTTATGATTTTATAAACCATCAGGATTAAAAAAAATGTTTAATGAGCAGTCAAGAACGAACGCTTCACACGTTATATCATTATTAAACTCTGGTCACATGATTAGAATACACACGCTTCAAAAGAACCATTGCAGTTCAACGCAGACAGCTGCATCACACACGTATTTAAAATATCCGCACAATTCAATGAAAAGTAAAATAATCTCTGTTTTTAAGACAGTCTGCACAGACCATAAACTGACCAACTTGGACTTCGGATATGGGCAGCACGGTGGCTCAGTGGTTAGCACTTCTGCCTCACAGCACTGGGGTCATGAGTTCGATTCCCGACCATGGCCTTATCGGTGGGGAGTTTGTAAGGGTTTCCTGCGGGTGCTCTGGTTTCCTCCCACAAACCAAAAACATACTAGTAGTTTAACTGGCTGCTTTCAAATTGACGTGTGTGTGTGTGTGTGTGTGTGTGTGTGTGTGTGTGTGTGTGTGTGTGTGTGTGTGTATATATTAGGAAATTTAGACTGTAAGCTGCAATGGGGCAGGGACTGATGTGAGCGAGTTCTCTGTACAGCGCTGCGGAATTAGTGGTGCTATATAAATAGCTGGTGAGGATGATGATTGTCTTAACATTTGTAGCCAACTTCAAGGCTTTGTCGCCGGCAAATCATAGAATATTCCCTGAATTTCAGATATAAAGATATCGCTGGAGAAAAAAACAAAACAAAAACAAAACAAGTCACACACACAAGTCGAGTCTGTGCATGCCTGCAATTAAATCATTAACAACCCAGTATTATCATGCTTTGCATAATACTCGTCTAGTCCACAGGGAAATGTGTTTGTTCATCTCTTAAAAAAAAAAAAATGTAGCTTTGAAATAACCTTGTAAAAAGCAGGATTGTATCTCCTGACTCTAGAAACGCCACAAAGAATTTGAATGCAATTAATTTAATCAGTGGGTTATGCAAATTTACAGCTGGCTAAAAGCAGCTGTCACTCACTAAAAGCAGTTTTTGCCCTGTGGACTCTGCATACTTGTGACCAAAGGTCTAATACCCTAATATTTAGACTCTTATTTTTGTTACGTAACCTTGGCGTCACCCCAGATTAAGGGTCTTTACATTCCTGTAAAGAGACAAGAGATTACGTGGATTATTTGTAATACGGTCACAGGAACAGACGCTGAGCCAATTTACAATTTCAGTCTGGGATGCATTGTATTGCACGGCCCTTTACCCAAGAACAAAACAATATACATCATCATCATATTGTAACATTCAATATTTGTCAAGAGTTCCAAAAGTAACCACTTAGAAGTAGGTGTTGCCAAAACGGTGCCTCTTCAAAACAATAAATAAAAGTAAGTGCATTTAAAATAGGACAAATTGTAAACAATAGTATAGTTAACATCATTATATTTATATTTTTCAATGCGCCATGATCTACCGTATTTTCCATGCGTTAATGCACACTACCAGTACAACAGATATCTGTAAAAGGCGCATCAAAAAAATGTATATTTAATAGATCTAAAAAGGCAAGATTTTTCAAGCTTTTTTCCCCACCGTAGCATGTGGGAATAAGTTGTAAGTTTAATCAGAATAACATTTATTCAATGCTACCTTATCGCTAACACATTTTCAAAACTTAAGAGTTAAAAACAAATAAATGGATGTATAACTGAATTGCTTGGCGTTTTTGCAAAGCACCAACATCTCCCCGCAGTACATAACAGAGGATAAGCGTTATGCAGCCACAAAAAAGAACGAGGAGCTTACAATCTAGCGGCCACAGAAAGAGAAGTAGTGGAACACAAGGTGTAGGAAACCAATGAATAAGTAAGGTGAGGACAGCCAGGTGTTCCGAGGATTTGGTTATATGCTCGCAGAAAGGACTTATTCATGAAAGGTGTAAAGGTGCACTATGACGGTAATATGCCAGAGATACACTTACAGTCTTACAAGGTGAAATAAAGATGACAAACGTTATTAAGAGCTTTGTAGACAGACAGCGATCATTTATAAATCGAGTGGAGTCATTCCAATTGGGAAGGGGGGGGGGGGGCACAGTAGATCACCTGGGACCGGAAAATAATGGAATTCACAAAATGCAGGATTCAGCAGACAGAAAGGTCCCTTAGGAGCCAAATAAGATGTGCATCCATTGACCTCAATAGAAAGGATTCCCAAAAGTGAGGTGCCAGCCACAATTCTTTTTATTATTTTTTTTTGGGGGGGGGGGGGGGAATTAATTGGCTACTGAGATTTACCCAGCCCTAACATAGGCTTCATGTGCATTGGAATTCATTTAATGCACCTTACTAGGGGTTTTAATGCTGGTAGAAGGCACGTAAACAGGTCTGAGCATAGGACACATTTCTAACCACCATACCCACTCACATTTTTACTGAAGGTTGTGTTTCTATTTCTATATCCCTTTATCGTGGGTGAATGCACCGAGTGACTCCACATGTTAGTAACAAAATGCATGTCAAACTTGCGTTACGAAAACTGGGACACAAGACCAGTGACTAAGGCCTTACTTTGGCCTCACACAGCACAAAAGCCTGGGGCGTGGTCCAGAAGAATGTGCTTGTGTGGGAGACATCCTATTGGCCGTGGCCAGGTCCATGGAGGACAAAAAAGGACAATCAGATTGAGCAAAGTAGTGATAGACAACCCCCCGAGTTTGTTCATAGCAAGGGTTACTATACATTTTGGGGGGGGGGGGGGGGAGAGAAAAAAAATGAAAAAATAAAATAAAATCAGGAACACACATGATCTTTACTTCCCTAAGCCCATAAAATTCCATCCCACAGGAAGCTATTGCCACTTGTCCCGATTCTTGTATCCAATTGTAAAGCGCTACGGAATCTGCTGGCGCTACATAAATAAATGTTGATGATTATAATGATGAATCTTGGACTGCGTCAGGAGTCCAATTGAATTATAATAAAATTAGGGTGGATAAAAAGAGTGACCTGTAAAAATTGGGACAACCACAAAGACTGCACGCAGGGATAAGTAAAGTATGTGTTGAGTGGTTCATAGTACCTCCATGTGCTAGACACAAGTAAGAAAAGAATATTTGAGGTTACTGTTCCTTTAAGACACAGTTCCAGCTTTCAGACAAATACTAAAGATCAGCGGACTTAAAGTTACCTTTGACTCCAATTTACTCAAGAACAAATGAGGTCGTTATTTTTAAAGGTAGTTTGGGCAGCTGTTCTGTATCGCCTGCACTGACAGGAGGAGATGTATTTATAGAACATAGATCATCGTGGACACAAGTGGCCTTAACATGTGTGACCGGAAGCCATGAGAAGCCAGGGGAATCCCAGCAGTCCTCTCGCTCACATTCCTTAGAGGTTTATTAAATTAAACCATCACGAAAATATTACTGATCTGCTACAGCAGACACTCCATAGTGGACAAAGTACCTTTAAGCTGCAGACAATGCTTCCTGCACAGGAAATAATACGGTTTTCACTCAGCTCCATTATGTTCAGTGCCTGGGTGTGATCCTTTACTCAGAACTATCCTTTGTTCCCCCACATCCAATCTATATCCGAATCCTGTCACATACATCCAAGACACGTTTCCAGAATACGCACATATCTCACACAAGACCCTGCAAATACTTTCATTCACGCACTCATCTCCCTTGACTATGTCAGTTCCCTCATTTCTGGTCTTCCCTGAATCAGTTTCTCACCCCTACAATCTATTTTGCACACAGCAGCTAGATTGATTTTCCTTGCAACTCATTCTCCCACTGCTGAGCCGCTCTGTCAGTCTCTAGATTGGATTTAGTGAAAAACCGGCAACCAATCTAAAATACTTCTACTATCATACAAGGCTATCAATGAAACTGCACAGACAAGCGTCTCCTCACTTGTCTCAAAATATCTCCCAACTCAACACCTCTGTTCTACGTCTCTCTTCTTCTCTCATTATATGCTCCCATTCCCGGTTACAGGACTTTTTTCGGGCTCCCTCCCTTGCACGACAACACTTTCCACCACTCTTCAAACCTTCAAGTGTTCTCTGAAAATATACCAGTTCAGGCAAGCTTATAAAATTCCTCAACCACCTCCATAGTATTCCCTATTGCCACCCATTCACAGTACAAATAATAATAATAATAATAATAATAATAATAATAATAATGTCATCTTGCTACAATTTTTTTTAATGTAATCTAAGATTAATTCTTAATGCGTTTAAAAACGGATAATTACATAACAGATCTATATAGTAGTTTGGCATCTTACAATGGTCAGCCGTGCAAATATATTTTTAAACGACATGTGCTAATATAGGGAACATGTGTCCTGGCTCTGTGTACAACAGCAAGCATGTGGTCATAGGAAAAAATGCCAGGCACAGAGATACTGTGAGCTGGCAGATAACCTCACGAGTGCCCATGCAGTACAAAAGCTAAAAGCCTTATCCATTATCATAGGAAGAAGGTTCAGTTAAGATAAACGGTGAAGGACAGACATGGCTGTCAGTCGCCTGTCTTTCAGCAATGACTAATTCATGCATCATTCCTTCCCCTTCTAACCGCACCCCACCACCGGTAGCAGCACAGAAATGCCAGTCACCACTGGCTGCTATATTATTGGTGGATGATAGCGCTGCCGCCTTACCGTAACCACACCCACTTCCCCACCGCCAGCTGCAATTGTTATTCCACTAAATTTTGTATCAAGAGTTCCTCGTACCTCTTTAGGGGGTGGGGGGAGGGATTCAATTTGCTGCGTTACTGCCGAAAGTAACGCGGCCTGCACTCTATTACCGCTACTATGGTAATAGTGCGCTCTATTACCGCTAGTACGGTAATTTTTAACAATGATTTTTGCTCGCGGCTCCCTTAATCCAGGTTATAATTACCGTATTGCATTCCCCCTTAGAATGTAAAGTTTGCCCTTACCAAATGAGTTACAACGTGATTCATGCACGTGTAGGTTATTTAATTATATCAAGAGTCCATCAATTTACAGAGCTATGCAATAGGTTGGCACTTTATAATGACAATAATATTTATAAACAGACCTATGTCGGTATAGTGACTAGAGGGTATAGTAGAAAAACAGCGGTAAATGTGCTGCACATGAAACAAAAAAAAAAAGTGTGTTTTTTCGCTCCAAATTACTTGTTTGGAGTGAAATGAAAGCTAGTGTGGAAATATGTTGAGAGTATGGAATAATTTTGCCACAAATATATTGGCACTTTTGAGCCATGCCCCTCCCCCACCAAAAAAGGTAGTTGTCTACCAGTCACTTGTGTTCCACCAATCCAAATACGGATGGCCCAAATCCTCTTGGGATTTTGACCCCAGTCACTAAACTACGCACGTAGAATGGGGTTAGAAATGGGATCCTTCTCATAACGAACATAGTTGCAGTTTGAGTAACAGGTTTACCATTTAAGTAGAAAATAATACATCTACAGTTGGATCTTCTCATCAGTAATAGTCCGTTTGGCCTGCCACCTTATAACCTTTCATGTCTGTAACTACTTGCTTTAACATCTTGTCTTGAACAATTCAAATTCTCCACATTCCTTACTGTTCAATAGGAAAGATAAATCAAGCACAGGGTCATAAAGGTGTAAGAATACACCAGAGAAAGCCTATTCACACAGCTACTGGATATCCACTCCTCCTTTCTGTATTCTTTCGGGTCCGACTGCCCCTGTTACTCTGCCAGGTGACCACTGAACAGAGATGGAGCTGGCCGCTTCCTTGACAGTCACACGACTGAGTGGCTACGAGAGCTGGACCCACAAAGAACCAGCAATTACAGCAAGAAAAAGACACCTAGCATGAGATAGTGTCGGTGAATGTGTAGTGCACACTACATAATTGCTAAAAGTAACACTAACTAATCACCCCTACCTTGAAAATCAACCAAACCATCAAACACTAGAGCGATAGTTTTGATTGAGCAACCTAGTAAGGTAAATAAGACAGCTGCCTCAATCGGACAGTGGAGTCAACAGTTAAAGACATACAATAAATGAAATACTAACCAGAGAATGCACAATGCAGCACCAGTATAATTCTAACAGTTCCTATACAAGTTAATGGATCAAACTCTACCAGTCACCTGCTCATAGTTATCTTGTGGACTAAGCAAATATTCATCCAAAAACAAACACTAGTTTTTTACACATTACAACAGCTGGATGATGCCTACAAGGAGGAGAACCTTGTGTATTGTGACACCTAAACAAGACATATCACACAACTGTGACACACACACACACAGCCCCCACAAGGAGCAAAGGGTCAGCGAACGTCTTTCTACTCAACAACCCAATGTCATTTCCAGTAAGTAAAGTACCCTAGTCATGTGGAATTAATATCTAAAATACAAATACTGCACCCAACCATTCCTTTACTTGGTGTAAAATTCAATCTGGTTTATTATAAATAAATCCAAGTATAAAGTATCTGATTCCTGGTGTTGTTATGCCAGGTACCCTTTGTCTCCTGAAGTTCTACATGAACATTATTTTTTCCCGTAGGTAATGATTAATAGATTGTGCGTCTTCCTGGCATTGAGACCGGCTAAAAGGAACAGACTGAGTCACAACCAAACGATAACAGAGTTGCAGATCTGAACTCTTACAGACATCAGGGCCACCAGCTTATAAAGAATGTACAGTATTATTGTACAACTTCTTGAACTCCACCCACGCTTTGACCGGAGTTCTCCTTTAGTCACTGTTCCTCTTTAAAAAGCCCATAAAATGAGGCATTATGCCTTGATAATACAACGTCAGCCTTTGGCATCTGGGAGCTCTTTAACGTGTACCGAGCGCAAATCAAAGGAGTTTTTTACGTAAACAGGTAAAGATAAAGTCTGCAGTAGAATATATCTCTGCTGAGGGGGCAATATAGCGATAAATGCACAATAATATGGCAGCGTGCAGTAAATAGAGGTCCTTGACAAAAGGCAAAGTGTTCCGGCTTACTCTCCTCTCCAAATAGCAATATAGCTTTACAGGTTTAGATTAGAGATGTTTACTGACCCCCGTGTTTTGGTTTTGGATCTGGATTAACTTCGTGTTTTTGTTTTGGCAAAACCGCCGTCGTGTGTTTTGTAAAATTTTGACAATTTTTGTCAAGTGACAAGAACACTGTTACCCCTCCTGTTTCTGTGTGAGCAATGGCACTGGAGACTGGAGAGTGACAGGAACACTGCTACCCCTGTTTCTGTGTGAGCAATGGCACTGAGCAATGTCACTGGAGACTGGAGAGTGACAGGAACACTGCTACCCCTGTTTCTGTGTGAGCAATGGCACTGAGCAATGTCACTGGAGACTGGAAAGTGATGAGAACACTGCTACCCCTGTTTCTGTGTGAGCAATGGCACTGAGCAATGTCACTGGAGACTGGAGAGTGATAAGAACACTGCTACCCCTGTTTCTGTGTGAGCAATGGCACTGAGCAATGTCACTGGAGACTGGAGAGTGATAAGAACACTGCTACCCCTGTTTCTGTGTGAGCAATGTCACTGGAGACTGGAGAGTGATAAGAACACTGCTACCCCTGTTTCTGTGTGAGCAATGGCTGTGAGCAATGTCACTGGAGACTGGAGAGTGACAAGAACACTGCTACCCCTGTTTCTGTGTGAGCAATGGCTGTGAGCAATGTCACTGGAGACTGGAGAGTGACAAGAACACTGCTACCCCTGTTTCTGTGTGAGCAATGGCACTGAGCAATGTCACTGGAGACTGGAGAGTGACAAGAACACTGCTACCCCTGTTTCTGTGTGAGTAATGGCGCTGGATCTCCTGGGGAGGGAGGTACTTATGGAATCCAAAACCCGCGAGATCCGACAACGCAACAATGACTTTTTGCCTTGATTCAAATCCGAGGTCACGCGAAAGTACAGAGCCGGCTCACAAGCCTACTTGGATCCCCTAAGTTCGGGTGGGCTCGGTTTTGCATCCCTAGTTTAGATTCACTTTAAAAGGCAGAGCTGGACAACGCCAGAAGCCAGATATAGAACAATAATATTTGCTGCTCTTTAAATTTTGGACACAATAATAATATTATATTATTATGATTAATAATAATAATAATAATAATAATAATAATAATAATAATTCCAAATAAAAATGAAAAGGAAAAGCTTGTTTCTCAATTTATCCCAGTGTTAAATGGGACTTCTACAGAGAGCACAAATAAAATAAATAAATCCTTAAGAAATAAAGTTGCTAAGACCAAATAGTATTTTGTTCTTATTATTTAATAGTAAAGTAGTAAAGAATCTGAGCTGGTAATGTGTTGTGGAAACTATTCATACAACATGAATCCAAAGACTTATTTTTCTGGAATACAGTGTTAAGAAAAGACTATTTGGCAAAAACATCCCTCGCTGCTCCCAAATAGCAGTACTGGAAAATAGATTTAATAAGAAGGGAGATGGGAAGACGGCCAAACTCCTGGGCTGCAGACCAAGGTGTCGCTTCTAGCAGTGATGCTGTATTAATGTGCTCCATCTCTAGGACAGGCAGCTCCTGAGTTATTCTACAGTGTCATCTTCATGCACCAGTGTTTACACACTAATAGTCACACTGTAACTAGACAGGTACGGAGCCCAATAATGCGTGTTAGGAGGGTAGAGGCTTCTAGCAGAATTTAGCTTTGTTTTGTCGAAAGGATACTGTAATAGAACTACATTTTTAAAAAGTATTTTAAACCACAATGTTCTAGTTTGAGAATAGCTTAATTTCATCCTTTTGTGCTGCTGGGGGACCCTGCACCTTGCACTATATAACTCTCAGTCTGTGGCTTCCTGCTGTCTCCATTCCCCTCCTCACATCATGTCACTGCCCCTGTCACATGCAGCCCTGTCCTCACTAACATATCACTCTTCTCCTGATATACTCTGTGCTGCATGGAAACCCTGCTCCTTCCACTATATAACTCAGTTTGTGCATAATTGGCAATAGAGATGTAGGACAGTATCGCATGTATGTCCAATTTGAACTGTAGATATTCACACAGGAATGGAGTCTGAGATTAACAATATCATATTTACCTATGCTATGTAACAAACATCTCAAGTCAGGGGGTACCATAATATTTAAATATAAAAAGATGCCTTTTCATACTGGATGCAATGGATGGAGGAGTGGGGGGGGGGTCGAGTACTGGACAGGCTGATAACCCCAACACTGATGGCCCCAGGAAGGAACACATTACATTTTACCAAATTCAAAAACAGCCCTGGCCATCTCCTTAAAGTGGACATATCAATTAGCTAGGAATGTGTACTGGAAACACAGCCTAATAGTAATGAGGCCTGATGTCTAGTCACGAGGTAACAGCACCCAAACCATTCATGGACTACAAGCTCATGACTATTGACAAAATGGCCGCCTTCACTATGGTGTATTGAACGGTTTGTGAATTAAAGAAAAAAAAAGGTTCAACGGCATTGTAGAAGTGTAAAGTAACCCTCCCGCCCTCAGAGACAGATAACATCCACTTCTGGCTCCTAGACAATTTATAGACTGCGCACAGAACGGACTGCCCCACTGTACAGTATTCTGTCCTCTAGATTATTTTTAGTCAATTTTGTCAATTAAATTTAAACATTTCTGCCCAGTTCCGGCATTGGTTGTGGCCGTACAACTCAGACATAGTAAGAATCATTTCTTTCAAAATGAACAAGCATTTGTGTGTATATGGTCAAATTTCTCCCCCATTGCAAACAGAGAAGCTATTCAGTACAATGGTAAATAAAAGGGCTATTTACAGCAAATTGGAACAGATAAAATAAAAGCATGTAACTGAGGCAGAGGGGGGGTGCCAAGAACTTTTATTGTTAGTGATTGTTTTCCCCCCATCTCTAAATGTCAACAGACAGCACACACACCAAGCAAAAACACTGAATTCCTGTCATCTACCAAGCAGGGAATACAAATGTTCTAACAATAGCTTCCAGTAGGTTCAGTCGTGTCATGCTAAATAAAACGAGACACCACATGCACAGTGGTATCAAAACCTTCTAAAAAGACTAAGTAGAGGTGTTGCCCATAGCAACCAATCAGATTCTAGCTATCATTTATCTAGTACATTCTAGAACATGATACCTAGAATTTGATTGGTTGCTATGGGCAACATCTCCACTTTTCAATTTTAGAAGGTTTGATAAATCTACCCCTCGAGCATTATCAACAGGGTCCTCTCTTCCCTCCATCTCCGGTCTGCACCTCCTTCAATCATGCGTGTTGTGGATTTATGTGCGATTTGTATTTTTAAAGGATTTGTAACGCTCACTGCCTCGCGCAGCAGTTTTGTGGCGCCTTACAAGTAAATGATAGAAACTATTTGTGAAAGAGCTAGTTTAGACTGAATATCGGAGATAACGCAAATGTGGCAAGGACAGAAGCGCCAGAGCCAACAGTGACTGACGGGAGTACAAGAGCTTGCACTCTATAGCAGGCTACATAGTCAACATGACGGAGAGAAGGAAAAATAAAAAACAAGAGAGGCCTATTGTGGTTGAGAATCAGAACAGATCCAAATAAACCCGCACACCAAAAAAATCCTTCAAAACAAGATGTTCTTATGAATTCCCATTCAGTTTACCATTGAGCCAAAAAAAGCTGTGGTATCATTAAACGTTAACCAATTGACCAATTGCTTGGAGGACAAGTTGCACTGATCCTACTGTTAAGACAATGAGCTGACCAACCAGAATGAAGTGTGAAACCAGTCAGCTGATGAACTCGCGCACACTGACACGATGCCAGAGCAAATCTAACTGGAATGAATTCTGATATGGCACAATAGGGATTGCCAAATACACAGTGAAACAGTTAGGTTAAAAAAAATAAAACAAAACAAGTCAGAAATTAGCCTGTCAGATACCCAAACCTCTTTTTAAAGGCACTATGTTTGCCATATGTTTGCTTTTAAAAAGGTATAGCCAGGCCAATCTCTCTCCCACCATAACCATTTTCCCACTCCAAATCAACCCAAACTTCCAAATAAAAATATTCCCTTTGATTCAGTCATATTCAAGTTCCACACTGATCGCCAACTGCAGAGTTTTCACAAACCGTACACAACAGTAGAATTAAAAAAGCACCATAAAAAGCCATAACAACAAACCCTCCACGCATTTCTGAATAGCTTTCATCCAGATGGTCCAATTAAACCTATAATTTGATTTGTCTCAGAAATACAGTCGATGAACTGAATCCGGCATGTCCTTCTAGACTATCAAACAGAGCCTTAATAAAGGAATGTCATCCATTCTCTCAGAAGCACGTGCAAAGCGTGCAATTTGTTGTGCGCTTACCATATGCTGTCATAGTCCCGACATATGGTCCGTCTACAACGTTCCTATTTTCTTCCGCCAGAGCTTTGATGTATCTTTTGCTGAGATCTAAAATCTGTTCACGGAGCATGGTGCTGCTTTCGTGCTGAGTCCGCTGTTGGATCGTGAAATGCAGCAACATCATGCCCCAGATGAAGCCGAAAGTTACCAGGAAGAAGCCGAGCTTCTGGGAGGACAGCTTCCAGGGCGTAAAGAGAGCCATGGCCTTCCGAGCAATGATTCTGCCAGCACAAGGACTTCAGAGGCCGCAGAAAGTCTTCAAACCCATGACATTAATGCTCATACGGCTGCCTGTCGCTGCAGCATCTCGATAATCAGATTGCTTCCATTCAGCTTTGGAACGCTGCAAGAAAGGGAAGTGGTAACAAAGTCAATAAATGCAATTTCAATCAGCCATGAAACAAATGAATATACTAAAAATAAAAAAAAGGTTTTCCTCTTCAAACTGGAGCTTTCAGTCACCTTTTATTAAAACGCCCTGTTAGGGGTGTAGTACGAGTTATCGGTGCTGTAAACACCGACACTGTTTACTCCTACATAAATTATTCCGATAATGAACAGAGCAACATAGAAAAAAATAATTACTCACCAGTAAAAAGACACAGAGGAGATCCGATGAGAGGACATCGCAAAACTTCCAAAGGACGTCCGTTGTGTGCGTAACTTTTTTCTTTTTAAAGCGGCAACGCACGGACTACGGTAATATCCATTTTATTCCTAACCCAAAAGGTAATACTTTTCTGGGTCCGTGCGTTGCCACTTTAAAAGTCGAAATTTTCAAGTCGGGCACACAACTGACGTCATTTTGAAGTGTCGCGATGTCCTCTCATCAGATTTCCTCTGTGTCTCTTTACTGGCAAGTAGTTATATTTTCTATATTGCTCTGTTCGCTATCGGAATAATTACGTAGGAGTAAACAGTGTCGGTGTTTACAGCACCGATAACTCGATTACCTGTTTGAGGCCTTTGGCAGCTGCTCACCATGGTGGAAACCATTGTGTGTGCTTAACCAATGTCTCCAGCCAATCAATTCATTAGGAACCAACGGCTCATCAAGACATGAAGCACTGTGAACAGTCTCCCAATTCGTAATTTGCTTGCAAATTGCCTGTAATTGGGTCCACCCCCACCCCTAGGAACACCCTTGCACTATTAGAAGCAATAGCCAAGAATTTATTATGTGCGTAAAATTATAAGTGCATTTAACTAAACTCTGGAATTGCACCTCAGAGTAATTTGTACCTTGGTGCAGTACCACCCTCTACCCTGCAGATGGCCCTATTACAGTGGAAAGAAACACATTTGTCGCTCATATTTGAACAGAGCAGCGACTATTATCGTAGATTTCTAAGGCGCCACAGCGCTGTACAGTAGGGAAAACAGGACATACATAAAAAACAGGGACACAAGGCAGACAAAATAAACACAGACGTGAAAACAAAGGGTGTGGAGGACCCTGCTCATTAGAGAGCTTACATTCTAAGTGGAGGAGGGCACAGCTGAAACAAGAGGAGCGAGTGTGGCTCAGACAATACCATATATTATATTTACTATGTATTTCATAACAGTGTTTTGCAGCAAATTAAAGCTCCTTAAAGTCAGTGAAGTCATTGAAATCACCAACACAGAGTTTTATTAATCTCTAAAAGAAGGAACATAATTTCCTTAAATAAAACACATTGGTAGGTGTAAGCATTTATGATCGAATCTTAGAGTTGGTAGGGTTAGATAATTAGTCTGAAAGTTCACACCTTTTTTTAAAATAATAAAAAAAAATATATATATATATATATATATATATATATATATATATATTTTTTAACACAGTAAAATAAAACTTTAGCGCACAGTCCATTCCATGATCTGACATAATAGTTTCCTTTTACATTAACAGAAATATTTAACCTGAATGGAACAAAACTTTTATTCTGTTTGAGAGTTGGCCAAAATGTACTTAACCGCTGTAATAACGCCAGCCCTTAACTTTCCGTATTGGGCAATTCTAGACCTCAGCCACACACAGACTAATAAAAGTACAAGTCTGTTATTATATCACAGTTCACAGACACTGGTGACAGGTCTGCATGTCAACCAAGATCACTACAAACAGCTTCTCTCCCATTTCTTTACAAACTGCTGCCGAAGATATCTACCAACTCCAACACAGCTCCTGGAAACAGCCAGTACGTTATAGAGAAGAACAAAGCTTGTAAAATGTATTTATTTATATTAGTTAGATAAAAATGTATGACCCTGAGCAGCGTTTACCCATTCGGAGCTTCAAACTGCGTCTCATGTTTAGCAATAATCAACTTTACGAATGTTATTTCCATTCGTTGAGTTAGAGAACCTGGTCTGAAACATGTGGGTCCATCCTACCCCCACAAACACAGACAGAGTCCTCATTCTATTTAGGATGGATCTTCATGATCTTTTTGTAGAATGATCAATTTCTACCAAATAACACACATATTAACGATATTTTTTACAAGTGCCTAACTCCAGCCATTAGATTTCAAACTTGGGTCCAAAAGTATTGAAAGAAAATACATGAATTTAAAATTGAAGGATGGTTCCTACAGTAGTTTCAGGAGTTACCGCCCATTATAGTCTAAGTAGAGTCACAGTTCCTTTCGGAAACACCATGAAGCACTCAAAAGAACAGGGGCGTGGAGCATGGATACATGGTAATGAGCAAGGAAAGATATTAAAGCTGGGCACAAGTGCCGTGATATTGGGCAGATCCCTGCAGAGCGGGGCGAGTTTGTTTTGTTTATGACCCTTTGCCCCTATGTGGTGAATTGGAGCCGCTGTTTCTTCACTCCAATCATACTGATTTTTGTCTTGATACATAAAGACTGCTCTGCTTTGTAAAGAACTACAACACCCATTGTTGTTTGGGCCTATACACATGGCTATTGCACCATCTTTGCAACTTTACAATTAGTTACTCTGGACTCTATCATCCATTTATGCATAACAGCTCACTATCTTGTGAAGTTTATTTACCAGCAAGACTGCTGGAAAATCTTTGCTGTGTTTCACGTTTTTTTATATATATATGTTTTTATATCGCAGTCATAGAGGAAAATATATTCTATGCCAACGTTCACTATTATGGATTCATTCAAATAAACACCTATTTCGCCCACTTGACTTCATTGTCTCTGTATAGGCGCCTGGGGACTACCCCAAATTTTATTTGTGGTTGTTTACAAGTTACTTAGGGGGGAGGGGTCTTTCCCCCCCCCCCCCCTTTCACTGTCTCCACTCTTTGGCAGCCATTATCTACTTACACTGGGTATTTGCGCAGATGTAAAACCCTCTCTATTGTGTCTTTTTAAAAGATAACACTACGTTTTTAAGCCAACGATGTCAGTTTAAGCGCTACAGACTATGCTGGCGCTATATAAAATGTTAATAAGGTTGTCTTTTTGGAGAATCATATATTTGTATCGCATTTATCGTTACCAAGTTCTTAATATTTTTACTCCCTTCTAATGCCAAAGATCAGTGTACAATTGGAATTGCAAAATCAGTATTCATTAAGTCTGACTTCAGAAAGGTCACTTAGTCATGCTAAATGAAGGCCCTACGTTAAGAAGGTATTTTTCTTATGGCTAGTAACAATCCTAATTGCTTGTCAAAAATAACTTCCGTATGAATCACGGGTTTGCAATGCCATACTAACGAGTGCTCTTTTAATCATACCTTCAATTAGTGAATAACGTCACAATACAAAAGGTCGACACACGTTACCGCAGCTGGTTGAGTGGAATGGGAAGCGACCCCCAGTAGCTTCCCCATGGGATACAAGCAGCACAATAGAGTCAGTTTAACAATAAATAGCAATGAAATTACATCTGAAGCACTCAGGTAAACGCGATCCACCTCATTAGTATTATATCACAATGCCTCTCCTATACATATGTTTGATGCGAATCCGTTTGGGCAAAATGTTAGCAATCCTGTTCCCAAAAGGTATTGGCTCACTCATTGCGGCAGATTCAATTTGGCGCGAAGAGATGCAGGGTGTCTCCGAAACGGTCCACGGAGACAACATGGCGTTACAGTGTTTACAGAAATGTGCTCATTTTTCCTGGTGTTAAAGTAGACTGATCAATACAAACATAGATAATGCACAGCAAGCATAACTGACATGCTATATATTGCCATTTCAGCTTTTTGACCACAATATGAAAAACTTTTTAATCATTATTGCTGCGGTCCTGGCTTTAATTACCTATAACACAGTTATATGGATAGACTTAAACAGGGTATTTATACCTTCATATTTGATACTAAAAAGTCTAACAGTCTACTAGATTTGATTGCCTAAGTTCAGAATAGACACGAGCCCATCAACCCCTGGGTTAAAAACAGACCTGTTATCTGTCAAGTGCTTTAAACCACTAGGCACGTAGTCTATTTTAGAATGACAAAATTCCATTTAATAACTCTGGAACAACTAGTAATACCAAAAAATAAATGAAAGCCTGTAATTCCAGAGATCAAGTCTCCCATGTAGTTTGAAAATATCAAACTTCCATCTGTAAATCAATATTGCCAACAAGTCAATCTGAGGCTAGCAGAGTCTTGCAGAAGCTGAAAGCGCATTGGATAAACCGCCATTCTTCCAAACAAAAAGACGCAGGTTAATGTTGCAGATAAGCGAGGGGCTATTTAAGGAACATTAGATGACACAAGGTGAGATTAGCAGCAGGAAGCGTATTCAACAAACCCAAAACAGTAACAGAAGTGGCACTTCGCTGTTGCGGTGGATACTAATCCCAATCTTGCGTTCTCACACTCGGGCAAGAGGATTAGAAACCGCTCTGAAAAAAAACCAGAGTGCCAAAATCTTTCGGCCCTGTGTCAATACACCTGTATGTCTCACACAAACCACAGTGCCAACAGGTCGGCCAGAAAATAGCACATACATGAATTTGTGTCATTTTATTATCCCGGGACTACAAGAGGGTTACACATGAATTATGGACCAGGCCTTGGCTTTAACAAGTAATGATTGTTCAGTTACAGGATTTGTTACAGTTTTCGCTTTAGAACAATTAAAGGAAATAGACAAGATAAGCTTTAAAAAACCTTAAGTCCTGCTGTATTAATTTACCGTGGGAACCAAAAGTCAGAGAACTGCACGCTTAGGGACAAGTCGCGACCTTCACGTTCCCCTCACTGGACGCCGACTCTTTGGCGTGTGTAGAAAGCAACATTTAGCAGTTTATCGGTGGGAACAAATGTAATTCTAAGCCCTTTTTTCCCCAAGACTTGACAGTCCTTAAAAGTTAATACTTTAATGATGACTGAACTTGTAAACGGATATCTCAGCCTTTCCAGGTGTCTGTGGCAGGACAGGCTAAACTAACTCGCCGGTCTTGTGCAGCCGGCTGCCTCTGCAGGTCTTGTGGAACTACACATCCCAGCAAGGCCTAAAAGAACCAGATATTGCTAACCTGTGCCGTATACTATAATGGCACCAATTCATTTTCACTACACAAACACTCATGATCCTGAGGAATCCTGCCAGCCAGGCACTGTATGTTCCCATTTGCCTGTCTGGGACATTTTTTATTTATTTTTTTAAATAGTTTCCCAGGGCGGAAGTCCTTGTTAAGAAAGTGGTGACAGTTTCGACCGCGATTGAAAGTTTCGTCTATGGCTGCAGTTTTTTTGCATTTATTACCAAAAGTAATAAAGTGATTTGTAAACATTATTTCCTTATTCGAGTTGAAAGTAATATAAATAACTTATTCTTCCTCTCAAATCTAAATGTTGGGTTATAAAAGTATATTCTCTAGTCTAATTTTTCAATAAAGACACCTATCTAAATAGATATGCATATCTAGTTCATTTTCAACAATTATTCTTATTAGGACACTGCTGGTTTTGGGCTACACTACAGCTCTCTACCCCTTAGGTCAGGTGAGGGTGTGGGGAGGCTAAAAATGTTAAAGATTCTAAAGGAGACATCAAAACAGAGACCACAATCATTTGCCAGGGGGGTTTAATCATCATCAGCTATTTATATAGCGCCACTAATTCCGCAGCGCTGTACAGAGAACTCACATCAGTCCTTGCCCCACTGGAGCTTACAGTCTAAATTCCCTAATATACACACACACATACACAGACTAGGGTCAATTTAATAGCAGCCAATTAACCTACTATTATGTTTTTGAAGTGTGGGAGGAAACCAGAGCACCCGGAGGAAACCCACGCAAACACGGGGAGAACATACAAACTCCACACAGATAAGGCCATGGTTGGGAATCGAACTCATGACCCCAGTGATGCAAGGCAGACAAATACATTTCTGGATCCCAAGCCACCCCCCCCCCCCCCAGCTCTGTGGAGCACCTGGAAAATTGGTGCAGGGGAGAACACCGCTATTCTCACTACCTCTCCTCTATGTAGTAAACGCCCGCTCATCTTATGCGGGCAGAGAGCAACAGAGGTGTGTGTAATGTATGGCGGTATATCACCTACATAAACAAGAGACCACTGCACTATTTTAGAGGTACTGGCTATTTATGGCAACCACTTTAATGATAAAATCTCATGTATACAGCTTAGTTTCTGGAACTATTAATGGTTACACTAAATCCAGGAATGGATGTGGCCTTAAGAACCAGATCTTGCTAAAAACTGTTTGTAATCAGCCAAATTCCAAACAGAAACCTAAATTTGGTGCATTGCAAAAGAGCGAAGCAATAACCTGATCATACAATTAGCTCCATTCTCACGATACGCAGCAAAAAACAAAGCATGGTGGTAGCTGACAGTCAGCAGACCCCAAACCTAGACCTCAGTCACCCTCTGTCATGTTTACAGTCATGACTAGAGCCTTTGTCAAAGTTTTAAAGCCTTTACTGTTTTTTGAGGCTTCAGTTCCACTTATGATTATCATCATTTATTTATAAAAGCTCCAGCAAATTCCGTAGCGCTTTACAATTGGGGACGAACACAGTAATAAAACAATACTGGGTAATAGAGACAGACAGAGATGTTAGAGGGCCCGGCTCACAAGCTTACAATCTATGGGACAGGTAGAGGTAAAAAGTGCTTAATGGGCTGTGTCACACAGCAATGCTGGTCAGGGGGTCTTGAGTGAACTGTGTAAAGGGCGAAAATAGGGTACCCTAGGGATGTTAAGAGGGTGGTTGAGGAATTTTATAAGCTAAACTGAAGAGGGCACATGTCACCGTCTAAGCACAGAAACACTTAACACTAGGGCAAAAAAGAAAAAAAAATTAAAAACAAACTCGCTAAAGAAAAGTCAGCACATTTTGTTTGTTTCTGGAGGGGACATGAAAATAAAGTGGCAACTGCTCTCGGGTTATACGAGTATTGGCAATTGCTTGATTAACATCCGCTGACACCAACACCTTTCACTGGACAAGTTTTTTTACATTGGAATATAAAATGTACATAAATATATATGAATGCACGCACACGTTCTAGGACTCTAGTTTCTGTTGTGAACTCGCCATTCAATACGGAATCTTTTACCACCTCCCATAATGCTCCTGTCTTACAGTGTGTGCAATGACACACATTCAATATGTACTTTTATCCCTATGTTCCACTAGAGCATTCAGTATGTGTCCATTCCCTGTAGCATGTCTCACCCCCATACTGTGTTTGAATATCAGCCTTAATAGTAGTAATATAGGAGATATGTTATCGGTTATACTGAAGGTGGGGAAGACATGTTAGCCTTAAAGCTTCTTATCATTTAATTATGCCAAAGGAGTAAAACTGGGCACACACTACTGAAAATTACTGCAGATGCGATTTCTGAACCGATTTTACCAACAACTGAAAGTCCCGATCATTATGTCGATTTCCGTGTAGACACCTACACAATTTACCTTCAGATCTGTGACATTCATCTCTCAACCATTTGCTGGAAAGATCCTGACTCTGTACACGCTACAGATATCTGCTTACACTGCCGGAAGTGAGTGCATACACACTTCTACATTTGCCAGACATCGCTCGTCGAGATTTTTTTCGGACGCTTCTAAAACCAAATCAAACGATCCGATGTGCTTACGTACGATAAAACATGATCCTGGGATCGAACACACTAATGAGATATCATACCAAATGATCGTTTATCTTGTGATCTGCATGTAAATTGGATGAATAACCTATAGTGTGTATCCAGCTTAAGTCTAGGTGTATTCTAGATCTGTAGAAACCAGTCATCAATAATTAGATCAGGTCCTGTAGACCAGGCTATTGTTTAACAGAAGCCCCCCATCCCTCCCACTCTGTTTCAAATCTAGCCCGGCGGGTGTTAGGATGGGTGCACACTACAGAAAGTGTCCCCCGATATCTTTAACAATTTTATCAACGATCAAAAGAAAGAAAAAGAAGTCCTGATCAGCATGCCGGGTCATGTGTACACACTATATACGTTTTACCTTCATCTGTGCTCTTCATCTGTCATAACCATCGGCTGAAGAGATGGTGACTCTGCACAGTCCATAGAGATCTATGGACACTGCCGGTCCTGAGTACTTACACACTGCAGAATTGGAACGACATCGTTCCATCGTTGAACAACATTTTTAGTCCGAGTTAAAAACCAAAACAAACAATACAATGTGCTTAAGAAGCATTCCTTGTTGGAGAGTACACACACACACACACACACACACAAAGTGCGATATGGGACTGAACGGTCATTTATGGTGTGATTGGCCCGATAATTGACTGAAAACCCTGTAGGGTGTACCCAGCCTTATGCTTAATGCACAATGGAGTGAAAAGCCAACATTCATTATGCTGCAATGATTTATAGAGAACATGTAATTATTCTGCCCTGCTGTTGCGTTACAGACCAACAATGAGAGACTGTAAGATTGTGCTGTTGGCTACATCTGTAGGCAAACTAGATAAGGGTTAGGAGGGTATTTACAAGCCAGACAAAGTGGCTCTCTGTAAGGGATTTAACCACCTTAATTAAGAATTGTGTATTGTGTTCCTATGCCTTAAGAGAAAGCCAAACACACACCTACAGCCTGAAGCTTTTCTGAGCAGTTCAGTGTTCAAAGGATTAACAATTCTCAGGCAGGTGTAGTATGTAATGGTCCTGCCAAGTGAAGGAGGACGGAGATTGGGAGAAGGACTGCGAGGACCCCTGTTCCTCTTTCATTGGATAAGCTGCCCCAGGTCTTGTGAATCTGTGCACTCGCTAAAAGCGAGGTGACCGTGAAGCAGGACCTCTGCAGGCAGTCACTGAGGATTCGCAATTCCGGGACTTGTGCTACGGTGCCTAGTGTCGCATTTTCTTCCCATGTGGCCATAATAGGACTGCCATGATATTGTATGTACTACATTGTATATACCTAAAACTATTACATATGTTGGTTTTGTGCCTGTTGCTGTTCAGTTAGTAAAAGCTACCACTGGTTGAGTTGGATGTAAGTATTTATCCACATACAGACAGGCTGTTCAGCCTCGGGGGATGCCGGTTCCTCACAGTGTGACAATAGCAAGGGGGCACTGCCCAGTGGCAAGGAGTGCGTGACACCCCTATTTAGATACCACCACCCAGTCTCGCACACAGAAACAAACCTGGTTCTCCATTAATGTGTCCCGAAATATACTTAGAGCTTAAGGATAAAACCAATATACCCTACGATGAGTATCGCAACAGCAGGAAACAAACTTTAAATCTTAGTCGCTTACTAATTATAAAGTATAAATCAATTACATTTTATGGAACATATAAAACAATATTCAAGTCAAACCATTTCATCACATCACTTATCTTCTGTTTTACATTTGATATAAATGTAGTAAAAACCATAAAAATGCAGCCACCCAGCTTGACAAACCAAACTAAGCACGTTTTAGGACCCCAACACAACTACTTTCATGTGTAACCAGATGCAATGTTCTAAGGCTGTGTTTTAGGATATTATATCCTACAAAACAGAAAATAAATTAGGAGACATCCTTTTCCCTGCAGTAATCTAAATTCCCTAACACACACACACGGGGAGAACGTACAAACTTTACACAGATAGGGCCATGGTCAGACTTAAACTCATGACCCAGTTCTGTGAGGTAGCAATGCTAACCACTGTGCTGGAATACCCCAATTGTTGTTTAAGGCCACTTAAAGCAATATAATCCAATATGCCAAAACGTGCTACAACAAAATGGCCAGGGAAAGGATTAAAATTAGCTTTACTTCATTTTAACCATTGGGAAGGTAGCTGGGATTGTAGGCAAGTGATCTTCAGCAGACTAAAATATTACCTGTCGAAGATTTCCTGCCCCCCCCCCCCCCCTCCGTTTCACCCACCTGAAATAGCAGAACGCTGTGTTTCAGTCTATACTCTCAGCCCGACCTGTTCCTTATAGTAACGGTGTTGCTAATCCTCAGAACACAGGGTTGTACAACAGGAAAGCGTGCCTCTGGCTTTCAAAGTAAGATTAATTTCCTGTTTGATAAAACTTGAGTGTCACAATCTAGAAAGATTTACAACCTGTAATATGACTCAGACAATGTCTTATGACTTCCCAGTTGTGGGTGTAACCTTGCTCAATATTTCTTACAGTACTTTACATGGTGAGCTGACAAAATCATAACCCCAAAAAATGCCACACCCAGACAGGCCTGGATTACTGTTGTTTCATCATCATCATCATTTATTTATATAGCGCCACTGATTCCGCAGCGCTGTACAGAGAACTCACTCACATCAGTCTCTGCCACATTTGGGCTGAAAGTCTAAATTCCCTAACACACACACACACACACACACATTAAGACACACAAATTAGGGTAAATTTGTTAGCAGCCAATTAACCTACTAGTATGTTTTTGGAGTGTGGGAGGAAACCAAAGGACCTGGAGGAAACCTACGCAAACACGGGGAGAACATACAAACTCTTCACAGATAAGACCGTGGTCAGGAATTGAACTCATGAACCCAGTGCTGTAAGGCAGAAGTGCTAACCACTTAGCCACCGCGCTGCCCATAATTTGTTATTTGTCCCTCTAGGCCATTTTTTGGCCACAGTATAATGGCACCCAACCAAAAAAAATATAGAAAATAATTTAGCACAACAAATATATACTACAGAACTTTCATAGAAGTACCTCAGTACTACCCCCTCCCCCAGATACCCGAACATGTTGCTTATAACTATTTTACTAGTATTGGTGGCTTATTGTTTACTTGCAGTAAATGCAAAAAACAAAAACTAAGAACAAAAACAAAAACACGTACTCTAAATACTGCAACAAAACACAAAGACAAACATCAATGGCAATGGTAACTCTAGCAAAAATGGTTTCTAATATCAGAACTGTAGACAGGCTAATATTAATTAAATACACCAGTAGATATAAGCCCTTATGTGGGGTTGGACTAGGGACTAGCCATCATATTGCATTGAATCTTCAACTCCTGGTGGTATAGTTACTAAACTGTGGGTTTAAAACAGTTGAGATGTTGCCCATAGCAACCAATCAGATTCTGGCTATCATTTTGTAGTAAATAAATGATAATTAGAATCTGATTGGTTGCTATGGGCAACACCTCAATCTTTATTTTTGAAGTGGGTGGGGAAAGAAGAACCTGTAGCCAATCAGATCATTGGAACAGTCAGAAAACAATCAAGCTGATCTTACTAGAGAATGTCAAATGCTATATGAAACATATTCAAACAAGACCATACATCTAAATTGTTTTGTTTCAAGCTTGCCCACCAAACAAAAAGCATAATTGCAGCCTCTAGACATCTATTGATTCAAGAGAGTTGCTTAATTAAGGATTAATGCAATTTCTTCTGTCCTGGTAGCAAGAACGTGTCCATACAAATCAACATCAGTGGAACACCTCTATTACCAGAGACACTCAATTATATGTCCACCCTCGCAAAGACGTATCATCCTCGAAACAGTGACTTTAAACCAATTCAATCCAAGGATATCGGGTAGACATCTTGAGTCAGATTAGAAGTTAAAGTTTTCTTAAAGATTCTAAAGTTTCTATTCTTGGGAGATAGGGGCTTGTGCTCTACTCCCAAAATAAGTTTCCTGAGAAAATTGTGAACTGAATCATTTTCTTACAGAAATTCAAAGAAGTAGCAAAGTAATACAAAGTGCAATAGCCAAAGGCGGGCATAGTAATATAATAAGCACTAGTTCTTTAGAATGGTCAAAACGGAAATCACACGTCAGCCTCTGTATCAGCCCATGTACAAGGGGCGTTTAGGCCAGAGGGCAGTGTCTTCATGTGGGAGAGGTCATATATTAAACCCCACACCCACACAGAACAAATAGGCAGCAAGTCTTAAGCTATTATTAGCAAACTTCTTGATAAGACTTATGATTAAGTTCTAACTTGCTCCTATGAATTCATGTTTGTTCTATATGCAGAGGTGCGTTTAAAGCAGACTTCATAAAATGAAAACCTAGAAGCAATGCAACGAAAAACAAAAACAAAAAATTAAATACAAAACATTTAACAATTATATATGGCTGTCCTTATGCCAAATCTCAACAAGTTTCATTCAACCGATTGCCATCAAGCATCATGGCACTGGCTACTAGAACTTGTTATCACTTAACTACGCCCAAAAGAAGATTGTGAAAATAAATATAGTTTGTAATCCCTTAAATACCTGCCTACAATATACTTCAATAAAATTATGGTATCAGTGAGGATACCAAAATAGCATCATCATCAAGCTAGGGCGAAACAGATTCATTGACAGGAACTGAAAGCCCCAGGGTTCATCATGAAGATCAAAGGACACAAGGCAAATGTGGTGCTTTTCAATTACCTTTTCTCAACCAAATCCTTAATCCCCCCCCCCAGGAGGGAAAACCTGTGCGAATCAGGCAATCCCCCCCCCCCCCCAAAAAAAAATAATAATAATATTCTAGATCCGTCCCTGATCATGGGCACATGCTTTTCACAGTGCATCATCTCAAGAACACTACCCCTACCATCCAGCATGGTGGCGGGACTACATACATGCTTCAGGTACTTATAAATGTATCAAAATAGAGGGTAAAATGGATGTAGCAAGACCTGTGAGTCTTGGAGGAAAACCCACTGCAGTCTGCAAGAGACCTATCATTTGGAGAAGATATTACAAATGGACAGTGATCCAAAGCTTATAGCAAAAGCCAAGTTAGAGAGGTTTAAATCATTTAAAAAACAAACAAACCAAACAAAAAAACACATAACACACAATAAAAACCTTAGAGTGGTCCTGTCATAGCCCAGCCCTTAGTCCAATGCAAAATCTGCAGGACAAAAATTGTATTTCATAATTGCTGTTCACCTGCGGCAATCATAAAACCTGGTGGAACCTGAGTAATATTGCAAAGAAGAATGAGTGAGAATTGCATTATCCAACTTTGCATAGCTGGTAGATACATTCACATATTTGTTGGTGCCAATACCAAGTACTAAAACAAGGGGAAAGGGGTGAATACTTGCATAATTTAATTGTTTTATGTTGTATTATGCTTTTTTGTATCAAATTTATACTTAATTCAGAAAAAAACAATTATAGTTTTGCTTCCTCTACATTGCAGAAGTATTTTGTGTTGTATACTATAACAATTCCTAGAGAATGATTGCACATTGTAAGCAAATAAAATGTGAAAAGTGTCAAACGCCAAAATTTTCCAACAACTTAACAATTGGCTTTCTCTCTTATACAAAACTGGCACAACAGACAATATAAATATCAGGTATTCTGATAGAATGATAAAGGAGAAAGATAAATGTAAAAAAAAAATAATTCTATGTTACAATGTAAACTTTATTATCGTTTACATTTTATGAAGGCTGAATTCTCAATAAAAAGACCAATTAGGTCTATAAAGTTACATGTGTATCCAGTTCATTAAAATGTAACATGATCCACAGCTGGTATAGAAAAAAGTACTTTGTGCATTTGACAGTAAAAAGAAAAATTGCACACATCATCCCAAAATGGTCTTAAACACAGTGGTGATTAGATTTACTAATATGTACTGTTGACGTAGTAGAAAGCTGAAGTGCTGTATATAGAAGATTAAAATACATTAAAAAAATATTATACACAGTTTACAGTCCATTTGCTACAAAATAGAAGGTGGCAAATGCTATATTATATTTAGACACAAGTTGACAGATTTAGCAACAAATGTGTCATGTTCCCACTTACGGTATAGAGCAGCTCAGGAGATGACAGCAGATATCTTTCAAAAAACTATAAGTCGCACTTACAATGATACATATGCTGAAACGAGGCTTAGAAACCAGTGAAAGACCAGCATGGATAGAGAAGTGATCCCAGACACCACAACCTTCACAGAACGTTTTCACTTCCTAACTGATTGCAACATTCTTCTGTTCTGTTCTCAAACTAGTTTCGATGCATCACACATTACAGATTTGTCACCATGCGCTGAGCAGCATCTTGTAGACAGATGAAAAGATCTGGCTTATTAAAGGATGACAGAAATGTCAGTATACCACCCTTAGTGGCCAGTATGATTGAGCACTGCTGCCTCTAGTAGGTGTTAAATATTTTGAAAAAAAAAAAAAGTTTAGAAAACTCACAGGTATTGGCAACTAAAATTAAAAATGATGCATTATATACAGAGGAAAATTATGACAAGTACTTGTTTCCACTGATTGAACATCTTGCATTGATCGTGTGTATTGCAACATTAAAATAACTAGGTTGTGCCCTGCAACAGCTGAGGTGCAAAAGCAGAAGCAGAGGCCACACAGCCAGCTGGGAAGACATAATGGATGGAACTGGACTGCAGGGTGAGGGTGCCCCTGCAGCTGATGGAGATTGGTGCATGTCCATCACCTGTAAACACTGACTACACTCTAAGGGGCTAAGTGAAGGACTGCAGAATGAACTAGGAGCTGGGAATTTCAGCCATGTGACCACACCACTAAGAAGGTGCTACAGAGATTAATACCTGCAGCAGCTGCTTGTATCTACATAGAATAACTGGAACACACAGGCCTGCAATAACCCTGACCATCAGCAGCTAAAGCATCAATTGCTTGTTGGACAACAACAGGGAAATAAATGTAATTAATAGTGATTGACAGACCTGCTTTCAAAGAAGTCCTGTCTTTTTTTTTTTTTTTTCATGCTGTGATCCAGCAATCTGCACCCCAGATAGAGAAGCTGACAGGTTGCCTTTCTTGGGAACCACAACAGCTGAGTGTTATTTACCAACAACACAAGCCTATTTGCATTAAAACCCTATCAGTCAGTTTTCATAATAGAATTTGCCCTGGCTTATTGATGGCTGGGTGCTGGAGAATGAATGCAAATATACACCTCTGTGTGGTGTTAGTAAATACCCTCATTGTGTGAGCAGGTTAGACCTGATTGCAAATGTAATCAGCCATGGCCACTGTGAGCACAGCGGAGGATGGGAGTCGTAGTCACCCTGCCAACTAGCCTTGCAGTGTGAACAGGATGATTGGGGTTGTAGTCCCTTGTCAGGTAGAAGGTGGGGGTGATGGTGATTGCAAGCTGCAGGATCCCTTGACATGCAGGATCCCATGACATGCATGTCCCCATGTCATGCAGGATCCCATGATGACATGCAGGATCCCATGACATGCATGTCCCCATGTCATGCAGGATCCCATGTCATGCAGGATCCCATGTCATGCAGGATCCCATGTCATGCATGCCCCCTGCTGTGCAGTGCTGCCCACCTTCACATGGGTTACCTGCTGCCAGCTGGGCGGTAGTGTCGCATCCTTGCCCCGTCGGTCCCACGCCTCTCCCGGTTGCTGCGATCACGGGGCGTTCCGAGTACCGCATCCATAGCCCATCGGTGCCCGACTCGTATATCTGACAGACCCCAATCCGAGCTCCATCCAGACTGCGGCTCCTCACAGTGCGCTGAGTCCCGATCTTCCCCAGTTCCCCCGCACACACAGCTACAGGGCGAGACCCAATGCACCTCGCACCAGTGCGAGCCGAAACCACCGCGGCGCAGGCGGGGGGATCCGCCACAACGGAGCGCTGTTCCCGACGTGCAGAGCGGGTAGAACAGGTCAATAGATCCCCCCTTTCTACTGCAGTCATGTGGTCGGCGCTGACGGCCAGACCGACGGGTGGCCCGACCAATAGCAGAGAGAGACAGCTGGACGGCATCCAATCAGGGCGGTGTGGGCGGTGCCTGGTGCTGTTTGTGGTCTGTCTTTGTGACATAGAAGCTCATTCAGTGTGTGAAGGGCAGAGGGGAAGGTTGTCAGTGTGTGTTAGGTTGTCAGTGTGTGTGAGTGCAGCTGCTGCTTGTGCAAACCTCTGGCAGATAACGTGTTATTATAATCAGGCAATAGATTAATATAATGATAATAAGTGTGTGAGACACATTTACAGTATGCCCATGCACATGCATTGTATGCTGCTTCCTTGTGCGACTGCACAGGTTCCTGTACACAGTGAGCAAATCTGGGTTTCCTGTGGGGTGTTTTTGTGTAGCCAACAAGAGACTGAGAAGTAACCTCAGTCTTTACATGACACATTATGGCTTCATTTTGAATGCTGTGAAACACTTGCAGACAGCTATCCATTCCCATGCTTGAGCAATCTGTATTCTAAGTGGAAAAATGGCATTCTGAATCTAATCTTTATATTATATTATATAAAATACAGGAGATCCTTCTATGCCAGTCATGATGGATGAGCAACCTGATACAGTTCAGGGGCCACATTCCATTAAAAGGGCCATTAATCTCAATAGTAAGTTAAAACAATATATTTAATCAAGGAGTAATTACATCAACAGGGGTTTTAAACAAATTGTATACGTTATCAGAAACAAATCTGGCAAAAATCAGGAAGGAGCCAGGGGCCGCAGGTGTGTTGTGTTTTTTCTGCTCTGTTATCTTAGAATCTGTTCCATATTTTTCTGAATGTCAGAGTTTCTTGTATTTCTGTTGCTGAGCAACCATACACCCTGCTTCCTGAGCTTCTAACGGACATTCCATATTGCAGCTGATTTATTAGCTCTTGCAAAACTCATCACTGCTCACTACCTAGCAGCTGAGTAGTCACAACTTTCTGTTCACTAGTTTATACTCAGCAGCTGCTTGGCCAGGACCTACATAAATAGACTCATTGTCATAATTAGAGCAAAAAGAAAAATATGAAGACCGCACCAGATGTATGATAAAGACCCATTTCTCAAAACATTATATATTATGATTACCTAGGAAAAAGAGAGATGTTCCTAGTGGGTGCACCCAAAACACATGGTTAATAGAACTGGGCAGAAAGGAAAAGATGTATATAGGAGGGGCACTCCAGATAGGTCTATAGTAAAATTTAAATATTTTATTAGGTATGCATTAAAAAACTATCTGGTTTGATAGAGAGCAAAATATTAAAAATACATATAAAAAAACAAACAAGTGTATTAGTGAATTTAAAGTGCAAAAGTAATTTGCATAGCGTCTGCTACACATCTAGATGCACCTTTATAAGTGCAAAAATTCCAGCTTGCAGAAAACACTCCAGAGATAGGGCTAATACCAAGTAAAATTAAGGTAGCCCGAAGGAATCTCTAATAACGTTATGTGATGAGTTCTAATAGTAATAGTATCACGAAAAATAGGAGATGCTGTGGAAATATATACTCCCTTTGATCGCGGGTATATGTGATAATCCCTACCTAATGTAAGAACTGGGGGGCGATCAGAGAGAGAGTAATAGCTTGGTAAAATGCTGGAGGTAGCGAGGCAAAATGCCAACGCGCGTTTCGCTCTATAGCTTTAGAGCGAAATGCTCTAAAGCTCTAGATGTGTAGCAGACGCTATGCAAATTACTTTTGCATTTTAAATTCACTAATACACTTGTTTGTTTTTCTATATGTATTTTTAATATTTTGCTCTCGATCAAACCAGATAGTTTTTTAATGCATACCTAATAAAATATTTAAATTTTACTATAGACCTATCTGGAGTGCCCCTCCTATATACATCTTTTTTGCCCAGTTTCAGTGTCATTATTGCCTTGCTGGTGTTAGGCTTACCTAGGCTAGTTCCTGTATCTTTGTCCTATATATATTGGTATATCTTCTGCTGCTGAATTCACTGTGTTTGACCTTGGCTATGTTTGCTGGACCTTGCTGTTAGATGTTTGCTTGCACTTGAACTCTCTGTCTGTTTTTGATGTCATATACCTTCCCTGCTCTCTGACCTGGCCTTCCAGTAGACTTTTCTGTTTTGTGTCCTGTTTGTCTTATTTTGTCTACTTGTTACTTTATAGCTGCGAGTTTCCCTAAGTCTACCTCACACACGGCTTTTAGCGACGATACACTACTGGGATCAAGTCCAGGGGGCATCCGAGTACCAGCGAACAGTGTGGTTCTGGGAAAGGCGGCTGCTAATGGTGAAAAACATCCCGTGCCATAAGTTCTGTATAGGGGTTATCAGTCGCTTATTGTGGGGTTCTTAACAGTTTAATACTACAGTTTGTCAGATGCCGTCCCCGCTGATCCCCTGTCAGCCGGGGACTGGACGTCTGATCCCCCGCGGCAGCTTCCGGCTTCCTAGTGTGTGTCGGGCGCATGCGCCCTGTCTCCGTCCCGTTGCTAGGCAACAGGACGCTACTGCTGCCGATCAGCGCCGCCTCCTGGGTCCTCCTATCAGCGGCATTCTCCCATTATTTAAACCTGGCTCTGGCGCCATTAGGGTGCCAGAGTAACAGGTTATTAGTCTGTATTCCTGGTTTTGTGCATTTGTGCTTCTATTAGTTTCATCTGTTCCTGCTCCCCGTTGTGACCCGGCTTGAGGACTATTCTGATATCTACGTGACCTATATTGTACCGTGACCTCGGCTTGGCGACTACTCTTAGGATTTCCCTTTGTACCGTATTATCCTGTTTGGTGTGACCCGGACCGTCTGACTCTTCTACGCTACACCGGCAACTGACTGGTAGGACCGCGACCTGCGTACCCTGTGCAGCGAAGTCCAAACCCCCTTGCGGGGGTCCCTGGCGAATACCAGGGGTACGTTAGACTCCGCACCTTCCAGTTCAGTAGTGCTAATTCCGGTTAGTGTTCTGCTCCGTTGTATTCTCCAGAAGACCTTCGGCCTGACACAATTGTCATTGTGTTTTCTGGTGTTATATGTAAAATAAAATTGGTAAGTAATTTGAAAGAACTTTGCAAAAAAAAAAAAAAAAATGCAACTTCCCTGAAGCTAAACTCTTCGATTGCCTCCAGGTCAGACATTTTATCAACACCCTCCCAATTTCTGTAATCATGACTAATTTTGAGGAAATTTTAACAGCAATTCTTATACTGCATCATGAGTTTCATTGGGATGTAGATTATTATTATTATTATTATTATTATTATTATTCATTTTTATTTATAGGGCGCCACTAGGTGTCCGTAGCGCCGTACAGGGACAAACAAAATTACAATACAAGGTGAGACAGCACAGTATAGTAAACAATAAGCACAGTAACTCAGTGAGCTCAAGGCACAGCTAAAGGGGTGGGGGAGGGGAGAGGGGAAGGTCCGCCAACGACGGAGTCCAAGAGGGAGGGCACGGATGACAGGGAGACCCCCAGAGGGGAGAGGAGGGAGTGAGAGGGGACGGGGGGGAAGATGGTCCTCGAGGAGGAGGGATCGAAGCAAACCACCAGTGGAGAACACCTGGATCACCGCAGCAGAATTTCAAACTCATCCATCTCTGCACACGTAAAAGAAAACATGTAGGTTTACTGTAAATGGTACGTGGTACCCACTGAACCAAAAAAAATACATGGCTCACACTCTGCCTTGTGTTGGGGAGGTTGTGGTGAAACGCGTCCCTTCTTGCACATATGGTGAACTTGACCCAGTATGTCAACATCTTGAGACAAGGTGACCAACCTTCTCAGTACTGGGACCAAACTTGCATTCATTAAAAAACCTTCATGCCTTCTAATTTTTACCAATTATGGGATTTGACAAACATAAGAACAAATTAACCACCCAGACACCCAATGCAACCAAAAGCCTGATTACCAATCATTGGAGGCTCCCTGAGGCCCCTTCATTACATCATTGCATAGTAATATTTGGCACGTAGCAGCTATGTAGAAGATCACGGCCTATTTAAATAATAAATCTCACAAATTCATTGAACATTGTCATTTGGTACTTATACACCAAACCCACTTCCCAGCACAACTCAACCCAAGGAGATTCAGACCCACTCTTTTAATATCTATTAAAAATATTTAATCCTATATCCATGGGGCAGCACGGTGGCTCAGTGGTTAGCACTTCTGCCTCACAGCACTGGGGTCATGAGTTTGATTCCCGAGCATGGCCTTATCTGTGTGGAGTTTGTATGTTCTCCCCGTGTTTGCCTGGGTTTCCTCCAGGTGCTCTGGTTTCCTCCCACACTCCAAAAACATACTGGTAGGTTAATTGACTGCTATCAAATTGACCCTAGTCTGTGTTTCTGTCTCGGTCTCTCTGTGTGTGTGTGTTAAGGAATTTAGACTGTAAGCTTCATTGGGGCAGGGATGGATGTGATGGAGATCTCTGTACAGCGCTGCGGAATTAGTGACGCTATATAAATAAATGATGATGATGATTTTACACAGAAGGGTGCCAACTCCCCCCCCCCCCAAACCATTTTCTGTGTGCCTTTCCTTCCTTCATGTTTCATAACTCCCCAATTATGGTTTTCTTACCAAGATTCAATTTGTTTTCTTACCAGTCAATGACAGTAATGCTCTGTATGTAACTGTAATTATTGTCAAGCACAAGCAGGGGCGGATTGGGAACTTAAAGTGGCCCTGGAAAAAATGGCCTCATGTGGGCGGGACCAAAATAACTGCAGGTGGGGCCAACACAAAAGTAGGCGGGATTTAGAACTACTGGAATCTGTTTGTAGTAACATTTAGGAAAACCTAGATGTGACGACTTTACACACAGTGGGTCATTTCTAAAGCAATGCAAGGCAAATGCTGCCAATCCGGTGTCATAAAATTACATGAATCCTTTTACATTATCTGCGACTGGTTTATGCCTCTGTGCTCCAACTAATTTAGTTGCCTACTAACACGTACTTCCAAAATTCCCTTCCTAGAAACATACCTGACATTGTTTAATAAGTTTGACTATTACGAAAGATGTTGGCACAATCGTATTTGATCAGCCTGCCAGAGCAGCATATGAGCACCTCACGCACTGTTGTTTCCCTGACATTATGAGATGCAAATTAAATCTCTCTCTATATATAATATATAAATATGTGTACCGTGTGTTTCAAAAATGCATTCATAATAAGCCTTATAATAAATGGCTGTCTAGGTGCGATCATCACAAAGGTGAAACAACATCTGCAAGAAAACACTTCATTGGCAACAAATGTGTATGAGCCCTAAATGTGCCCAGTGATTGGGGGTGGTTTGAATTAACAGTGTAGGGTGGGTTGACAGACAATGGCACAAGTAAAGGGGAGAGCTATTACAAGTGTTTGCTGGTGATATACAAAGTGCAAAGGAGGCATGATTAATTATATTGTCAGTGCAATGGGGGCTGGCCATATTTTCAACAAAGTGATCTGAGAATGGGACCAGTGCAAGGTAGAAGGAGGCAATGGAATCAATGCAAGAACCACTAGTATCATCAGAGCTGGAATAAGGCTCTGGGGGGGGGGGCAGGGCACTTAAGACAAGGGGGTTATTGTTTTAGATACATTTTAGACAAATACACAGGCAAAACTGTGTGCACTACTGTTAGGTGCACGCATCTCTGCCTTCACGAGCAGTACAGTGTGAAGCGGGACATACCTCCCAACTGTCCTTGCTGTCTGACCAAATCCTGAATAAGTGAGACAGTCACCCAAATTCGGTACTGCCCCATCAGATTCAGGACAGTTGGCAGTCTGTCCTGCTCTCTCCTACCTGTTCTTGTCACTTGCACGACCTGTGGCTGCTGGTTTCTTTAGATCAGTTGCTGCTTGTCTGGATACTGGAATGCTGGAGGCCCTATTTGGAAAAAATAATGGGTACATGAAAATTAGAAAATGCCAACCAGACCCAGCATTAAATCAATAGCATTCACAGTAAATAATTAGGCCTCCCTCTAGCCCAAACATTAAAATAATAGTACTCACATTTGATAAATAGATCTATTTCCATCCAACCAGCCCTGACAATAAATTAATAGTATACACATTTAATAAGTAGACCTACTTCCCTCCAATCAACTCCAGCAAAACATTAATAGCATTTACGTTTAATATTACCATTTCCCACAGCCATTCCGAGCATTAAATAATTCATATTCACATTTAGTAAATAACTCCTACCCAAACTCAGTCCCACATTGAATTAATAGCCCCATATCACATCAGCTTTAAAGGTCCCGCCACCCCATCTTAATTTAATAGGCCCCACTATTTAATGAAATAGCCCACAAATAAATTAAATTGCCCCACCATCACCCCACAAATAAAATAGCACACATTAAATAATTAGCCCCCATCTAAATGCCACCATTAAAATAATAGCCTACCTTCCACCGATGTGCTATTAAGACAGCCCTCCCCCTTCCCTCATATCACACATTATAGCAACATAACCCCCTTTCCTTCACAAATTATAGTAGCCCTTCCCTGTCCTTCACACTCCCTATAGTTTAGTATAGGCAGCCCTCCCTTAGTATAGGATAGGCAGCCCCCCCATTAGTATAGGATAGGCAGCCCCCCCATTAGTATAGGATAGGCAGCCCCCCTTAGTATAGTATAGGTAGCCCCCCATAGTATAGTATAGGTAGCCCCCCTTAGTTTAGTATTGGCAGACCCCTTTGGTAGCTCTCTTAGTATAGGTAGCCCCCCTCACTTACCTTCAGTTACTCAAGCCAGTGACTTTTCTCACATCAGGCAGACAGGAAGTGAAGTTAGACTTCCTGTCTGCCGAACAGCAGCCTGGGAGCCCATACAGCAGCAGGCAGCCTAGCGATTGGCTGCCTGCTGCTGCCCACTGAACACCAGTGGTTATTGCTTCCCTGCACCAGCCCACGACCCCCCCGCGGTCTAGCACGATACCCCCCCACCCCCCGCGGCCGAGCGCGACCCCCCGCGGGTGCCCCTCCCCCCGCGCGACAAAAAATTATTATTATTATTATTATTTTTTTTTAAACAATGACACAAAGTGAGGTGGCCTCCGGGGGGGCTCGTTAGACCATCGGCCTACCGGTAAACTTCCCAGTAAGGTCTATGGCCAATCCGCCCCTGAGCACAAGGATGTAATCCAAAACCAGCTCGAGTTTGTGCTACCTATTCCCAGGGCGCTCAGATCCAGCCACAATTCAGGATGGAATTGGCTGCGTGCACCAATACTGACATATTTACTGAACATTTACTGACATAAATCAGATGTTTCTACTTTAACCGAAATTGTACTCTCATTCCTCTGTTATGGTGAATTATTATTGTCTCTTATTATACTGGTGTTTATATTGTTTCTATATAATGTCATAAAATAAAATATTGGTTAGTATTAAGGAATGCACAAGCTAACCCTTTTCTTCCGATGTAAATTCCTGTTTCATAGATTTTATCTGAGTGTACTATTTATTTTCTAATTCAGGATTATAATGGAAAAAGAAATGAACATGGCATCCACTAGCGTATCTGTATAGATTCCGTTTTATAAGATACTTTATACATCAGCTGTTACTTGACATGTTAGATAACTACATTCATACTAACTAAAACTATTTATCCTTAGTTTATAGTTTATAAAGTGCTTTAGTACAAAAGAATATGAAACAAAAATAACAACTCATCTTTAGCAAAGTGTTTTTTTATTATTATGCATGAAAGGCTGGTAAAAGACAATTGTAATGTTTACTAAATGCATATAAATACGGTAGGCATTGTTCGATTGACACATTGTACATGCAAAAGCCTCAGTGCAGCCAAATACTATTATTTTCTTTTATTTATAAAGCACCTCCTATGTCCTAGTTTTTATAACTAGAAAACCTCTTCCCTCCTGTTCTCATTGCTTATAACTTCTCCATTGTTTTTGCACTTCTTTCAGTGGCCCTAATCGTTTTTACGATTACCACTATTCCGTTCAGCAGTGACAGTATGCTGCCCGGCTGCTCTGATTGTGTTTTAAACACAATCAGAGCAGCGGGGCAGCACACTGTCACTGCCGAGCGGACCTGCACATACTGTGCAGCCGCCGGCAGCCTTAGAAATTAGAAAGGGGGCGGGGCCTAAATAGCCCCCCCTAAAATCGCCCGGGGTATAGCAAAAGTCTGGATCCGCCCCTGTGGACATCGGTAAAGCGTACCCAACCCCTAAAACTGTTAGTTATCCCCTTGCAACCCACTACCTGTGCTGAGAGTTGTGTTATTTGTTTACTGTGTTGTACTGTTATACTTTGTAGTGTCTTGTTGTTTTCCCTCTATACGGTACTGCGGATCTCATGTGGCGCCCTATAAAGATTATTATTATTAATAATAATAATAATAATAATAATAATAATAATAGTAATCAATCCAGAATGCTCTTCTTAACTAGGGAACAGACTTCTGCTGTTTAAGAATTAAAAGGATTCATCATCATCACCATCATCATCAACATTTATTTATATAGTGCTGGCAAATTCTGTAGCACTTTACAACTGGGATCAAACACAGTAATAAAACAATACTGGGTAATACAGACAGACAGAGAGGTAAGAGGGCCCAGCTCGCAAGCCTACAGTCTATGAGACAAAGGGAGTTTGATACACGAGGGTAAGTGCTACATATTACATATTGATCCAGCCAGATTGCAAAGCTAAAAAGTGCTTAGTGGGCTAAATGATCCAGTCACTCAACAATGTTGGTCCGGGGGTCAGAGAGCTGTTGTCTTGTGTGAACTGTGTAAAGGGTGAAAATACGGTAATGTAGGGAAGTTAAAAGGGTAGTTGAGGAATTTCATAAGCTTGTCTGAAGAGGTGGGTTTTCAGAGAACATGTGAAGGTTTGAAGACTAGAGGAAAGTCTTACTGTGCGAGGGAGGGAATTCCACAAAGTTGGTGCAGTCCGAAAAAAGTCCTGTAACCGGGAATGGGAGGATGTGATGAGAGTGGAAGAGAGACGCAGATCTTGTGCAGAACGGAGGTGTGGAGTTGGGAGATACTGTGAGACAAGTGAGGAGATGTATGTCGGTGCAGGTTTGTTGACGGCCTTGTATGTTAGAAGTGTTTTATATTGGAGTTGGTGAAAAAAAAGGCAACAAAAGAAAGAGACTGATAGAGCGGCTCAGCAGAAGAAGAACAACTTGCAAGGAAAATCAATCTAACCGCTGAGTGCAAAATAGATTGTAGGGTTGAGACTCTGATTCGGGAAAGACTAGTAAGGAGAGAATTGCAATAGTCAATGCGGGAGGTGATGAGTGCATGAAATACAGTTTTTGCAGTGTCTTGTGTGAGATATGTGCGTATTATGGAAATGTATTATTAGATGTATGTAACATGATTTAGATATAGAGTCAATATTGGGAACAAAGGATAGTTCAGAGTCAAGGATCACAGATAGTCAACAATCTTTGGGGTTTTATTTATGGTAATTTTATCAACAGAAATAGAAATGTCAGGTAGGTAACTTCTGTTGGCAGGTGGGAATATTATTAACTCGGTTTTTGAAAGTTTGCATTGGCGAGAGGACATCCAAGAGGAAATGGCAGAAAGACAGTCAGTAACGTGAGACAACACAGATGGTGAGAGATCAGGAGAGGATAGATAGATTTGTGTATCATCCACATAGAGATGATACCGAAATCCAAAGGAGCTTATTAGTTTTCCAAGAGAAGCGGTATAGATAGAGAATAGCAGAGGACCTAGGACTGAGCCTTGTGGTCTCCAACTGATAAAGGAAGCGGAGCAGAGGTGGATACAGAGAAATTAACACTGAAAGAGCGATTAGATAGGATGAGAACCAGGATAGGACAGTGCCTTCAAGACCTAGGGATTGTAGCGGTTGTATGAGAAGAGAGTGGTCAACAGTGTCAAATGCAGCCGAGAGATCGAGGAGAATTAAAAGAGAGTAATGGCCTTTAGATTTAGCATTGATAAAATTGTTGACAACCTTAGTAAATGCAGTTTGAGTGTTGAGAATGAAAGCCTGGAATAGGTTTCTCGAGGAAAGAAAGTGTGTGAGGCGAGTGTAGGCAATTCTATCGAGAAGCTTGGAGGGGCATCAGGGGCAAACGCAGGATTTGTAGAGGGGGATTTCCACACCATGCCGCCAGTGGGCATGACCAGCGTGCATGGGGGCGTGGCTATAATTTTAGACACTGCTTGGCTGCTCTCCAACTCTTCCTATCCCCATAATATACATGGGCAATGCTGCATGGACTACTGTTAGGTGCACGCAGCTCTCCCTTTTCAAGCAGAGCCGTGTGAAGCTGGGTCAGGGGTCAGCCACCTCAATTATACAGTAACCCCAGGCTTGGAGGGGAGTTTCCAGGCACTAGGTACCCCCCTTCCCCCCTCGGTTTGCCTATGCACATGGGAGCTGAGAGATGGGGCGGTAAAAGACAGGGATCTACTGATTTGTGAGGATATAGGATGAAGAGGACAGGTGGCAGAGTAGGAAGATATGAAGAAAGTAGACTCATCTTCATTTGTGGGATCAAATGAGGGTGTCAGAGGATGCTGGGAAGAAATTTAAAAATAGACAAGATCAGTTCATAAATGTTATTATTATTAGCAGTATTTATATAGCACTTATATATTAGGTAGCTCTTTATAGAGAATATTGAGCTGGTTGCTTGTCGAGGGAGATGATACCATTTCAAGTCGGTTCTTATCAATATTGTCCTTGAAATAGGAAGCAAGATCCTGGGCACTGATAGTAGTCGGAGGGTTTGGGGTGGGAGGGTTGAGAAGAGATTTAAATGTGTTAAAATGATGTTTGGGGTTTGAAGCATGAGCAGAGATGAGAGATTGGAAGTACGATTGTTTAGCAGTGTCCAGTGCATTTCAATAGGAGTGGTAGATAGCAGTATATGTGAGGAAATCATTAGAGGTACGAGATTTACGCCATTGTCAACTTTCTCTGCTTTGCGAGAAAGTTGACAATGAATATGAAGAGTTGCTGGAGCCACTTGATCAAGGGCTGTTGCCGGGGTTTGGTGAAAATGTGTTACTGCCATATCAGGAGAGGAGAATGTAGAAATTGGGGGGAGAAAGTGTTGGAGAGAGGCAGTGAACTGTTGAAAATGAATAGATTTATGATTTCTGCAGGTTTGAGGATGCTTGGTAGAGTTTGACAGCAGATAGGTTAAAGTACTGAGGGAGAGCAGAGCCTTATCTGTGTGGAGTTTGTATGTTCTTCCCATGTTTGCGTGCATTTCCTCCAGGGGCTCTGGTTTCTTTCCACAGTCCAAAAACATACTGATAGGTTAATTGGCTTCTGAAAAAATTAACCCTAATATGTGTATGTGTGCTAGGAAATATAGACTATAAGCTCAACTGGTGCAGAGTGTGAACTACTCAATATTCTCTATAAAGAGCTAAGTAATATGTAAGCACTTTATAAAAACTGCTAATAGTAATAACAGTTATGAACTCATCTTGTCTATTTTTCTATGTTTTTATTTTACTTGGAACTAGATTGAAAGTTTCTTTGACCCAAGTTCCTGTTTCAGTCACACAGCAATGTAAAGGCATTCTTGGGGAGGGTAAGGTCTAGTGCTTCAGAGGCACGGTGCTATGCAAGTTACTCTGTCGCTCATTGTATATTAATGCAGGATATGTTGTCTTTATATACTGTGAATCCTACAAGAGTTTTTGCTTTACGTATTACATGTCCTGGATAAATTAAGAAGGTTTCTAATAAGAAATAAAAATTTGAAACAGTTTATCATATCAAAGTGATTGCTTTCACTTTATTAAGGTTTGTATGGTACAGAAAAGTAGAGAATGTTATTAGAAAGGCATTTAAGTGTGTATCCCCCCCTCCCCACCGCTGTGTTCCAAAAAAATGAGAGTTTACGTAACTCTATAATCTGAGTTTGTTAGCTGAGCACAAATCCATATATCTCCCATCACTCAAGTAACATACATGAACTTGGAGGAGATATACTTGGATGTGCTCCCTATGGATAAGGCTGGTTGAGCTAATAAATGGAATTAAACCATATGATTAGCAGATTAGTATTACTTAGGTCCTAAATTAATTACAGTTGTAATGTGTAAAGCTGGGTATACACTACAGGGTTTTCGTCCAATAATCGGCTCAACCAGTCGACATACGACCGTTCGTTCAAAAGTCGGGTCAGTGTGTGTGGTGACAGGATGGTCGAAAGTCTGCCCAAATGGACGTTTGTCGCCTCATTTGGTTGGTTGTACCGTTAAATATTTTCGTTCCAATCTCATTTCTGTTGTGTAGTGTGTATAAGTTTCCGACCGATCCACGACAGGGAGTACGAAATTACAGTCATTGCTCATGACAACATGGCTGTAAAAAGTCGCTAACAGGACGGCCGTTCTTCCCTTTATCGTCTAAAACAAGGCTCATGTGTATGCAGTCCATGGACCGAGCGATCGGACCATCGATCGGGTGTAAAATCGATTGGCATAAAAAGTTGGTGGAAAATTCTGTAGTGTGTACCCAGTTTAAGATTAATTAGTCATCCTGGCCAAACACCGGTAACACAGTTATGGATAAAATAAATAATTGAATGAGTTGCTAATTTTTCTGGTGTATGGAAATGAACTGTCAGTGTTCTTAGGAAGGTTTAATGTGTCTCTGTGAAAGACAAAGGTCGGGGAAAGTCAGTTGCTTTTAAGCGATTGCTCTCCCCGCCCACCTCGCCTCTACCTTTGCCATCTGCTTCTGCATGATGTTTATTTTCTTCCTCTTTCCTATCAACAGTTTCCTTTCTGTTAGTTTTGAATAATAAGGAGCCTGTCCGGCTCCATTCAAATCTCTGAGAAGTGGATTACGACTTCCATATGAAAATTCTCCCCGTCAGTTCTCTCCAAACAGCTGCTGTCACCAGCAACGCACAGAGGTTTGCATAAGATACGATCACACCAGTCACAGGTACAGCCCCGTTCAGGACCGACCCATGGGCTAAAGCAGCCTTTAATTCTGTATAATGGCTGGATTTACAGGCAGTGAAGGAAACCATCCTGGTTCATATGCTATATATTAAAAAAAACCACATCAAATTGGATGGATGACTATTGTTACATACAAAGTTGAATTTGACACCACAACCTTCCCTTATAAGTGTGACAGGAGCCTCACATCACTATTCTGTGCTTCCCGGATGATGTGTTGTTGTCAGTGTCACTCAGTGGTCAAATTATCATGATGAATGACACTGCTTTCTGGAATGACCATGCAAAACGTTTTGAACAAACCCTAACATTGACAAATCATCAATTCACAAATCATTTTCTATGAAAACAGACTCTCAACGGTCTTTGTATCATTTTAGGGAAAAAGTGCTGGTCGGTCTAGCTTATATGGCAATGTGGAAAATCACCGCAGAAGATCATAATTTATGGGGATCAGTGGTGGGAAAGTAGAATTTACATTCCGGCAATGAAAGGGATTTTGAGAAGCAGAAGGGGGGAAGCTTTGTACTATGAAAACAAATCCTTTTAAGTATGCTGGGTCATATGACTGGCCAGAGTGGCAGGAGTGAGCCGTACTAGCTACGGTGGCAGGAAGGAGGAAACCAGGTCATGGGGCCTCCTTGGATGGATTAGGCTTGGAAACCACCACCCCAAACAAGGATTAGAGGGAATAACCATCTACAACATAACCAAAATACTTAGCTAATTGATTGTTCAAGGACACCGTACCAGACATCTAAGATTAAATTAACCAGGCTTTCGAGTTATTTGGGGGCTAAAGCCATTTTCCAGAGCTGCCTTATTAGGTCTGAAGAGCTTTTAGTAGTTTCTGAATCAAGCCAATGTTGCCAACTCTTACGTCTAATGTCATCCAAATCTTATGTCTAAGGTCATCCAATATCAGTGAAAATACATTTTTTTTAAGGAAGTGTATAAAGTACATTTCTAATATAATGCTGGATAGATGGGGTGTTCTCTGCCTGGTCAGTTCTGGGCTAGTACTGCAAACTCTGAAGTAGTATTAGAGGATGGTTAAGGATAACCAGAAGACAAAATTCTGGCTCTTTGTAGAGTTGATGAACCAATCATCACATTCATGTAATATTGTGGTGGACAGAATCTACACAATTTGTTACAGTAGTATCAGCCTATTTGGACAATTTTGTGCAATATTTTTTGTTGCGATCATATGGGGCCTTCCTAAACTTCTACCCCCCCGCCAGTTTTCATGTTCCAGAGAGGGAATATCATTGAAGTGCTAGACCTGCCAACCACTTTGTGGCATTGAAGGGGCCAGTTCAATTAGCTGCGAGGTTCAGTAATGACCACATGATTTTGTAGGTAATGATCTTCACTTATTTCTGCTCATACCTCACAAGGGTGCAAGCAAAAATGTGCAAAGTTTTTATTAACATAACTGCTGGTAATTTCCACAGATACATAGCAGCAATGTTACTATGGAACCACACGGCTAAATTAATCGGCACCTGAGCATAACAAGGGAAAAGAAAAATGGAATTCTCAAAAATTCACATTCTGGTATATTACGATATTTTTATTGTTTCGTTATTCTTATGCATAGCTGTGAAATAGCCTCAAATAACTTTGTATCAGCTTTGTAATGCGTGGGTAAATGTATATTTATTAAAATCCTTCCATTATATTATTTCAGCAGTGTTTATAACTTAATTTTATCTATCTATCTATCTATCTATCTATCTTATGTCTCTATATCTATCTATCTATCTATCTATCTATCTATCTATCTATCTATCTATCTATCTCATATCTATCTATCTATCTATCTATCTATCTATCTATCTATCTCATATCTATCTATTTATCTATCTCATATCTATCTATCTATTTATCTAATAGATTATCTATATTTACATGATTAAACATAAAACAATACAGTTTTGGGTTAAATAACTGGTGGTATAAACCGATCCAGCATTATGCTATTCGGCAGGTCCCCAGACATCTTGCCTCCCCACCTGCTGAGCTTCGCTTCCTCAGTTGTACTTTTATTTTCATAAAAACTGTTTTTAAACCTGTTTTTCTCTTTCAAAATGTAACAATCATAGGTATTATGGCAGTACCAGAGCTTTGGTCAGCCAACTATCCATTATATTAGTATATGTGAGATTATCTTGAGTTCATTATTTATCTACTTTGTCATCCAGTACTTACAACTTTTATATGTTTTTAATTTTTCCAAAATGAAAATAGATTGTTATTTACCTGTTTAAAAAATCGTTACCCTTTTAAAGTGATTTTGTCTTGATTGTTACACAGCTAAATAGATATATAACAAAGATGCATTGTAACGGCTCTGTGTGGAAGAAATATCTTATTATTTACACAGCTATAATTGTGTGATCAATGATAACAACAATCATTCACCATTCTACATGTATTGCCTTGTGTTTTATTAAAAAACCTAATTTCTAACATTAAACCATGGTGTGAAAATAAATACCTAGATGATGTTTTGATAGACAAATTCTAACAGTAATGGGCTGCCCGCGGCCCCACACTGGGCCACTGGGCCTGAGTCATTAAAGTATGTAAAGCAAAAAAGGAGTAACTTTGCACCTTTGCAAAACCATGTTGCATTGGAGGGAGAGGTACATTTAAAATGTGGGGACAGATTTATAGTTGGGGTATTTTTATTATTATAAATTTTTATTTATAGGGCGCCACTAGGTGTCCTTGGCGCCGTACAGGGACAAACAAAATTACAATACAAGGTGAGACAGCACAGTACAGTAAACAATAATCACAGTAACTCAATGAGCTCAACGCTAGGGTAGGGGGAGGGGAGAGTCCGCATACGATGGGGCCCAGAAGGGAGGGCACGGGTGACAGGGAAACTCCCAGAGGGAGAGGAGGGAGCGAGAGGGGATGGGGGGGGGGGGGAAAGAGGGTCCTCGAGGAGGAGGGCTGATAGCTGGAGAGCAGAGTTGAAGTGGTGGAGACAGGAGGAGAGATGACCCTGCTCAAAGGAGCGTACAATCTAAGGTGTGGGGTAGACAGACAGAGAGACACGGGGGAGGGAGGGAGAGAAGGAGGAACGGAGGATAGCTATGAGGGAAGGGGAGTGAGGGGGAAGAGGCAGAAGAAAAGGTAGGAAGTTAAGTGGGAGACTGAAAGGCTTTAAGAAAAAGGTGGGTTTTTAAAGCCCGTTTGAAACTGGACAGATTAGGGGAAGTCCTGATGGAGGGAGGGAGCTTGTTCCAGTGGAGGGGGGCAGCGAGGGCGAAGTCTTGGATACGCGCATGGGAGGAGGTGATAAGGGGGGAAGAGAGGCGACGGTCATTGGCAGATCGGAGGGGACGGGATGGAGCATGAATAGAGAGGAGGGTGGAGATGTAGGGTGCAGTGGAGTTGGCGAGTGCCTTGTATGTAAGAGTGAGGAGCTTGAAGAGGATTCTGTAGGGGAAGGGGAGTCAGTGGAGGAATTGGTAGAGGGGGGAGACAGACGAGGAGTGGCGAGAAAGGAAGATGAGCCTAGCGGCTGCGTTAAGAACAGATCGAAGGGGATCGAGATGAGAGTGGGGGAGGCCAGTGAGGAGGAGGTTGCAGTAGTCCAGGCGGGAGATGATCAGAGAGTGAATAAGACATTTGGTGGCATCTTGGGAGAGGAAGGGCCGGATGCGAGCGATGTTACGCAGCTGGAAGCGGCAGGATTTAGCAAGAGAGAGAATGTGGGGGTCGAAGGAGAGAGAGGAGTCGAGGATGACACCAAGGCAGCGAAGTTTGGGGACAGGGGAGATAGAGGTGTTGTCGACAGTGATGGAGAGGTCAGAAGGGGGCGAGGTATGAGAGGGAGGAAAGACTATGAGTTCTGTTTTTTGCGAGGTTGAGTTTGAGGAATCGAGAGGACATCAAGGAGGAGATGGCAGAGAGGCAGGCGGACACCCTAGAGAGGAGGGAGGGAGAGAGATCAGGAGAGGAGAGGTATAGTTGAGTGTCGTCGGCGTAGAGGTGGTAGTTGAGGCCGTAGGAGCTGATGAGTTCACCCAGGGAAGAGGTGTATAGAGAGAAGAGCAAGGGTCCCAGGGGTAGGGCAACTTTAAATTTCAGAGTAAAAATAAAGCTATCAAATATTTGTTTGCATTAGAAAAATAGCCAGTATTTAACTTATGTGCAAAATAATAAACTAATTTGCACCCCTTGCATTGTAATATGGTTTTGTCCAGAAGAAAGCGTACTCAATTATTTGCCTTACTTTCCTTAATGAATCAGGCTCACTGTTTTTAATGCTGATTAATTACATTAGCATTATCGACAACAAAATGGTCCTGAGGACTTTTAAATAAAGGGGTTATGACCCTTTTGATCTTAAAATATTTTGTGCCTCATATCTGTGTGTATTATTGTAGTCACAAGTGGGGTGTGATTTCTCACTGACCATTGCGTTTTTCTTATAGACAGGTGTAAATTTAACTTGTTTGACTTCAATTTTACTTTTATTTTTAATGTAGTGACTATTCTGAAAAGGGCTTATGCTGTGATTGCACTGTTTGGTGAAACACTTGAGTCTAGGATTTGAATCACAGTTAAGATCTTGTTGATTAGCAAATTCTATACCAAAAATAAGTAGAAGAATAAAAAAAAAAATAATGAAAAAAAAAGTTTCAAAAAAGCAAATGAATTGTGAAAACTATGAATTATACTAAGCAGGGTCACCCGACGTTGCGCGGGTCCAATTTTGTAATGTGTAGCAGTTTTTATATATTAGCAAATATTTACTAAGTAGACCAAAAATGCTATTTAGAAAATAAGATTTGTTGTATTGTTGTGGTGTCGTTATGTCGTGTTGTGTTCAGGTTTCTTTCCCGCAGTTAAACAATTGCTTACAACCAAAAAATGATGTTTTCAATATTTGTCGCTTTGTCGCTATGTGGTCAAATAGATTATTTTTTTCGATACTAAATAACAATGTAAGATTTGACAGCCGTACCTTGAGAGCTGTAGGAGATATTAGGCAACAAACAAAAAACTTCTTTTATATATATATATATATATATATATACAGATTTGTATACACCATACCAGTGGTTCCCAAACTTTTGCAGTTCGCGGCACCTTTAGAGTCTCCAAATTTTTTCAAGGCACCCCTCCAAAATAATTACTGAGCAGTCCTGTTTTAGAAGTAGCTGGGTCAAAAAATTGTAATAAGTATTTAGGTCACGACAGAAATACTTATTTAGTTGTATGCAAAAATGCCCCCTCTGCATCGACACTCTGCCCCTCTGCATCCAGGCACACTGCCCCCTCTGCATCGACACTCTGCCCCTCTGCATCCAGGCACACTGCCCCCTCTGTAACCAGGCACACTGCCCCCTCTGTAACCAGGCACACTGCCCCCTCTGCATCCAGACACACTGCCCCCTCTGCATCCAGACAAACTGCCCCCTCTGCATCCAAACACACTGCCCTATCTCACGTTGCCCCCTCTGCCCTCTGTCACGCTGTCCCCTCCTCTGCCCTCTGTCAAGCTGTCCCCTCCTCTGCCCTGTCACGCTGTCCCCCTTCTCTGCCCTCTGTCACCCTCCTCTGCCCTCTGTCCTCCTCCTCTGCTCTATGTCCTCCTCCTCTGCTCTCTGTCCTCCTCCTCTGGCCTCTGTCCCCCTCCTCTGCCTTCTGTCCCCCTCCTCTGCTCTCTGTCACGCTGTCCCCCTCCTCTGCCCTCTGTCCCCCTCCTCTGCTCTCTGTCACGCTGTCCCCCTCCTCTGCCCTCTGTCCCCCTCCTCTGCTCTCTGTCACGCTGTCCCCTCCTCTGCCCTGTCACGCTGTCCCCCTTCTCTGCCCTCTGTCACCCTCCTCTGCTCTATGTCCTCCTCCTCTGCTCTCTGTCCTCCTCCTCTGGCCTCTGTCCCCCTCCTCTGCCCTCTGTCCCCCTCCTCTGCTCTCTGTCACGCTGTCCCCCTCCTCTGCCCTCTGTCCCCCTCCTCTGCTCTCTGTCACGCTGTCCCCCTCCTCTGCCCTCTCTCCCCCTCCTCTGCCCTCTGTCCCTCTCACTCTGCCCCGCGCCAGGCGCCAGCCATAGAAAAAAGAAAGAAAACAGAAACTTACCAATCCGCACAGCGCCGGGACCCAGCAGCCTCCTCTCTCCCGCAGCTGTCACTGACGTCATTCAGTGACAGCTGCGGGAGAGAGGAGGCTGCTGGGTTCCGGCACCGCATGGATTGGTAAGTTTCTGTTTTCTTTCTTTTTTCTAGGGCTGGCCCGCGGCACCCCAGTGACAGCGCCGCAGCACCCCTGGGAGCCGTGGCGCACACTTTGGGAACCGCCGCACCATACACTCAATAAAGTAGATATATTTGGGCAGCACGGTGGCTCAGTGGTTAGCACTACTGTCTTACAGCAGTTGGGTCATGAGTTCAATTCCCGACCATGACCTTATCTGTGTGGAGTTTGTATGTTCTCCCCGTGTTTGCGTGGGTTTCCTCCGGGTGCTCCGGTTTCCTTCCACACCCCAAAAACATACTGGTAGGTTAATTGGCCGCTATCAAATTGACCCTAGTCTCTCTCAATGTCTGTCTATGTGTGTGTGTGTGTGTGTGTGTGTGTGTATGTTAGAGAATTTAGACTGTAAGCTCCAATGTGACAGGGACTGATGTGAGTGAGTTCTCTGTACAGCGCTGCGGAATTAGTGGCATAATGGTAATAATAATAATAATAATAATCCCTGAAAACGGCAGAATCATGAAAAAGTGCATTTTTAACATGGCCAATGAGTCCTCTTGAGTTGCAGTTTTGGCGCCCACAATGAATGTTGCACATTTCTCTCAAAAGTTCCGCAAGCTTCATAAACATGTCAGTAAATCAGACATGCGCAAACCTGAACTGTTTTTGAAATATTATGGCTGCTAAGTCCTATGGAGGCCAAACTTTTTTAAGCTTGTGGCTAGAAAATATAAATAATTCACTTTCATACTTCATTAACTCCACACTAGACAATGACCTTATAGCCCTGATTATTATAGAACACTTTCTGACTTGTTTCATAAAACAATTATTTATAATTTTACTCGGCCACTTCACTTCTCTCAACGCTATTGTCATGTAAAATTGATTAATGGATGTAAAATCCTTGGGACACAGGAATTTGCATTTTATCTTATAAGCGATCTAGGAATTTTATATTGCTTATAAAAACTGTCAGAGGAGACAAAAGTTCATGTGTCTGTTCCTTAACCTACAGAACGTGAACTTTGACAAATATGAGGAAATGTCTTGTTTTATGATATGCAATTGTGAAGATTGTAATTCTCACTTACATCTCTTATTCTCCAAGTTCAACCAGGAGGCGTGGACTGGTAACATGGTATCACTGAGAACATTAGTGGGTTAGCCTGGGCTACCAGACTTTTGTTATAAGGACAAAAGTTTTTGTCCTTATAACAAGTATTTTGTTCGTGGCTCATGCTCTACCCATTATCGTTCCTCTACCAGGTGTACTTTCTGTTATTCACCTTGGTTTACTAAACTGCTTTGCACTTTCCCATGCTTCAGTTAACCCTCTACAATTCCTCTGCTCCCTTTCCTCTCATACCATATATCTACTTCATTCTCCAGGGCCAAACATAGGATTTGTAGAGGGGGGTTTCCACACCACGCCACCAGTGGGCGTGACCAGCATACATGGGGGCGTAGCTATAATTTTAGACAGTGCTTGGCTGCTCTTCAACTCTTCCTATCCCCATAATATACATGGGCAATGCTGCGTGTACTACTGTTAGGTGCATGAAGCTCTCCCTTTTCAAGCAGAGCTGTGTGAAGCAGGAACAGGGTCCAGCTACCTCAATTATACAGTGTCCCAGGCTTGGAGGAGAGTTTCCAGGCACTAGAAACCCCCCCCTCGGTTTTTCTATGCTCTCACCAGCACTCTATGGACACACTAAGCCTCCCTCCCCTATTATTTTCTCCACTAAGCAGCGCTTCATTCATTTCCCCAACAATATTCTGCTCCATTTGTACATTGTACAATACCCCAGTAGGACAGGTAAGGGCAGCACAGTGGCCTAGTGGTTAGCACTTCTGCCTCACAGCACTGGGGTCATGAGTTCAATTCCCAACCATGGTCTTATCTGTGTGGAGTTTGTATGTTCTGTGTTTGCATGGGTTTCCTCTGGGTGCTCCGGTTTCCTCCCACACTCCAAAAACATACTGGTAGGTTAATTGGCTGTTAACAAATTGACCCTAGTCTTCTCCGTCTGTGTGTGTGTTAAGAATTTTAGACTGTAAGCTCCAATGGGGCAGGAACTGATGTGAGTGAGTTCTCTGTACAGCGCTGAGGAATTAGTGGCGCCATATAAATAGATGATGAAGTGTTGGATCAGACACATAAACACATTGGAAAACATTTTTTTTGCTTAGTCTGTTGTCTCGCAGTCCTTTGCGCACAGATTGTGTGTTGTATAAGTCACATTGAGATGACAGCATTATTAATGGTTTAGCACTGACTGTGAGGAAATCTACTTACAATTGATGTATCAGTGCTGCATTAAGCAGACTAACCCAGCTGATCCAAGGCGGCTTTACACGTCTTGTGAAAATCTGCTCTTGTTTTTCTGGAATGGGGTGGGGGGCTAATTAACTGTGTCTCTGTATACAGTACACTAATTAATAACATGACTCAACAGTCACACACACTCTCCAGATTTACCGTTTCATCCGCACAGACATGTGATAGAAGATTAAGAGGTTGCTTTTGTCTTCTTGGTTGGTTACAGATGGGGGAAAACAAGTCACTGATTTCAGCTTGAGATGGACCTTCTAATCAGCAGCAAGGCCGGCAAGGAGCGGGGACAAGTAAAGATTTATGAAGCTAACAGTCTGGCTAATACACAGAACAGGACAATGAAAAATAAAGAAAAATAATACCTTTTGTTTGCACAAAGCGTTTCAGGTTTTACCGGGTTACATTTTCTATTTTCATTCAGCCTCCTCTAAAAGTATTTTAGACCTTTTGTACAACTGTTCAGTTTTTTATCTTTTTTTGATGTTTATCTTTTGAGATAAGGTGAGATGGTTCAGGATTACTCACCTACTTTCATATTTGGAATGGGGGAAAGATTCTCGACATTCCGCAAAGGAGTATCGGATAGATAAAAAGTTTTATACGTTCAGTGTGACTTTTAACTTTCATTTTACGCTCACTTTAAAGGGATCTTTCTGGGAGCTGGCTGGCAAAGATTAGCCCGGGGATATTAGGAACATTTTAATGGAAAAAAAATATATAGGTAGTCCGGTGACCCAGCCCAAATATGGGACTGGCCTAGGGGGGACAAATGCCCCCCTGCCTCCCAGACCCTGTTTTAAACAAAACAAAAGTAATTTACAAGACATTTGGTGTTAACATGATATTTACAATATATATATATATTTTTTATTATTATTTTTTTTACTATTTTATGATTTGTTGATCAATAACTCAATTTGAAAGATCCATATTGATCGGTGCCACATTTGTTTTCTCAAGTCGCAGAATGACCAAAGTTCATTTGCTTCAATTTATTGAGTGAGGTTGACATATTTAATGTTTAATAGATCCCATGTAAATGCATTATGGGTTATTTATACCCCATTCATACTGCACCAAAATCCCGGGTTTTTGCCAGGGCGAGCTCAAACGACCCGGGTCTTGGTGCAGTATGAATGGTACAAGTCAAAAATCCTGGGTCTAAAAACCCGGGTCTTCAACCTGGGATTTATCGAGGGGTAATTCCCGGGTCGGACCCGGGTTGCCTGCACTATGAATGGTGCAACCCGGGTTTTTCAACCCGGGTTGCACAGAAAACAAGCTGATTGGCTGTCTGCCTGTCTCTGGAGGATGATGTCATCGGTGGGAGCCCGTGGAAGATTCGAGAAGGAGTTTAGGAGAAATGGTGTATGACATCACCATTTTTCAGCCAATGAAAACTGCTCTGGTGATGACTCCCACAAATTGCCAGGGCACAGACTTGTGCAGTATGAATGGGGTCAACCCGGGAAATTCCCGGGTCCGAGGTGCAGTATGAATGGTGTTTCTGAGCTGGGACGCTCCGAGCCCCGGCAAAAACCCGGCTTGAAAAACCCGGGATATTGCCGGGGCGGCAGTATGAAAGCGGTATTATTAACATTTTGCAAAAGTTCTAATCGCCGTAGCAACCAGACAGACGTTTCCTGTCATTGTCTGTCTGTAGCTAGATCCAGCTAAGCTAGTTGTTGTTTGGTTTTCATGGGTTACTGCATGTTTTGCTGTGGAACAAATCCCAGAGTACCTTAAATGCTATCTGTACCATAACCAAAGGGATGTTTTCATGTGCAGCACAAAAACATGGCAGTAATTTTATAGCTACATTTGTAAAGCAAATGACAATTGGGCTCCTTGGTGCTATGTGTTTTTTCTGTGTATATAACAGGACAGGCTTACGTATTGTAGATGACACAAGGTTTACCAGACTACAAGTATGAGATATAAACTTCTTATGAGGTTGAATTTGATGCCATGGTCTTCCTCCTCCTTTCCCTCTCCCTGCAGCCAAATACCAGCCCTTGACCCTCAATTATAAAAAAAGACATGGAGAGAAACATGGTGAAAAGGAGGTCCCAGCTTTATTTAATTAACACTTTGGGATGGTGGCAAAGGACAGCACTGCAAACACCATCCCAAGGCATATCTATAACCATTATTATTATTATTATTATTATCGTAGAGTTGTAAGGTGCCACAATACAGCACCGTACAGTAGAAAAAACAGTACTGACATAAAATAGGGACAAACAAGGCAGACAAAATAAACGCAGACATGAAAATAAAGGGTATGGAGGACCCTACTCATTAGAGAGCTTACATTCTAAGTGGAGGAGGGCACAGCTGAAACAAGAGGAGTAAGTGTGGCTCAGAGTGGAGATTGGGACAGCTGTGAGGATAAGGGGCCTGATTCATTAAGGATCTTAACTTAAGAAACTTCTTATTTCAGTCTCCTGGACAAAACCATGTTACAATGCAAGGGGTGCAAATTAGTGTTCTGTTTTGCACTTAAGTTAAATACTGACTGTTTTTTCGTGTAGCACACAAATATCAACTTTAAATTTTAGTGTACAAATAAGCTGTCAAGTATTTGTGTGCTACATGAAAAAACAGTCAGTATTTAACTTATGTGCAAAACAGAATACTAATTTGCACCCCTTGCATTGTTACATGGTTTTGTCCAGGAGACTGAAATAAGAAGTTTCTTAAGTTAAGATCCTTAATGAATCAGGCCCAAGGTCACCTCTAAAAAAGAGATGGGCTTTCAAAGAGCGTCTAAAGATTTGAAGGCTGTGGGAAAGTCTGATTGGGCGTGGTAGGAAATTTCATAAGTGGGGAGCAGCACAGGAGAAGTCTTGTAGGTGGGAGTTAGAGGTGGTTACCAGAGAGGACACAAGGCGCAGGTCAGAGGTAGATCTAAGAGGGCAGGAGGGAGAGTATTTTGATATGAGATTTGAGATGTATGCAGGGGTGGTGTTGTTGAGGGCTTTGTAGGTGAGGGTGAGTAATTTGAATTTGATTCTGGAGGACACAGGGAGCCAGTGTAGGGATTTGTAAAGTGGTGCAGCAGATGTGGAGCGGTGAGAGAGGAAGGTCAGACTTGTAGCAGCCATTGGGACCACCCTCCCCTGGCTTTGAATAGGACCCCCGACCCCACAAAGATAGTATTGTGAATTGGGGTGATCACATGTCTGCAAAGCGCTCCTCCCATGGCTGCTGACTGCAGTGCTTTCCTGCCTTGCTCTGACGTCAAAACACACGTTAGTATTTTACTTGGGTTTGGTTGGGTGGACATTTTTCAAATCGTTAGTAGACTGAACCTACTATTTTCCTGGGCCTCCTATTAAATGCATTTAATCTTCTAAGGCCTACTTCCATGTCCTGTTGCATTCCTATTGTCCCTCTCCTCACCCTTCCCACACTCTTCTGATCTATTACAAAACCATCCCCATTAATAACACAGGATGAAGGACCCACCCTTGATACTTATCTGCCCTCAGGCATAATACGGCCTCAGTATACTAAAGGTGCTCAAATCAAAGTCAAAAGCATATTGAGAAAAAAAGTTCATTGTGTAGATGAAAAGTGAGTCGGATGCATTTACATCCAAAACTCAGGAGTAAAGCTGGGTACACACTACAGATTATCAGGCCAATCACACAATAGACGACTGTTAGGTCCTATATCGCATAAGTGTGCACGCTCCAACGATCATGTTTTATTGTTCCAAAGCACCTTGTATCATTCATTTGATTTTATAAGTGGAGTAAAAATCTCTATAAATGATGGAACAATGTCGTTCCAATCCTGCAGTGTGATGTACTCAGGACCGGCAGTGTCCATAGATCTCTATGGAGTGTGCAGAGTCACCATCTTTTCAGCCAATGGTTATTATGACAGATGAAGATCACAGATCTGATGGTAAATCGTGTAAACGTGTATAGTGTGTACACAGGAATTGGCATGAATAAGTCAAATTTAATATAACATTACTGATAAAAGCATATGGGGCAAAAATATAAACCAGAAAAAAAATTACGTTATTAAGTGCCCCTTAATAAGATTTTACAGAGCATGAAAGGAATTCAGAAGCTATACCCACGGAAAACTGTTCCTTGTCTGTAGAACTGATCATCAACGGAAAGCTTTAAACCACGAGTAAGTCACAGGGAGGGAAGGAATGTGTGTGTGTGTGTGTGTGTGTGTGTGTGGTGGAGGGGAGTTGGGAGGGGGGGTGAAGGCTGGACCCCTGGGGGCCACAGTTCCAAGATGCTAATGTATACTAAAGATTGGCTATATTTTTTAAGTTTAAGTTCGTTTCAGCTACAAAAGTAGGTCTGATAAGCCCAAAGAGGGATCTCTTTGGATGAGGATGCCGTTAATGAGTAACCAACCAATAAATGTGCATATATCTGTGAGATTTATTGTATAAATAATATTTAATTAGATATCACTTCCGTGCGGGTGTTTCTGGCTGTTTCCAGTGCGTTGTAACCAGACCTAACATCTCTCCCACTGCAAAACGGTTCCTTGTCTGTAGAACGGATCATCACCAAAGAACTTTAAGCCACAAGCTAAATAGTGGAGGTGGGCAGAGGAGAATTATCTCAGCAGCAATAGGCATAAATCAGGTTTTAAGTTCATCAGTGCAATAGCTAGGATTTGTTGCATGTTAATGGTGGCCATAGAACCAGGGAACATGGTGGCTAAGTGGTTAGCACTTCTGCCTTACAGCACTGGGGTCATGAGTTGAATTCCCGACCATGGCCTTATCTGTGAGGAGTTTGTATGTTCTCTCCGTGGGTTTCCTCCGGGTGCTCCGGTTTCCTCCGACACTCCAAAAACATACTAGTAGGTTAATTGGCTGCTAACAAATTGACCCGAGTCTCTCTCTCTGTCTGTCTGTGTGTGCGTGTGTGTTAATGAATTTAGATTGTAAGCTCCAATGGGGCAGGGACTGATGTGAGTGAGTTCTCTGTACAGCGCTGCGGAATAGTGGCGCTATATAAACAAATGGTGATGATGATGATGATGATGATGATAAACTTAAGGTGGTGGGGAGGGCAACCCAAGGAGTGATGTCAAAAGAGATTGTTTTATCTCACTTGAAAACTTTGTTTAGAGCCTGAAGAGATACAACTCCCTTCTTAAATAACAAACCTCATCTGGGACCACAGCTGAGACTAATCAGCCAAAGGAAGCTTATCTAATGCATAACATCACTATAATCTAGTATTCATGTGTTGCCAGGCAGCTTTAAGAACAAATACATGATGTAAATAAACACATATTAACATAATTATACACTGCTAGATCTTGAAAATGTATTATTAAAATATATTCCTTTACCCAGTAGTTCCCAAACAATCCCCCTGGGGTGCTGTGCCCAGGGACAGTGGTAAGGAAGGCAGAGGACTATTTGGTAATTATTTGGCTTAGGGGTGCCTTGAAAAAACTTTGGAGACCATAAGGGTGCCTGGAACTGAGAAAGTTTAAAATCTACTGCCTTTACCAGTAAAAATATATCTATCCTACAAAAAGGCACACCTATAAAAATAGAAAACATGAAACAACGGAGCTGTAGGTGTTTGGCTATCACATATGTAATTTACTACTGTGAATTAAATAAGAACTTAAATATTTTCAAATAAAACATTAATATAACACACTAGTGTAATAGCCAATAAACCAACAAAAAGTGAATAAAGTTTTGTAAAATCTACAAAAAATATAAAAAGTTAAATATATAAAAAATAAAATAAAACTGTAAACATAAAGTTGCTATTAACATACTATTCTTCACCTTGACAAAAGAGGAAAAAAGAGAATTGATATTATATTTATTTCCAAAACTAAAATCTACATTCAAACCAATATTGTCCCACAGTAACTATATCACCCCGTTTCGATTGGTTCCTAATCAATAGCGTACAAACCATTAATACTTTTATTTATTTATTCCTTATATTTCTGAAACAGTTTTCTGAGCTTAATTTTAAAATGTACTTTACAAGGGCATTTGACTTTATATATTACAAATGCGTCATAATATATCAGGGGGTAAATGTATCAAGCTGAGAGTTTTCCGGCGGGTTTGAAAAGTCTAGATGTTGCCTATAGCAACCAATCAGATTCTAGCTGTCTTCTTGTATATTGTACTAAATAAATGAAAGCTAGAATCTGATTGGTTTTTCAAACCCACCGGAAAACTCTCGGCTTGATACATTTACCCCCAGATGTTTTTTAACAGTAAAAACTGTTCCATTCCGAGAAATAAAAGAAGACGCATTTTTGCTAGATAAGTCTATATGGATGACACCAATCACGTCTCAAGAAACCCTCTTTAATGTTCTGTTGTGTCCTGTTCTTATTTTTCTTACTAGTATTGTCCAAAATTAAAACTTGGAGAAATAAGTTTAACAACATTTTTAATTGTTTAATCAGCCTTAGAAAAATTAACAGCAGGTTAATCATATATTATATTATTCAATTTTAATTTTTTTTAAAAGCATCCAATATTTCTAAATTAATTACTTTATATTTTCCAATGCAATATCCTCTTTAATTTTATTTTCTGCCTAAATTTAATAGCTTCTAATTTGTTATTAAAATTGGGCTAATTATTTGCAGTTGATCAACATTAAGTAATTTAAATGCAATTCGTCGTGAAACATGGAGAGGTATCTTTATAGAGATTGGAGAAATATTCAAGGGACGCCGGCGTTTACCTCTCTATGGAGACGTTACTTAGATTGGACAAGTAGGCGCTGAAGCACATGGCCATTGCTTGCTGAAGGGATTGATAGTTGGCTTAATCTTCCTAATTTTAATAGACATAATGATAATGTGTCCCCATATAACTGCCTTCGGGGCCTCCCACAAGTAGATAGTCCCAATGTTCTGTGGTCATCCAGGTAATCCACACATCTGCTTTATAGATCCTGTTCAAAATTGGATAAATAAGATGGGAATCCCCAGAGACACCCATGTGTAGGAGAGCATCCGTATTGTTATTGTTATGGCATGGTCCAGTTTTATAATATCTTCTATCTTTTGGTTTCTATACTTTCCAAATATAGATTATCTGCACTGTCTATCCCCAAGAAAGATTTGTGGACAGTGGGGTGAAAGGTGAAGGATTTATCTGGAGGGTTATGTAATCCCCTTCACCTCCCTCATTACAATACATGCTGCCCTCCTCCGTCACACTACATGCCCCCTCCCTCTGCATAATACATGCCCCCCTTCACAATACATTTCCCCCTCACTCTGCACACTACATGTCCCCTCTACACAATACATGCCTCCTCTTCACAGTACTTTCCCCCGTTTCACAATACATCATCATCATCATCACCATTTATTTATATAGCGCCACTGATTCCGCTGCGCTGTACAGAGAACTCACATCAGTCCCTGCCCCATTGGAGCTTAGTCTAAATTCCCTAATATACATACACACAGACAGAAAGAGAGACAGAGAGAGAGACTAGGGTCAATTTTGATAGCAGCTTTTGCACTCTGTGAACGTTAGTTATAAATAATATCATTTTTTCATACGCTAAATAGCCAGCTCACAGGGACCATAAAAAACAGATTATACAGGTCTAGAGGCAGGAAGGGGGAGAAGGACACCTGGCAGTTTCTAGGAAAAATGATCAGAGGAATCTACCAATGCCACGTCGAGTTCCTGGGAGGTCAAGACCCAGCAACCTATGAATGAAGACCTTAATTCTGTAACTGTGTGATGTCATTGCTTTTTACAACTGTACGATGTATAAATTGTTAAGCCTTGGCTTTGGAAGCCAGAGCTTTCTCATAGAAGCGTGTGCTAGTTCTAGCAGGTGGATACTTATGCAAACCACATCGATTGCATTGGAGAATCTTTATTTTAAATGAAAGTTACGGGCATAACACCCCTTTCTCCCCTGTCATCATCAAAACCTGGGTGCTGTGGCGCTCACAGAGCAGAAAGTCTATCTGTCTAGTCCTTTTAAATAGAGCTATTGCATTTTATATTTAATATAAGTCCTGATGACGAAACGCGTAGGATGGGGCCTGACACATCTGATTAAAGGCAGCATTGCTGTATTGTATGCTGCAGGTTGCAGCAAATTTCTGCTGCAAAGTTTTCCCCTAGTGATGATCCTGCAGGATCTTCTTACACGTCCTGATTCATCAAGGAGAGCTAGGCAAGAAAAGTAGTACGTTTTCTCCTGGACAAACCATGTTGCAATGCAAGGGGTGAAAATTAGTTTTTTTATTTTGCACATAAGTGAAATACTGTCAAATACTCAATAGCTTTATTTTTACACTAAATTTTAAAGTTGATCTAGGACATGCCCTACCCCAACTATAAATCTGTCCCCACATCTTAAATTTACCTTCCCCTCCAATGCAAAATGGTTTTGCCAAAGTATAAAGTTACTCTTTTTTTTTTGCTTTCCTTTCCCAGACCCACTGTGTATAAGCGTTGTTTTATTGATATAATGAGCATTTAATATTGTGTTTCTTGCTGATTAACAAAATGTATAATTTAATCCACTTCTTTTGTTTCTTCTAAAGAAGTTTATGTTTTCAGAAAGAAAAATTCAACAGGTGCAAGCAATTAAAATTAAAATACATAAACAAATAAACGGCACATACAACCAGCAGGTGAAAACCAAATAATGAAGTTGTTAAATCAATATAAAATGGAAAGCAGTGTCATGAGGTTATGTGTGTGACTGGCGTAAGTAAGAGCAAGAACAGGAGGGTGAATGAGCTGTTGTAAATAAAGCATTCAATAAATTTGCATAGATTTGTGAGATTTATTGCGCAAATATACAGACCCCCTCTTGACGGAGACCAGGGAGAAAAGACATTGAGATATTAGAACTTTATTAACGCTGTCAATTAGTCTGTTGACATCATCATAGAATTGGGCAATCTTGGGGCAGGAGACAAACACCGATCTGAAGCCGTGCTATCATCATCATCATCATCATTTATTTATATATCGCCACTAATTCCGCAGCGCTGTAAAGAGAACTCATTCACATCTGTCCCTGCCCCATTGGAGCTTACAGTCTAAATTCCCTAATGTAGACACACACTAACACACACACAGACAGACAGACAGAGAGGGAGAAGACTAGGGTCAATTTTGATAGCAGCCAATTACCCTGCCAGTATGTTTTTGGAGTGTGGGAGGAAACCGGAGCACCCGGAGGAAACCCACGCAAACACGGGGAGAACATACAAACTCCACACAGATAAGGCCATGGTCGAGAATCAAACTCATGACCCCAGTGCTGTAAGGCAGAAGTGCTAACCACTAAGCCACCGTGCTCCCAAGTCCGTCTTCCAGTGAATCTCGCGTTTTGCGGCTGCAGCCTGTTTAGCGGTTGAGCGCTCCCTTTTTTTAATGTTTTTCTAGAGATCAACTGAGCCTGTGAAGGTTTTGGGTATTACTAAAAATGTAAGGTGCAGACCATTGGAAGTTCTTAGTGCAGGAAGGCATTTGGAGGATTTCGTTTGCTGATAGGAATTTATAGCAGCTGAACATTGAACTGAATTTTATAACACATTTCAGAGTGAATTGTCACTGGCTGACACATTTATAAATAAATCTAGGATGGAAAACGCAGTGCACTGTGTCCTTTAGAAAATATATATAATACATTCTTAAGAAAGATAGAGAATTGAAAACATTTTAAAAAAAAACTCATAAAGAGAAAAAAAAATAAGAAAACTATCAGTGTTATTTACAATGCAAATTAGATCGGCCAAATAGATCTGTTCTGGAATCAGCTAGATTTCCAAAGCTAATGCGGAAACTGAGCTGTTATTTCACTAGCACAGATTCCTAGAGCATTCTGCAGCAGACATCTGTACTTTGAACTTATATAAAAACTTATTTAAAAACCGGGAAAAACACACACAGTGTCATTTTAGCAATAAAGCATTTCCAGTCATATAGCTCACAGATATGCTTTGTCACTGTGGTGTGACAGATGTCAGATGCCTTTAATCTCAAGATTATTTAACTCTACTTAAGACACATTTTTATTCCGGCTGTGTGTGATTGAATGTTCAAACATGACTCAAGGCGTCAACGTCTGGTTAAGATCCATAAACGAAAATTTATACCTTCACTTTTCTATTAATGTTTAGTGAGACATGGGCATAAATTATTCTTTAGAGAGTACAGGTTTGTATTTACCATGTAGGTAAAATAAGCACTTGGCCGTATGGCTCAGGGATTACTATGGTTTTGTGTTAATTTTCGGTAGGGTAGATGCGGGGAAGCGTTTACCATAAATAAAACCAGGGGACGGTTTGCAAATTTTAGCACGGGAGGGAAAGACTCGGCTTAGCTGCCTATTAGGAACATTTTAAAAGAAAAAATGTAGTTGGCCCAGAGACCCAAGCCCAAGCTCGACCAATATGGGACTGGCCCGTGTGCAGATGCCCTTGAATAGACCTGTCAATCTAATGCACTTTATGCGGGAGATAGCGGTCTTATACCCAGAGGTAATATAGACAATATATTAGGTAATTGGGAGAAATTGAGTGCTCCACCACAAAGGGTCATGGTCAAGTCACATTGAGGATGTACCATGTCCCCCCAGGGGCTTGCCCTCAAACTGAGACTGTCATCACCATTTATATAGCGCCACTGATTCTGCAGCGCTGTACATAGAACTCACTCACATTAGTCCCTGCTCCATTGGAGCTTGCAGTCTAAATTCCCTAACACACACACACACACACAGAGAGAGAGGGACTAGGGTCAATTTTAATAGCAGCCAATTAATCTACTAGTATGTTTTTGGAGTGTGGGAGGAAACCGGAGCACCCGGAGGAAACCCACGCAAACATAGTGAGAACATACAAACTCCACACAGATAAACTTATCATCCACTTTTTAATGAATTCATCAACACTTGATTCAATTCTTGATTTAAAATAACTTTACAGCAAGTCAGGCTGATTTCTATGCATACATACAAACTAGGTACATGTAAGGGAGGGTCTATAATAAGGAAGACCGCAGCAGGTCTTTGGGAAAGTGAACTGTAGGGAATTTTAAGAATGCTGATTATCATGTTTTAGGTGTTAAGCCGTGATGTTGATTCCGCTTGTGGTTCAGAGATACAGGGCTAGTTTTGGTAACGGTCCACATACCTGGTTTGCTGTCAGGTGAGGGACAGAGCTCTCCTCGCTCAGATTCAGCTCTGCTCTCTCTCGGAGGGGGAGGGGGGGGGCATACACAGCCTCCACACCCCCCCCCCCCCCCCCTCCTCTGACAGCTCAGAGTATTTTAGCGTTTTAGTGGGTACAGAGGCAGTGCTGGATTTACTGTGCACGTTGTTTGGAGAACATATTCTGCCTAAAGTTTCCTGTCCCATGTGCGGGGCAGATAGAGCAGCTATGGGGTACTGGGACAGTTGGCAGCTACAGGCTTTATGAGTACCAGATATGATGATTAAAATGACAAAAAAGTAATATTACCCCTCCTGCTAGGGCTTCACAAGACGTGAAAGGTTCATTGTAAAAGTTTCCAACATACTTTAGCACACAGTTAGTAGGACACCTAAATCTGGGGATGAAACTGATGATGGTTATATTGTGACGCCTGATCACCCCAGCGCCATGCTGAGACAGCGGCAGTTTTAATTGGCCGTCCTTAATCCCCAGCTCTTTGTTATTATTTACTAATATTGTTTTTTTATTTTTATTTCCACAATATACCACAGCATGGTAGGTATTACCCAACAATAGATGCATTTATTTCACTTTACTATGAGCACAGTGCTATAAGTAGCTTTTGCCTTTCAAATGAGAATTTTTTTCCCACCATTTGGACCATGATTGGCCTATGGTTTCAAGCCTAGAGATGGGTCTATACAAGAGTGTATTCGGGGCTGGCGCAAGCTCTGTGGGTACCCTAGACGGCACTCTTTTTCCTCTTGGAAGTGACCCCTTGCCTCTTGTGCGCTCTGCCTCCATCACTGCAGCTGCTGAGATGTGACATCACAGACAAATGTCGCGCTCTCAACATAAAACTGACATTGAAGAGCAGACGTGACAGTTTCAAAATGTCCGTCCCCCCCCTTAGAAAAAATCTAGATCTGCCCATCGTGCATTAGATGCAATCAACACATATGTAGGACCAATGCAACATTCTTATGTATGTCCTGTTGGATCAGAGATCCATGTTGCATTTGTTTTGATAAGTGTCGCTAACTGGATTAATATTTCCGTTTAGTGTACATGATCGGAGTCAAAATACAACAAGCATTGATGCCAAATTAGCCTAATAATTGTCAGCCACCTTTCCTCTGCTCCTCAGAAATTATTTTTTTATTTACAACAAAAAAAACTGGAAGTTCTAAAATATTTAGTAAATAAATCTGAAGCATTTCCCATATAAATGAAGAATATCTGTCTGCATTCCCTGGGGGATTTAATGAAAGTCTCCGCCGTTACTTATTACAGGTTACGGGATAAACCTTTTAGACACTGACAATTTATTTCCAAGCTATTATTTCCCTACAAAAGCAGCGAGATTGAATGTGTAAACATCTGAGCCGTGACTGCGGAGCTCGGGAAATGAGTCCAACAGTCATTCTTGGCATCAGCGGTAAAACATCCAGCTCTATATTTTAGACAGTTCCGATGAAGTGTTGACATCCCAGGAATAAATTTATATTAGGACACTTTTGTAGTAAAGCCAGGGCGTTTCCTGATGAGTTTTATGGGCTCGCTGCTGTGTGCGGTGCTGGGAAGCTCACACACACATATATATATAAAGGAGAAAGAACAATTCACACAGCAGTATCTCAACCCTTCTGGAACGCTTGACCGATACCATTGTAAGTGCCGTCCAAAAGCCGGGCTGATAAATCTACCATCACCCTTAGCTTATGTGTGATATAAATGCGTGCCATTATATTTCAATAAGCCTTTTAAAGTTATTCTCAAACCTGTATTTAGAGCTCTCCTACTGTGCACATATTGTGCAGCACAGTGGCGTAGTGGTTAGCACTTCTGCCTCACAACACTGGGGTCATGAGTTCGATTCCCGACATGGCCTTACCTGTGTGGAGTTTGTATGTTCTCCCTGTGTTTGCGTGGGTTTCCTCTGGGTGCTCCGGTTTCCTCCCACACTCCAAAAACTTACTGGTAGGTTAATTGGCTGCTATCAAAAATGACCCTAGCCTATCCCTGCCTGTCTGTCTATGTCTATGTCTGTGTGTGAGTGTGTGTCTATATTAGGGAATTTAGACTGTAAGCTCCAATGGGGCAGGGACTGATGTGAATGAGTTCTCTGTACAGCGCTGCGGAATTAGTGGCGCTATATAAATAAGTGATGATGATGATGATGATATTGTGGATTGCCTCATAGAAGCAAAAGCTTTTCACAATTAAGAGCTAGGCCAGTGTTGGCTAACCTGTGACACTCCAGTTGTTGTGAAACTACAAGTCCCAGCATGCTTTGCCCATATATAGCAGCTTATTGCTGGAAGGGTATGCTGGGACTTGTAGTTTCACAACACATGGAGTGTCACAGGTTAGCCAACACTGAGCTAGGTGCTCACAGAAACAACATACAGCAACATTAAGCCACCGTGCAAATCCATAAAGCCATGATCACAAAGGCGGAACTAGAGAGCTGTGGGCCCCGGTGTAGGGAGGTGGGGAGAAGGGAACCGGGCCCCTGACCCTCGCATCTCCCATGCAGTGGGTCCCATTATCTCCATGGGCACCGATGTACTGCACCCGCGCACCAATGCTCGTTCCGCCACTATTGGTTATGAGTTTGATTCCTAACCATGACCTTTTCTGTGTGGAGTTTGTATGTTCTCTCTTTGTTTGCTTGGGTTTCCTCCCACACCCCAAAAACATACTCGTAAGTTAATTGCCACACACGCTCTTCTTGTTTCTTCTTCTCTTCTTGTTTGTGCCCTCTTTCTCTTAGAATGTAAGCTGTCTAATGAGCAGGATCCTTCATACCCTTTGTTTTCATATCTGCATTTATTTTGTCTGACTTGTACGTCCCTGTTTTATGTATGTCCTGTTTTCCCCACTGTGCGGCGCTGTGGAGCACTGTGGCACCTTACAAATCTACGATAATAATAATAGTTGGCTGCTAACAAAAGTAACACTAGCTTGTGTGTGTGTAGTTAGGGAATTTAAACTGTAAGTTACAATGGGGCAGGGACTGATGTGAACGACAAATATTCTCTGTACAGCGCTGCAGAATTGGTGGCGCTATATAAATAAATGGTGGTGATAATAATGAAAGCACCGTCATGCGAATGGTCATCTTCGTGTAATGTTGGACTGAGATGGACGTGAAAGGAGTTCTGTATTAAGCTAAGATGTCTATGTGCAGCTGTGTTTTCTCTCCATGGGAAGCAATGCACAGAACTTTAATTATTACTTATTAAAAGGTCTTCTGATTATGTACTAGTTATGACAGTCCCTCTACTGTATGTATATGTTACATACACATCCGTGTATTAATTATTAGGTGACCACTGTTGAAGTATACCCATCACCTACACACGTTGGACCGCTCGCTCGCTTAGATTCAGATTGCTGCGTTTGGTGGAAGAAGCGTCAGTTTGCTCCTGCAGAGTTTAGGATTTACGGAGTACTCACGCCGATGCGCCTTGTCTTGTGAAGCAGCGCTGTTTCTTCTCTGCAAAAAGACTTTAATGTTTCACCAGCTATGAGATCCGGTCTCTTTCTATACTTCTTATTGGACCTATTTTGCACCACCTTCTGTGAACAAGTGCATTTCCAGGGCACTCCGAACTAGGTAATAATAAGCTCTACACACACAAATCTGTCCCATGTAATAAGCACGGTACCAATGTTCTCCTATTTTAGGAGAAAAACTGTAAAGTAAATTTTACTGAAAAGGTTATCGCAAAGAAGTAGCGTGTTGGGCTTTGATGTCACGCGTATAAATTTGCAGCGCACCACTTCCGAATTTTCTGACACTCTATACACGTAGGGGCACTTCTAGGACACGGACGCAGCTCGCTACAGCAGAGAGTAGGGGCCAGAGTCATTAAGGAGAGCAAAGCATAAAAAAGGAGTAACTCGGCATCTGGGCATTGGAGGGAGAGGTAAATTTAAAATGTGGGGACAGATTTATAGTTGGGGTAGAGCATGTCCTAGATCAACTTTACATTTTAATGTACAAATAAAGCTATCAAGTATTTGTGTGCTACATGAAAAACAGCCAGTATTTATCTTATGTGCAAAGTAATAAACTTATCTGCACTCCTTGTATTGTAACATGGTTTGGCCTTACTCTCCTTAATGACTCAGGCCTTAGGTGAGCACCCTAAAGTGCGTTGAGACCATCCACTGGTGCAAACACAATGCATTTTGTAGTGTGTATAAGTTGTCCTTTGTAAATGACCTTTCACGGAGGGCGAGATAGCTATTTTATGGACTCAACTAATTTTCGGGAAATACAGTTTAACAATTCATTAGCAACCAATTATATGGCTGAGGGATTATGTTGTGAAATTAAATGAAATACTGTGTAAATGCAGTTTTGCAATTTATAGGAGAGAAACATATTTCCTGTAGGCAACAGGGGAGACCTATAATTGTCTGAAGTGAAAAAGTTGAAAAAGTGACAACAAAATATAATTAAATAATAATAATAAAACAATAATAACTTTTATTTTCAACACTATTCAGGGACAAATATGTTGTGTCCCTGAACTTGGGGGAACCAGACCCCCAAATAGTCAAATAGTTTACAGCTTTACAAATAATTTAATATATTTGTTTCGCTATAATGATATTATTATATTAATGTTTTAACAATATTTTCAGTATTGGACAACGTCCGTACTGAAAACATGTGGATGCTGTGAGTTCCCCATGTCGGGAAATCAGATCGGAGAATAGTCAGAGGCAACTTGGGTTCGATACATAAGTATGAATTCTTGTTAGGCTGCACTGGCCATCTTGGATAAGGGACATTTAAGGGCAAGTTCATATGCAATGGTGACATCTGGTGGCTGGAGGTGGCATTAAGAAGTAATACACCACTCATTCGCAGCTTATCAGTACTAATTTGCTACTTATATGCTCCTCAGTAGCAATCAATATGACGGCCATTATTAGTAATATGCAGCAGTACACTATATTCATCCTGCTTTTGGCGACACCTCTCTGACCCATCCCCAGTATAGAAGATTTTGCTCCTGTTACTCCATGTAAAAAAATAGAATGCAGTATGTTGGGGGTATATAAATGTATCCACATTTATTGAACCATTCTGAAAATGTTCTGTAGTTCTACATGTAGGAAGTGATTAATCCTCTTCAATTGTTGATCACAGAACCTAAGCTATTGTAGCATTAGTGCTAATGAAAGCAACAGATTGTGTCTGCTTATTGGTTCCCCCTGAGATCTTTGCTTCATCGTTATGGCTTTTTAACTATAATCGGATATTGTTCATGAGCCTAAAGCAATTGCATCCTGTAAGATATCTCAGTCACGCTTCTGATCTGGGAGTACACATATTGCTGACAGTATTGTCAATGTCCTTGTCGTTTTAGATAGTAAAGAGAGCCCTGGGCAGAAGGAGAAAACCTGCAATACATCAAGTGTAAACAACAGGATAAAGAAAGGTATAAATTGCACTCACAATTTTGAGGTGATTTAAGGCATAGTTTTCACTTTATTGTGTAGGTCCCCCTCATGCCACCAAAACAGCTCTGACCCATTGAGGCATGGACTCCACAAGACCTCTGAAGATGGCCTGTGGTATCTGGCACCAAGACGTTAGCAGCAGATCCTTTAAGTCCTGTAAGTTGCGAGGTGGGACCTCCATGGCTCAGAGGCCAAGTCAACACCTTGAACCCTTTGTCATGTTCCTCAATCCATTCCTGAACAATATCTGCAGTGTGGCAGGGGGCATTATCCTGCTGAAAGAGGCCACCGCCATCAGGGAATACCGTTACCATGAAGGGTGTACTTGGTCTGTAACAATGTTTAGGTAGGTGGTACGTGTCAAAATAGCCTCCACGTGAATGCCAGGACCCAAGGTTTCCCAGCAGAACGTTGCTCAGAGCATCGTACTTCCTCCGCCGGATTGCCTTCTGCCCATAGTGCATCCTGGTGTCATCTCTTCCTTAAGTAAATGACGCACACGCACCCCGGCCGTCCACATGCTGGAAATGAAAAGATGATTCATCAGACCAGGCCACCTTCTGCCATTGCTCCATGGTCCAGTTCCGGCGCCCACGTGCCCATTGTCAGTGCGTACGGCTGTGGACAGGAGTGAGCATGGGCACTCTAACCGGTGTGCAGGGCCATATCAAGATTTGTTGGGGCCCTATGGCAAGTATGTTGTCGCTGCCACAAAACTGTAATATATATAATAAACTGGTGTTTTTATATAATGTTTCAATCTCTACAGACAGAAGAAATTATATTTTTTTTTCTTGAAAGATTTTTATTGAGTTTATGAAATAAAACAAAACAAAACAGACAAAGCAATGTACACTGGATACAAGCAGACGTAGGGAAAAGTTGTACAATCACATTGCTGACATATTAAAACATCAGACAAGAAAAGAAAACATAAATCAGAAATAGATGTGCTAGGGGGAAAGAGGGCAGTAAGGGGGGGGGGGGGGGGAAGAATGGGTACAAAGTAGGAGACATATTTAAATTCAACAACTTTGAAAAAGTTTGCGCGGACGAAACGCGTCAGCCAAGATATACTAGACATACTTCTACTGTTAACAGCGTATGTTTGGATAAGCAAAGCATCATTATCTATTTACTACTGGACATACTGAATTTAATCCTGCAAGCGGTTTCTCTACATCAATTCCACTCTTATGAACAAACAACATGGTGGCTCAGTGGTTAGCACCTCTGCCTTACAGCACTGGGGTCATGAGTTCAATTCCCGACCATGGCCTTATCTGTGAGGAGTTTGTATGTTCTCCCTGTTTTTGCGTGGGTTTCCTCCGGGTGCTCGGGTTTCCTCCCACACTCCAAAAACATACTAGTAGGTTAATTGGCTGCTATTAAATTGACCCTAGTCTGTCTGTCTCTCTGTCTGTGTGTGTATGTTAGGGAATTTAGACTGTAAGCTCCAATGGGACAGGGACTGATGTGAGGGGGTTCTCTGTACAGCACTGAGGAATTAGTGGCGCTATATAAATAAATGGTGGTAATAATAATAATAATAATAATAATTGCAATCGGATACATTCTTATACGATTATGAACAGGATGAGACCAAACTCAATGTGATTAACATGTTAGAAACATTAAATACCTTCTTTACAACATTATATTTTTATATAAAATGAAATAAATAGATTAATGGTATTTTAATGCTGTTGTTTGCTAAGATAATTATTCGATTGCATATTAATCACATCGCAAACGATATTAGTGTACAGAAACTGCTGATTACCACTACGCCACCGTGCTGCCCATGAAGTTTCTGCTCATTACAAACACTAGGCATAACTAGTTTATTAGATTTTATACACAAAATTTCAATTCCATATATGCCATAAAATAAAAACAGTTCATACAGGTCCAGGGGTAGGAGCCTGAGCATGTAAACCTGCCCACACATGAAAAGATGACCCCCCTACCTCAAGGGACAATGGCCAGAGGAATCAGCCAATGGAGCGTTGAGTTCTTGGAAAGTCATGACCCATCAACCTATGGATGGGGACCCTAATACCATATCTGTTTATCTGTGTGATGTCACTTCTTTTTATCACTGTAAAGTGTTTACATTGTTCACCTCTGGCTTTGGAAACCAGAGCGTTCTTACAGAAGCATGTTGTCGGTACCGACTGTGCAGGAGTGTACATGGGATACTTTGCCCTGCAATCTATATTGCGATTAAAACTCGTTAGAACCACAGCGATCGCGTCACAAAATGTTTTATTTCATACTTTACAACGGATGCATCATATTCACATGGAGTTTCTCATGGATGCCTAATCTGAATTGTTTGGCGGAAAAACAAGAATTTCTCATTTGATCATTGGGCCGGTGCACCTATTTCTATGGCCAGTCTGAGAGAGACATAGAACAGCGGAGAAGCTCGTTGAGTTGAACGCCGCTGGCGTGTTTGGTGTATAATACGCTTTTTTACTTCTGTATAAGGCACACAGCACTAGATTCAGAAACATCCTTGTTCCCGCTGACAGATCCAGCGCAATAAAAGGGTGGTCGGCTTCTCATTGGTTTACACCTGCAGTGAGAGTTTGCTCCTGGTATCAATCATCAACATTTATTTATACAGCGCCAGCAAATTCCATAGCGCTTTACAATTGGTAGCAAGCAGTAATAAAACAATACTAAATGTAATGTTTTGTTTTTTTTATTTATTTTACTTACTGTGTTCTTTTAAAAGCTCAAATAATACATTCTACAATCTAGTTAACATGAGCAAAAAGTGTTTATTGACCGGATGATCTGATACAGCAATCTGTAATTGTTCTTTAAAACGAACAGTGTATTCTTGTCTCTGGTTTCGTATTCCTAACAAATTAAGTCAGCCTGTTTATAAAGAAAGAGGGAATATTGCTAAAGGAAGCAAACACAGTCTTGCTGGATGTCATAAGATAGTAATTCCACTGATAGAAAGCAAATTCCTGGAGTAGGCAATGTTTGGGCAACGTCATCCCTTCTACGGTCAGACTATCTGCAGTATGTTGTGTGGTTGGAAGGAATAACTGCACAATGAGAGTAAATAAATATATTGGCTCGAGAGATTTGTAAAGGACAAAGCTTATGTGTTTGTGATCAGGTCTACACTGGTAATAATCCTGGTCTCTAAGCTTCTGTAATGCTGTTTGTTTGATTGTGTCTTAGCACTCGGTATAGCCTTTCAGATGGAATGTTGTGTACACATACTGAGCACCATCTGAAACATGATTCTTGAAGAGCTCATTGAAACCTTGCACTGAAGTTCAAATGTATGGAAATTAGAGATGCTCAGGCTTGGTTCCTCGAGAACCGAACACACCCAAACTTAGAGGATCGGAGTACCGAGCCGGCTCGCTACTGTCGCACGCTCTCGGAATTGTAAATGAGATCTCAGATCTCGCGATTTCTGGATTCCTTGTTAAGACCCAACATAACGGGGGGTGGGAGGGAGGGTGGACCCCCATTTATCTTTTCTGCCGCTGCTGTGTGCCAATATGTCCTGGATGTGCTAGGAACTGCCGTGTGTTTGTGTCATTGCTCTGCCACTTACCATCCAGCCAGGTCGCTGCAGTATTTGTCCGAAAGTGTATGAAAATAATATTGTGACCTGTGAGGTGGTCAAAATTGACTGCAAATGACTTGAAATTAGTGTTATTGATGTTAATAATAACGTAGGAACAAAAAAAAGAGCAAATTTATGTGATTTCAGCATATTTTAGTATTTTTTCTAAAAAATCCAAAACCAAAACACATGAGGGTGGTTTTGCCAAAACCAAAACACAAAGCTATTCCAGATCCAAAACCAAAACCAATTCACTAATAAAAATGTTGATCAAATTCTAAAACAGTTTCACATGTGCCCTTATCTGTTGCCCTGGGCTGCCAAGGGGAATTTCGGGCCCTGGTACAAACATTTATAAGAGCCCCTTCCATAGCCACTGAAAGGGCCAAGACCACACCAGATTAGTGCATACTTGCCAACTTTTCCTCATTGGCTTCAGGGAGATCCCAGGGCAGGTGGGCGTGCGGGGGCGGGGCTTGATTAATCGCATCATTTTGGTCCTGCCTCTAAACGATTGTCACAATTTTGGCCAATTACAGCAGGGGGGAGCTAAGGTAACGCAATATTTGTGTCATTAAGCCCCGCCTCCGCCACTTATTTATTGCGGGGGCGAGAATCGGGAGGTTGCCCTGCTCTCCCAGGAGGTCTCCCAGAAATGCGGGAGTCTCCCGGACATGCGTTAAAGAAAAGCAGCTAATGAATCTCTAGAGACTAAAGTGTCTTTTACATTTCTGTCTCCAGTACTGAAGCCATGTTGTCTTACCTGTCAGTGTTTGATTAAATCTTGGTCTCCATGAAAATAGCCACTTCCATAGGCATCAATACATGGACATAGGACACAATTTCTGAACTGTGTCATCATGCCACAGATGCCGAAGCCAACCACGTCTTGTACTGGCTCAGCATCAGGGAGAATGCCAGACTCTTCAGGGAGTGAGGGAGATCACCCCTATTTCAGGGAGTCTCCCTGACATTCAGCGAGAATTGGCAAGTATGGATTAGTGGCTCCTCCTACTACACAGACAGACCAGGGTCCCTAGGAAGTCCCGGGCTCCAGTACTTTGTACCTGCTCCCCCCACCTCTCAGCGCCCCTGCTGCTCCTGAGTGCCGTAAGATTGGCACATTTTTGTGCTAGATAAAAATGGTGTTTTTTGTTGTGCAACTCTTTATGTATTTAAATGTTGCATACATTTTGGTGACACGTTTCAGTCAAATTTGCAACGGTCACATTTGAATGAATGAAAAAGATGTGATTGTTGGTCAGCAAAATTTGCCTGTGCTGTATATAAGTGGTCTGGCGAATTCAGGTCTGGCAAAACATTCGTGATGCTACTTGTTCAAGTTCACATTGAGAACTTTAGTATCATTTGTGTGTTAATTTTAGGTTGTGAGCAGTAGGGTATCGTACTTAGGGTACCTTAAACTCACAATAATAAACAATGCAAAGATGCCGCTTTTTATCCTTTCTTTAAGCGTCATGGTTTTGATGTAATGGCACCACTATGTTACTTTACACAGCATCCACTACTGTTGTATGTAACATACATGTACGTATATTTCAGTATTCGGGACAGGTTTTTATTATTCAGCTCCTGCTTTTGGCAGGTCCCACACAAGCCACTAAACACGCCCTTCTGTGAGTCTAGTCACACCGTTTATAACAATAGTTATGCTCCCTCCAGTAGGATAATGGGCACCGCCATGGGTATCACACAGGGACCCACATTAGCAAAGGACGATCTTGTTTGCCTTTGTGTCTCAATGATGCCATAAATTTCCAGTGAGTGAAAACTACATTTTAATGAATATTTATTCAGCTCATGAAACGGCTGCCTTCACTGAACTTCGTTTATGAAGCGCACTGGATCACGGTTTCCATCCTTCAGTCCTCACGCACCTCCAACAGCTCATGTTTTCAGGATTTCTTTAATCAGACACAGGTGACTTGGTCTACATGGCTGGGTCAGTAATTATCCTGCCTGTTTCCACAGACAGAAATACTCAAAACATGAGTTGTTGGGGGTGTGTGGGGTCTTCAAGGCGCACATCCCCACACCGCTCTCAGGAGACACCTTCACAGACTAGGATTGCAAAAAATAAATAAATGTGCAAGTGCATCAATCCGACCCCTTTCCTCATTCATGAAATTAAACTTTAACCTCAACCCCTAATGTTACACCGTGTCAGGTCTGCTATCACGGCGGGACCGTCTTTCCAACTGGGGCCATCTTTCCGACTGGGCACGATGGACAGGTGCCCGTGGTCAAGGGGGCCCCTGGCAGGACTCTCAATGTAAATAAAAAATCCTGTAAAAAAACAAAACAAGAAAAAAAAATTACTTTTTGCAGTCACCTGACCGTTCAGGTCAGGTGGTCAGGTCAGGGGGTCAGGTCAGGTGGTCAGGTCAGGTGGCTATCCGGCTCCCTCCCTGGTCCCCTCTTGCGTGCTGCGCTCACAGTGAATGTCGGGCGTGATGACGTCATCACACCCGACATTCACTGCGAGCACAGCATGGAGGAGCGCAGAACGGAGAGCAGTGACAGCAACTCAGCGAGGACTCAGTAAAAAAGAAGAGAAGGGGATTGGTCTCGAAGAACAAGGCAATTGAAAGGTAAGTTAAGGGGGATTTGATTCTGTAGTTGAAGGGGCGCTGAGTGAGCACATGTAAAAAAAAAAAGTGATATATATAAAATAACTTTTTTTTACACATACGTGTATATATATATATATATATATATATATATATATATATATATATATATATAGTTACATTTTTACTTATGCAAAGTGACCAGAAACTCCAAATTGCTGGTCAAAGGTTCTCATAGATGGTGCAGATATACAGCCATAAAGATACAGTATACAAAATGTATATATAACATAATGTATATTTGAAGGTGTGTTTATTAGGGGTTTAAAAAGACCTGCAAGTGGGCTTAAATAGTCAATCATCACAGCTTGTTTTTTTTTATTTTAGCCAGAAAACAAAGTCCAAATACACATGAAGGAGTAAGTAACATCGAGTCTGCAATAGTGGGTGCAAATAGACCAATGCAATCCATTATAAATGTATATATTCCATACATAATATAAAGGAAACCCTGAATTAGGGTCAAACTGAGATGTGCTGGTGCAATACATGTATATAAGAAAGTGAAAACCTGTAATTTTGTATTGTGTTCACTATTTACACAATGAGCAGGAGATTAAGGGGTAGATTTGTCAAAACTTCTATAAAGGAAAAGTGGAGGTGTCGCCCAAAGCAACCAATAAGATTTTAGCTATCATTTATCTAGTACATTCTAGAAAATGATAGCTAGAATCTGACTGGTTGCTATGGGCGACGCTTCTCCACTTCCTTTTTAGAACTTTGCGTTATCATCTGTCCTGCCCCCCATTGTTTCATGCTATTTAAAGCTCATAATGTTCCATCACTTCCTTCTCCCACCATAAATGGCAACTTGAGAGTATAACACATGATTGCTGGAAACAATAGATAACTAATTAGGAGACTTTTAACTAGAGCTCAACGGTGTAACGTATCCTTTCTTTGATACATTAGTCTGGTACAGACACAATTTCGAAAAAACATCATTTTTAAGAAAGGATACATTTTTGTCATGATGTTCATCATCATCATCATCATCATCATCATCATCAACATTTATTTAAATAGCGCCAGCATATTCCGTAGCGCTTTACAATTGGGGACAAACACAGTAATAAACAATATTGGTTAAGACAGACAAGGAGGTGAGAGTGCTCTGCTCACAAGCTTACAATCTATGCTGTTTAATTCCAAAGGGGCAATGAAATGACAGCCCTCTATGGATAATTTATATATTTATTTATATTAAAATCTCATTAGCAATTGACTAATAAAACAATTTTATTGGCCTCTGAACAGTATTTATTGGTGTTATTATTATTTTATGGTCTCTTTCTGACATTTTAATTGGTTCATGTTTTATTCATTTTGTAGTAGTATGTGGTTATTGCTCTTTTCTGATGTTATTTTTAGTTGATCTATTTTTTATTGCCATTTCACCATAATTTATGCATTAATTTTACACACCATTAATTATAGAATTATACATGTACTTTTGAATTTATGAAAGCCTATCCACTCCAGTTATCCCACCAATTATTATATATAATATTCACATCTTCATACCGCACTTTCGTCTCACATTTGTTGACTGGGATTGGGAATCCCTTTAGGCCCAAACACCGGGATGGCATGGTGGCACAGTGACTAGCGTTGCCGACTCACGGTGCTGGGGTCATGTGTTTGACTCTGACCAGGGCACTACATGTGTGGAGTGTGTATGTTCTCTCCGTGTTTGTGGGGCTTTCCTCCAATTGCTCTGGTTTCCCCCCACACCCCAAAACATACTGGTAGGTTAATTGTCTGCTGACGCAAATTAACCCATGTGTGTGATAGGGAATATAGATTGTAAGCTCCACTGGGTCAGGGACCGATGATATTGATTAAATATTTCCAGCGAAGCTCTGTGTAATATGTGAGTGCAATGAAAATAATAGTTAATAAAATAATTAGATCTACAACCTTCACAGTCTTCACCCGACTAGAGGGCTCGAGACAACCATAGTGGCAGCTACATACCTAGTAATCTACAGCACTCCCTCTCACAATCAGGCTCTCTACCTCTCTCCAAGGCTTTTGTCATCATTTTGTCATCAAATCCTATCAGCTCTCCTCCTAACTACCCCTTTACGCCCCTAGACTCACCCTCTCTTTCACCACCATTCGTCTGCACCTCGATTTAGATTGCAAGCTCTCACCAGCAGGACCCTCTTCTCTCGTGTCCTCCTTTCTCCACTACAGTTGCCACCTACACGCCAGTGTCTTCCCACCCTTCCACAATCTTCTGAACCTGTTTCCTGTGCCCACTTTTGTGGGTCCAATTTCAGCTAGTGATGATTTATCCCCCCCCCCCCTCTTCCCCAGCCTCATTTTTTAGTGAGAGGTTATCCCCCTCCTACCTTCTGGTTATGCTTATCATTGCCAAAATATTGTTCTGTCTATATCAATAGTTTTTTAAGTGTTTGAGTCAAAATAATGTAATAATTATTTAGGTCAGGACAGAAATACTTAGTAAGTTGTTTGCAAAAATAATACACATAAATCCAAGGGAAAAGAATATTTGTATATATTTTTTTCAATTATATTTCTGTCAAAAAATAATTTACAGCTAATATTAAGAGGAATAAGATCAGACAAAATAAAGCAACAACATGTACAAAAATCATCACACTGTGCCCCTTCATCCACACACACTGTCTGCCCCTCTTCATTCACACACTCTGTCTGCCCCTCTTCATTCACACACTCTGTCTGCCCCTCTTCATTCACACACTCTGTCTGCCCCTCTTCATACTCACACTGTCTGCTCCTCTTCACCCTCACACTGTCTGCCCCTCTTCATCCACACACTCTGTCTGCCCCTCTTCATTCACACACTCTGTCTGCCCCTCTTCATTCACACACTCTGTCTGCCCCTCTTCATTCACACACTCTGTCTGCCCCTCTTCATTCACACACTGTCTGCCCCTCTTCATACTCACACTGTCTGCTCCTCTTCACCCTCACACTGTCTGCCCCTCTTCACCCTCACACTGTCTGACCATCTTCATCCACACACTGTACCCCTCTTCACCCTCACACTGTCTGCCCCTTTTAATCCTCACACTGTCTGCCCCTCGTCTTTTGCCCCTGCATTGCTGTTCCATTTCACCTTCCTCTCCGTTTCTTTACTTACCATACTTGGCCTTCTTTCTTCTATTTCTTCTGTCTTCTCTTCTATCTTCTCACCAATGCGGCGGCGGCCGGGACCCAGCATCCTCCTCTCTCCTGCCGCTTCCCACTCTCGGGTGTGATGACGTCAGTGAGAAGCGAGGAGGGTTGAGGACGCTGGGTCCTGGGAGCTGCCAGATTGGCAAGTTGTTTTTTGTTTTTTTTGTCCCCTTGCCGTGGCACCCCTGTGAAGGCGCCGCGACGCACACTTTGGGAACCGCTGGTCTATATTGCAGAGCTTTGTCTATATTGTTATTGTATTGTTCTGTTTTTCTATGTTATGTCTTTCTGTATGCTCTCTATACGGCACTGCGTACCCCTTGTGGCGCCTTATAAATAAAATCTAATGACAATAGGAAAACAAAATACATTTAAATGTCCACATTTCATTTGATATCAGCTAGTGCACTTAGCAGTAAGGCAGGAGCTGTGTACTCGGGGACTGAATGTTGCTTCCTGCACTGCGCACCCCAAGAAGCGTGAACCAAAGTGTATCTAATTATGTTGTACTCCTGCTTTCAATACACATATTTTCATGCATGAAAGGTTTTTGCTTTGGAAGGATACAATGTGTCTTCTTTTCCAGCTCATACATTAATGTCCCATCTGCATTAGCTCCTGTGAGATCTAATTTATACACAATCAGATTTAAACTCCTGTTTTGTCTATTTGTCAGCTAATGTACTGGACAGGCCTGGAAATAGGACAGGCTGCTTTTCAGTGTGCATTAAGGCCACATTGTGGATCGCCTCACAGGAGTGCTGGGGAGTGAGGTCTTGTAGCATCTTGGAATAAAAAACACTCTTAGTCACAGATTTCTGCAAAACAGGATGGAATGAATTTCATTACTGCCAAGGGGTCTTTAGTTTCCTGGCATACGAGATGTAAACATAATTATAATCCTGTTTTTCTTTATCATTTTACCACCAGTAATTTTTTTTCCATGCATGAGTAAAAATATGTCTGTTTTATAAGAAAAACAAGACCCTTCTCCCACTAAGTGTGTGTTTAGCCTCTGATTAAAATTCTATCTATTTGACCCCAATTATGATCCTTTGCCTGCAGCCCTGACCTATGTGCATATAGTAATTATGATCGTGCAACAAAGTGACCTATATCTGTGATCATGTGATCACCTCCATGACCTGTCCTCCTATCCTATCCGTGATCAGGTCAGGGTCAGATTTAGACTTTTGATTATGATTAAGAGGAGAGATTTACCCATTATATCGACCTCACAACAAAAATATCGCTTGTTTATATCTGGATTCCCTGTGCTGTGTCCTACGCTCCTACAATTTGCTGTGCACCTCTTCCTTTGTGTGTGTGACCCTTGCAGATGATATGTGCCATTATTACCTCATTTGTGTAATTGTAGCTTATTTTATTTTTATCTTTTAAAGATTCTTCACAATATATGGGGATTTTAGTTTCTTAAAAACAGTTAATACACAATATAACTGTTAACATGTTTACAACCTCCACATGCCCCTCCCCCCCACACGATCAAATAACCTAAACACAGTGCAGCCCCCTCTCCCCCCCACATTACCAAATCCCTCTATCCCATCACTAATTCCTCCATAGACTAGATACCTGCCCCCCAGGATTCCTCAGCCGCTGACAATAGATGAAAAGAAAGGATCCACCACTGAGTACAAAATGAGATACTGATTGGCACAGAAGCTGACAATCCATTTCCAAGTGGGTGATGGAGGAAGCCGGAGACTGGGTGCCTCTCTTAATCAGTGGCGGATCCAGGGGGGGGCGATCGGGGCATTCGCCCCCCCTAGCAGCAAAAAGCTAGGTCCCAGCCGCTGAGCAAAACTGGAGGGGCGGGGCTAAATGTGGGCCAGCCAATCAGAGTGGTCCCAGCCATTGCTCAAAACGGGAGGGGGCAGAGCCAATCACGGGCAAAAGGCGGGGTTTAACGCGGGCCAGCCAATCATCGTAAAGGAGGGGCGTGATTATGCAAAATCGCCCCCCCTAAACATAAAGTCTAAGTCCGCCCCTGCTCTTAATATGTCTCCGCACAGTACAGGAGGGCTGGGTCTTTGGGCCTCTTCCAAAAGGAAAATTGCTCCATTCCTCCCCATCCCTGTCACTCTCTCTGTTGTTCTTAGTCCTGGATTAACATTTTCTGCTTCCTGGAGCCAACTTCTATGTTCTGGTTCATACCAACCCCTTCCCCAGCGCTGTAGCCATCTGCGTAACATAACTAAATGAGAATAATTCAACCAATGCTTAAATGTTGTTGTTTTTTTTAGTAGAACTAAAGATGAAATAGAACAGGATCAAAAGTGCCATACAAGACACATCCAGCACGATACATAGTCAAACACAACTTTGATGCTTGGCTTTTTATTTTACTAAAGAGGGGGAGGGAGAAGAAAGAGGGAAGGAGGGGGGTGGTAAAGGGACCCTCTTGGGCAACATAGTATCAGCAGAAGTACAATCATCTGAAGGATACATCAAACAGATTGGAGTTGTGAGTAAGAATACAGACAGGAAACGTTATTCAATTGGGTCCATGGAGACCAGATTTTAAGGAAGGAGACAGCTGAGTTCCTCAGGATGCTGGTTAAATGATTCAAGTCATAAATGTTCCAAACTCTTTTCTTAAGAGCCATCATGGTGCACGGATTGTGATTCCCCCAACAGTGTGGTTACATACGTTTAACAAGTTTATAATATTCAGGCTTAGTGGTGGAACTGACAGGGGTGTGGGGCGTGCAGCTAATGCTCAGAGGTGTCACTTTCCTCCCTCCAGCGTCCCACATCACCCCCCCCGAGTCTACTGCTCTGAAAAGAGCAGATTCCTCTACTGCACGGTTCATGCTCAGAGGGGGTTACAAGGTTATAGCTGCACTCACCCCAGAGTTATGCAGCCTTTCCACTTACCCAGTTCTCAATTTATCATAGAAATTCCTATAGCAAGAATATATTTATATATTCGACCCTAAATATTTATATCAGACAGATACAAAGGGGAATCATTTATTATTATTGCTTATATAGCGCCACCATATTACACAGGACTTTACAGCAGCGATGGGCAACAGGTGGCCCTCCGAACCGTTCACTTGTGGCCCCTAGCTCCTTTCTGCTTTATTGTCAGATTGTTATAGCTTGTAACACTTGTATACAATGTCCTCTGTTATTACAGATAGGTCATCATCATCATCACCATTATATATATATATATATATATATATATATAGCCACTGATTTCACAGCGCTGTACAGAGAACTCACTCACATCAGTCCCTGCCCCATTGGAGCTTACAGTTTAAATTCCCTAATATACACACACACAGCGAGACTAAGGTCAATTTGATAGCAGCCAATTAACCTACCAGTATGTTTTTGGAGTGTGGGAGTAAACCAGAGCACCCGGAGGAAACCCACGCAAACATGGGGAGATCAAACTCCACACAGATAAGGTCATGGTCGGGAATCAAACTCATGACCCCAGTGCTGTGAGGCAGAAGTGCTAACCACTGAGCCACCGCTTTGTTTAAGCCTAGGTACACACTAAAGAATTTTCCGACCAACGTGTTATCTCAAACGATTGTACCTACGACTAAGTCCGATCAGTCTGACGATTCATGCATATACAATGACACGATTTACCTTCAGATCTGTGCTCTTCATCTGGTCCTCTAGTCTTCAGAGAGAGACAGCACAATATTCATTCATTCTTGTCACATTGTCACACTGATTAAACTGCCTTGTTTGTTATGATTCCTAGTAAACTCAGCAAGCAGCCACAGAAGTATAATACAAATGTCTTTATTCCAGCAAAATATATAAGCAAGGATTCAGTTCCAGGAACATGCAGGTTTTTATAAACAGGTATAATGAACAGGTATGGCAGGAAGGTACACAGAAATGAACGGTTCTACAGAAAACTGATATAGTATGAATGCAGGGATAATAAGGGCGAGTTACCCAATTCCATGATGCAAAAGTTTAGTCCAGGAAGCAAACAGAGTCCAGGCAAAGTAAATGTCACAAGCAAATTTGCATAGTCCGGTAATCAGGCCAAGATCTAAGGTAACGAGAAGTCCAGCAGTATCCAGTATCCAGGCAAGGTTCGGGGTCACGAGCAGACAAGTATAAACGGTAAACAGGCCAAGGTCACAACGGGAGATCAAATATCAGCAGAATAAACAGGAACAGGGGGAACACAAGCAGCAGCCAGGTATACAAGGATGAACTGCTCAGAGCACAGCTTGAGGCAGGTACTTAAAGCAGTGCAACAGGTGCAGTTCCAATTAGCTCTCAGGTAAGGAGATTAACTCCTTCAGGCATGCAGAAGAGTCTAGGACAGAACAGCAGCACCTCTGGTGGAATAAGGTACTGCTGCTAGGTACAAATAACAGGCAGAGTTGTAACATTGTTATAGCTATCCACATGTCCTAACGAATTTTGTTAGCTTCTGTGACTCTGAAACTAAACATTCTGTCTCAGAACGAACAAATGAATTATTCCTTCTACAGCACTCTCTACATTTATTCACCGGGACATTCATCACTAGCATCAGCTGAAAAGAGCCCGACTCTGTAACCTCTATGGAGATCGTGAGCATGAGTGTATACACACTACGGGGTAAATGTATCAAGCTGAGAGTTTTCCAGCGGGTTTGAAAAACCAATCAGATTCTAGCTATCATTTAATTAGAACATTCTACAAAATGATAGCTAGAATCTGATTGGTTGCTATAGGCAACATCTCCACTTTTCAAACCTGCCAGACAACTCTCAGCTTGATACATTTACCCCTACATGATTGGTCGGAAAATATTAAACTGTACGACCAACCAAATGAGCCGAGTCGTATGTCAGCTGATTTGCCCGATTATTGGACGAACATTCTCCAGTGTGTACCTATCCTAAATGTATTGTTTTAACATATTACTGAGATTAAGGGTAACGTGTGGACCTTGTGAAGGTTAGGGGGCCGTCCATGTCACCTCTGAAGTGTATCAGGTTGCCTATCACTGCTTTGTAGACTAATAAAAAATATAGCATTTAGTGTCCCTTTAGATAATCTAGCCAATTAGTATCAATAGGGCTTGTGAGCTGACTACACACAGACACATGTTTTTATTGGCTCTCATTTACCCCCTCGTATGACCTTTTCCAGTGGGACAGGAGAGCTCGCCAACATGTGTGCTCAGAATGTTTTGTAAACAGGAAATTTGAACACATTCTTATATGAGAAGTGTCCCTAATACCGATTAGTGTGACAGTTTCCATAGATTGCCTTCTCACCTCTTTGTCTGTTTTACCCATTTTGTTTATTAGTTTACTATGTTTGCCCCCAATTGTAAAGCGCTACGGAATATATTGGCGCTATATATTAATAAATGATGATGATGATGATGATGGATGATGATGATGATTGGCTAACCTGAGACACTCCAGGTGTTGTGAAACTACAAGTCCCAGCATACCCTTCCAGCAATAAGCTGCTATATATTGGCAAAGCATGCTGGGACTTGTAGTTTCACAAACACTTGGAGTGTCACAGGTTAGCCAAGACTGTATTAAAGTAACTGACATAGTTACAGGAATCGTAACCCCCTCAGGGGGCCACACTAGTTTTTGTTTTTGTCTATTAGCTTCACTGAAAATCACATTTTTAGTTTGCACTCTACTCAAATCAATATTCTACTGTTTTTTACCATGATAGAAAGGACTTTCTTCTGATACCATTGTTAAGTGAATATTTTTTTAATTCTTGGGGATTCAAAGGACTATCACGATTTTTTTCACAAACAAGTAAGTACAAGCTCTACCACTAGGGGCGCTGTGGCAGATGGGCTAATTAGATATCTAGCATCTCTTTCTTATAAGATACACTGATAAAGATGCCACCAGTGTTAATTAGCAATCAGGGAAAAACATGCAGATGCAGGGAAAAACATCTAAGTGGAAAAAGGCATGTATATATTATAATATAAACTGCATTGTAAAATTATATTTAATTTTATATAACATATTAAAAATATATATTTTGAAGCATTATTTTTTTTACTGTCATTCAGGGGCGGGCTGGACCGGGGGGGCAGGGGAGCAGCGGGCACCCGGGCTGCTCAGTCTAACGGCTGTTCGGGCCGGCCGCCTCCCCCCGTGGATGAAAAAAATAGGTTAATATTGCCAGCGGCCGTGTCAGCGCACAGGCGGCCACATCACATGACAACACAGGCGGCCACATCACATGACAACACGCGGCCGCATCGCGTGTCATGTGATGCGGCCGCCTGTGTGCCCCCTGGGCTGATACCTGCCAACCCGCCCCTGCTGTCATGTGCATGTTGCTTTCTCTTTAACATGAGCAAGACAGCTGGAAATACAGCTAGATACATCAAAGATTTGAAGATTCATAAAATCTTCATAAGTCAGTTTTTGTGTTTATTTAAAATAAATAGCAAAATAAAAACCAAATAGCTAACATGATAATACATGCTGTGTGCCGTGGTTTCTCCTTTTCATAAATCTCTTATTTAATAAACTGCAATTCATTTTTCCATTTTAGTGCAAACAATACTTGTTACAAATTTATTTTCAAGTTCAGTTACTTAGTATTCTGATACTTGGAGTATTGTTGTCTTCTGACAAATATATATATGTATAGGACTGGGATGGACTGGCGTTTGTGTCTCACCTTTCTTTATTTTATGCTATGTACCTCAAGGATCGCCTCCCAGTTTATTTTAGGTAGGGAAATTTCACAAAACGCCGCGAATCCTGTACTTAGCTTTATTAATCTCCTATGTCTCTGCCTAAACCTATCAAAAATTTAGCGCTACGAGTTTTGTATGAGAGGGACTTTTACTATGAGTCTTTATCTGACTTCTAAGCTATGAGCCTGCACCAGACTCTTAAATTATAAGATTACCTCCCACAAGCTCCATAGGAGAATTCTATTTGTGATGCTATTGTAAGTTTATCCTTAGCCAAAGATCGATTGACATTATAGTTAGAATAATCTTACCTAACCATTATTATCATTGGTGCCTGGATAACAATACAATTAGCTAAATCCCACTACTTTACTTATAAAATTAAGTGTTACATAGCTGTAAATTAGTGCCATTTAAGTCTGTTATCTCATATATATATAAGAGGATTAAGGTGAGACTTTGCAAAAAAAAATTTTTTGCATTTTAATCACTATTCACAACTTTTATCTATCCTTTTTAATTATTTCGCTCAATTCTTGTCCATTTTAATCAATCTAATAAAAGTTAAATATTAATGAGCATCCACGGAGTGCCTCAATTTACACTGTCTTTTCTTTCTCTGCAATAAACTAAATATATATATGTGTTGTTTACCTAAAATAAATAAAGAGTAATCTGTCAGGATTACATTTGTAACAAATGCTTAATATACACTAAAATTAAGAAATTAATTGCAGTTTATTAAACAAGCGATTTGTTAAAAGGAGAATCCATAACACACCTCTTTTAATCACATATATAATTTCCTTTCGCAAACTATCTATTTGGATTTTATTTCACAGATTATCTGAAATAAACACAGTAACTGTCTTATGAAGATTTTAAATAAGATATGAATAAAAATATAATTGGTGCAATAACCATATAAGATTAAAAAATATATGACTATGTTGATTATGCTTAACAGAATAGTAATTTGGTATATATTTAAAAAATATTTACTTTGAAATGAATATTAATAAAAATAGTTCTCATGTAAACTTTTATTGCGTAGATGACAAGACCACATTTAAGGGTTAATTGCAATTTAATTCAATGTAGTTATTATTGCCTGTGCATCCTAATATCATCATCATTTGTTTATATAGCGCCACTGATTCCACAGCGCTGTACAGAGAACTCACTCACATCAGTCCCTGCCTCATTGGAGCTTACAGTCTAAATTCCCCAACACACACACACACACACACAGACTAGGGTCAATTTTGATGGCAGCCAATTAACCTACTAGTATGTTTTTGGAGTGTGGGAGGAAACCGGAGCACTGAGAGGAAATCCACGCAAACACGGCTAGAACATACAAACTCCACACAGATAAGGCCATGGTCAGGAATTGAACGCATGACCCCAGTGCTGTGAGGCAGAAGTATTAACCACTGAGCCACCATCTGCCCAACTGCTTTCTTAACTGGAGAAAACTGATAGAGAAAATCAATGGTCTCTCTACCTGCTGCATACACTGTCTGGATGGACTGCAGTAATATATATGTTGCTCAGATAGTATCGCAAGCACCATTGTCTTGCTGTAATATAAAGCAGTATATATTGCTGCTCTCTATGGGGCACATTTATCAATATTCACATAAAGTGAAAAGTAGTTTTCAATCCTTATCGCAATGATAAGGATTGAACTATTTCTCACATTTATGTACAACCCTGCACAGAAACAGCAGTTTCCGAAAAACTGTTGTTTCTGTGATGTAAAAAATCATGCTTACCCCCCTCTTCGGAAGCGCTGTCTCCGGATCTTCTCCTCGTTCTTTTCATTCTTCAATTGCGCATGTCCAGTTTCAAGAACTGGACATGCGCACAAAGATCCCCGCTCTGTCTCTGCAACTATCGTTGCAGAGCGAGAGCTGTGAGTGACAGGGAGGGATCATGTGATCCCTCCACACATGCGCTGTCCAGCTCTGCTCTTCGGAGCAGAGCTGACAGCATTGGATTTCTCTAATTCTGATAATGTACGGCAGCTTCAGCTGGCGTACATTATCAAGACAAGTTTCCGAAAAAAAATTTTTTTCGGAACTTGTTAGATTTCAGCTGGGAGCAGTCACCATACTGTAGAATGGTGACTGCTACCAAAAACAAAGAGGAGTGCAAAGCAGCAGATATCCACGATATCTGCTGCGATGCACTTTTCATAAATATCCGGAGGACACCCAGGGAGCTTAATTTCATGGTAAGTGCACGATAGTGCTTTCATAAATATGCCCCTATGTGTTCAGAATAGCGGATTTGTCATAAAGATCAAGGGATCTGTGTAATCTTGTGAGCAATTCCAGTAAACTTTTGTTTGGTTAAGCCCTCAATTTGGAAAACTCCCCTCAAATATCCCGGGCTTGTATCTGAAAAGCTTATTATACACTAGGCTAAGGACTTTGTGGGTGCTGAAATTCATCTAGGGTCCCCACAGAGCCAGAAGAGAAACCCCAATAGAACTAATCTAGGGGGTATATAGGTAAGTATCTTTTTACTTTCTTTTTTTAAAAAGTTGAAAAATACTAGAGATATCTTTAACTTTAACAGTCCACCCAATTATAGATTTTAAGTTTTAGGAGCCGTTCTTTAAAAGCAAAAATTAATTCCTAACAGGTGGTGACGGTCTGCTCAGTTTTTAGAATTTAATTATAGAACAAAAACTAATTTACATAAACATCAGCCTACACCCAGCAGATATCAGAGGAAAGGTCGTAGGATGATCACATTGTCGGGAAGACTTAGGACCACCTTGCAGGACATAAGCATTCATAAATGGAATGTTTCGCTTATTACCAATATCACATTGGACATAGAGGCAGGAAGCCGATAGCAGTGAATCAATATGGATAATGGTACCTCTTTCTGAAGACTTCTCTCTTCAGTGCTTCCTCTAAGTTATGCACACATGCAGGGCCACCATCAGAAATCATGGTGCCCCAGACAAATGATAAGAACAAGGTCCCCTTCCCCACACTCTCCGACAGTGCGACTACACCACCACAACGACAACATCATCCACCCCCCTACAATTTCCATCAGCCTTGTACCCACCATGCATCAACATGGATATTAAAGCCCTGCTACCCCCAAGTTATATAGAAATATTACACTCTACCTTTGTCCCTTTTGCATCTCCACACCATGCCATATTTTATTCTTACATTTGGGGATCTCAGACAAACTGACAAATTTTCCAGGTGTGTTGCCCTTCCGGCAAAAAGTTGAGTATGTCCACCAACAATGTTGGAAATGGTTGGGTCAAGCTGGAAAATATGGAAGTCATTTTCAGAAATGTATTTAAGTTTGTTAAACTTAAACACAGTAGTAAATAGTAGGAAATCTGATCTTTCACTGTCGCTACATTGGTTTCATCCATTTGTATCTTTTACACATCGATGTATCACTTTCTTCTTTTCAAACATTGGGAAACCTCTGTGATATTATTTTTTTTATATACCTGGCTCTAAACTCTGTCATGTTGTAATAAAAATTGATTGACGCTTCAATTTAACGTATTCCTGAAGAATATTGATGTCTGTCAGCTTGCTGAGGATTTCTAAAGATCTCAATCCTCAAATGATTGAAACAACTTCACATTCTCCGATCTAGAAAAATAATTCGGCCGCTGTTCACATTCCTTCTTAATTTGATATTGAAATTATTGTTATTTGCAAAAAGTTTCTATCCTCTTTGGATAGTCTCCAAATCAGCGAGATATCATCTAAAAAGCAAAGCTAGAGCCCCCACATGCTCAAGAAGCCCAAATCTGCCGAAACACCCTGGACCCGTTCTACCAGCCCAGGTGCAAACACTCATAGGTAAAGGTGTGCGTGACCCCCATGGCCACACCCTTCGCCTGCCTAAATTATCTGCATGTGAACATGAAGTACAGTAGTGGTTTGTCAAAACAAGATTCAAGAACTCCAAAATAAACTGTTTTTTAGCTGTAAAACCCATATATGTTATACCGGTCCGACATAGCTGCTGACATCAACATCATGTTTCCTCCTTTGTCTGAGCACTTGGCAACTGTCTTAGGGTATTTCCACAACTCTACACAGGCTTTACATTGTGACTGGGCCAAGTTGTCCTGATACCGGACCAACCAACCGATGCTCCGTAAATCACGTCCCAGGAAATCCACATGTAGCTGAGCATAAGATTCCGAACTTATGAATGAACTGCACTGATGCCCTATGCAATTGTCGGAGCGGCCTTTAATCAATAAGAGCAAAACCGCTCTGACTGCTTACTTGTGGACAGTCCTTTGGCTTATCAATTGTGCAACAGCAACTAGAGGAGCAAATATTGCATCCTATATGAGAGATGTTTCTTTTTATTCATTGACCATTTGATTAAGGAAGAGAAAAGTGGTAAGAAAGAAAGAAAGGAAGGAAGGAAGGAAGGAAGGAAGAAAGAAAGAAAGAAAGAAAGAAAGAAAGAAAGAAAGAAAGAAAGAAAGAAAGAAAGAAAGAAAGAAAGAAAGAAAGAAAGAAAGAAAGAAAAGGAAAGAAGGAAGAAAGAAAAAAGTGAGAAGGAAGGAAAAAAAAAGTGGGAAGGAAGGAGGAAAAAAAAAGTGGGAAGGTAGGAAGAAAAAAAATGGGAAGGAAGGGAAAAAAAAATGGGAAGGAATGAAAAAAAAAGTGGGAAGGAAGGGAGGAAAAAAAAGTGGGAAGGAAGGAGGAAAAAAAAAGTGGGAAGGGAGGAAGAAAAAAATGGGAAGGAAGGAAGGAGGGAAGGAAGGAAGGAAAAAGTGAGAACGAAGGAAGGAAGGAAGGAAAAAGTGAGAACGAAGGAAGGAAGGAAGGAAAAAAGGAAGGAAGGAAGAAAAATGTGGGAGTGAGGGAAGGAAAGAAGGTAAAAGTGAGAACGAACGAAGGAAGGAAGGAAGGAAAAAAGGAAGGAAGGAAGAAAAATGTGGGAGTGAGGGAAGGAAAGAAGGTAAAAGTGAGAACGAACGAAGGAAGGAAGGAAGGAAAAAAGGAAGGAAGGAAGAAAAATGTAGGAAGGAAGGAGATCTCTAAGCATTTAGGCATGCAATAAAGAGGACAATGAGGAAAGGGTGATTATTTATTTCAATTAAGAGATTGTTTACATGGTAGCTTCATATTTATTTCTTAATACTTTACAGCTCCACATGATTGTAGTAAAAAAAATTGATATATTGCATGTTTTGTGTCTTCATTTTGGCTGAGCAGTGGGTCCACTACTTACAGTAACAGTTCATTTTGGGCTCTTTAATCCTCAGACCAGCATTTGCTCAACATATTGATGTGTATTAAAAATGTGCTCATAAACTCAATTACAAATGCTTCTTCTTCTCATTGTAATACTATAATGACTGGTAATCGGCCACGTTGTCATGAAACTTCACGGTCACTTGGTTTTCAAAATGTATATTAATACCTAATGAAGAGGAATGCCTCCCCTGCTGGGATTACACTGGGTTATAGGCTAGGAAGGGATTAAACGTTATTACATTGCAACAGGCCCATCGGTGTAACACATAATGATGACAAAATATCCGTATACATATTTGCGTAACACGGTTATTCAGCCCAAACCCCGGAGGCTTTGTAAACAGTGCTGAACATGCAAACATCAAACACAATACCGATTGTTATTCTTGCACCCTAGCAAACCGTTCAGGCAGCCATCTCACCCTTGTGGGATATTTCAAGAATTTTGTATTCATCTGAAATGTTATATTTGTTTATTTGTTCTTATTGAAGAGGAAAGACAATGACAAATGTTATGAAAATTCTGATGGACAAATCCATTGTCTCATTTAAAATGAAAGTCTGGTAAAGTGACAATGTAATACCATTGCAATCCCTTACTTATTACTATGACAATGGATTTGGGGAAACCAATAAGAGTAATAATAGAAGTGGTTTAGTGACACCAGGGAAACGTGTTAGTAAGCTTGGTGCGAAAATTGCACAGTAACCATTGATGGGAACCCTGCTAATATCACAATTTAATTAAGAAAAAACTTAATTGACACATTATTATGCTGTTTCAAAAACTGCTCAGAACTTAACGTATGAGCAGCATGTACCACAAATATAGGACTCAGGGATTAATAAACGAAGGAGTGATTTTGAGGAAGGTCATGCAGGATTGACAACCTGCTTCCAGGCTACAAACTAGGCCAAAAGATCATTCAAAGTTAGGTTTTATATGTAATTGTTTATTAAGAGACTAAGGGCTAGATTTACTAAGCTGCGGGTTTGAAAAAGTGGGGATGTTGCCTATAGCAACCAATCAGATCCTAGCTGGCATTTTGTAGAAAGTACTAAATAAATGAAAGCTAGAATCTGATTGGTTGCTATAGGCAACATCCCCACTTTTTCAAACATGCAGTAAATCTAGCCCCAAGTTCCATTTCATATCAGAAATGTACCCTTATATTATTGTAATGACAGGCGGGGGTGGGTTTGGGGGTCTCAATTTACTGAAAATGTCTTGTTTTTTACCGACTGTTAGAAAATTTTATGATAATTAACAACCCTGACAGTAAGCCACAACAACCAATCGGGTATCAGTTTTTATTAGTCTAAAGTAACCAGACTGATGAAAGCAGATACACTGCTTTATTAAATAAAATTCATAGTGTATATAGATTGTTACAGACTGCTGTTTTTCTCCCTCTACCAGCACCATCACCATCCCTCCACCAGCATCATCTCTCACCTTCCACCAACACCTCCTCTCTCCCCGAACAAACACCATATCTCGTCCATCAACTAAACCATCTCCCCCACCAACACCCCTCTCCCATAACCAACACCATCTCTCACCCTCTACCAACACCTCCTCTCTCCCCATACCAACACCATATCTCCCCCACCAACAACAGCTCCCTTCACCAACGACCCTTTCCAATAGCCAACACCATCTCTCACCCTCTACCAACACCTCCTTTCTCCCCATACCAACACCATATCTCCCCCACCACCAACAACAGCTCCCTTCACCAACGACCCTTTCCAATAACCAACACCATCTCTCACCCTCTACCACCAACACCTCACTCCCTTCACTATCATCTCTCACCCTTCACCAACACCATCTCCCTTCCTCCACCAATACAGTCTCCTATCCTTCACTAACACAACTACTCTCCCACCACCAACACCATTTTCCTCCTTCCACCAACACCATCACCATCCCTCCACCAGCATCATCTCTCACCTCCACCGACACCTCCTCTCTCCCCCAACCAACACCATATCTCGCCCACCAACTAAACCATTTCCCTTCACCAACAACATCTCCCTTCGTCAACACCCCTCTCCCACAACCAACACCATCTCTCACCCTCCACCACCAACACCTCGCTCCCTACACTATCATCTCCCTTCCTCTACCAATACAGTCTCCTATCCTTCACTAACACAACTACTCTCCCACCACCAACACCATTTCTCGCTCTCCACCAACACCATCATCCTCCCACCACTAACACTATCTCTCCCATCTCTCACCCTCCACCAATACTTCTCTCTTACAAGCAACATCATCTCTCCCACCATCAGTCAACCATCTCCCTGCCACCATTACCATTTCCTTCCCTCCACCAATACAATCTGTACCCATACGCTAATACCATCTCTCTCACTCCACCAAGACCATTTTCCTCCTTCCACCAACACCAGCTCTCATACTTCACCAACATTATCTATCTCCCATCACCAACACCATCTTTCACTCTTCGCCACCACCTCACTCCCATCACCACCATCTCTCACCCTCCACTAACACCATCTCTCTCCCTTCCTTGGAATGAAGTTTCAGAACTATCATGGGTTCCTCTTTCTGACTTTTTGTTCTCTCTATGGGACTGTCTTCCCACTCCAGAGGCTCCTTTATCCAACCTCTGTAACACATCGGGGTCTTAGTTATGCTTACCATGTCCTCCGCTGTCATATCATGGCTATCCGGATCACTCCTGGTTGCCTGCAGCAGTCTTGAGCACCAGTTCCTCGTTTGCAAACAATAATCTAATGTTTGTTCTGCTGCATGGGTGCGACCATCTTGGATTCAGTCATATGATCTTTCTAGCCCAACCAGATTTCAGCAGTTGTGATCATGTCATCTGTGCAACCATAGGTATTGGGAATACCCTATTTAAACCTGCTGCTGAAATCTGCTCATTGCAAGGACAATGCACGTTATCTCCTGAGGATAGTTTTCAGCTCCAGGCTCCATACCCTGCATTATCAAAAGTGATCGTCTTCTTGAATACCCTGCATTACTTACTGCAAATACTCTGCATTATCAAAGTCATCCTGTTGCAAGAATTCTGCATTCATCAAGAGTGCTTACTTCTGCCTCACAGCACTGGGGTCATGAGTTTGATTCCCGACCATGGCCTTATATGGGTGGAGATTGTATGTTCCCCCATGTTTGCGTGGGTTTCCTCCGGGTGCTCTGGTTTCCTCCCACACTTCAAAAACATTCTAGTAGGTTAATTGGCTGCTATCAAAATTGACCCTAGTCTGTGTGTCTGTGTGTGTGTGTTAAAGAATTTAGATTGTAAGCTCCAATGGAGCAGGGACTGATGTGAGTGAGTTCTCTGTACAGCACTGCGGAATTAGTGGCGCTATATAAATAGCTGCTGTATATATATATATATATATATATATATATATATACTTATCTGCAATAATCAGGTCTCCTTATACACATTTGTAGAGCTCCCGATAGTGGCATAGACTTCTCTAGGCATCCGATATGCCAATCTAGAGAGAGCAAATTTAGTGTAGTACACTTAACATTGTAGGTAGATAGTATGGATAAAAAGAACAGCTTATCTGAAGATCAAATGATTCCAGCCTTAGCCTCTCCAAGAGGGAAGTCCCTTTAATCCTTAGCGTTCAAACAGAGGAGTACCATGGGAACAGAAAGTCAGTAACAAAATGTTCCAAACAATGACCAACGCGTTTTGTCTTTTATAAAAGACTTTCTCAGGGGGATAAGGCATTGAAGTATTAACTTCATGGGACAAACAAATAAAACAGAACAAATCACAATCTTAGTGAAAAAATATATAACTATATAAATAAAATGTAACTAAATAAATAAAATAAAGCTAACAGCTAATTTTTAGCAAATGTGAGCTGAAAGAAATGTCAACACTTACAGCCTCGTCTAATTATAAGGTCTAATTTTGAAATGTATAAATAGATATTTTGATATAAATGTCATATGTACAACGTTTGTTCATGTGTACAATAAAATAATATTTATTCACATTAACATGGCACCGTCCTATACCAAGTCTAGTTCTCTAGTCTCCGACGCTGCAGGGGTGCTGAGTTTGCCTGGGATGGAGTGTACCCCTTCGTGATTGTGGCCTTAATATCTTCCTCTTGTGAGGCAGCTAGACAGAGAACAGTAGACGGCTGATGACTAGAGCTCCGTTCCTGATTGCTGAAATTAAGGGAGGCCGTGAGGCCGGGCCTTTACCTGGCAAAGGGTTCAATGGCACGGTTGGTTTTAGAGAAACTGGGGCCCTGGGTAGAAATCATTATACCGCCCCCTCAAGGGCTGGCTGAGCAGGGAGTCCCCCCTGGACCCCCCAGCCAGTCCCAAAGGGGAATACCTTGGGCTGGGTCACTGGGCTAAATGCATTTATTTTCCTGAAAGCGTTCCTAATAAGCTGCTGAGTCGAGTCTTACCCCGTCAGATGGGCTAAACTTTTCTCATGCATCTCTATTGGGCTTTCCAAAGGGTCTTCATCTTTATGTTTCCTATAGGATCCCCCATGTCTGCTCTACCTGATACACTTCTCTTCTTCCCAATGTGTCCCTTTTTTCGCTCCCTCTCTAACTGTGATACAAATGCATAGGCAAACCGATGGGGGGGTTCCCTAGTGCCTGGAAACCCCCCTCCAAGCCTGGGGCACTGTATAATTGAGGTGGCTGTACCCTGCCCCCGCTTTACACGGCTCTTCTTGAAAAGAAGTGCACCTAACAGTATTGCACACAGCATTGCCTCTGTATATTATGGGGATAGGAAGAGTTGGAGAGCAGCCAAGCACTGTGTAAAATTATAGCCACGCCCCCATGCATGTTGGTCACGCCCACTGGTGGCGTGGTGTGGAAACCCCCCTCTGCAAATCGTGCGTTTGCCCCTGCAATGAACCAAGTGTTCAGCCCTGCATGGCTCATCCCCCTTCACCTCTTCTGTCAGCCACGCAGTCGCCACTGTATGTATAGAAGCGTTTCAGTCTGTGGATTCTCACCAGATCGCTGTGTATTTCTGCAATGACATTATTACGTCGCAGCATTTCTCCTCCCCCTAGAAGCCAAAGCAAGGTAAGAGATGCTGGAGCCGGGCGGAGCCAGTGAAGCTGCAGTGCAGGTGGACCAGACCAGGCCGTCTAATATAGGACCGTGCCAGGCTGCTGTTGGGTGCTATGTAATTCCACCGTGTTATGGCAGAAAAACAGCACTGTATACAAATATGATTAGAGCTTATTTAGACTTAGTTTGGCGTATCATACATAACATATACTAAAACATACACACACATATATGTAACATTTGGGGGCTCACAAGAGGATATCACAATAGTGTATCCACCATGGATGGAGGTTGTGCTGAGTCAAAGGTTCCCTTGATTTATGGGCCCACCCTGCACCCACAGTTATGCTGGCAAGAGAAGGGGGCCCTGGGTTCCTGCTGACTGCCCAGGACTTACCAAGCCCGTCCCTGTAGATATGCTCTTGCTGTCAGCCACAAGCAACCTGATGCCTAGAGTGGCATAGCTCTCTTTTTAAGGTTGTATAGGGGGTTATTAATGTAATGTGGCTGCTTTAATGGGCTATTTATGTAATGTGAAGGTAATTCATGTAATGTATTTGCAGGATGTGCAGAAGTGACAAGGAGAGAGTGAGGAGGGCATATGTCAAATATGTAACTCCCCATTTTCATATATGGGGAGGGGGGGGGGGGGGGGGGGGAGTCCAAGCACTTCTCTTGCACACAGTCCCACTCCCGGGATATCACTATGATTAAGCAAAATATCACAACAGAGTAAAATGTAGAGACAGCAAGGGGAATAATTACAATTATCTACATAGCTATTATGAAATCAAGACATAAAGCTTGTGAAGGCCGAGTGGGAAAACCTAATTGAGACAGGATGAATCACAGAGATCTGTCCTACACAATTAACAAAGGAATATAACTGACATAATGATAGCAGCCAGTCGGCAACATCTTTATGTATAACCGCAGGTAGAATGAATCATATATAAGTGCAGAGATACAAAGTGGAGTGAGAGAAAGGACGTGAAGGTGTATTTAATGTAGGGGGGGGGGTTCTGACAATGGTTTTCTTGGGGAACAAGCAGAAGAGGTCAGTACAGCAGCCCACCCCCTTCAACCCCCACATGTTCAGGTTAATATGGGTTTATGGGAAGGAGTGTATAGGTAGCAACATGCGAGCAGCCACATAAGATAATCAGAGCTGTACCAGTTTCCTATCCATAATCTTAAGACGCAATAAACAATCACACAGCCGAATATTATACGGTAACTGCTAAGTGCACTGATTTCAGGATCAAAGAATGTCACCTCTTCCCCCAATGCCAACCCTCATCTGTAAACAAGTAGGGCCCGGTGGAGGGGGCAAATGCCCTCTTGCCTCCCTTACTAAATGTCTCCTGGTTGTCTGGAGCTGTAAATAAAAGCAATGTGTTAATGGCGCACAGTAATTTTAAGAAATACATTTAGTTTATTCCTTTGACTGCTATAATGGACAAATGACACCAAACTTTCCGCAAGTTCAAAAACAACTTTATAGAGCTAATAAACCTATATACAAGAAGGAATGTTGTGTTTGGGTTATTTTTCTTTAAACATTAATAGTTTTTATTAAAGGATTAAGTGTATGGGAAGGAGGTACAGGAAAAAAAAGGAAGGGGGAGAAGGAGGGGTACACAGTGGGGAGCAGACAAAACAATGAACATCAGACTACAGAAATACTTTCTTAGTTATAGAGCAGTGGTATCATATTGGAGAATCCAGAGATAGTTAGTTTGTGGAGACTCAACTATGTAACAGAGGTGGGACAGCCGGGTCAGGGGTAGAGTAGTCGGTTATCCTAGGAGGGAGTATGATCTTGGACCCTTCACTATCAGTTGTGAACTCGTGCTAGGGCATCCATTTAACAATGGGGGAGGATGGCGCTATGGAGTATTGGGTATCTAATATCTCCATAGTAAAATTAAAATAATTTTCTTCAATAATTTATGGATGGTAGGAGGAGAATAGTTGCACTATTGCCGCTCTAGCAGCTAGTAAAATGTGGCGCCAGACATAACGGTAGTGTTTAGGCAATTGGTCAGGGTATAGGAGTCAAGGATATGGACATGACCTTCCGGGCATGTTATCTAGAGAGAAGCAGCATTTTGTGTCACTCGGTAATAAGAATTCTTAAATAAATCCATTCTGATTTCTTGATGCAAGAGCATGAAATGAGAAAATGACAAAAGGAATGCATATATTTATATAACCACTGCATACTGTACGTAAGTTTAGTACTAATGTCCCTATTTGGCCCTTTGATTGCCAATGACCTGCTGAGGGTGATTTATAGGATAGTAACACAGCTAAATGATATAAAAATGCAACAACCCAACGCATTTCAACTAGTAATATTCTCTTTTTCAAAAACTGCACAGTGGTCTGCTCTTTGCCTAATACCAAAAACATTTAAACAGGTTACAGATCTATGTACTGCAGAAAATCGTCCCAAGTTGGGACAGACCAGTTTTAGAAGCAGCTTCGTACTAAAGTAGTTACATCACGTGTGAGCATAGCAATAAACGGAGAAGACAGCACTTTCTTTTGTAGGAAATGCTTTCATGAAACTGTTTTCATAGCCTTAGATATTATGTAAGCGTTCTTGCATACAAGGTTTATTATGCGTAACAAAAATATCAGATGTCTGATGTCACCGCTGTGATTTGCATAAGTTCTTGACCCCATGTGCAAAAATGGGTTGTGTTATGGTTGAGATAGCTGGGGTTGTAATTACGCACTTAAACTCTCTGTACAATGGGTTTCTTGTGGTGGGTATTTGGCATGAGCCACTAGCTTTGTACTTGCTTTCCACATAAAGATCATATTTTTCCAGAGAAAGACTATTTGCCAAGGGCAGCACAAGAGGAAAATCTGCATCTAATTGTGCGCTACAGTCAGTGGCAGATTAAAGTTACTATACTCCCTAGCTGCGTTCCGGCCATGCCATCTGCTCCATATATTTATTTTATTGCTGATAGCCCGCTGAAATACTGCTAAGCCTCTAGCACACTACTATCAGCTTCAGATCCATTTGAGTTCAAATTGTCACGGGAACACACAAGTCTAACAACATCAGCATTGTTTATTTGTAGGGCTCCGCAGATTCCGTAGACCCAGATCTATCATTGTGCAGCTTCTTATCCGTGCTGCCAAATTGCATACTATTATTTGGCTTTGGCTTAGGCTGGGTGACAGGATTGTACCACGTGCGACTGGTTTATTGGTGTTGCAAGCACAAACACGGCCACAATCAACATTTTTTGGTTGATTTGATTTTGGTTTCAATGCTGCATTAAAATTCATGTTTCAAAGTTCAAGTTTGCAGCTTACAGTTCATCATCATCACCATTTATTTATATAGCGCCACTGATTCCACAGCGCTGTACAGAGAACTCACTCACATCAGTCCCTGCCCCATTGGAGCTTACAGTCTAAATTCCCTAGCACACAGACAGACAGAGACTAGGGTCAATTTTGATAGCAGCCAATTAACCTACTAGTATGTTTTTGAAGTGTGGGAGGAAACCGGAGCACCTGGAGGAAACCCATGCAAACACGGGGAAAACATACAAACTCTACACAGAAACAGTTAATACAAAAGACTTTAATATAAACAATACAATGTCACGAGCTGATGCTTAAATGGTAACATTGTATAATATTTGGAAAAACAAAACAAAAAACTGGCAATATAACGGTGTTCCTCTTCAAAGTTTGTTGTTTGCATCCCTTACAACTAACAAAATTGTAGCCATTGAAGTTCAAGTCAGTTTGAGAACCACTTTGAGCCAAATCCAGGCATCTTTAATGTATAGGACAATGTCAGCAATATATTTCTTTTTCAAGGGCAAACTTTCAGCTCATCTGTATCCATTTGTATTTTCCACAAAAAATGCTTTTTCTATGATATTAGCCAATGCTAACCAGATTGACACAATGAACCACTCGCTGGTAGTGCACATATATGAACCACTTCTTTCATCCAGTATGTTGTGCCACAATTAAGCATCAAAGGCCTTATGTGACGTCTGTGCAGAATATCTAGGGTGGCAATAAAGCTTATGAAGGACAAATATTCCTGAGAACAATTTGCTGGTGTCTGCTGGAGGGGAGGGGATGTCTGAGGCTGCTCTTAGGCTCACATCGTGTGGTACTTCTCTGCCTCCGGCATAAGTGCTCCAACTTCCAGCAGTTAAAAAGCCGATCGTCTCCTCTGTTCTAATCTGCAGGGAGAAAACAAAACAAAGGCAAAGATATAGAGAAACTTAGCGAAGGATATTACACCCGATATGTTGAAACAGCCACAGGGAGAATGCAAAACTGCAGCTTTGGATACAGCTGTTGTACAGTTATTGGTTCACTAGGAGGGAGATTGTCACGCAAGGATAAATTGAGGTTATTTTCTCTCTCTGACAAAAGCTTGTGCTGCTTGCATTGCATTCATAAAAGGACCCCTTCCAAGGATCTCAAGTACAGGCATTGTTCATGGTGTATTACAGGAACATTTATAAAAATGCAAAGATAGATAGATAGATAGATAGATAGGATAGATAGATAGAAATGACAGATATCATCATCATGTATTTATATAGCGCCACTAATTCCGCAGCGCTGTAAAGAGAACGCATTCACATCAGTCCCTGCCCCATCGGAGCTTTCAGTCTAGATTCCCTAATATACATACACACACACACACACACACACACACACACAGAGACGGGTTAATTTTGATAGCAGCCAATTAACCTACCAGTATGTTTTTGGAATGTGGGAGGAAACCAGAGTACCCGGAGGAAACCCACGCAAACACTGGGAGAACATACAATCTCCACATAGATAAGGCCATGGTCGTGAATCAAACTCATGACCCCAGTGCTGTGAGATAGATAGATAGATAGACAGACATATCTACGGAGATGCCATGTTTAAATATACTTTAAGGTCTCCTTGTCCGTGTCAGTTTTATTTTTTAGCACTGACAAGCTTTAGATTGGAACCTGAAACATTTCTAATAAAGCTCAATGTAAAATATTTACAAAGGTACATAATTAAATTCCTAGTCATGGACATTATAGAATGATTGACATCAAGTCTATCATAGTACATAGTTGCCTGCACTCAGGGAGGGGGGAGTGGTTGGGAATCCTGGGATGCTAGAATATGCAAAGTGTTTAGGGGAGTGGCTATGTCAATTTGTGGGTGTATCATCAGTGGGAATGTGTCTGTAATGTGCTCACGTAATATGTAGTGAGAGAATTGTACTGAGCAACATAGTAACACCGCATGTTACATTCAACAGTGACCAACAAATTATACCTAGTAATGTCCAGTATATTTAACTCGTGATTGCCCAGCTCAGTGTCCTAATCAGTGTGCGGTATGTTATACTCCATTATGTATGTTACACATCTGATGACTATTATACAGTGCGGAGCCAAATCAGATGACCAATGCTTAACCTATTCAGGGGGCTAGTATTTAAAACCACCTATTCTGGCAGCCTGTAATCAAAGCATTGTCCATTCTGGCAATCAGAATAGCAAATGGAAACCACTGCTGTGGCTGTTTTTCAGAGTCTATTGTGGTGGCCAGCATACAATGCAATGTATTCACATGCTCAGAATAGAAATATATAATATCTACAAAACAGGTCCCTTTCTGGTGGCTAATATACTAAGTAGAGCCTTTTCTGTTGGGTAAGAGTTGTAAAAAGTTTTGGTATCTAGCAAACTAAATACACCACTATCTTGTTTTCAGTACAAATTATACCCTTTTTTTATTTCTGGTATATGGTGAAGACACATTTTTGCCAACAAAATGAATCCCTTTTGGGGTTAGTGCACAGTAAAATGAAAAGCCTTTTAAGGTGGATTGTTTAAACTGAAATCCCTTCTGTTGTCATTGTATATAATATAAATCTTTCTGTTGATTATACAGTGAAGACCCTGTACTGGTGGCTGGTATACATTAATGAGCCTACTCTGGTGGCTAGTATACAGTGAATTTCCCCATCTAGTGGCTAGTATACAGTGAAGACCAAACACTGTGATATAAATAAATGATGATGATGATGATGATGATGATGGCTAGTATACAGAGAAGACCAAACACTGGCCCCTAGTATACAGAGAAGAGGGAAGAAACAAAATAAAATAAAGATATTAAGATATTTAGCAGAGGATATGTCACTTGATATGTTGAAACAGCCACACGGAGAATGCAAAACTGCAGCTTTGGATACAGCTATTGTAGAGCTATTGTTTACTAGGAGGGAGATTGTGGCACAAGGATAAATTGAGGTTATTTTCTCTCGCTTATAAACGTCTGCACTGTATGCAGTGAATTCATAACAGGGTCCCCTTCAAGGGTACGCGTCTTAAGCACAGATCTGCTCCATGGTTTAAACCCCTCTTTTATTATTACTATTAGCTGTATAATAATGCACCTTTAGCATTTAAAGGCTGCAGATATAACTAGGCGGCAAAGGTAAAAAGAGCACGTTAGGGCCCCTCTACGTCCTTCTAGGACAGTTCTGTTTCTTGACAATGACAATGATGAAAATGGAATAGGAAACATTTATATTAAAGCTTAGCATAAGAGATATGTAATTATACCTAATTAATTCATTACTATAGTGCAGGGGCAGACTATGAGATAGATAGATAGATATGAGATAGATAGATAGAGAGATAGAGAGATAGATAGTATTCTGTAGTAACCTCCCTTGTCAAGGACACGGTAAAGGACTCCACATAGGAAGTCGATATTTACTGTCAAAATTTTTATTACTGCTGTTTAATTTATTGAGCTACTTTCCCAAGATCTATTGTTCTTCATCAGAAACTGACAAGGTCAAGATAATAACATCACAAAAATAGTTTAATCTGTGAACGTTTTACAAAAATTCTGCTTCTGAAGTACTTGAGTATTGTAAATATTCTTGATTTATACAGTCCTGTCTGTATATGATTCTAAAGGTGTCAAGATGTAAAGAATTGTCCTGATTCTATTAATAACAAAACATGTTTTATTAATTCCAGGAATCAGGAATTTGTATTTGTCTCAACTGACTTTCAAGACCCATTTGAAGAACACATGGGGACCTAAGCTACCATGGGCTACACCTATGGGTCAGAATGGCTCACAGTTACTCTGATGCCACCAGGTCTTATGCATCTGATCCCAGCTCTTCATTAGCAGGTGCGGCTGTGACATCCGTGCCCCTGTCTACAGGGGAGGGCTGGCAAATTATAGTTCTGGGGGCAGGACTCAACTCAGCAGTCTACTAGGTACATTGCAGGTGGCCCAGTGACCCAGTCAAGGTAGCCCACTATGGGAGTGACCCAGTGGCCATATGTCCCCCTGCCCCCCAGCCCAGCCAGTCCCAGCCTATGTATCCACCAAGCTATACAATGGACCTCATGTCATGGGTTCAGAGTCAGGATGGGCCTCGAAATCTGCTTAGGTGGATACTACCCCTAGATTAGCGCAGGTGTCCACCAGGGATCTCCGCAAGGGGATATGGACTTAGCGGCTCTCTAACTGCAGTTTGTGGCCTTTTAGGGGGCGATGAACAAGACTAGATGGATGGTCAGGAGATAAAGGTGGCAATGCAGATATGTCACAGCGCTGAAGCGGGTCCAACAGGTAAGTGGTAGTTCTAGATAACGAGAGAGTAATAGTCTATGGGGTGTTGCTCCACCGAGGTTCTGGTGAACAGGATGGCCCTGGAGTAGGATCGGAGGAGAGGCACAATGGTCTGCAGAGAGACAACAGTGACTAGACCGCGGAGAAGGTATATGCACGAATGAGCAAGGCTGCTGGATGATGAAGCGCTGAGGTCCTGATGAGCTGGAAGCCCTGGAGCAGGATCAGAGGAGATGCGCAATGATATGCAGCGTGGTTGCTGAATCCAATGCATAATGAGGTGGAAGCAACAAACAGGAGCCAGAGGAGGAGACGTCCTAACAGGTAAGGAGACCTGAAGATCTGGCACCTTTGTAGGGGGGCAGGTGCTTTAAATAGACAAGACTGACAGGCAATTAGCCAATATTTCATCACTTCATTTCATCATCGATATTTCATCACAGGTGTTTGGAGTTCCAAAGCTGCACCAACATACATCTCCTCTCTTGTCTCAAAATATCTCCCAACTCTGCAACTCCGTTCTGCACAAGATCTGCGTCTCTCATCCACCCTCATTACATCCTCCCATTCCCGGTTACAGGACTTTTTTCGCGCTGCACCCACTCTATGGAATTCTCTCCCTCGCACAATAAGACTCTCCTCTGGTCTACAAACTTTCAAGCGTTCTCTGAAAACCCACCTCTTCAGACAGGCTTATAATATTCCTGTCACGGGCACTAGGAGTCTTTACCCAGGGATCACCAGATGATAGGCTTACCAGAGCAGTATAGATGGTAATATGGTACTCTGGTAGCAGGGTGATCACGGAACAGGAAATAGCAGATGATGAGATGCTCAGGAAAGTCTATGACTAGCAGCACTGGCAATATGGAGGTAATAATACACGAGGAACTGTATGGACAAAGGACACGTGAAGGTAGTCAGTGGTCTGCGGTAGCAAGTTGTACCACTGCTATAGTGAGGAGGAATGTCCAACAGAAACGAGGAGGTGATGAGAGTCAGCGGTCTGCGGATAGCAAGTTGTACCGCTGTCTGAGTGAAGGAATGGAATCCAAGTGGAGGTATCCGGGGAGTAAGTGGTCTGCGTTTAGCAAGTTGTACCACTGAAATATATATGTGAGGAGGTGCACGGGGAGAGACTGCAACACAAGATATACACGGGCACCTTAAACTTGATCCACAATAATATGCACAATATATATATATATATGACTGAACAGCACTGCAATAATAGAAAGTCTCTTGAAGCAATCCGGTACGAGATAACACAGTCAATGATGGCAATAGACTCAGCGGATAGCAAACTCCAGAGGAGAACCAACACAGTCCAGCAAGATATGCAATACACCAGCACAGTCAATGAGAAGTATGCATACCGTGGTTCAGAAGCAGGCAGTCAGACAGGAGTGCAGAGATACCTGAACGGCAGGAGGCCGGCAGGATACAAAGTCCCTGGATGGGTGAAGCGGGGGTCTAGTAGGTGCAGCGCACAGGTAGGTAGACCAGCAGGGAAACAAACATACAGGAATCAGTAGAGCGTGGAACTGGACTCCTGGAGAATGGCGATGGTCTAGCAGAGGGGTAAGTAGAGAGACACGAATCCAATGCTGACAGGCGGGTAGAGACCAGCGGGAACACAAGAAAGCGTGGAGAGCGGATCAGCAGTAGATGGATGAGTAGAGCTGAGGAGTAGCAGCAGCAGGTCTCTGCGGACACACGGAGGTAGCCAATAGCAACCAGCAGGTGCAGTAACGATGGCACACGGGAGAGCAGAGTTGAACTGGAACTGTTGATCACGGAGAGTAGCGGATAGCAATAGTGGCAGCAGTCTAGAGGAAACACGGGAGAGTTGAGATGAACTGAAGACTGAAGCGCACAGAGGCAGCGGATAGGAATCAGCCAAACAGTCACGATGAAACACAGACGAGTTGCAGGTTGAAGACTGTAGTGCACGGAGGCAGCGGATAGGAATCAGCTAACAGTCACGATGATGAACAGGTGAGTGGATGTGGATTGAAGACTGTAGTGCACGGAGGCAGCGGATAGGAATCAGCTAACAGTCCCAATAATACATGGTAGAGTTGAAGTGGTTAGAAGACTGTAGTGCACGGAGGCAGCGGATAGGAATCAGCTCACAGTCACGATGATACACAGAAGGGTAGAAGTGGTATGGGAACCACAGTAGTAGAAGTGGTTTGGAAACCACAGAGGTAGAAGTGGTTTGGAAACCACAGGAATCAGCCACGCTGAATAAACGAGGAAACACCTTCAGAGACTCATGGGGAATGAGACTCCAAGATCAGGCAACGTGGTGTTGACCACAGGTGCTTAATATAGGGAGTGTTGCCTGATCTGCCAATTAAGTTAAAGGAACATACACTGAAGGATTAGAAAGGGCTGCGCATGCGCAGTCCCTCAGGATGGAGGACGGCCACGGTTCCTAAATGTCCGGGAAGAAGCACTCACAGTCCGGTGAGTGACAATTCCTCAACCAACCTCTTAACCTCACTACATTACCCTATTACCACCCATTATACAACTACCTATTGACCAACATTGTTGTGTGACAGGATCATTTAGCTTATGAGTCACTTTTACCTTTGCAGTCTGGCTGGGCCGACTGCAAATGTAGACTTAACCTCATGTCTCACACTCCCATTGTCCAATAGATTGTAAGCTTGCGAGCGGGGCCTTCTCACCTCTTTGTCTGTTTTACCCAGTTTGTTTATTAGTTTACTATGTTTGTCCCCAATTGTAAAGCGTTACAGAATATGTTGGTGCTATATAAATAAATGATGATGATGATTATGAAGATATACTGTGACCAGTAGCAAGTGGGATCATTCCCGTCTTTCATTGTCTAGTAGGTTTCTACATCAGAACTCTTATGCCGTACAATTAATATGTTTGTAACATATAAGGCACTTTGCATTAACTTTCAGTGTTTCACACATTGCTTCAGTCTCTTGAAGGTGTTTTGCCGTTGGTAGTCCGAGAATTAATGTAAGTAAATGGACCCACACACACAGACTGTCTGACTCTGCTTTACGTCTGTTTCTATGTGTCTGCAGCATTCAGAAGTGTTAGAACTCTGCAGAATACAATGGAATTCTGTGAGAACGCTCATTGAGTACACCCCAACCAGAAGCTTAGGACGCATTAATGAGCGTGCATCGAATGTTCTTTTAGGATGAGGATAAAATGCAAGGCTGTGTCTACGCCTTTAAAAATATCCTATGTGATGGGCTCTTGCTATTAAGAAGAAAACCAGGTCACCTGTACAATAATTTGGCTTTTGCTCGATAACTGGTGAGGATATAATCTCCTCACAAACCCTTAATTTGCTTTTATTGTTATGGACAGTATGTGATATGCCGATAGGCGAGCTAGCACCTCTGAATGGAGAAGAGGTGCTGGCGGCCATCTTGGGCTCTGGAACTACATGCTCCAGAATGCGATGGAGCTGTGGAATGTCAATTGTGTGGTTTGATGAGGAGACAGAGGAGAGAGAGAAAAGTCTGATCACAAGAGACAGTGCTGGAGAGATTAGACTAGGGTCGTACCTAGAGCTGTGCGGGAGGTGGAGCTGCCCAGGGTGCAACGCTGAAGGCATAGGCAAACTGAGGGAGGGGCTCCTAGTGCCTGGAAACCCCCCTCCAAGTCTGGGGCACTGTATAATTGAGGTGGCTGGACCCTGCTCCCGCTTCACACACCTCTGCTTGAAAAGAGAGAGCTGCCTGCACCTAACAGTAGTGCACGCAGCATTGCCCATGTATATTATGGGGATAGGAAGAGTTGGAGAGCAGCCAAGCACTGTCTAAAATTATAGCCACACCCCCATGCATGCTGGTCACACGCACTGGTGGAGTGATGTGGAAACCCCCCTCTGCAAATCCTGCGTTTGCCCCTGGAAGGGGAGGCGCAGTTTATGAATATTTTAGGTTCGTTTGGTTAAAATAGGGGGGCGGCAGTTTTGCTTCCCACCCCAGGCGTAAAAATTTTAAGTTACGGATCAGACTGAGCTGAGTGCTGAAAGTAACAGCGACAGGAGAGAAAACTGTAACAAAACAGGAGAGAGAGACAATGGGTAAATTAATATAATGCTTTATATATAAAAAAAAATATCAGGCGACCGATTTTGTTATTATTGTTGTCTAGAATTTTCCTCAGGGGACTTTCTCCAAACCCCTGAGTTCTAGTGAGAGTCTACAAATAACAGCCAGCTGACATTTTGTGGACAGAATCCTGTCAGTCACTGCGGGGTCCAACTGTCAGTCACTGTCTTACTAACAATACAGATAAATATTAACAGATGCGATTATTGGCTAACTTAGATAATTAGGGAGTACTTATCGGAGATTACACTATAACTGCACTGGGAATCATTAGTAAAGTTAGCCATTAACTCAAGAACTGTATAAATCGGAGATATTGATTTTACCCGAGATAAAATTTATTGCAGCTGGTTAGAAATTGGATATAACTTATGTTGAAAGCAACAGACCTTAATTGAAGCAGAGAAGAGATTATTATTTTTCTCCTCAGTGAAGGAAGAGACAGGGAATCCTTAGAGTGAACTGTGAACTAGTGCGCTACCGCGTTTTACGGACCGGTCGCTACTGAAACTGCATAAAAAAAGTCAGCGTCTAAACTCTATTTGTACTACAAATTGAGATTTATCTGACACGTCTCTATTCTTGTATAATATCCTTCTAGCCACAGAGACCGGTACCTCCAAGTTAGTCAGTAATTCAAAGTGTTGTTAGGAAAAGACTAATGTCAAAAAGAATCCTGCAGACTTTTGTGTGTTTAATTTCCCATCTAACAGGCCTGGAACACAAAGGATTCTACATGCTCCTCACTGCAAGAATACCATAAGTCAAATTTATTATATTTATATATGTATTTACTGCTCAAACTGGGATTATAGGCATTTATGCTATCAATGATTATTATTTAATCATTTACTTAAGTATTTAATGTATTGTGATGGTTTTAGCATTAAATTATCATCCTGCATAAGAGCATACTTGCCTACTTTTGGCAAGTGAATTCCGGGGGATGGGCGTGGCTAGGGGGCGGGAGGGGGCGGGGCACGGCCAAACACGTCATTTTGGTGCGGGGCCAAAATGACTCGATTCACTGCAAATCGCATCATTTTGGTCAGGCAATTGAGGGATGCGGGAGTCTTGCCTGTTCTCCCGGGAGTCCGTGAGACCGACTCAAATTTTGGGAGTCTCCCGGAAATTCCGGGAGAGTTGGCAAGTGTGCATAAGAGTTCAGCTCATCAGTTAATTCGCTGGCCTTTTTAAACATAAAATTATTAGGAGGTTTAATTCATGATTATTATTTCTTATTTAACCATGAATATCTAAGCAGGTATAAGGTTTGTTAAAAAGTAAAGTTACCAGTGTATTGCTTTGTTGGTTACAGTAAGTCAGTCATAGCGCCACTCACATATATTTATATAGAATTAATTTTTTTTTGGGGGGGGGGGGGGGGGGTCAAGTTTGACTACCTAAACGAGAGGTGAATAAAAAAAATCACACTCTTTAGCCCATTAGTGCCTCCGACATAGGTTTTCATTTAAGTTTGTGTATAAGTATGTGTGTAAGCTAAAAAAAATTACCAAGTAGTCCCCCGCCTTGCTTACCACCGGCCCTGGCTGTGGCACCCCTGTGAGTTCACCACTGGGACTCACTGCCTTTAGGGTATCACAAGTATATGTTGCCTGCCATCTAGTGGACAACAATATAACAGCAGGTGATACTGGAAGTAGATTCCATTTTTAGGGTATTTTGAGGGTCAGGTGCCTTTGTGGTCAGTACAAAGAGCTATAAAGGTTGAGTAGATATTAAATGACCTAATCTCTTCATAAGCTACATTCCCCAAGTATGACTGTTTAACATCAACAGAGAGCCATTGTCTCTCCAAGCATGCCAACTGCCCTATGGGTGGGAGGAACATACTGTGCTGTGCCAAGAAAGATACATCATTTAAACTTGTTTGTTTTTTTTATTTTAAGGAAACTAACAGTGTCACATTGTGTTACCCTCTCTTGGACAGTAGAATTTCAGATGCAGCCATGTAGTCTGATCAACGCTCCTTGGAAACTTCAATCAATGCAACAGGTGACCTCAAGAGCTATTGGCCTGTTTTCAGCACTGTCCAATCAGATTAATCCATTAGTGAGTGGTGCTTTGAAGATTCAAAAAGCGAGAGGGAAGAAGCATCTTCTCAGGTTGGACACTCACAGTTCTGCTGGGGGGAGGGGAATGAAGTATTTTATTTAAAACAAAAATACTGATTAAATGTTGAAACAGATTGATCACCAATTAAAGCCGACACAGGGCACTTACATTTGTTTAACTCTCTGACTGAAGATGGCGGGTGTTCTAGTTTACAATTACAATGATTATCGGAGCTCTTCCGACACGGACTTAAATGAAGCACTTGAAGAAAGCAAAATTCTTCCTTTACAATCTCCAGGGTGCGGCTCTTTGTGGGCCTTGGAGAAAAGCCACAAGTGATGAGAATCTGATGTCACACTGATTACAGGGAGACTACACTGATATGTTTAATCTTGTCAATGTTAAATTGTTACCAGATGGGTGTGGCTGGAAAGGAAGGAACAGCGAGACTGGGGAGTCATCCTTCTGTGATGGGTGGGGATCATATATAATAGATGAACTGGCTAGTGTTTAGCTATAATAACATAAAGCACCACTAAAATTATTTTATCCAGGACCATAGCTTGTAACATTTGGAAAAATATTCGTACAAGTTTCCTTACATTAACAGCCCAATTCGTAATAAGATCATTTATAAATCTGGTTTATTAATATTCTACTCTAAAAACAACATTTAAAGCATACTTGCCAACTCTCGGAAACAAGTTTCCGGGAGAGGGGGCGTGACTGGAGGGCGGGAGGGGGCGGGACGAGGCCAAACGTGTCGTTTTGGTCCCGCCCCCCGCAAAAACGTAATTTACGTCGCGGCGGGCGGGGCCAAAATGACGCGATTGGCCTCGTCCCGCCCTCCAAAATGGCGTCAATCACCGTGAAATCCAGGATGCGGGAGAAATGCCAACGAGCCCGGGAGCCCGGGAGACTGAACCGAATTTCGGGAGTCTCCCGGACATTCCGGGAGAGTTGGCAAGTATGATTTAAAGGCATCTCCGCAGCACGAAGTTTGCGCGCTCCACTGGATTCTTTTCTAGCAAAAATAGGAATACCCCCATCCCAAGCCCTGGACTGACTTCCACAGTGGTTCCTACAGCTTTTGGCTCTACCGCTGGCTCTTCCCTGGATTTGCTGTGTCCATCTTGGTGACAGTTTTTTTTGTTTCTCTGGTCCTCTTCTCCCTTCCCCATGGTAGCAAGTCAGCTACAAGCAAAAGTATTTGCTTGTTAACAGATGTGTTCAATCCTATAACCAGGGGAAATTGCAGACAAGCAATTGTCCTGGAACTGTCGTCCCAGTAGTAATTGTGTAACCTAATATTTTTTATGCACTTTCATGCATTTCCTAAAACAAAAAACTTGAAATACATGGATTGGAGTTTTTTTTTAACAAAAAGGTGCTGTGTTGTCAATTTGGTAGGGTAGACCCCCTCATTGGATCCTCCTCATATGCAGCTCAGTCACTCTGGGGTCAATAGAAGACTGTGCTTCCTCACAGATCACAGTCTTAGCTCAGTTACCTCACTTCCCCTTCGGGGATCAGTCAAGATTTACTGACAACTTAGTACTCACATTTAGAGGTAGATTTACTAAACCTTCTAAATAGTTAAGTGGTGGTGTTGCCCGTGGCAACCAGTCAGATTCTAACTATCATTTTGTAGAATGTACTAGATAAACGATAGCTATAATCTGATTGGTTGCTATGGGCAACACCTCCACTCTTCCTGTTTAGAAGGTTTAGATAGATGTTCCTCATGCTCATCTTTAATCTCTGCCTTGTCAGCTTTATTAGAAATCAGATCATCTAGATTTCAATAGTCAGAAGGTTAAACACCTTAGACCCTACTCCAGATCTACAACTCCAGCTTGGAACTAATGCTGGGTACACACTACAGAAAATTTCTCCCGATGCGATATTGTTAAAGATTTTACCATCGACTGAAAGTCCCAATCAGCAGCCGATTCCTGTGTACACACTATATACGTTTTACACAATTTACCTTCAGATCTGTGCTCTTCATCTGTCATAACCATCAGCTGAAAAGATGGTGACTCTGTACACTCCATAGAGAACAGATTGTATGGTCTGGTGATACGTTCCTCATCAAGAGCATTACAATATAGCGCCCCCCTCAGGCTATTTCTGTGTACTGCTGCCTCTTACTTCCACTTCTAGAGGTATTTCAGCCAGTTGGAAAGGACAGCAGCCTATTGGACATCAGTGAAGGAAATGTCCACCAGACGTCCGCACAAAAGAGAATCAGCGTACCTATTGTAGTCAGCAACAAACACTGCAGTCTGCAAATGCCTTAAATCTATGGAAGTTTTTATTTCTTGCTGGATCTAACATAACACGGCCTTTCAGACAGAAAACAATTGTACAAAGAGACTGGGTGACATTTGTTTACACTGTAAATCAATGTTTTTAGCGCAACAGCTTCAGGCCACAGAATTGTGTCAGAAACGAACACACGTGTTACGTGTACAAACTCCTATTACACTGAGTTAGTCTGAGCTACCTCTGGTATAAGGTTTCTGTTCCCTGGGGGAGCCTGGAATGAAATAGCTCAGAAGCGCGTAACTAACCAAGGTGTGTTGACAGAATGACCTCGATTGTTATCTCGTTGTCTCTAGGACCAGTGCAGGATCGCAGTGTTCCAAGGTTCATTTCATAAGACAGACGCTAAATATTCCATTAATAGCGCAGCCCAACCAAAAAAAAAATGCTTCTAGTTGCTACGGATAGTTGAAGGAATTTAGGGTATTTTGTGGTCACTGTATTTAAAAATGGAAGTATTTTTTTAGAATTGGCTCTAGTTGTTGAGATAATGGATACCCTCAATTAATAGGGAACTTAGCCATAACCTGTACATATGGGAATCTACCAGAATATTTTAGAAGGCGAGACACATGAATATTCTACGTGTTGACTCCGCGATCATTCTAGAACATTCCCCCTCCATATATAAGTGATCGGTCACCTAATCAGCAGCCAGTTGGCAGTTGAGGGGTTCTCGTTGTCTATTGTGTTTTTCTTATTTCTCGTCTGTGTAATATATTTGTACCCTTGTTTCATCTGCTTGTGGGATAGTAGGGCGAAGCAAGATCATTGGAAAAAAGTGACATGGCCTTCAAGAGAAAACGTGACTGTAGGTGCAGCGAACGTCATTAACGAGCCATTGGTTGACAAGGGAAAAATCATTCTCCCACTACTCCATATCAAGCTGGAACTAATGAAACAATTTGTTAAGGCCTTGGACAAAGATGACGATCTCTTCAAATACATGACCAGCATGCATGGGGGCGTGGCTATAATTTTAGACAGTGCTTGACTGCTCTCCAACTCTTCCTATCCCCACCATATACATGAGCAATGCTGCCTGCACTACTGGTAGGGGCACACAACTCTCCCTTTTTGAGAAGAGCCGTGTGAAGCGGGACATACCTCCCAGCTGTCCCTACAGTCAGGACTGTACTGAGTGTGTCAGAACAACTGACAGACTGTCCTGCTCTCTCCTACCAGTTCTTGCTGCTTTTACTACTTGTTGCTGCTACTCGTGTCCTAAGCTCAGTAGCTGCTTGTCTGTATCCTGGAATGTTGGTTCCCTGTTTGGAAAAGGGAACACAGTAGTCCTCCCTCCAAGGCAGGCCGATATTAAATCAAAAGCACCCACATTTAGTAATTAGGCCTCCCAGCAACCAACCTGGACAGTAAATTAACGTAATTCACCTTTAATAAAGAGATTCATCTCCCCCAAATATCCCCAACCTTAAATTAATAGTTTTTACATTTAATAAATTAACCTATTTCTTCCCAAACATTTAATAATTAGCATTCACTTTTAAGAAATAACAATCCTTCTCCCCAAACTCAGCCACACATTCAATAGCACCCAAACCACCCCAGCATTAAATGAATAGTCCCAGCATTCCACGCTTAATAGGTCCACAATAACTCCACTATTAAATTAAATATCCCCACCATTCACCCCACCTATAAATTAAAAGCTAAAACATTTACCCCACCAATAAATTAAAAGGGGGGAGAGAGGGGCGGGGACACAGCAGGGGAGAGACGGTGGAGACACATAGCAGGGGGAGAGAGGGGCGGGGGGACACAGCAGAGGAGAGAGGGGCGGGGACACAGTGGGGGAGAGAGGGGCGGGGACACAGTGGGGGAGAGAGGGGTGGGGACACAGTGGGGGAGAGACAGCTGTGAACAGTGTAGACAGAAACGATCTGCACACAAGCTGCAAAGTGGCCGGTCCCAAGTGCTGGGTCCAGCCACCTCAAGCATACAGTACCCCAGGCTTTGAGGGGGGTTTCCAGGCATTAGGAACCCCCCTGGGTTTGCCTATACATCCATTAGACAGGGTTTGACCACCTTTGTCTGAAGTGGTGTTCGTTACATACTTAACGTGAGTACTTTACTTGACGACACTCTTAAGTCAGCTCTTTCCACTAGTTTTAGGTAAGTGCTGGAGATGTAATGTGAAATAGAGTGTCTCATGGTCAGGAGTCTTCCATTTTCCCCCTCTGGGATAAAATTATTGAAATAATTACAAAAGATAACATTGAGACACTTCCCAACAATACATCCATTCTTCTATGTATGGACTCAGTAGAGATGCTTGAACCGGCCTTTTGATAGTCAAACAGGTCTATTAAATTTTAATTACTCTGGCAGTGTTTTTATTGAGAGAGATGAACCTCAAATGCGTACAGCGAATTTGGAATGATGAACTCCGAACTCTAATTCCAATGTGGACTACGAGCGGCAGACCTCAATCACGTACACTTCAAATTACAAATTTTGAGCCGGACTGAAGTGTTCAATCATCTTTTTTATTAAGGCTCAGTCTCCGCAGTTAATGACCTTATCAGACCCGTACTTGTAACAGCTATAACCATTATCACTGGCCTCTAAAAATGATTGGCTTCCCCTACGGCGTTTGAGTTGGTTCATTGTATCCTGTTCCTCAATGTGCTTCGTTGTTACTCTGGGGAACAAACCAGCACTGACATATATTGCTTGGTATTGTGAAAGTCCAAATGTTTATCTTTGATTGATTCAATGTACCTCTGCCTTGTAAGATCCCCCTAACTCACACTTTATATTTCCCCTCTTACATAAGTTATTTTTTTACTATGTTAAAAACTTTAAACAATTTTTTTTAGAGGAAAAAAAAAGGTAATTTCAATAAAACCAATAAATAAAAAAATCTGTGGATAGATTTTCCGATTAAAAAAAAGGTAAAATTACCATGATTTTCCCAGTAAGCATTCTAAGTATTTACTATTTCTTGCTGCTATGAGCCAGGTATAGTTTAATTACATCCATTTTACACAGTGAGTAGATTTATCAAACCGTCTAAAAAGGAAAAGTGGAGGTTTTGCCAACAGCAACCAATCAGATTCTAGCTATCTAAAATATAGAAAAATGATAGCTAGTATCTGATTGGTTGCTATGGGCAACACCTCTACTTGTCATTTGTAAAAGGTTTAGTAAATGTACTGAAGTGTGCCATTCATGGCATGGAACACAGCACAAGATTTGACCAAAGGCTCACACTCTGAAAACAAATTTCAGGTTGTCAGGTCTATAGTCTAAATGGATTTAGGCCACACATTTTGTTGAGTCAGCTTTGGCCTCTGGACATCGATGTACTCTTTCTATGAAAGGTTGGCACTACTAGTAGGCAAACAAAGGCGATCACCTAGTGTCAATGTTTCTGGGACACCTAAAACTCTGAACGAGTTACATCATCATCACTTAATGCTGCACTCTCTGGGGATTTAAAAGAATCCCACCCTTTCTTTCTGGCTCACAATGAGTATGTTTAATTATTTAACTTTCCCTGCTTGTGCTTCCTACATAGTGATGGTGCTAACTGCTGCTCCTCCTTGTCAGTGATTGGCTAGAAGTGTGGTATTTGACCAGTCCAGAACCACAGTGCCGGCCTACCAGTGACACTGAGGAGCAGAAGGTGACAGCAACACAGGCATCACTGTTTCTGACATCCCACTTCTAACGCACACAAGGTTAAAAGCACCAGGAGGGAACTTCCACCAGCTTTATCTCTAGACAAAGTCCTACTCTCCCTTACCCTGTAGCTTGTGTGATATATATAATTACTGACCTGTGCCTGTGTTTCTATTCAGTTCCTTTGGACAGAGAGACTCCCTGTAGACAGAGGCTATAAATATTATAAAGAATTGTTGGCTCATTATAGACAGACTTCAGAAAGGAACAGGACATGGACGCAGATTGAAAGGACAGAGCATTTTCCTTGCATTAATCGTCTGAACAAATGGGACACAGTTGGAAAGCTGCCTATGTTGGAACCCCCTTCCTTTTAGGAAGTTACAAGTAGCTACAGGAGGGAAAATCATTATATAGCTCTTCTTCTGGATCTGTTAGTTTACAAGTCCATTCTGATCACAAATGACGTGTTTTGTAACAATAAATTGTCCGTGTAAAGTTATTTGCACATAATGTAGTGGAGTTTATTGTTTTCAAAGCTGCAGGATATATAGGTTTTATAATTCTGCTTCCGCAGTCCTGTTCTACCTTAATCACTGGACTGTAGTTCGATTTTATAAGTTGGTGTCTGTTCTATAAATGGAGTTTGGTTTTAGTGAATCACCGGGCATGCAGGAAAACTACTTCCCAATCATTACCGGAGATTATTACTACATTGTTTAATCTAGTTATCTAATCAGCAAAGTGATATTCTGCATTAAGGGTAACATATCATCTGTTAATCCACACATTCCGGAGTTTTGTCTCTACTTACGACTGACAGTAAAACAGGAACCCATATTGGAAATTTTAGACTGACATCTCATGGTTCATATACCAACTCTTTCATTCACAGTTCATCAATAAGCTCGGTGGGGTGACATGTTTTAAATATACGGCTATTGAAAGCCAATTGAAGGAAAATAACACTGAGTTTGATCTCGCTGTTCATTAATATTCTGGACTATTGACAATAATTAAGACATTTCTGCACAATATAGGAATTTTTTAATCACTTCCTAAACATCTACATTCCTCATTTATAACAGTGTATGTTGTTCCTCATAGTTATACATGTGATCTAATTATATCTATACTTCTATTTGAGTATGGTTAGGATATTTACATCAAATCAATTGTTATGTAAATGATGTTTCTGAGAACCTAATAGGTGTTTAAATACACCTATTAGCTAGGTATGTGCATAATTCAGTTATTTTTAACAAACCTGTTTTTATTTCATTAGATATATGTTTTGTATATGTTTATGGTACAGATTAAAATTACATTTGCATTGGCGATTCATGAGAGACTTTATTATTCACAATTAAATTATAATCTTAAATACATATATGGTGGATAAGCGCTGTATTGGTTTCTTCTTTGTGGTTTATTCAACTGTGGATGATTGAAACTCCTCTATATAACGTATACTTGCTACCTGGAAGGTGTGAATTCCAGGTACCTCTCCCCATACTCCCAGGAGGGCAGGACATCCTCCTGCATTCTGCCCTCTTCCTAGTAAAGTGGGCAGGATGGGAGCCTCCATGACGAGATTCGCGGCAAATTGTATAATTTTGGCCCCTCCCCCTGTGGCAAAATAGCGCTTTTGCATCAATGCATCGCAGGGGTGGGGCCAAAATGACACAATCTGCAGTGCCCCGCCTCCTTCCGTCCGCACACTTCACCCGGAGGGGAGGTATAAGTATGATATAACTGCTTTACCATTGTAGTTATTTCTGATTTTGTGTAATTCTATAATTATTTTCTATATATTGTTCGACTATCAAGGAGTTTGTTTTGGGGGGTTCTTGAGGAAAACTAGTGACCCTTCAATTGAAAGTGTTTTATATCCCAGGAAAGGACTTTATGATATGATGTTATATTTTCAGGCTGTGTTCTATCAATTTTTCTTTCTATGAGAAGGGACAAAATTGTTCACAAAGGTATTCTGAGGGGCATATTCAATTGTGAGCGTTACTCGTTACGGTAATAGTGCGCGTAAATACTGTTATTACGGTACATTTCACGCTGGATTTCAGCTCGCGGCTCAGGGAGCTGCGAGCTGAAATCCGGTTTAGTATTACCGTAATAACGGTAATATTTTCCGCCGCGGAAACCACCAACAATTGAATATGCCCCTGAAAGTACTGGCATTTACTAATCCACTGTGACTTTGCACCAGTGCACACATCTGTTCCACACAGGGCCAATCAATGACCATTGGGAGGTACGCTGTGAACTTGGATTTGAGTCGGCCACCTGTGCTCAGCCCTGAATTTGTACAAGGACTTCATCGGCACCAGCCTAGGGCAGTAGATCTCAAAGGGCGACAAACTGCATTTAGTTTTGTCCCTAATCTTTTCTTCAGCTCCAGAAGGAACTAGAGTTCTAATTCAGCAGTTTTTACTGTAACTTTATCTGCATTCAGCCAAAATACTCGCAAAACTCCTGCATATAAAAAGGAAGCAGGTAACACTATAGGCAATTTAGAAATAAGCACCGAAATTAATAGTCAAAATGTTAAAGTTAGTCACAAACAGGAGATAAGTGCTGAGGATATTTAGCAAAGTTATATAGCTCCTAAACCTGTTGTTGAATTGGGCTAAATGATAAGAGTAACAATGAACAAATATGCACCTAGCTTCTCTGCTGTCTTATTAAATGATCTTCACTATTTCAGTAACACCAAGTCCTGCTTATAAATATTCTTTCTGACAATGTCCTGGCAATTAATTATGTCAAACTATAATGACAGAGTCTACCTTCACGAATACATTAATGCAGAATATTGAGTTCAGTTATATATTTGTGATTTATATAACTTGCTCTTGTCCGTCTCTGTGAAGACATCATTTGCAATTAACTTTGATACAGAATTACTCACTCCCACCATTAATGTTTCTTTGGACTGAAATATATTGTAACACAAAGGAACATTCAGATCCTACAATACAAGAACTGCACACTGTGCAAAAGGAATAAGCATATATTTATTTTATATTGTTTTTTAAAGCCACAGTATTTCCTCAATCAGCTGCCTAGAGATGTGCACATACATGCTGAGAGGGGTAGTTTCATAAATTGGCGTTTGTCTTGAGCCCACCAGAACAGACATACTGCCGCTAATCTTCCTGGCAATGTAAAAAAAGAATCTTCAGTTGGACCAATGAACTTGCATAAGTAGGAGCAGGGTGATTTTGTCGACGAACCACCAGAAAACCTTCATTATGGGCAGCACAATGGCTCAGTGGTTAGCACTTCTGTCTCACAGCACTGGGGTCATGAGCTCAATTCCCGACCATGGCCTTATCTGTGTGAAGTTTGTATGTTCTCCCCGTGTTTGCGTGGGTTTCCTCCGGGTGCTCCGGTTTCCTCCCACACTCCAAAAACATACTAGTAGGTTAATTGGCTGCTATCAAAATTGACCCTAGTCTGTCTCTCTCTCTGTCTGTGTATGTGTATGTTAGGGAATTTAGACTGTAAGCTCCAATGGGGAAGGGACTGATGTGAGCGAGTTCTCTGTACAGAACTGTGGAATCAGTGGCGCTATATAAATAAATGGTGATGATGATGATGACTTGACATACATTCGACAAGCATATAGAACTCTGCTGGAGGTGTAGAACAAGGTCCTTTCATGAGAAATTAAATGAGTGAATGGTTGGTAGTGGTGGGCCTGATGAGGTCCGGAAACAACTTGTGGCTGAAAAGAAAAGGGTGCGGAACTTGTGCGTAATTCTGCCCGTATCCAAGTGACTCTCGAGATGCATTTCGTTTTGAATCTGGGTGTAAGTATGCTCTGCCTAAACTTTACTTGCCTTGTTAACAGACTGCAAGATTTGCACATACATGCATATGTGCACTATAAAGTCACATCAGAACGCATGTAATTATTTTTTTTAGAAAATAAATGATCAATTAATACTATGATAATCATTAATACAAACATGTGTTTTTAAAAATATTTTCTCTTTCCAGTTTTTTTTACATTATATACATAAATCAGGATGTTCTTAATACGCACTGTACATACAAACCATCTTTAGTTTCTCTTTCTTGCATACACATGTCCTAGGATAGCTAGGGGCACGCATACGTGTAGTTTTTAATGCAAAGTCTATACCATGTCAGTCATCTCTATCAGTTGGTACGTACACCTGCATAGGCAAATCGAGGGGGTTTCCTAATGCCTGGAAACCCCCCTCCAAGCCTGGGGCACTGTATAATTGAGGTGGCTGGACCCTGCTCCCGCTTCACATGGCTCTGCTTGAAAAGGGAGAGCTGTGTGCACCTAACAGTAGTACACGCAGCATTGCCCATGTATATTATGGGGATAGGAAGAGTTGGAGAGCAGCCAAGCACTGTCTAAAATTATAGCCACACCCCCATGTATGCTGGTCGCGGCCCCTGGCGGCGTGGTGTGGAAACCCCCCTCTACAAATCCTGCATTTGCCCCTGACTTGCCCTGTAATGGTGCATATGATACAGCTAAAACAGACGTACTTACAAGACACCCAGGAATTGAATCAGCCGCATCTGCGTCGCAACACGTTCGGCACACCATTACTGTACATTGCCTACGTTTGTCCGCCCTTTCACACTCCCGTTCCGCTCTTTAAGACATAAGAAGTGTGATTTGCGTTCGGACATGATAAAATTGCGTTCATTGGCGCAAGTTCCGCTTTGGAACACAGGCAGGGTGATCTCATCCAGGATACGGCACGTAAAGAGACTTACGCCTGAACATGAATCAGATCCTATATCTCCAGCTATAGAAACTCTTTGAACACAGTTTCTCCTAGATCACTTGCCAGCAATCTTCATGCCATCGTTAGCCACTATTCCTCATGAAACACAATAGCTTCTTCCAATCGTAAACCCAGCAACACTCTCTTATTGTGTGTGAGGTCAGTGGTGTCACACAGCATGAGATGTTAACGTTGTAAGAGGAACCATATTTGTCTGGAAGGACCCACTTATCTACGTCATTAATCACACTGCCCAAATTATTGCTTGGGCGAGCCACGGCAACCCGGGTCAAGGCTGAGTGTGGATGGGGTCCCCTGCATCTACCTGGATCGGATGACCCGGGAACTAACACGGGTCTTTTGAAGGGATATTCCCGAGTCTGACCCAGGTAGATGCCAGTCTGAACGGTGAACCCGGATCTCACCAAAAACAATTCAAAGGTAAAAAAAAAGAAAAAAAATTAACATCACAAGAGGAGCCAATCAAAGCTCCTCTTGTGATGTTGTCAGGGAAACAGGGGGAGCGAACGTTCCCCCTAAAGCAATTGTAATTAAGATTGACGCCTTGAGGACCGGCTGTCCCCAGAGTTAGCAGCGGAGCCCAATCCATCAATGGGGAAGAAACGCCAATCTTGGATCAACCACGGCAGAAAAAAAGGGCCTTGGTCTGCTGTCCATTAACAGATCCTTGGGCAATAGCATTGATAATCACAATTGAAATAGATCACATTGAATAGATCCAGATGAAAACAAGTTTTGCAAGTATATTGTGTTACCATCTTTTACTAGTAATAAGATTGCTGATTTAAAGGCTTGTATTCACCTAATCCTAATGGTTACATGGTCATATTTCATTTACACAAAAAATTATTTCCTGAATGACAATTTATTTTATTCCACTATTCAAAGCTAGTTGCGCCTATATTTTATTCTTTGATCCCCCTTCACACACTTCAAAACCTGGCTACCCCACTAGGATAGTGTCATATGAAAAGACATAGGGGGTATATTTACTAAACTGCAGGTCTGAAAAAGTGGAGATGTTGCCTATAGCAACCAATCAGATTCGAGCTGCCATTTTGTAGAATGTACTAAATAAATAAGAACTAGAATCTCATTGGTTGCTATAGGCAACATCTCCAGTTTTTCAAACCCGTATACCCCATAGACTTCGAGAGTTAGATCAGAGAAGGAGCAGACTTACCCGACAATACTAAAATACTGATGTGAGGCTCTTAAACAATCCTCTATATTCATCAAAATTCATCCATCCGACTTGTTGTTTAATGCAGCTGTTTCTTGAGTTTTTCGCTAGAGAACATAGCATTGTATTGTTATTACATAACATCCTGAACAGAGATATACACAAGATAATGAGCAAGGAAGTAATCACGCTGTGTCAGAAGGACAAGGTGATGGAAAATTAAAAAACAGACGCTCCTTTTTTAGAATTGGTTTTGGAGAAAACATTTATAATTACCCATATTTACCCAGCAAATTGATGTAACAAATAGTCTAACTATTTATTGACAGTTTTAAGTCTATTTTTGTGTGAAGGAAAAAAATTGTTCAATGGAAGACGCACAAAAAAATTAAAATAAACTATACAATAAAATAAATATTTTTTTTAAAATAAATTTTCCATCCTGATTTTATTTACAAATGTTCATACAGCATAATTGCCTAATCTCCCAGAGGGTATGCCACCCTCCTCCTTCCTGTAAAGAGGGCGGGGATTTGATGACACAAATTGCGTTCCCTGGGTATAGGCGTCTTCTCTTTGTGCATGCCATTTTGAAGGATGTTACATACATTTTCCAATAGTGATGCTCTGTGAATCTACCAGCAGTGAAAAACCATATCTGCCTACTCTCCCAGAATTCCCGGGAGGCATCCGAATTTCGGGGAGTAGGCAAAACTCCTGAAATTTGGCGAAATTTGCGGCAGTGAATGGAGGAACGGGGCTTAATCGTGTCATTAAGCTCCGCCCCCTCCATTCAATGCCGTGAATTTCGGCTTTTTATAGAGGGGGCGGGGCTATGGTGATGCGAAATGTCACCCCGCCCTCCTCCTACCCCACCATGTCACAACTTCTACCCCGGATCTCCCTTGGGAGAAATTTTAAAAGTGGGCATGTATGTGAAAAACGCAAGTGCAAAATTACACTCTACTGTATCTGGTTATTACCGGGACCACAGAGTGTAACTCCCCTGGTTGGTGAAAACAATTGAATTATGACAGTTCTCTGGTTTAGAAGGAAGAAGCAGTTTCTAGCAACCTCCTCCTCGTATCTGTATTATAAAATAGCAGTCTGCAGTGTAAGACCCATTTTTGTGGAGACCTGCCTATGTTTTAATGAATGTTGGCTTCAACAAAATGGCCACCGTGACAGTCCTCACTTTTGGTTCTAGTATTTCTGTGACTTTAGATAAAAGGAAAATGCAGTAAAATTAAGTTACTTGTGATATTCTGCAGTTTCTTGGCTGTTGAGAGTGATATGAGTGATGTGAAGCAAAAAGGTTAGTGACTGTAGCACTAATTGTATTGTTTGTTTATATAAATGGACGCGAGTGGGAGATTAGTTTCCATTTTGTTGTATTACTTTACAAGGTATTATTACAGTATATTATTTTGGTAGGATGGACAGGAATAATTTGTTTAAATTAATATTAAGGTGGGCTATTTGAAGAAGACCTTACTTTATGCTTCATTTTTTTAATTTAACATATATTATTCCATTCTATATTTTTTCTGAATCCAAGCATTTGGAAACCCCCTTCTAGAAATTCTGTGTTTGCACCTGTTGGGGGGGGGGGGGGGGGAGGGGAGGGGGCTGATTTTTAGCAGGAAATGTGAAAGGTTAAAGCAGAATATTATTACACCACCTAGTAATGAACATTACCTAGACTTTGGAGTACCAGTATGTTTACTGAACAGTTTACTCAGAAAATCTTTTAGAATTTGTTTCCTGGACAATGTCCCACTTCCATGAAACTCCTTCCTCGCATTCCAGGTTTTCAGCGACAATGCCATTTGCACCTACTGGGCCCGATTCATCAAGACGCGTATCCTGAGCGCAACGTGCGTTTGTGTAAATGTAAGTCGGCCCTGAGTACTCCCCAATTCAACAAGGAAGGATTTGAATGTACGTGTGCTGATGAATTCGGGTGTAATGTCCAATACCTATGTGGAATATACATTCGCAAAAGAAAGCACAGAAAAAAAAAAAACTATTCAATTAATGTCACCTGTAAATAAAAGCATTAACAGTTTACATTTATGATGATCTTAGTGTTTACCGAGCATAAAATACATTATTACAGTTGCTCCTGACTGCAAACACATGTTATAGCATGCATATGATACGGACATCACTAGTAGCATACTTGCCAATTTCATCTAGTTGGCTCCCAGGAGCTGTCGGGGGGAGGTGGGCGTGGCCGTGATGTAATGACGCAAATGCGTCATTTTACAGAGGAAGGGCGGGGTGGAGAATCACGGCATTTTGTCCCAATTTTTCCAGGATAAATGTCGGGAGGTATATCGGGAGGGGAGATCTTGCTGCCGAGTCCTGACGGCGTGGCCACATGAATTGTGTTGTCAAGCCCCTCTCCCACTGCTCAACAACACACTTTCGGGCTACTACAGCAGGGGGCGGGGCCGGGATGACGCAATTTGTTGTGAATTGGGTCACTAAACCCCGCCTCCACCCACTTCACTAATATAGTAGGCAGGATGCAGGAGGTTGCACTCCTCTCCCGGTAGACAGGGAGAACTCCCAGAAATTAGGGAATCTCCCGAACATTCTAAGAGAATAGGCAACTATGGGTTACCTGCGATACTGTTTACTGAATTTAACGATAGTGACATATTTGAATTGCAAATACTCAATTTAAATATACATACTAATTATATATATATATATATATATATATATATATATATATATATATATATATATATATATATATATATATATATATATATTTAGACCAGAGAATAACATCTGCTTCTAACATGCAGGATACGTAGAATTGTATTTTCTTCTTCCATTTTTTCGCAGCACACACACTGTGACCTCTGACAGAGATGTTGGCTGTGTTCTACTGGGTGTTAGTGGATAATTAAACTGAACTTTCTGTGTATGAATTTTGGCTGCACAAAGTCCTGTTTGTGTTCCAGTTCTGGCTCCGCTGTATATTAGACCTGGAGCTGCTATGAGCAGATGTGTGTTTACTTTCACTGTAATAAAGTGTATGAAAGCCAATATTTCATCATGCACTTTAAAACAACTTCCAAGGACATTTTGTTGATGCCTCTATGTGCACGTCTGCAATACGGTAGCATTGTACAAACTCCATCGTGTCATGTTCAACAAATTTGATTATATTGTACTTTTCTGAATATTAAATGCTTCTCTTGATTAAAAACAGTACCTCATAGTTGCTTACTCTCCCAGAATTTCCGGGAGGCTCCCGAATTTCGGGGAGTCCTCCCGGACTCCCGGAAGATTAGGCAACCCACCCGGATCCTAAAAAATTCCGAAATTCACATCATTGAATATCGGGGTTGGGGCTTAATCGCATCATTAAGCCCCCCTCACTATTCAATGCAGTGAATTAAGGTATTTTCTAGTGAGGGCGTGTTTTGATGCAAAGAGGGAAAGAATGTGCTGCACCTGGGCCATACGTACCTACTGATGAGGGGTGTGAAGGGAGGGTGTAAGGGGTGGGGCTTTGTGATTTGCGTCATTTTGGCCCCACCCCCAGTGATGTATGCCTGTTTGGGGTCTTTTTAAAGTGGTAAAAAGACCCAAAGCAGGCTTTGTGTCTCTGGGGGGTGGGGCAAGATAACGCGAAATGCAACGGGCTGCCCCCCTTCCGCCCATATACCCCTCCATGCCGGCAGATGCGGGAGAATTGCCAGCTTTCCCGGGATTCCGGAGTCTTCCGGACATTCCGGGAGAGTTGGCATGTATGACCTAGGCCCCACACTCATATCTGCCAACATGTCAGTCGTCGCGACCAGGAGGTGTGGCCACAGCACAATGTGGGCGTTGCCACATCACAATGGGGTGTGGCCACGTCCACAGAGGGACTGCTTTACTGCTTAACGCTGTAAAGCACTAGGCAGCCTATTAGATATCACCCCTTTCTCCAATGTTCCAATTCGCTGGAGAAACATGTCCCCAGGAAGGACTGAAATTGCGACAGTTGGGCGGTATGCCCAAATTCTATTTTGGTGGCCCTGGCTGAATGTGGAGAACAAGTCATATTTGGCATCAAAAGGGGATGAAAAGAGGGAGCCGGAGGGCTTGGCGCATTTTGATTGGCTGAAATGCTTATGGCTGTCAGTTACAGTGAATCATGGGGGTATGGGGATATTAATATACAAATTAAGAATAACATATAAAAAATCTTGTGCAGTGTGTAAAGTGTAACCTCGGCACCTCTTTAGTTACTCCTATATTTTATAGAATATTCCACATCAAAAATATCTCCAAAATTTGATTGTCTTTTATCCCTTATTGCATGAAAATCTGCATTCTGTCAAGTCCGTACCTGCAAATAATTTCTTTCTGGAAATGTGTTACTGTCAGCACCCTTTTACTCACGCTACTGCTTACAAATATCAAAATGTTGACCGATATCTAAAAAACTCCATCAACACAATTCCTGCAGAGAATGATTATATTCATGGTAAGCTGTTGCCATCTACTGGCTAGATATAAATATTTTACATGTCAAAGCCTCTTCATAGATTTAGCCTGAACACACACCTTTACTTATCATATATGCTCGCGTAAAAATTTTTTAACACAGTAATTATGTGCTAAACTCCTATTGCAATCATATCATAGATCAGCAATGTCTCTGTGCATCCACCTTTCATGGGTACGTACATTTAATGAATTGAGTCCTGTTCAGCATATTTAAAGCCGCCTGTTCATTTTTAAGTTACATTTGACTAGGGGGAAGGCTCTTGTTATTGTCTCTTTAACCCCAGTTGGTAAATGGAAATGCCTGACATTTGGACAGCTGACCCTCATTAGTTGTATGAAGCCAACTCATACTTGCCAACTCTCCCAGAATGTCCGGAAGACAGTGCCGTAACGAGACATTTTAGTGCCCTGGGTGAGACAGGGCACCGGCGGGGAGGGGGAGAGAGAGGGGGAGAGAGAGGGGGAGAGAGAAAGAGAGACGGGGGGGGGACAAACAGCAGAACTAGAGGAGAGTGCAGACACGACGCAGCGGTGCATGGCAGTGGAGCCTTTCAATCAAGATGTGCCTTTGACTTCTGCATGTGCGTTCCACTGCAGAAGTCAAAGGCTTTTCTTATCACTGACAACAGAACTAGGTAGCGGGCGGCTGCTACGCTCCTTTGGGCTTGCGCCCTGGGCGACGGCACCGCCCGCACCACCCTAGTTACGGCTCTGCCGGGAGACTCGCGGATTCCGGGTAGGTCTCCTGGACTCCCTAGAGTGTATGGCAGTCTCCCGCATTAGGCCCAAAATACAAAGGTAAATCTACAGCCTCCCGCTGTAAAATGACGCGTTTACGTCATGGGGGCGTGTCCAAAATTACACGATTTTTAGAGCCCTGCCCCCTGCATGCCCACTTCTTCCGCGGAAGCTCCCAGACGCCAACTACCAACTAGAAAAAGTTGGCAAGTACGAGCTAACTGTACAAATGGCAGCCAGCACTATTCACCAATATAGTAGAGAAGTGTGTCCTTTAGACTAAACGCAGTTAAAATCATGCGGGTGAGTGACTTGCCAAAGAACCTATTATCTGTGGATTCCTGTAATTTCAACCAATGGGAGCAGGAAGGGGTTGGGACTTATACACAGTTATAAGTCAGGGCTCAGAGGTTACAGTTCTTTCTGCTTCCGGATTCCTCCCGCCCGCCCTGCATTTTATGAGGTAACTCTTATTTGTAGTCAGTCTTAGTAGGAGAGCAGTGCAGTCTGTAACTGTGCATATGGTGCTCGGGTGATCTTGTCATAGGTCACTACCCCTCTGTGGTTATGGTGTCATACCATGGTTGGTCCGTATGTTAGGAGGACCATTGGGCCAGTTTGTATGGTTTATACTGGCGGAGTTAATAGAGGGCGTAGTCTTGCCGTTGGACTTGATCTTAGCACCAGCCAATAGTTAAGGTATGATCCTGGGTTGGTGGTATTATGGTCTGACCTTTCCACCTTTATTGGTTTTGCGTTCCTGACTGCCCTGCTCTCGTCCGCCTTACAGTCCTATTAGTTTAAATATAAATAAATACCGTCATTCATTCCAACTTTAATTTGGTGTCCGTGTCTTTATTTGGTTTGGTAAAAGGTTATGTCACAGGTGTTATTTGGGGAAAACTTCCCCGCTATGCATTTTAAGTGCCCTGGGCGAAACAGTAGTTTTTTTGTCTGATAAAAAGGCCTCCTTCAACACAATCAGCCTCAGTATTAAATGAATAGCATTCACATGTAATAAATATACCCATTTCCCATCATACTGCCCTGACATTAAATTAATGGCACCCACATTTAATAATTAGGCCTCTTTCCCCCATAGCCATCTGACATTATATTAATAGTGTTTACATTTAATAATTTGATTTTGGTCCTTACTTAATAGCTTTGAAACTTCCCCCACATTTATTAGAGATCATTATTGCTAATAAAGATATCACCACCTTTTGAATATATTACGGATTTATTTTTTATAATTATATTTAATTACTGATTATGTTTTATATTATTTATATACCACATACTGATGTACCACAAAGAACATTCCCCCTTCTCTCCAACCCCTTAAACCCTATCACCCCCCCCCTTGGCACGCACCAACTATACAACTTCGTTAAAGTCCTGTCATGCGCTTTGATGGAAAGATTCATTTGAGATGCTTTGAGCTTTGTGGCCATCATCAGTGTCTGATCTATAATCACAGTGGCTGTTTTATATTCAGGGATTGTGACATTGCTGGAGGATGATAACTGAGGAGTCGTGTAGCTTTTCTATTTTAATCGTTGGAGAAGGTTTTGAGATCTTGAGCTTGCATCTTGCTTCTATGTATTATTAATGGGAATTGTTACCAGTGTGTGAAAGATTTGAGTACTGATGAAGGTGCTGTGGTTTACACCCTGCATCCCAAATGATAAGGAGGTGATCACTATCTGGCTGCATTCTGCTATTTCTACATAACCTATCAGAGTTGAGGGGTTTATCGTCGGAAGCTTGCAAAACGATGATGCATCTAAAGAATTTAGTCTTCATCTGAGCTGTAAGGATGGGCTTATTATTTTGGTATCAGATATTACTACTACTTTCTGAAACCCCGTGACAAGTCAATCAACATTATCATCAACATTTATGTATATAGCACCATGGGTCCAAGCTAGAGCGAGTGGTATGAGAAGATGTCCAGTATAGAACATAACTGGAAAGTATCGGCCACGGTCTCAGCAGAAACTGGAGATTTGACGGTCGGTATTGTCAACAACCAATTGTCGCTGGCAACTGCATATGGTGGATCCACCTCCGTTCTGCGTCTCTCTTCCACTCTCATCACATCCTCCCATTCTCGGTTACAGGACTTTTTTCAGGCTGCACCCACTTTGTGGAATTCCCTCCCTCGCACAGTAAGACTTTCCCCTAGTCTACAAACCTTCAAGCATTCTCTGAAAACCCACCTCTTCAGACAAGCTTATAATATTCCTCAACCACCATCTTAATCTCCCCTATTACCACCCTCTACACAGCTAACACAAGACAACAACCCTCTAACCAACATTGGTACACACACAGCCCACTCAGTACTTTTACCTTTGCATTCTAGCTGGTCCGGTGTGCAATATGATGTAGCACGTGCCCTTGTGTGTCAAACTTCCATTGTCCCATAGATTGTAAGCTTACGAGCAGGGCCCTCTTACCTCTCTGTCTGTATGTATTACCCAGTATTGTTTTATTAATGTTTGTTCCCAATTGTAAAGCGCTACAGAATTTGCTGGAGCTATATAAATAAATGATGATGATGATGATTCAGTGTAAACACAGAAAGAAATTTGGAATACAGCGACTGAAATGGAGAACACAATTAGTGGCACTTTGCAACCTAATCATAGGATCTATGTCTGGACATACCACCTCGGCCTGGGGAAAGAGCCTGTGTGACACTGCTTGGATATGGTGTCCATTACAGAATGTATTTGGTCCATTGGCTTTATGCCAATGGACCAGGGTAAACAGGCAACTAACAAATGCCCCAGCAATGGCAGGACAGGCAGCTAGGAGATTAGGTCAGTATCAAACTTTTTTACTTTCATATACAAGGCAATATCATCAGGAAGTGGTAAAAATACTGCAATTAATGCTTAAAAAATATTGTTCTCATAGTTTGCAATATATGAAACTATATTTCTTAAAGGATAGCTCTGCTTGCTGCATCTGCTGAGGTCCTCCCTTGCTCTAATGGTCACACACGGCACTCTACTCTTCCTGCTTGGCCTGTTTGAAACACGCCAATTGGGTATCCATTCCTCATTGTCATGCAAATTATTCACCCGAGACATATTAGAATATTGAAGTTTCAGAGGCTCATTTTTATTAAAAGCAAATATAGATGTATTCTTCAGAGAGCAATCTGACCATGGTGTTCAAGATAGCTCCTCCCGAGCCTAATACATAAAAGTATATGGTTAAATACATATATATATTTTATATAGATAAAACCCTAAGAGAAAAGTGACAGAGATAATATATTGCTAACAAGGTACCATGATACTGTCTACTTCCACCATATTACACTTGAAAGAACATCAAGTATACAAAACATATGCTCCCATGAGATTTAAGGTTGAATTTCAAAATAAAATCTATCTTTGCCACTGTCGTCATCATCATCAATTTATATAGCGCCACTAATTCCGCAGCGCTGTACAGAGAACTCATTCACATCAATCCCTGCCCCATTGGAGCTTACAGTCTAAATTCCCTACTATAGACACACAGACAGAGAGGGAGAGACTAGAGTCAATTTTGATAGCAGCCAATTACCTACCACCTTTTTGGAGTGTGGGAGGAAACCGGAGCACCCGGAGGAAACCCACGCAAACACAGGGAGAACATACAAACTCCACACAGATAAGGCCATGGTCTGGAATCAAACTCATGACCCCAGTGCTGTGAGGCAGAAGTGCTAACCACTAGGCCACTGTGCTGCCCACTGTCACGAGCCAGCATTCACCTGAGCCTACATGACATGTGAGTGACAAAGAGTTAAGAAAACACCACCTGGTTTGTTTAAAAATGATTAATACTCTCCCTCTCTATCCCACACAGTGACTAATCTTTACCAATGATGACACCAAGCTTTTTTTTTTCTAAATTGCTGACACTCTTCTTTTAAACTAATCTATCACAATTTACTTTCGTCAGAGTTATCATAAACAAAATGATCTCCTCTGTTTCAACTATGTAGCATTCTTAGACCAAGCTAAATCTACACGAGAATTTGTAAGAACACAGAGACATGAACTTATTAAGTGTATGTTAATATGGAAAATAAATCCACAATGCTGAAGATAAAACACAATTAACAAATTGATATACAAAAGATAATTCACAATAGTTTTGTTTAAAATAAAAGGGGGGAAAACAGAAAAAGAGTAAACTCACGAATGATCAGATTTGTCGGCAGGGAGAGCATGAATACTGGAACACGTCTCAATATGAAATGGACTCCCAAAAGTGAACAAACCTGTTAGATTTATAGGACATATTAAACATACTTCAGATGCCCACAGCCCCCGTGCTGTGATGTCAGAACTAGAAAGTCTGTGTAAATGCATTAGTTTTACGACCATGTATTCACAACATGTTTCAAGTCAGGGTTTCTTTAAACTGGCCGAACTTCTCATCTGAATGTCCTGCAAAGATGATTTTACCTCCACACAGCAGGTCATATCTATGGGCGTAACCAAATATGAGCGTTACTTCTGTAAACAAAAATAAAAAATCTGTGCATGGTGTGTTGCGGCTGTTCCAGAGATTCAGATTTTTTTTTACTATTGAATTCACCCCATAGTGTCGATTTTGTTTCCTTCTAAAGTATACCATATACCGCTAACTCTTTAAACAGAATGGGTAATGAAATTAAAGGTTTAAAGTGGGTTAATAAAACATCATCTGCAAATAAGGACAATTTAAAGTGGGAAGGCCCAAACTGAATCCTTGTGATATTGTGTTTAGACGAATACTAGCAGCTAAGGGTTCTATACATAAGGCATACAATAGAGGCGAAAGAGGGCTTGAGCATTTCTTTTAAGCCTGAAAAGATGTTATAACAATCTTTCACATTAGTGTGCTGTGTTGACTCATCATCAGTGCGACTCTTAGAAAAGGTAAGTTGTTTTTTTTTCTGGCAGTAGAATTGTTAGGAGAAGCTGAAGCAGGGGATGTGTCATGTGCGACTTGAGCCGACAGGTTGCTCACAATGTGCTGTTTGCTTCTGTGTCTCAGCTGGAAAGAAAGATATTACATATGACAGACATAGGATCATGTATGGTTGCCAACATGTAGTGATCCAATTTCAAGATGCTGCAAACCCTTGGGTTCTGGCAAAGCAAATAAAGAACTTGATCTACAAGGCAAACATACTTAACAGAATCACATACTTTCATCTTCTCCAGCTTCTTTTTCAGTAGATTGATTAGGGACATGACTGGATTCAGGGTGGCAGTGTCTGAAACCACTTCATTTATTGCCATTTCAAATGGTTCGAGTAGCTTGCATAAAACAAAAGGATTACACAGTGTACTGGAGTAAGGCAACGTGTCTCCCCTGTCCCTATTTCATGGCTTGATGCTGTTCCCCTAGTCACTTAAACATGTAAAGTGTGGAATTCCACCTTGTTACTATCTTTAGCTTCAGTTGGTGGCATTGCAGATGATATATTTTCTTGCAGCTGTTGCAACCTTCTACATGCGGTTGCTGAATACCGAAAATGGGCAGAAATTTTACAGGCCATAGAAAGCATCTCCTGCACTGAACTCTCATTTTTTTAAGAATTTCTGAACCACCAAGTTTATTGTGTGTACAAAGCATGGCACGTGTTGAAATTCACCCAGTCATAATCCACACACAATGTTTGTGCCATTATCGCCAATGCGGAATCCTGAGGAGAGACTTCGCGGTGTGAGCCATTGTGCTATGAGATTCCTGAGTTTTCTAACAGATTGACACTAGTATGTTTCTTAGTGAAGCCAGCGATATAGAGATTAACTTGCCTGTGAATAACCTAGCATTGCGTGCTAGCACTACTATCCTGATGAGGAGAATGTTGATAAAGCTACAGGCACTGTGGCTGATGACTATACACCTACCCAGTGAGCTGTCACGGTCATGTAGTCTTTTGTTTGACCAGTACCGCTTGTCTACATATCCGTAGTTAAGTGGATAGTTGGTACAAGTGTATTGTCTAGGGACTGAATGACTTTATGTTTAACCTTTCTCTACAGCTGAGGAATTGCTGTTCGGCAGAAATAGAATCCAGATGGAATTTGGTAGTGTGGACATAAGACCTCAACTAGTCTGTTAAAACCTGATGCTTCGATGGCGGATTTTGGACGCGCATCCAATGCTAACATAGCCGTCATGGGTTTAGTGATCTGCTATGCAACAGGATGCTGGATGTCATACGAGGTTCCTCTTGCAAACGCTTGCTTCACATAGATTATTGCCAACATCAATTTCAGGTACACATTACATACATATTGATTTTAGGATAAGAGCTAGTGAATTTAGCACAGACACGAACAATGAGGATTGTGTACTAACCAAATTCAATGTTGAATGTAGAATAGTGAGAGGCAATAAAGAATGTTTAACATCCCAAAGTAATGTTGAATCTGGACAAAGACTCAGTAAATAAATATTGGTGCAGCTTAAGTATATCTAATGTCTAAGTTAGCATAGCCTTGGTATTGATTGTTGGAGTAAATAGAAAATTCCATGGAACAGTATTATTGATACAACAAGCAATGCGGTTACATCTTGCCACTACAAACCAAGTAAATGTCACTTCATTGGCGGTGCCATGCAGTCGTTGATCTCATTGAACTGCTATTGCATACAGGGAAAATAATTCATAAGCAACTCTGATTTCACCAATATATTATTTTATCTTTAACAGTTTGCATCGAAAATTGGAAGCTGGACTACAAATTAAAAATGAGGCGGTTGACAATGAAGGTGTTGACTGTGGAGATCAGTGGTCAAAGTGGCGGTATGCAAAATGTCATGGGAATGTAAGAGAATTGTTTATAATGAATGCAGTAGGAGAAGTGGCGGTATGTCATACCACTGTATAGACCTCACTTTGACCACTGGTGAAGATTGCAGAGGTGTCTATCCATTCTGCTGCTAGCTGATGTTGGACTGCTTGTTACTATACATGATTTTCCATTTTTTCCATAAACTACTTGAGTGAACAAACGGCAAATGAGGTAACAGGGAGGAGGTGCCTAGATGGCCAAGTTCCCTACCTGTATCCCTGGCATCACAATGCACTTATCATGAGCATGCGGCGGTACTACTGGTGGCTGCCTTACTTGGCTGCAATCATCATCCTCTTGTTCAAGCGCAACACATTCATCATTTTCAGATCCACAATTATACCCCACATCCTGCACAGTAGCTAGTTCCAAAGTAGCATCCTCAACGTCTAAATCATCATTACTACTCATCCTCACATTTTGAAATGGTTGAGAGATTCTGTAAGAAGGCTGCTCTATAATTAGTGTATGAATCTGAATTGTCAAACTCACGTAGCACTCCTGGGTACCTTTAGACTCCTCAGGTTTCTGTGAGTGCCTAATTTGTTCTTCAAGCTTAGTGGGGGGGGCGTACACAGATGTGGCTGTTTTGGAGGTGACCGACATACACTGAGCAAGAAGGTGGTGCATGTAAATTTGCAGACGATGCATGACTGTGCTGAGCACTTCTGCAATGGGCATTCTAGTACATGTAACATCAGTAGCAGGACCACTATTATCAGAAAGTGTCCATGGTTTGAGCCCTTTCTTGCCAGAGTGGGTGGTGTATGGAATGTTCGCTATTGTCATTTTTTTTTTTCAGACAAACCACCAAACATACATCAGTGAATGTTCACTTAATCCTTACATCAAGATCGAATATTTTCTTTGAGATTGACAGTGTCTGGATTTGGAGCGCTCCCTCTTACACTTTTGTCAAAGTCGAATAATTGGATGAAAGAAAGTATATTGATTAATATTGTTTTACCTTGCGATCGCGATCAGTACGCCACGTGTTATGACGCAATCGCACGATAAATAATGCGCGCGCACACGTACACTTTTACTTGTATATAGTTCATTTTTATAATAGTTCCAACCCACAATTGTTTATGAGCAAATGTTATTGAATTTATAGTTATATATAATAATGGTAAGAAGCACTTTATTGAGATCCAAGGTTCAGGTTACAGGAAACATGTCATGTTTGGTGTCATTCTAATCCCCTATTTATCCTTAGTGATTCGGTTCCATCGGCTATGAGATCGCACCTTGTGTATGCTAGTTATGGAATATAGGGAATTAGTGATCAGAATGGTATTGTATGTATAATGTAAATAGACCAGTTTGAACTAGCTCTCGGCGGGAAGATTAGTATGCATCCGACCCCCACCCTTGGAGGGTGTCGTTTGAACTGACCTATGAACTACACTATACTGGACTGTCCTGAAGCCTCAACCTATGGAAACATGCCACGTCATCTGTATTGTATTTACTGTAACACCAAATGTATATATATTGCTCTCTGGAATTAGCTTACAGTCTCTATGAACAGACTTCAGGACTGATTAACTGTAAGCTGGATCCAGCAGTGCCTAGCGTATGCATCGGCTGTACTTATTTAATTGCTATTATTTTGCTTTTGCTAATAATTCGCTTTGTCAGTTGGAACCACACAAATCGCATCGACAATGATTATTGGTAAACGATAAAATAACTTTAATACTTTCTTCCTACGTGTTTTTTTTTTCTATTAGAGGTTGAAAGAGTCCTAGTACTGGGATGCTCCTGATCTGCAGACTGATTCATGATTGACAAGAGAAGTAAAGCTACTTGAAGTTGGAGTTACTTGTTGCTGCCACCACGGAATTTGGAGAGAGAGTAATGGTGAGGTTTACACGAGAGGAGATGTGTTAGAGGTTTAGATGTCAGTAGCATTGTAGAGCTACCAGTGGGAGTAGAGCCAGGCTAGAAACTGAGTAGAGGTTGGTGATATAAGGCCCATGGGGTCCCAATTTTGTGGAAGAATAAGAAGGAGCCCTTCAGAATGCTGGTGATGTGCTCCACATCAGGGTATGGAAACACTAAGGATAGCAGAAGCAAAGGAGAGGACAGTGGTCCAGAATGGACATCTTTTGCAACAGTCCCACCATATATGCAGAAAACTACAGTCATGGGCACAGTTTCTCCATCAGGTAGCACTTACCTGCTGATAGATGCCATGAAGCCAGAAGGGGACATAGTACCATCTATGAAGCAGTTTACATGCATTTTATTTGATGTGTACATTGATGGAACAACGTGATGTCCACTCAAAAATGTCTGACCAATCCTCTTAATCTTATGGATTCTCCAGGTCTGTCTCCCACTGCATTTAAATGGTCTTTAGGATCTGTGGTTAGAGGTAGTAGAGCATTGGATAGTGTTGATATGAGGACTTTCAAAGAAGGACTAGAGAGACATAGTTTCCGGAATATAGTGGACAGATCGGTGAGCCACCAAGCGTGTCTATGTCTACCCATACTCTGGCCTCTGGAGTGGAATGCCATTGGACACACTGAGCCCGATGGGCTGCGTAATAGTAGTTCCACAGGTTGGGAATGCCTAAGCCACCCGCCATGGAGGATCGTTGGAGGATGGGAGCTGGGACGCTTGTTGGACCAGATGAAACGTGACCAGATGTGAAATGGGACATATGGGAGATTCCCTGAAAGTGGTCAGAACCCCAACACACTGGAGAAGGTAGGGATTGCAGAAGAAGTGATTAGATAAGAGGTAGATGTTATGTAGGTGTGTTTATATGCTTTATTATAGATTTATATTCTAGAAGTTATTTGAGGGGCTGGACCAAAATAGGCAGTAGGCATGTCCTGTTCACTGGTCTGAACGGGTGTATGGAATAGATGGCAGCCTAGCGCTTTTGAAGTGCTATACACACCCTGGGATGAGGCCATCACCACATCTTGTCATTTCTTCATTGGGGATATCATAAGCTATTCTAGGTTCCAACTGTAATTATAGGGTCAGCACCTGTTCATTACCAAAAATATGCCAATATCTATAACACTGTTCTATTTAGAATAAGAATGAAAGAATGTATTTCATATTGTATTTTACACATCCTTTACAATATAGTGATTTTATATGTCTGTAACAACTGAACTGCAGTTAGGACACTGATAAGAGCGACTTTTATATTTCACTGACCTTGGGGTGATGCTGGTGAAGTTTATTGGAATGTACTACAGCAGGAGATTGGCCACCTATTATAAGACACTTGGGGGGTGAGAAACTTGCAAATCTGTTCTACCCAAAACTATAGAATCACTATTTATATAGAGATTATGAAAGCATTAGAGGAGGGGGGGGGGGAGGGTCAGACATGATAAAAGGATGCAGAGTGTGAACCCATGGGCTCATTCACACCCTCCCCTCCCCCCCCCCCCCAGGAACCAAGGTAATTTCATTCTGCCACTGACTCAAAAGCCACCTCCACTTCTGGGTCACCACCTCTTTATATACTTGTATCCCCATATAGCATAAAGGGAGCAGTTTGTCTCAGGACCCCACCAGTACACACAGTCAGGAGTCACATTGCTACATCTCAGTGTAGGATAGAACAATACTGAATAGAGGCATCCAATCTACTCCTAGGGTGTTAGCTGTAGCCGCACACAATCACCCCCCCCCTATGTATTACATGAGGGTGACAATGTAAAGGTTGGTGTCCATTTTACCATTCATAATGCAGCATATCAGAAGTAGCTCATGCAGAGATAACATTTCAATAATCTATGCAAAGTTTAAACTAAAATACAGAATCACAGTATACACACTAGAAACATACAAAGTACAATATACAACCATGTAATACAGTATCTGGAATTAAAGATGTGCATCTATCACATGAAAGTTCCATAACAGGGTACTTGCACCTTTCTGTAACATTTGCCTACATACTACAGTGTAAGGAGGGCCCTGGATAATTATATATATATTACACACATGAGATGTCTTGCACATCTAACCTACAGCACAGGTTAATACAGTCAGCTTGGTAATATAGGAAGCTCCCACCCAGCAACAAGATGGTCACAGATAGGGGAGACCTAACTAACCTGGACTCCAAGCCTGTGCAATGAGGGTTAATAACCTAATAGTAATGGGTTCAGCTGAGAAGATTTAGGGAAAGGGACAAGTCTCCCAACAAAAAAAGATACATAAAAAAAAAAGTGCACTCAAGTCAAATGAAGCAGTTTATAATGAGCTGTATAATACAGACAGAACACAGTGTGTAGGAGTAAATACATAGCTCTGCTTATGTTAAGAGAAATATGAAGGTGAAGTTTTCTGTGCAAAATAAATGAGATATACATAAAGTAAGCTTTAGATTAAAATATATATATATATATATATATATATATATATATATATATATATATATATACACCCTATCTATAACTATATTCCCTTAAAAACCCCACATTACATTGTTGTACCATAATAACTTGTTTTACACAATGGGATCAGCTGTTTTACTTACATTGTATGATGTGCTCTACAGCCAGCTGGACCAGACACACTTATCTCTCTTGACCCTCTCTTATGTACCTACAGACTGCACAACTCTTATAGTTGGAGGGCGGGCTCACTCTAGCCACACCTTCATTTACTTCCTGAGACAGAGCATGATTGGGTGATGGTGTATTACCTGTGGTCATGGTTAGACTGAGCATAGAGCATTGTATAATATATCATATTAACATCAAATGTTGGAAAAATTGCAACAAAACTGTAATATCAGTGTCAGGAGCTTCATCCACAGCAGATATGAGATAATTGAGGACACGGTTTATTAATGTAGTCTGTCCCAATCTATTGTGTTTATAGATAATCATCTTCAGATCTCCGTTTAAAGGTCCTTCTGGATAGTACAGTGTTGCATGAAAAGTGTCAAAAGTGTCCCTAAAAATTACTGCAATTTTCGCATCCCAAAACCAAATGGTTTTTTTCTATGTGTAAATATATATATATATATATATATATATATATATATATATATCATATGCTATACATATTAATTTATGTTAATATAGTCTCATAATTATGTCATACTTGCCAACTTTCCCATAATATCCAGAAGACTCATGAATTTCGGGGAGTCTCCCAAACTCCCAGAAGAGCAGGCCTTCTTCCTGGAGATCCCACCCACTTTACCAATGGAGTTGGTGAAGTCACATCTTCTTCGCTTTACTTTAAATCTGGCCACTTGGATTGAACTGATTTATCTCCCTTTTGTGGTGTAGAACACAGTCTTTAAACCTACTACCAACCTTAACATTTTTAACTAACCTTTGGAAATCCTACTTGTTGAAACTGAACATCACCTCCCCTATCTCCCCTGTGACTTCTATTTGGCATTATCCAACATTCCCACTGGGGACATCTGCAACTAGGTCTACTTGCTGGCTCCAAACTTAAATTCCCTTTTAAATTCCTCAAGTACCAGTCTTCTTCTAGTACATTAAACCCATTTGAATATCTGCAGATTCAACATTTTTTACTCTCTCTACCGAAAATTCTTGCTCCTTCACTGCCCCTTTTGAGAGAACCTCTAGCAGACAGCATCCTCCATGTAAGAGAATGATATCCCAAATGTATGGCATTCTGATGGACTCTGCCTTACCTGAGCAGAATCCCCACGAAGGGGCGAGGGACCTTGGACCTCAACCATACAAAGAGACCTGAGATCGCTAATAGCTCCATTTCTACAAGAATTAAGGAAACCTCCTACAAACTGTACTACAAATGTACTATACACCAGTAAGGCTTAATAAAATGTTCTCTTCTACCACACCTGATTATTGGAGGGGTTGTGGCCACAGGGGCGCCCTACAACACATTTGGTGGTAATGTTCCATAATATCCCCTTGTAGGGACAAAATCCATGCTCTTCTGAACAGGTTATCCAAGGACCCTGTAACAAAGTATCTTTGGGTGTTTCTACTAGGCTATCATCTTTAATAAATTTTCTAAAAAAACTAGCATTGCATATCCTAGCTAAGAACTTTTTAGCTAAAAATTTAGAAATGTTCGTAGATCTTTTTTTGGGATTTTGGATATGGATTCCATTAAAAATTGTGAAAAACAGGTGAAATCATGTAATTTTGAGAATTTTTTGTTCCTACAATAATATTTATATAATTAACATTCTTTTAAAGTCATTTTTCTAATGACCTCCACACAAGTGTCAATATTTTCATCAATATTGCAACAAGCTGGTTGGTTAAATTAATAACAGTAACAGAGCAGCGGCGCAAATACATGGAAGTTTAATAAAAGATATAATCCTCATGAAACATAGTGGCAGAGTACCGGCTGACAGAATAGTCGTTTTAGAAAATAAAATAGACCATGGTGGGCCTGATTCAGAAGCAAAATGGTGGGAGAAATAGAAGAAGACAATATTTTCAGTGCTAGACAGCATGTGTGACACACTGTAGAGAGGCAGTAATAAAAGCTCATTTCGATGGATAGCAGCATCAATAGACATTTTAGACAAGTAGATAGATGAAGGTGGGCTGCACCCAGAAGTTAAATGGTAGGAGAAAGACCATGGTCACAATATTTTCATAATTTGACAGCGTGTGTGAAAATTTGCAGTGCGGCAGTAATAAAAGCTCTTTAGACACCAGCAGCATCAATAGAGATTTAAGAGACAAAGACCATAATGTAAAATAGTGCAAGATGGAATTGTCCTTGGCCCCTCCCACCCACCCATATGTTAAAAAGAACATGCATAGTTTAACAAACCAGTCAGTTCAGTAACAGGAAATGCCACTTTTGTGGCTGAAGTGCTTGATTTGCTTGCTGAACTGTAGAATAGATAGGAATTTTAACAATTTACTAATGGGTGCTAGGCTAACAGTGGTCATCGCCCTCAATGATGTCAATATCATCACACAATATCAGTTCATTCCCACTGAACAGCGTTACAGATTCTGTTTGTAATTGGTGGCAACAACATGTCGAAGTCAGATAATTGGATATGGTCATTTCAATAAATATCTAACAACTTGATTGTCTTTGTCTGACTTTATGCCAATAGCACGCTACGGTGTGGAGGAGCGTAATCAACCGCAACACTTTTGCAAACACTTTTACACACATTCGCATGGACACATACACTTGTAATTAGCTCATGTTAAAAGTAGTTTGTACTGAAACATTGCGTATGCTAGTTATGGATGATAGGGAATAAATTATTAGAATGATATTGTCTGTGTAATGCTAATAGACCAGTTTAAACCAGTTCTTGGTGGGAAGGTTAAGTATGCTTCATCTGGAGAGCTGACCCCACCACTGGATGGCATCGTTTGACCTAGCCAATGACCTACATTACACTGGACCTTACTGAAACCGGAACCTATGGAAACAAGCCACATCATCTGTATTGTTTTCACTGTATCACTGACTGTATATAAGTGGGGGCTCTGGGACCAGTATTCAGTCTACTTGACCACAGTCTTCAGACCTGAATGACTGTACACTGGATCCAGAGCGCCTGCTAAAGGTAACGGCTGTACTTATTTTATTCTGGCTTGTTACTCTGCTACTTTTGGCTATTAAATAGCATTGTGTTTTGGAACCACATCACTGGAAGTGGACAATCATTATTAGATAGCAACTAGACACATTGTACAATATATTATATTACATCAAATGTTAAAAAATTACAACCAAACTGTAATATCAGCTTCATCCACAGCAGATATGGGATTATTGAGGATACCATTTATTAATGTAGTCTGTCCCAATCTAGTTGTGTTTAAAGGAGATCTGAAAATGATTATATATAAGGTCCATCTGGATAGTACAGTGTTGTAAGTGTTCAGAATAAAAGTGTCCCTGAAAATTACTGCAATCTTGGCATCCCAAAACCAAATGTATTTTTTGTATGTGTCTATATATACAGTATATACTATATATATTTATTTATGTAAATATATTCCCATATTTGTGTCATACTTGCCTACTCTCCCGGAATATCCGGGAGACTCATGAATTTTGGGGAGTTTCCCAAACTCCCAGAAGAGGCCTCCTTTATGGATCCATCCACTGCACTGTATATGTGGACAAAGGGCTGTATATGTGGACAAAGGGGGTGTTTGATGTCGCAATTCCCATCGTCATAGACCACCACTCAAGCTGCATGTTGTTGATACGTGAATACAATTTCAGGAAGGGGGGGGGGGTAGAGTAAAAAAGGAAAGTGATTTGATGAGTATTATCGTGTGTCTGTGATCGCGACTTAGCACCTACTTCCTTGTCCTGTGTGTTGATGCACAGGCAATGATTATCAATGCATCAACGCACCAGATGAGGAGGCCCCAGGTGATGATAGTGGGAGATATCCTATTGCTGCAATATGGTTAATGCAAGAAGTGAGCTTGAAGATGACGAAATGCATAAGAGAGGCAATTAGGAGGAGATTGCACACAACATGGGAACATTTGGAGAAAGATACCTTACTCGAGGTTGCAGACCGAGGGATAGAACTCAAGAGTTTAATACGAACTTGAGAACTCCACAATACGGGTTCAATTGCTGGTTGATCTTTGTGTGGTATTACACAATGTTACTATTTTTTTATTGTAGAATAAATATAATTTAACAAGAAATCGCTGGACACTTGGTATTTGATTACTTAGTTGAAAAAATTCAAAGAGGTGATCACCTATATTTTTTGGAATCAATCTTTCTAGTCTGAACTAAGCACTGATTTATTCTAAGCTCAAGTGATTTAAGCCACAGTGAGCACAATTCACCACAAATTCACCATTTATGCTCCACACTATGAATGTGTTTCATAGAAGGTGTCAATATACTAGATGGTGCCATATTCAGTGAAGAATTATTGTTGTTTTAGGCCAAACTGACCCATAATGTTGAGCCCAAACCAATTAGCACTCCTGATCAGGACCGGTAAGATATTGATTGGGACATGTGGAAAATCAATTCGGCCAATGTCTACAATCTGCCAATGTGCACAGTCATCAAGTGACTGCATTAATAGGCTATCATGTGATACAGTTGTTTGGCCTGATTGTCAAGTGACTGATACATTTAATTTGGTTCCCCTTATGTACTGGAGATTAATAATTACCAAATGGTCTTAATCATATTACAAAATGCTCTACATAGGGTCTTGGGCCCATGGGCATGACCCTATCTTCTCAGTTACATTCCATTTGTCAACTGAGAATTGGGACTGTCCTATAAAAAAAACTGAACAGCTAGGTTTTAATGATTGGTGACTTTAGGAAGCCCACTTGTACATCAATGACACAGCCAATCATTTAACCAAACCTCTTTTCTGTTCACCAAAGGTCTTTAGGCCATTTTCAGCAATAGTCATATGAAATCCAAAAGTGTCTAAAGTGGTTTTGCCAATCTCCAGTTGTTACATATATCTGAATAGAGATTTTGGTTCTGTTATTATTCTTTTCATGGTTATTTCAGAACCTACACATTGAAAGAATAACACGACAAATGGAACTGAAAATTACTTTTTTTGTTTATTTCTAATAGGTCAACACGGATTAAGATATTCATTTACTATTATAAATTGAAATGACCCATTCACGTATTGAGTACGTATCATATATATATATACTGTAAAATTATCCTATATGTCTCTAAATCTTCACCCTCTTATCCCAAGCACGATGCCACCACAACAACTGCTTAATCAATAATCAGTAGAATGCACATTTAATAGAACCTATAGTCCAAATACAATCTTTAATTGAAAATAAATTTTCTTAAGTTGTAAACTGGAACATTGGATACTAGTTAACAGCTGGAGGCAATGGGACATCGGTGGGGGGCTTTGCATCATCTTCAACTCTCATATCCCGACAGTGGAGCACAGGCTCTTTCCCCAGGCCCAACTGGTATGTCCAAATGTAGATCTTCTGTTTAGGCTGCAAGTTGACAGTAATGGTCTCCTCAATTTCAGTGGCCTCACTCCAATTCTCTTTCTCTGTGTTTACACTTTTTCCACCATATTCAGCCGTCATGGAGAACTGGCTCTTGGCAATAAGGGCGGTCAAACCTCCAGTTTCTGCCGAGACCGTGACCGATACCTTCCAATTATGTTCTATACTGGACATCTTTTCCTTCTCATACCCAACCTTCTTTGTGAGCCTCTTTTTCCACTCAACAGGAGTCTGGGAGTCATTGATGATGGTCTTGTTGCACACCCACTCACCATAAGCTGGTCCCTTAGTAATGCTGAAACCACCAGGTAGGAAGTTTAGGATGTTGTTATGGAACGAGTAGTTCTCAGCGTCCTCATTGGTGTTGAAGTTTGTGCAGCGATGGTATTGAATCCCCCACTTGTCACACGGTTTCACAAAGTAGTAGTAATTTTTGATGCCAAAATAATAAAGTCCATCCTTACAGTCTGGATGAAGACTATATTCTACACCATCTTCATCCTTGTTCATGTTCTTGGTTCGACGATACACACCACGCTTCTGGTCTATGATGTAGAAGTTGCCAAAGGCAGAAAGATAGTGATCACCTCCTTGGCAGTTGGGATGCAGGGTGTAAACCACAGCACCTTCATCAGTATTCATGTTTGACACACGTCGGTAATAATTCCCCTTAATAATGTAGAACAGGTCATCTTCATGGGCCAGGTAGTGATCTCCATCTCTACAAGATAGATGCAAGCTGAAGACCTCCAGATCTTCTCCACGGTTAAAGTTTGTTGCTCTCATGTAACAAGTGAGGTCAGGTCTGACAATATAATAATATTTGTCAACGCCACAAAAGTCTGCCTTGGACAGTCTCTTTGGGACAATCCCAGCCATGGTTGTGATTCTGGAAGATAAAGAAGACATAACAAATTATTAGTCCACTAGACTTCAACTATAATATATTATACAGACACTTTTGATATTGCAGTGAAGGCTGCGGTACAAATAGTATCGGGGAGTTGTAAAAAACATTTGGTTGCAAATCTGGTTATAAGATACTATCTGAGAAATGTGACTGGACTCATGGCGGCTGGCCCTGGCCTACAGGGGGCGGCCCCAGAAGTCACCATTATGTGATCGGCAGCCTGTTAGCCAATCAGACTGCTGTTATCTTATGCTGCCCGTCAGTGCAGGCCGCTGTTCTTAGTCCGTGCTGGCAAAATGTGGTAATGCTTATCTTGCGAGACCGCACTGACAGGCATCATAACATCAATCTGGTTTGCTGCCAGGCTGCGTCAGTCCATCGTACTGTAAACATAGATACATATAATTTGGCAGCATATAAGAACTACTTGGCCCATCTAGTCTGCCCATTTTTTGGTAACTTCAAACCCTATTTGATCCTTAGTTCTTTGTAAGGTTATCCTTATGTCTATCCCAAGCATGATTAAATTGGTGTACTGTATTAGCCTCTACCACCTCTGATGAGAGGCTATTCCACGTATCCACTACCCTTTCTGTGAAGTAGTTTTTCCTCATATTCCCTCTGAACCTACTTCCCCCCAGTGTCAGTGCATGTCCTCGTGTTCTAATACTTCTCTTCCCCCCAGTGTCAGTACATGTCCTCGTGTTCTAATACTTCTCTTCCCCCCAGTGTCAGTACATGTCCTCGTGTTCTAATACTTCTCTTCCCCCCAGTGTCAGTGCATGTCCTCGTGTTCTAATACTTCTCTTCCCCCCAGTGTCAGTACATGTCCTCGTGTTCTAATACTTCTCTTCCCCCCAGTGTCAGTACATGTCCTCGTGTTCTAATACTTCTCTTCCCCCCAGTGTCAGTGCATGTCCTCGTGTTCTAATACTTCTCTTCCCCCAATGTCAGTGCATGTCCTCGTGTTCTAATACTTCTCTTCCCCCCAGTGTCAGTACATGTCCTCGTGTTCTAATACTTCTCTTCCCCCCAGTGTCAGTACATGTCCTCGTGTTCTAATACTTCTCTTCCTTTGTAGAATGTTTCCCTCCTGTACCTTGTTATAATCCTTGATATATTTGAAATTTTCTACCATGTCCTCCCATTCCCTTCTCTGCTCCAAACTATACATATTAAGATCTTTTAGTTTTTCCGGGTAAGTTTTGTGCTGTAGGCCATGCACCATTTTAGTTGTCCTTCTTTGTACAGTCTCTAATGTATTTATATCCTTCTGCAGATATGGCCTCCAGAACTGAACACAATATTCTAGATGAGGCCGCACCAATGACCTATACAGTGACATTATTACTTCTTTCTTTCTGCTACTGATTCCTCTTCCTATGCAGCAAAGCATCTGACTTGTCTTCCTCATTGCTTTGTAGACATTGCTTACCTGCCTTTATGTCATCTGAAATAGTGATTCCTAGCAGTGCTGGTGACATGAAAGCGCTGATGACATGAAATGGCTGGGGGTGTAATGACATGGCTGGGTGGGGGTGATGAAATAGTTGGTGGCTGGGTGGAGGTGATTACATTGCTTTGTGGGGGGTGACAACATGGCTGAGTGGGGGGAGGTGATAACATGGTTAGAAGGTGGATAAAATGGCTAGGTGGTGTGATGACATGGTTGGGTGGGGGCTGATAAAATGGCTGGGGGTGTGTGATGAAATGGCTGGGTGGGGGCTGATGAAATGGCTGGGGGAATGTGATGAAATGGCTGAGGGGTGTGATGAAATGGCTGGGTGGGGGCTGATGAAATGGCAGGGGGGATGTGATAAAATGGCTGGGGGGATGTGACGGGTGGGGGATGATAAAATGGCTGGCGGAGTTGTAAAATGGCTGAGTGGGGAAGCATTGAAATGGCTGGGTGGGGAGCGGTGCAATGGCTGGGTGGGAAAGTGGTGAAATGGCTAGGGGGGATGTGTTGAAATGGCAGGGTCGGTGGTGATGAATGGCTGAGGGGATGTGATAAAATGACTAGGTGGGGGCTAATGAAATGGCTGGGAGGGATGTGGTGAATTGTCTAGAGGTATGTAATGAAATGACTGGGTGGGGGCTGATGAAATGGCTGGGGGGTGTGGTGAAATAGCTGGGGGGAATGTGGTAATTTGGCTGGGGGAGAATGTGGTGAATTGGCTGGGGGGAATGTGGTGGATTGGCTTGGGGGGAATGTGGTGAATTGGCTTGGGGGAATGTGATGAAATGGCTGGGGGGATGTGATGAAATGTCAAGAGGTGTATAATAAAATGACTGGGGGGGCTAATGAAATGGCTGGGGGATGTGGTGAAATGTCTAGAGGTGTGTAATGAAATGACTGGGTGGGGGCTGATGAAATGTCTGGGGGTGTGGTAAAATAGCTGGGGGTGTGGTCAAATGGTTGGGGGGAATGTGGTGAAATGGCTGGGGGGAATGTGGTGAAATGGCTGGGGGGAATGTGGTGAATTGGCTGGGGGAATGTGGTGAATTGGCTGGGGGAATGTGGTGAAATGGCTGGATGGGGCTGATGAAATAGCTGGTGGATGTGGTGAAATGGCTGGAGGGGCTGATCAAATGATCAAATGGCTGGGGGTGTGTGGTGAAATGGGTGGGTGGGGGGTGATGAATTGGCTGGGGGATGTCGTTAAATGGGTGGGTGGGGGCTGATGAAATAGCTGGGGGATGATGTGGGGAAATGGCTGGGGCGGGGTGTGATGAAATGGCTGGGGGGGGTGTGGTGAAATAGCTGGGGGGGATGTGGTGAAATGTATGGGGCTGTGTGATGAAATGGCTCGGGGGGCTGATGAAATGGCTTGGGGGATGTGGTGAAATTGATGGTGATGATGATGATTAAGTTAACTGTTATTAACTTAATTATTATTATTAATAATAATAATAATAATAATAATAATAATAATATTCAAGAGCATTGTGTGTGGGCAAGATTACATATAGGCTCAGTTCTTTGCATAGAATAAAAACATAAAAAATGACATGACACTTGAGATGAATACAGTCCTGATGTCCCCTGACTGATTATTTAAGACATGAAAGTGACTCCAATGAGTAGTATTATAGAGGGAAAATGAAAGTTTAAATTAATAACAGGTATAGTAATAAAATGATAGTAGAAATGACTTTGAAGTACATTTGGCCAAAAGTCTTGGCTCTCATGATAGTAGAAATTCCATGAAATGTGAATTTAAAAATATAGAGCAGATTGGAATTCTGTGGAATTAGGAAGCATAAGCTAAATTGGAAGATTGCAGCATCGAAATTAGACACCTCTGCAATACGACCTTTTGTGCTGCAAAATATAATTTGTGCAAAATTTTGCTCATCTCTAGACAAAACTTAATGCATTTCTCATCAACATATATTGCAGTTATTACATTACCTTCACATTCTGTTGGTCTATATTTACGCGATAGATCCACCAATTTTATGAATGTAATTCACACTTTGCCAGCACACAAGATGTGGAGAGGGGGCTCTGCAGAAAATGTGGAGAGTGGGCTGGAGAAAATGGGGAGAGAGGGGGCTGGAGAAAATAGAGGGGGGCTGGAGAAAATGGGGAGAGAGGGGGCTGGAGAAAATGGGGGGAGAGGGGGCTGGAGAAAATGTGGAGAGAGGGGCTGAAGAAAATGGGGGGAGAGGAGGGCTGGAGAAAATGTAGAGAGAGGGGGCTACAGAAAATTGGGGGTTGGCTGTAGAAAATGGGGGAAGGGGAGGGGGAGTGTCACATTCTGAAATCCCCACAAGTTACATACTATTTAAAGGAACTTTGTGCCACCATTTATTTTATTAGTATTTGCACACTATTTGGCTCTCCCCTGTTGCAATCTATTAGTATAATTCAGTTCAATCTGCAAAATACCTAACCAAAGGTAATCTAAATGACATACATACAGTATTAAGCTGTTTATTTATTAAAAATGTATTAGCAAAAGTGCATGTGAAAAAAAAGCTGTTTGGCAGGGTGGCATTTGTGACAAACGCCGGTGGACAGAGGGACATGTGTGAAAAAAGCTGGTTAGGGTGCCAAGAGCAGGGCACATATGAAAGAAAAGTTAATGGGCATAAGGCATGTGAGAAAAGCTGGGGGAATGGAGGTGGCATGTGCAACAAGAGCTGATGGGTACGGGTGGCATGTACCGGTGAGAAAATCTGGTGGGCAGCGGAAGGCATGTCAGTGTCAGTGTTTTGTTCTGATCTAACATTTGGAGCCTCCCCTCTAAAAATCCTGCGTTTGCTCCTGGGCAGCAGTTGAGCTTGGACAGCATTCTGCCCCAGACATCAGTACATCAGTGCATCTGGACATCAGTACATCTGGACATCAGTGCATTTGGACATCAGTACATCTGGGAATCAGTGCATTTGGACATCAGTACATCTGGGCATCAGTGTATCTGGGCAACAGTGCATCTGGACATCAGTGCATCTGGACATCAGTGCATCTGGACATCAGTGCATCTGAACATTAGTGCATCTGGACATCAGTACATCTGGACATCAGTGCATCTGGACATCAGTACATCTGGACATCAGTGCATCTGGACATCAGTACATCTGGACATCAGTGCATCTGTGCTGCAGCCTTACCAGCCAGCCAATTGGAGATTACTATTTTTATTTTACAAATGTCAAGTGTGTGAGGGGGTTGAAAGCAGGAACTGGGGGCAGGAGGGGAAGTAAGCTGAAGCTTTGCCTAGGGCACTGAGAAAGTTTGCACCAGTTGTGGTACTATGGGCTATCAAATATAACGTATTACATCAGAGAGGCAGACTATGTGTGTGCTTTTCTTTTTCTTGGAGAAATAATGACAAAATATAGGCTACTTTTAAGAATATTTCTCCCTTTAAACTGCCAGCACATTACATTACTGCATCCTGCCACAACAGCCTGTTTTACAGTTATATAAACAATACATACAGATTATTAATGGGATTGACTTATATACTTACATTGTACGAGGTGTTTTGTCTGAAGCTGGAACAGAAATAGTTGGTTCTGTTAATGTTCTCTGACTTACCTACAGCCAAGTACATGCTGCTATTTATATGTTCAGGTTACACAACTCCTATAGCCAGAGGGCGATCTCATTAGAGCCACACCCTACTTTTCTTCCAAAACAAGACAGAGCGTGGTTGGGTAACGGTGCACTAATTGTCCATGGGTAAACTGACATTTAACATTCCACAATATATCAGTACTGTAATATCAGTGCTAGGAATCTCATCCAGTGCAGGGACGGGATGGCTGAGGGCAACTTGTAATTACTGAGGTGTAGACAGCTGCGGAATTTAGTCTGTTTCTTCCACACGATGGTTCCCAAATGTTACTGAACCTCCTACTCTTCTCGAATTTATAATTCCAACTAATAGTGTATCTGGGTATCACTGGTCTAAAGGAGCTGAAATACACCAACCTAAGAGTAAAGCCACGAATCCTACAAAGCCTGGCAGCGTTAAATGAACATACAGTGTGGACAAAAGTTTTGACAATGACACAATTATAATAAGTGAAGCAGTAACTGGGGGCTTTTAAAAGTATGTTTTGGATCTCTGAGTAGGCACTTACCATTAGGGCAGCGGTTCCCAAAGTGTGCGCCGCGGCTCCCTGGGGTGCCTCAGCCAGGGATGCTTGTCCACCGGCAAAAAAAGAAGGAAGAAAATAAATAATAATAATAATTTTTTAACAATCCAGCGGTGCCGGACAGTGCTCCTTCCTCCTCACTGTTCTCTTCTCACTGACTGTCGGGCATGACATCATCACATTCGACAGTGTCAGTGAGGAGCAGCAGCAGAGAGGAACAACAATAAAGAAGACAGAAGAAAAAGAGGAAAGAAGGTACGTAAAGGAGAGGAAAACAGTGTTGGGGGGACACAGTAAGTAAAGGAGAGGAAAACAGTGTTGGGGGGACACAGTAAGTAAAGGAGAGGAAAACAGTGTTGGGGGGACACAGTAAGTAAAGGAGAGGAAAACAGTGTTGGGGGGACACAGTAAGTGAAGGAGAGGAAAATAGTGTTGGGGGACACAGTGTGATCTGGTAAAGGGGCACATAGTGAAGGGGCACAAGTGATATTGTGAAGGGGCATATTGTGATATTGTGAAGGGGCATATTGTGAAATTGTGAAGGGGCACAAGTGATATTGTGAAGGGGCACAAGTGATATTGTGAAGGGGCATATTGTGATATCGTGAAGGGGCACAAGTGATATTGTGAAGGGGCATATTGTGATATTGTGAAGGGGCACAAGTGATATTGTGAAGGGGCATATTGTGATATTGTGAAGGGGCACAAGTGATATTGTGAAGGGGAATATTGTGATATTGTGAAGGGGCACAAGTGATATTGTGAAGGGGCATATTGTGAAGGGGCACAAGTGATATTGTGAAGGGGCACAAGTGATATTGTGACGGGGCATATTGTGATATTGTGAAGGGGCATATTGTGATACTATGAAGGGGCACATTCTGAAGGGGCACATGTGATATTGTGAAAAGCACTTTGTTATATTGTGAAGGGGTGCATTGTGATATGGTGAAGGGGCAAGTGGCATTATGAAGGGTACACAGTGTGATGGTGAATGGGGCCTAAATACTTCTTACGTTATTTTGACACAACTACTTAAAAAACGGGACTACCAGCTAATTATTTTGGCTTAGGGGTGCCTTGGGAAAATGATGGAGTCCCTAGGGTTGCCTAGAACTGAGAAAGTTTGGGAACCTCTGCATTAGGGGTTTTGTGGTGTTTACATTAAGCCATCTAATAAGATGTCCCGGGGAGGTTTTGTTTACTCTGTATAAATGCAGTGAGCAAGGAATGCCGGGTCTTTCTGTTCCTGATCATCTGATAAGCAGCCTCTCCATAGGGGCTTGTGTCTGGTGATATCTTTATCTCTGTCAACTGTATTTCATGCTTTTCTTATCTGTTCCCTTACTGTCGCCCACTGTCTGTTTGACCCTCCTGCCGATGACTTGCCTTTTTTGTTATTCTCCCTACGTTTTCTCCCTTTTATCTATATTTGTCTGTGACAGTGTAAGGTCTAATACAGACAAATAAGCAGCACATTTCACATTTCAACCTGAGTACAATTTTTTTTTAAACGTCTGTTTTATTGATTTTCAAATAAAGCATAAAGCATTAAAGTTGAATCAAACATACAAATAATGTACAAGACCTTCAGAACATGTTCAGTCAGTGGAAACTCAAGATTGTTAGGGGGGGTATTCAATTGTTAGCGAGATCCCCGGAAAACGAGCGCTCTAAAAATATTAGCGTTAATACGGTAATTACTCGCTGAATTTCATCTCGCAGCTCCTTGAGCTGCGAGATGAAATTTAGAGAGTAAACTACCGTATTAACGGTATTTACGCGCATATTACCATACTAACGCTAATATATTTTGAGCGCTCGTTTTTCCGGGGATCTCGCTAACAATTGAATACCCCCTTTATAGCATAAAGTTCAAAAGGGATAACAGCATTATATCACAATCAGACCTTTAGAATTGATGACACCCTGATGCCATGCTCGTATGTACAAATATGCATGTACCGTAACCAGAACATAATTAAATATAATTAAGCAAAACGAACTTCCAGTGAATGCCCTGATTATCTATAGGTGATAAAGGCTGAGGTACGCCAGTCCCGCTAAGCAAACCCCATCCTATTATCTAGGTCACATAAGACCTCGGATCACTCTGCAAAGGAGTCATGAATGATGACCACCCAGCCTCCAATCTCAGATATAGTTTACAGTTGGTATTTAGCTTTTATTTGTGTATATTTGTGTCCTCAAAGAGCTTCATGATGCTTTTTCTCAGATCGGGAGAAGTTGAATCAATATATGGGCCCCATTTAGCGTAAAATCTTATCACTCTTCAATATCAGGGAAGAGTTGCTCTTCTGTCAAAATATAATGTGTCCAGAAGTTCAGTTTTAACTTCCGAAAGGGAGGGGGGCGTAGCAATTATCTAATGCCAAGTTATAACTAATTTGGCGATGGTAAGCACCACTGTAAGAAATGGCTTCACAACTTGGATCTCCCTTGGGGGAAGTAATGCAGTCCAATGATCAAAGTCACAAAAAGAGATAGCAACTTTGTCAGGAGCAGTGAGGTGCCTAAAGGGGTGTTTAGGAAATTCAGAACCTTGCTCCAAACTTTTTGGATTTTCCGACATTCCCATATATTGTGAAAGAAGGAAGCTTGTGGGCATTTACATTTGGGACAAAATCCAGATTCTTCTCTCACATAATGACGCAATTGTAAATGGATGAAAAAATGTGAATTGCAGAGCTGAAATTTCTCTTAAAGTTTCTGGAATGTGAGTATGGTTCCCCTAGGGTCAAAGACGTCTCAGATTGAGGAAATACCTTTGTTTCTCCATAGGGAGAAAAGCTTATTTTTCATGCCCGGGGTAAATGTAGGGTTTCCCCATATCGCTGCATATTTGGTAGTGGCCCGAGGGTGATCTAATTTCTTTAAGATATATGACCATGATTATAGGTGTCATGAAAAAGAATGTTATTCAAGGCTCCCTCTAGGCAGCTGAGATCTAGGGAGATGTATAAGAGCTGATGGAGAGTATGGATAGAATAAGTCATTTTCTAAAGTTACCGTATATACTCGAGTATAAGTCGACCCGAATATAAGCCGAGGCACCTAATTTTACTACATAAAACTGGGAAAACTTATTGACTCGAGTATAAGCCTAGGGTGGAAAAGAGCGCTAATTTAAAAACCTAAATAAAAATGATAGGTTCAATCTATGAAATCATTTTTAGCTAGATGACAAGGAACATTAATAAATGATTATAAAATCATTGGGTACAACCTAACCTAAATAAAGGGGTATATAAGGGGTAGGGATATAAATGTATGAACATGGTGGCTGTATTGTTTGTTCATTATGTAATTGCACTGTAAATTAAAAAACAAAAAAATGAGAGAGAGAGAGAGAGAGAGAGAGAGAGAGATATTTTTCACTTACCCGGCAGTGGAACGCATATGCAGAAGTTGACAGCCGAGGGACCGGACACCAGGTAAGTTCACCCGTGTATAAGCCGAGTGCCCTTTTTCAGCATACAAAAGTATGCTGAAAAACTCGGCTTATACACGAGTATATACGGTAAGTTTATAAAGTACTCCTGCTGTAGTAGCCAGCCTGAGGCGTATGTAAAAAGTGCTGAGCACATGAACGCATTAATGTCAGGCAGTCCAATTCCACCGCGGATCCTAGTTTGACTAAGCTTGGCCCTTTGAATTCGCGGATTTTTACCACACCATAAGAACGCCTAGTGAGACAGACAGGGAGCATCTGCAACGGGTAACGCCAGTTTGGGGAAGATAATAGATTTGAGGACAGTGTTTCTGCCTAGTAAGGAAAGGGGCAGATTTTGCCAATTTGTTAAGATGGATTACATTTTTCGGATAATTGGGGGAATAATTATATTTATATAAGTTGCTGAGGCTGACGGGGATGTAAATTCCTAGGTGTTCGGGGGTGAGTGGTTGCTCAGTAATAGTCAGAATTTCAGACTTGTGGAAATTAATTTTGTATCCCGCAAACGATCCATACATGGAAATTAAGTTGACCATAAAAGGAATTGATTGACAGATGGCTACTCCACACGATCTGGACGTGAATGATGCATGTGCAATTATTTTCTGTTGTAACATATTAAGCTTGTCATGGTCCGCAGCAACTAAATGTGTTTCTTGCAGGTAGGTAACATCGGCTTTGTGTTTCTTTAAGTAGGTAAGAAGATTTTTCCTTTCAACTGGGGAGTGAATACGTCCCACGTTCCAGTAACAGATTTTTGTACAGCCCATTGGTCATAGTGAGGGGGGGGGGGGGGGGGTGATATGTGCCGACATCTCCTATCCCAGTGATAGACGCAGGATAGATGAGGGCAAACTTACGCTTCCGTTGATTAGATTAAAGCAAAGTTAAGAAAAGTCTTTCCGTGCTTTTGAAACCTCAGCGGAGAAGTCCTGAAAGATATAAAGGCGCTTGCCCTCCCAAGAAACCGAATCCACTCGCTTGGAAGCCGCCCGGAGTTCTGGTTTTTGAGCGTAGTTAAGGCATCTGAAGATCACAGCCCTGGGTCGGGTAGAAGCATCGTCTCTCGTCGGGCCCAATCTGTGGGCTCTTTTCACAACAATGGGACCAGAGTCCGCTGGCAAATACACCAGTAATGGTAGAGCAGTGGAGATGAACTGTCGCAGTGCTGGGCCTTTTAGAGTTTTCTCTAAGCCTGCAATGCGCAAATTAATTAGACGGGATCAGCTTTCTAGGTCATCAACTCTGTTCCACAGTTGGTTGCGCGAGGTAGTGAGAGATAAGACCTGTGATTTGAGAAGAGAGGCTTCTTAAAAAAGCTCCCCAGTTCGACATTCATTCACCTGCGACCTTTGTGAGGTCTGTGTGATTTGTTCTCTTAATTCATGAATTGCTGAATATAATTTGTTCGACTGTTGGAGTAGTGGCTCCAAGGTTTCTTTTATGACTTTTACACAGTCTGAATAGGACATGAGGATCCCGGGAAGGCCTCAAGAATCTGTATCCAGTGAGGAGTCCTTTGTTTTTGATTTGTCAGAAGAGGAAGCATCACTGTCTGGCTTCTTTTCATCAGCTTTTACACGCTGCGGTTTGGAATTAACAAATGTCTTCATTTTGTCAGCAGCAGGCATATGTTAGAGAAATAACTGAATGAAGAGTTGTATCAAAGCGATATAGTCAGCGTATGTCTCTGAGGCCACACATAGCGTTGGAGGGGTAGAAATAGAATTGCAGGTTACTAAAGATGAGGGTTGGCAAAGACAATGAAATAAAATATAGTGGTGTTGCAGTGTTTAGCACTGTCCAGTAGATGGCAGTAGAGTTCAGGAGAAATTGCTCACATATATTTTGTGTGCTTTTGAGATTAAGGAGATAATGTCCTTGAGAGCCAGCGTTGCTGAGGGTATTTCAAGGGGGCCAAAAGATTTGGCAAAATAAAATAATAGAGGCCAGTCTAAAGCTAAGATCAAGGTCCCATCTGGCTAAGCCACCTGAGTCCAATTTAATTCATTATCACATAATGCTTCATGCAACCTGAAAATCCATAATCAATTGTCTTTCTTCTCTGCAACACAACCTATAGGGAAAAATGCTGTGCTGTGGGATGTTAAAAAATAAAAAATAAATGTGGTTATGATCACTATAGGGCAGCACGGCGGCTAGGTGGTTAGCACTTCTGCCTCACAGCACTGGGGTCATGAGTACAATTCCCGACCATGGCCTTATCTTTGACGAATAAGCATATATTGTTTTATGTTGTTCTTTTTTTTAAAGCCACAGTATTTCCTAAATCAGCCGCCTAGAGATGTGCACATATGAGCTGAGAGGGGTAGTTTCATAAATTGGTGTTTGTCTTGAGCCCACCAGAACAGATATACTGACGCTAATTTTTATGGCAATGTAAAATAAAGATCTTCAGTTGGATCTATGAACTTGCATACATAGGAGCAGGGTGATTTTGTCGACGAACCACCAGAAAACCTTCATTATGGGCAGCACGGTGGCTCAGTGGTTAGCACTTCTGCCTCACAGCGCTGGGGTCATGAGCTCAATTCCCGACCATGGGCTTATCTGTGTGGAGTTTGTATGTTCTCCCCGTGTTTGCGTGGGTTTACTTCGGGTGCCCCGGTTTCCTCCCACACTCCAAAAACATACTGGTAGGTTAATTGGCTGTTAACAAATTGACGTGTGTGTGTGTGTGTGTGTGTGTGTGTTAGGGAATTTAGACTGTAAGCCCCAATGGGGCAGGGACTGATGTGAGTTCTCTGTACAGCGCTGCGGAATTAGTGGCGCTATATAAATAAATGGTGATGATGATGATGATCACTGATTCACTACTGTATGCCCCAGCAGTCTGTGTATCTTAGCAATCTATATTTTCAGCACCTGGCTTGTCAGATATTCCTTTTCCTTTCATATCTCACACTTTCCTCAAAATGCCCCATCCCCATTGCGCCAGCAATCCCCTTCTACCTCTCGAGCAGAGGTTGCTATGAATTTACATATGGGGATTGCGCCTGCCACTCCTCCACCAGCAGAGGGCAGCACTCCAAGGGGAAACACAGTAATAACCCAAGCTGTGGTCCATGCTAGCACTAACACAGGTAGTATGCAAAAGTGTGACATACAATCATACTTGCCAACTCTCCCTGAATGTCAGGGAGACTCCCTGAAATAGGGGTGATCTCCCTCACTCCCTGAAGAGTCTGGCATTCTCCCTGATGCTGAGCCAGTACAAGACGTGGTTGGTTTCGCCATCTGTGGCATGATGACACAGTTCAGAAATTGTGTCCTATGTCTATGTATTGATGCCTATGGAGGTGGCCATTTTCATGGAGACCAAGATTTAATCAAAGACTGACAGGTAAGAAAACATGACTTGAGTAATGGAGACAGAAATGTAAAAGACACTTCAGTCTCTAGAGATTCATTAGCTGCTTTTCTTTAATGCATAGTTGCCTACTCTCCCGGAATGTCCGGGAGACTCCCGCATTTCTGGGAGACCTTCCGGGCTCCCGGGAGAGCAGTGCAACCTCCTGGTTCACGCCCCCGCAATAGATAAATGTCAGGGGGCAGGGCTAAGACAAAGTGATATTTTTGTCATTAAGCCCTGTCCCCTGGCACTTATCTATTGTGGGGGCGAGAACTAGGAGGTTGCCCTGCTCTCCCAGGAGCTCTCCCTGCTGTAATTGGCCAAATTGTGACAATCGTTTTGGGGGCGGGGCCAAAATCATGTGATCCGTCAAGCCACGCCTCCGCACACCCGCCTCCCCCGGGATCTCCCTGAAGCCAACGAGGAAAAGTTGGCAAGTATGCATACAATCCAATGCTCTTCACAGTTCTTAATTTCCCATTTTCTCTAATATAAAAGCAGAGCATAAGCTAATGTTGCTCTTTAAATACATAGTTGGTTAATGATTTCTATATACAACACCTGGGGGTAAATGTATCAAGCTGAGAGTTTTTCGGCGGGTTTGAAAAAACAATTAGATTCTAGCTATCATTTATTTAGTACATTCTGCAAAATGACAGCTAGAATCTGATTGGTTGCTATGGGCAACATCTGCACTTTTCAAACCCGCGGGAAAACTCTCAGCTTGATACATTTACCCCCTGACGTGTGTATTAGTAGCATTTCGTAACCAATGCAGTTTTGTACATAAATGTTTTGGTCTATAGCCACACATCTGGATTGTAAAATTAATTGTCTATTCAATATTATTTCTTATTAATATGTAAAAAATTATCTTTGGATAATACGCTGTCTTGGGAAATTATATACTTATAGTATAAATGGACTTCGATTTGTTCATAAAAAATATATGAATATTCATGAATGATTGATCATTAAAACAAAAAGATATATAGATATAGAGATTTACATAATAAAAAAGTAGTAGACAACTTTTATTTATTTTTCACTATAAGTATATGATGTCACTTTATGTATATATTTTTAGTCTAGTCAATGAGATCTCCCAATTTGGTCAGTGATGCTAATCCTTAAATGTATCTGTTTCGAACATGAGTTTTAAATTGAAATTCTTTTACTAATTTTATTTGCTGTATGTGTGTGCTAAACCATATTCTATTTACATTGTTTGATAAATGATTAATGAATTTTAATTGCTGATTGTCATGATCCTGGTAGAACTCTGTTCAGTACCACATTTCTATCAGAGTTTCTGCTATTCTGGAATTCAGTTTTGGCTGTGAAGAGTTAGGGGCCTGTATATTAAGCCTTAAACCAATGCAGAATGGCTGTTTTCTGCATAGATATCTCCTGCATAGTATCATATTAAACTGAGCCAATTTATCAAACTCCAAAATATCTAGCCATCTGCAGATGACGTTAGCTGTTCTACCGTATGGGGAGAGCATTGCAGGAGAGGGATTTTCGGATTATTTCCCGGCAGCCTTCGTGCCCTCCCTTCCATTAGCTACTAAAAATGACTATGCGCATGCGTGACCTAAGGTCACGACCTTCAAACTCCTCCGAGATCCTTATCTATCCCGATCCTGGCTAGTTTCAAAAGATTATTGACACTTGCATAGGTTCAGACTCATGTCATCTAGCAAAGCACAGATTGAGATTACATTACAAGGTTACATACAATATACAGTCATACCTGAATATTAAGGGAAAATATCAATAATGCATAATTGTCACAGTATGTACTATAAATATAGGTGAAAAAGACAGGGTAGATATTGACAAAGCTGATAGGCAGAACTGGTTGCAGGTCTGCCTCAGTCTTTCTGTGTAGTGACGTGTCACCTGTGTAACACGAGTTACGAGATTCCATGGAATGGTATCATCATCACCATTTATTTATAAAGCGCCACTAATTCCGCAGTGCTGTACAGAGGACTCATTCACATCAGTCCCTGCCCCATTGGAGCTTACAGTCTAAATTCCCCAACATACACAGACCGAGAGAGAGACTGGGGTCAATTTTTGATAGCAGCCAATTAACCTACTAGTATGTTTTTGAAGTGTGGGAGGAAACTGGAGCACCCGGAGGAAACCCACACAAACAAGGGGAGAACATACAAACTCCACACAGATAAGGCGATGGTCGGGAATTGATCTCATGACCCCAGCGCTGTGAGGCAGAAGTTCTAACCACTGACCCACTGTGCTGCCCATAAGCAGCACCCATCATTTCAGATACTTGTGTCTGTCTTTCATGCTTTTGTCATCTCAATTTTGTGAGTAGATCTCTTTAGGGTTCTTGTGTTATTTCAATAACATTTCACCTTATAGTTCCTTTGTTCACTTGAGTGCACTTTATTGAGAGTGGGAAATTAAAAAGCTATATGGAAACATGGATTTTAGTCAATCACCACTAGGCAATCTATATGCCGCCTTTAATTCTCATGTTTGTGACTATATTCCCAACATTATCTGTTTCATCACCTTTACAGCATTGCACTAAATTGTATCTTTATCTTCTCTTTCATCGTCTCTGTGCTAATGTTACAGCTTATTATATCTTCAGGTTATACAAGATATGTAGCTGAAGAGGGAGCTCATTCAAGCCAAATGCTACTTCGCTTCCCATCAAGACAGAGCGCGTCGTGATTGTGTTTAGAGTTAATCTCACACTTAGCTGAGCACAAGTATCGTGCAGTATTTCATCTCAAATTACCATCAAATGTCTGAGAATTGTTATGAAACTGTAATATCGCTGCCAGGAACTTCAGCCAATCCTGATACCAGATGGGTGAGGGCAGCTTGCAATTAATGTTATATGTCACAATCTAGGTGTGTGTAAAAGAGATATGAAATAAGAATAAATATCCAACAGCGTAAATAAAGAACACTATGCAAAAGGTGTGTGTGTGTGTGTGTGTGTGTGTGTGTGTGTGTGTGTGTGTGTGTGTGTGTGTGTGTGTACTTTTTGGAATCTGGTCTATGATTCTCCCTTGCTGGTGTCCAAATATCATTGCCTAGCAATGTCCAGTGTAGTGAATGCTAACGTCAGACCAGACAGAGATTGCAACTGGTCCCTGGAAATCAGTATAAAATGTTGATAACTATGGGAATAATTCCAGCAAGAAGGGGATAAAACTGTGAGCTGGCGGGGGGGAAACTTAAAATGTGAGGACAGATTTAGACTTGGGAGGAGGTGTGTCCCAGCACAACTCTAAATTTGCCCTGTAAAAATAAAGGTGCCAGGTATTTGCGTTAAACAAAAAAAATATTGCATTTTAGGTGGTGGTGGAGGGGAGATGGCGTGGTGGTGCTATCGCGTCACATGGCCTCTCCCTCGCTGGGCAATGTCGCTATCTGCAGTATTGTGCAGCTGGAGCATGGCAATGATGATGAGATGACATCATTAAGTCCTGTCTCCTCCCAATTCAACAGCGAAGTGGATAGGATCAGGCAGGAAGGCTGATCTTCGGGGAAAGTATGATTTGCTCAAACCTCTACATGAGACCCATAGCGTATATATATCTGACCTCAATCATAGGCAAACCAAGGGGGGTTTTCTAGTGCCTGGAAACCCCCCTACAAGCCTGGGGCACTGTATAATTGAGGTGGCTGGACCCTGCCCCCACTTTACATGGCTCTGCTTGAAAAGGGAGAGCTGCATGCACCTAACAGTAGTGCAGGCAGCATTGCCCATGTATATTATGGGGATAGGAAGAGTTGGAGAGCAGCCAAGCACTATCTAACATCATAACCACGCCCCCATGCCTGATGGTCACGCCCACTGGCGGCGTGGTGTGGAAACCCCCCTCTGCAAATCCTGCGTTTGCCCCTGCCAATGTAAACATATTGGTCATGAAGACATAAAACACCATTGTCTATGGGGAGATGAGCCCTTGTGCTGTTTCTGTGGCGCACCACGGGTTTGCTACGTTTACCCTTTACGGTGTTGCCCACATGGCAGGTGGTGAGTGTTGTCTTGCCACGTATGGTGTTGAGGGAACCTGTGGAGGAAAGTGACCCCTGCTTACTACATGTACTGACACTGAGCTTCATTAGCAATTTCACACAGACCACATTCAGCAGTTAGGCAATCTGTGCATGCTGGGACATATATATATATATATATATATATACATATATATTATTATATTGTGTCATTCATCTGTTCCTAACACTGACTATATATATTAATGTGTCATTCATCTGTTCCTAACACTGACTATTGATAGCGATGAGTTATCAAGTGATCAGTGGAGTTTATCATATACGGCCGGAGAGAGAAAGCTACACAGAGTTGTGGTGTTGTACATGCTCTGAAGTTTATTGTTCTCGCTTAGGTTATATCCACATTCAGCCACGTACACATTTTATTTCTGAGCGCGCGTATTATCTGTGCAAATCATAAGACCTTGAGTTTAACAAGTAACGGAATACAGATGTAGGGTAGACCAGCGAAATAACTCTTTCACTATATATATATATATATATATATATATATATATATATATATATATAATCATTCATCTGTTCCTAGGAATTATGCAATAATCAATACCAAGGAATGGCGGGGTTTACACTCTGCTATCATATAGTACTTAGAGTTTACCTGTTACCCTGCCAGTCTGATCCATTGGCAGCACCTAGATGGTTAAACCGTTCTCTGCTGTCATATTATAAATCATGAATATGCAAATTACGTCCACCAACTTCTAGTAACCAGAATGCAGAAAATCATTATATTTCAATCACTTTTACTACAATCAAACAGAAACGACGCAATATTTTATTGATTTAATGTGCCAATATGAATTAATATGAATTACTCTGTTCTTATGAAAAGTAAAAACATTATATATCTTAAATGATTAAACATAGTCTCCATTATAGTCCCATCCTTGACTCTGTCTGTCATATACTGGCCAGGCTAACGAGGACGATAATCAAATGAAATTAACGAGGAGGCTGCAGGGCCATCATGTGATGAGAGGTCGTCACCAAGGACCTCTCAATGTTGTCTGCAGAGGTCAGAGGACACAACTCACCACTGTCTATAATCATCATCATCATCATCATCATTTATTTATATAGCGCCACTAATTCCGCAGCGCTGTACAGAGAACTCATTCAGATCAGTCCCTGTCCCATTGGAGCTTACAGTCTAAATTCCCTAATATAGGTAAACACTCACACACAGACAGACATAGAGGGAGACACTAGGGTCAATTTTGAAAGCAGCCAATTAACCTACCAGTATGTTTTTGGAGTGTGGGTGGAAACTGGAGCACCCGGAGGAAACCCACGCAAACACAGGGAGAACATACAAACTCCACACAGATAAGGCCATGGTCGGGAATCGAACTCATGACCCCAGTGCTGTGAGGCAGAAGTGCTACCACTAGGCCACTGTGCTGCCCTATAATGGATATAAAGGTATCTGAGCTCGTCCCGAAAGCCCCTTAATTACATCCACAAATACAGCAAAGGCCAAGGCAGGGTTAAGTTGCCGCAAGACACAATTATCTGCTAATTCATGGTTGTGACAGACACAGTCGTGGCCAAAAATATTGGCACCTCGCAGTTTTTTCTAATAATGAACCGTTTCGTCAGGAAAATTGTTGAAAAACTATTTTGGAATCTAAATATCTATTTCTTTGGTTTACAGTGGAATAAAACACAAAAAATCACAAACATGTTGTAGCTTATTACACACAGAAATACTTAAATGGACCGAAGAAAATTATAGCCACCTTCGAGACGAGTCAAAAATAATTTGATTTCAAGGTGGTGAGTAGCAGGTGCCTGCAATATAAAAAACACTCATTAAAGGAGCCAGAATAGAGAAAAGGACTCATTCTCCGGTGATGGGCAGCATCACAGCACTAGGGTCATAAGTTCAATTTCCAACCATGGCCCTATCCGTGTTTGCGTGAGTTTCCTCCAAAAACATACTAGTAGGTTAATTGGCTGCTATTAAATTGACCCTAGTCTGTGTGTGTGTGTGTATGTTAGGGAATTTAGACTGTAAGCGTCAATGAGACAGGGACTGATGTGAATTCTCTGTACAGCGCCGTGGAAGTAGTGGCGCTAAATAAATGATGATGGACAGGTGACACTAAATTAGAGACTGAAGTACATTGTCCTTATTTTTACAGAAATCAGCATGAAAAGATCACCTTCCCCATAGTCTGACATGGAGGGGGTTCAGTGAAGTTTTCGGGTTGCAGTGCTGCATCTAACACTGGGTGTCTTGGACGTGTGCCCGGCCTCATGAAATCTGGAGTTTATCAAGACATTTTGGAGCTCAGTGTTGACCCCAGCGTCGGAAAGCTGGTCATGGGTAGGAGATCATGGGTCTTCCAGCGAGACAATGGCCACAAACATTTCACAAAGAATCCAGGATGCTGGACTGTTCTGTAGTGGCAGCAATGATGTATATCACATAGATAAGACACATGTGATCTATGTGTATATCACATAGATCACATGTGGAGGGATCTGAGAACAGCAGCTGGGATAAGATACTTTATGTCTGGAAGCACTGGAGCAGTCCGCACAAGAAGAATGGAGCAGACGGCCAGTAGAGAGGAGCAGGAAGCTCATCCGTGGTCATAGGAGGCCGTTTGTCGCGGTTATTTTGACCAAAGCCTGTGCTCCCAAATGTTAAGTCTAGGGTGTCAATGATTATGTCAATGCCATTTCTTTTCATTTTCTGAATTTAAAGGGATATACAATAATCAGATTCAGAATGCAAAACAAAGGTTCTGTAATATTAACAGAAATTATTGTGGAGACAAAATACTGTCGTTAATTTCACTTTATATTTAGAGGACATTGGGGGTTATTTGTAAAAAGTACAAGGGTGCCAATATTTTTGGTCACGACTGTACATGTCTATAAAACTAACTTCATCATCATAATCTGTATGTAAATCAAATGAACCACGTGTGATATTCCATGTCGTTCCTGTAATGCTAACAAAAATAAATAATGAAGCTTTAGATTCATTTTCGGCACTTTGTGTGTTCTTACAGTTTTTTCTTTAATTTATATGTGAATAACAAGTGCAACATTTCACAACAACCCGTGGGAAATGCTGTGAGCCGGGGACAGAGAGTGAGCTCTAACTAGATGTCATTTCTGTATTATGGTGGATAATATGTCACTGTCTCTTATCTCACATCGAGAGAACTGAAAAATGGAGAACAGGTTATTTCCCACAGCACACAAAATCCATTCTCTCGATTGCTTTCATGTTCTTCACTGTACAGGTCTGATTTATTAAGACATACAAAACGACCGAGTGATCGGAAGGGCTTTATTCTCTACTCAGTCTGTAGAGGAGAATGAGGAACGGAGGGATGTTCTTCCTGCACAGTTTATCTGAGTTTCCTTCTCACCTTTACACTAGACTCTCGCCAACTGCGCAATAGTTGTAGGAAAATTCAGCTGTCACAACTAGGCTCCTTTGCAGCGCCTAGAACCGCTTATTTCTGGGTAGCTGGTAGAGCTGCTGCAGCACCTCTTTGTTGTGGGCTGGCTGGTACCTCCTGACCACTTACATCAGGATGGCTGGGTAGTGGGAAGAGCATTGATACAAAGCCACATGCTGGGTTCAACACAGGACAGCCGGGGAATGGATTAGAGTGTACGCTCTGCTCTGTTGGTCACAGGATACCGCAGGTAATAGTTTCAGGCAGAATCTTCAAGGACTTTTACACAATAGTTAGTGGTGCTGGTGATCATCCAGAAGCTCAGATGGAATGACACATTACATGGTAAAGCAGAGCTCTTTATATACAGTTTTTTCAGCCCTAACTTGGCAGCAGATAACCCAGCCCCTGTCTTAGCTGGCACCGTAACGTCTGATATATTACACCCCCCCCCCACCCCCAAAACAAAACAAAACAGTACCGTAAAAGGGGCACCAGCAAACTAATCTGGAATTTGAGTCTGCTGAACATCATGGTATTTATCAATAAATTTAAACATAATAACATACATACTTGTTCATTTTCAGCGAGGGTTTTGTCACCCCTCTTACCGTACTGTTTTTTGGTTATAAAATTTGGAAGGTGTGACATTCCTTAGATAGACAGCAACATTAGACCACTTTGTAGAAATATTTATTAGTAACTTTTAAAGTAAGAGTGCTCTGGTGTAAAGATATTTTTTTCCATATTCTCCAATTTATTACAATTAATAATTACCATCAAGATGTAATATACGCTCTAATCTTGCAATTAACGCAATTTAACTTATAAAATTCACATCAATCTGTGATTTTCTCAATCACTTGCATCCTGAGTCTTACAGAGATTGGAAGCCTACCAGCAAGTCTAATTACCCCCTCCTGTGCTTTCAGGTTAAAAAGATGTGTTGGTCACTGAGATGAAAAGGTCTAAGTAACATGAGATTCCCTGCCTTCAAACAGATTTATTCCACACATATTGCATCAGAAATCAGCAGATTTCTAATACAGAAATATAACAGTATCAAAAATCAGTACATTTGCAATGATATAAATTGGTGCACTGCTCCCCTAATTTAAATAAAGTTATACAATAAGTTATTTATAAGTGATCTAGCCACAGATCGTAATGTGCACGTGAAATGGGCATACGCACATCCGTATTCAACAAGGAGCGGATATGAATGTACGGCTGTTGATGAATGCGGGTCTATGTGCGCTATGCTCTGACAGACAACACACTGCACAGGATACATCCAATACATATGTGGAATATAAACTCACAAAAGAACGCACAGAAAAAAAAAAACTATTCAAGCACTGTCACGTGTTAATAATATAGTCTTTAATGACAAAACATTTAAAAATAAAAAGTTGTTGGATTTTTTTCCCCCCATGAAATACATTTATTAGCGTCCTCTCAATGTTTACTGGACATAAAAAAACACTTACAGTTGCTCCTGATTGCAAACACATGTTCAAACTTGCATACACATCTACCTTCACTAGTAACCAGACCTGTAGCTGGTGCAAATTACAGAAAAACATGCACAAAGCTTGAATCCGACACTGCTGCATGCACTTGAGCTGGCACTCATTCATTGTACATTACCTACGTGCATACGCCCCTCTCCGTTCCACCCCTGAAGACGTAGGCTGCAGTAAGGCTCCTTTGTGCGTAAAGAATAATTGGGCGCATCATAATCCCCCAAAAAAATGGGTCGTTTTGTTTTTGTTTGTTTTTTAATAACTTTATTTAAAGGGTACCAGCACACAATGTATACATACAGTATAGAAAACCTATTTTGGCTTACATGGGCAACAGTATAAAAGTCTGGAGGAGCCTGTGTAGCAGCCCCAGCTTTAACACAGAAGAATGTAGACAAAAACAGAGGCAAGCAGGGGCGGATTGGGAACTTAAAGTGGCCCTGGAAAAAAGTCTGAACGTGGCCTCATGTAGGCGGGGCCAAATAAAGAGTAGGCGGGGCCCAGTATGTGTGTGCACCCAGTGTTTCTGCCCGTGTATGTGCCCAGTGTGTGTACCTGTATACGGGTGTCCTGTTCTTGTCACTTTCACCTTCTGTGGCTGCTGGTGTCTTTAGCTCAGTTGCTGCTTGTCTGGATCCTGGAATGTTGGAGGCCCTATTTGGAAAAAAAAAATGGGTACATGAAATTTAGAAAACGCCAACCATCCCCGGCATTAAATCAATAGCATATACATTTACTAAATAGCCATTCTCTACCCAAACTCAGCACCATATTCAATTAATAGACCCCAAGCTACCCCATCTTAAATAGGCCTCACCAATAAATTAAATTGCCCTACCATCACCCCACAAATAAAATATTACCCATTAAATAATTAGCCCCCACCTAAACACCACCATCAATTTAAATAGCCTACTTCACACAAACATTATATTAAGAAACCCTCCCTGCCTTCCATCCCTCGCACTTAATATTAAGAACCCCCCTCACACTACATATAGTTTAAAAGCCCCCCCCATCACACACACACACTATATTAATATACCCCTCCTTCCCGCACACTATCTATATATTAAAATCCCCCCAATCATACACTGTACTATTAACATACCTCTCCCCTGCCCCCTCACACTTACACTTACCTTGTAACATCCGCTGTCAGAGATGCAGACAGCCTCTCCTGCCGCTCTGTATGTCTGGCTGCTTCCTCCTATTGGTGCTATAGATAGGAGTCACATGGGATGGGCATCAAGTGACAGGTGTCGTCCCCATTATCACACACCCCTACCGGGACTGATGCCTCCAATTAGTGCAGTGCTCAGGGTTCTATGTACCGGATTCCTGACGGCTGGAGATCGCCTCATTCCCAGGGGCTGTTTTATCAAACACAGAATGGGGATGACGCGGGAGTTTTGGAATGTGACAGATATTTTTGTATTACAGGCCCAGGTGTTCGCTGGTGAGTTAGAGGTGTATGGGGATGTGTAATGTGATCAGCATCCTTTATATATTGGGAAAATTAGTTCCTGCAGCCATCAGCCAAAATAGGAAATTGTTTGAACTTTTTAGGGGAGACTGGAGAGCTGTGAAATGAGAGGTGATTTAGGGGCATATTTAATAAATTGTGATGGTGCACTTACCGTGAAATCCAGATCCCAGAGTGTGTCCCGCATATTTAAGAAGGGTGCATCGCTGCAGATATAGATATCTGCTGCTTTGCACTCCTTTTCCTTTTTGGGAGCAGTCACCATTCTACAGTATGGTGACTGCTCCCGGCCGCAATCTAACAAGTTCCGAAAAAAAGTTTTTTTCGGTAACTTGTCTTGATAATGTACTCCAGCTGAAGCTGGCGTACATTATCATTTTTTAAAGATTTCAGTGGTCAGCTCTGCTGCGAATAGCAGAGCTGGGCAGCGCATGTGTGGAGGGATCATGTGATCCCTCCCTGTCACTCATCGTACAGTTTGCCGTCCAGGATGCTAATACGCATGCACCAAGGTTTCGGTTGTGCATGCAGAAAAGAAAAAAAAGAGAAGATCATCGCAGCCTTTAAACTTGAGAAAAGACTGCGATGATCAGGTGAGTCACTTCTCAGGGACAGCAGGTTATCGGCACTACAGTCCCTGAGAACTTTTTTAATACATTGCCGTTACTTTTCAATCCTTATCAAGGAGATAGGGATTGAAAAGTATCAAGTGAAAAAAAACGACCCCTAAGTACTGAGGCATTCCCACCCATCGGGGAACTCCTTGAGCTTTTGAAGGAGCCACCTAGTTTCTTGGGACACTCTCCCCTTTCATCTCATATGTGGCCAGTCATCTCCACTCTACTAAGAGTTCCCTTTCTTTCTGAGCAGAATGTCAGTTTGTAGCACTAGAACTTTGGCTCATGCGCGTCCTTCTGGGGCTTCAGATCCCTCGCGGTGGCAGAGGTCACACTGCTGGGAGCTCATTAAGTTACCTCCAGCAGCTTCATATTGTCTCTCACTGTTCTACACTATGGCTGCCTATTGTACCACTCGGGTCCTTTTAATACGTGTGCACACATTTATATGCACAAAAATACCCATGTAATAAAATGCTTGAAATACCCAAAAGAAGCTAAATCCAGCTGTATCTGACAACGAAAATGGAAACATTAATTAAGGTAGTATTTTTAAGTAGTGGCAAGATGGACACTGAAGTAATGTTTCGCCTTTTCCACCACGTACATATTCAGAAGCATCCGTAACCCTGCAAAGCTGGATGCGGATATATCTAAGGGGCAGTTCTAGGGACCATGAGGTGAGCAAGCACCATGAAATGCGTTAGGCCCTAAGGAGGCGCACTTGCCCTCAGAGTAGCAGTGCGGGTTCGCTCTTTGCGCGATTCGTAAATGACTTTCTTTTTTTTTTTCTTTTCTCGCTTTCCATGATAACTCGATAAGTATTGGACTTCTGAGAGCATTCGACCTGTATTGGTTATTAATGGTTTTAGCTATGAGGTAATCCTGTTATAAATATTTGATTTGATTTGTCCAGTAAAGTGTACACTAACTGTATGTTCAAGTAGACAAACAGGCGAAGGGATTAGTCTGTTTGGATTGGGTGGTGTTATACTTTATCATTAAGTTTTCTGTTATTGTTAATATTGCAAATGTCACTGACCCAGGACTGGTTTAAGCCTATGTCTCTAAATTGCAAATCCAACTGGCTTCTTCTTTGCTGATTTGTAACTTGTTTTGGAGCATGGAATTTTAATCCCGTTGGGCTGCATTGGTGTAGCTGGTTGAATTGTTCCAGTACAATGTGAAGGATGTAATGTTGTACATATGTTATAGGAGTCTGGGATACAGAAGCACAAAACACCCAGAGAATAAAATAAAAGGTCACCAATATAACATTCACCATCAAACAATTGCAGACCTGTGACAGCACCAATGTGATTTATTTACTTACTTGAATGCCTGTGTAACCCGCAATACATCGGAGGTACCGTCAGATCACTAAAGACAAGAATCAGCGAACACATTCGAACATACAAAGAAAGGTTACCCCCTGCACAGTGCATCATTAAAAAAGAGTCAGTGCCAAAAATTCTGTGCTACATGCAAGAACCAGATCAATATCATCATTTTAACATTCCACAACCTTGAACATACAATTATCGTACACTCAGGAATGAGTCAATATTGTATAAAGGAACAGTTCAGCACTCCTACACTAACACAATAAATAAATGAAACATGATGGGCGAAGGATTATTTTAAGGTTGAAAAAGATCACAGAAAAAATAAATCCGTCATCAGAGATGCAGGCAGTAAATCTCCTGCTTTGCTCACCGCCCAGGTCACCCCCTCCCCCACATTTAACAATTAAGTTTGCGAGCCAGCTGATAATTCCTTATGGCCAACTGATCATGGAGTCTGTGGGATCATTGAACCATAAGAATGTTAACCTGTGGATATAGCTTATTATTACCATTTATTTATATAGCGTCACCAATTCCACAGCGCTGTACAGAGAACTCACTCACATCAGTCCCTGCCCCATTGGGGCTTACAGTCTAAATTCCCTAACACACACATACACACACACACGGGTCAATTTGTTAGCAGCCAATTAACCTACCAGTATGTTTTTGGAATATGGGAGGAAACCAGAGCACCCGGAGGAAACCCACGCAAAAACGGGGAGAACATACAAACTCCTCACAGATAAGGCCATGGTCGGGAATTGAACTCATGACCCCAGTGCTGTAAGGCAGAAGTGCTAACCATTTTCGGCTAGAAGAGTCACAGTGTTTCTACAACCATTCAAGTACAATTTAAAACTCTACTTTTTGCCTCGTTGATCAGTGTGTATCTACATCTATTGGCTTTGACCACAGCTACTTGGAGTATTGATCCAATTTACCAGAACTGCATCAGCTAAATGGCGATAGCTATTGCAGTCATCCTATTGGGGCTATGGTGTAGACCAGTGATGGGCAAACTTTTTCAGGAGCGGACCAAATAAAAAAGAAAAACTTTAGGCGGGCCAATATCATTTATTAAAAAACTCAAATATCGAAATATATAATACAAATGTTTTGAATGGGACGGGTGGGTGTTATATAGCAGTGTTACCTCTATAAGTGCAGCGATCATACAGACAGCACTTATTTCAGCAGGTTGTTGCAGATCCGTCTTTCTGGTGAGCCACTAACTGACAACACAGCAGCCAATCGAAATCCGCCTTAGAATATATGGCCCAGCTCAACTCTTCTCACATGACTTTCAGCCATTAGGGGGCGGGCAGGTGTTTGAGTGATTGACATACGAAGTGTCCTTTTAGGAAGGAGGATGAAGTGTAATGGAGGAAATAGCTGGGAAGGCATAAAAATGAAGGTTCTGACACACAGGGTCGGCCCTAATAATTTTATGCATATTTTAATGAAATTTTTTTAAATATTGGCGGGCCGGGTAAAACCTCTACCGGTTCTGGCCCGCGGGCCAAAGTTTGCCCATCACTGGTGTAGACTATGAACCCTTGAATCGGATGGATACAGGTGATCCTGCGCCCATGCCTGAGCCATGTAGTGTCATCATCAGATATTTAATTGGGCAACCACATGAGGTGTAGACAGGAACCAAGTGGTAGATTTACTAAAACTTCTATGAAAGGAAAAGTGGAGATGTTGCCCATAGCAACCAATCAGATTCTACCAACTTTTATCTCACTACATTCTAGAAAAGGACAGAGAGACTCTGGTTGCTATGAGCAACACCTTTGCTGTGAGTGGTGTGACTATTTAACTAATACCCCACAAGACAACTCATCTCTCAGGAACATATCTCCTGGTTACTGGTGGTAGGCGTTACAAAGACTCTCCTGCCCTTTTTTTTTTTTTTTTTAATCATCTTACGTGAGCCAATTTTGACAAGGATTTTACATGTTTGCTAATCAAGAGCAGGTAATGGGATCAACCCCAACGGCCATGCATTTTTAGAAAACTCGTAAAATTTGTCTTATGCAAACTTTTTGGAAGCAGTTGCAGAACAGTAATTACCCCCCTAACAACCCTCAGGACACAGGTTGGAAACCATCGCCATGTTGCAATCGTGTGTCCTCCTTTAATTAGGAGCATGAAATGTGTTCTGGGATAAACGATGGGTGTTTAGTAAAGTGCTTAAGCAGTGTGATTACAAGCAGATACAAAGAAATTAAATTATGGTAAAAAGGACGTAACAGATATGTACTAAAAATTAAAAAAAAAAAAAATGACCGCAAAGCAAATGAACAATGTGCGACAATGCAGACTTACGTGCATCTGGCCCTTGCGCCTCCTAGCGATTGGGGAGGTGTAATGGGGAGGGAAGGGAGTATGAGATACAGACGGAGTGCAGAAAGGGCCCGTTCAGCAAATGCAGCTCATGCAGGCCTGCAGACACACGCATGTACGTCTGTTAGGAAGCGGTGTATATTCTTCACCTGCTCCAGGACAGGTGCATGTGCACACTGATGATGATTTGGTGTGAACCAGGTGATTATGCTGCTTCAGCCCCAATCTGTTGAAAGTATTACTAGATGACAAATCTTGCAAAGCATTGTAAGTGGCAGGAAATGTAATGGTTTTAAGATAGTACAACAGACCTGGTGCAATGTGAGAGGTGCAGAAGAACGAATCTTTCCAGCATCAAACATGTCCTAAATGCTATCAGCAAAACAAAAGTTGTCCAACCCCACTGATAATATAAAATATAGTCCTTTTTTCGTATCAACTCCTCAGCCCTTTAATTAAAGTGTTGCTTTATTCATTCCACTTAAGGGGTCATCACTGTAATCCTATTACCAGATCAGACCAAGAAAGTGTCCTAAATCCTGTAGTTCTCATACAGTATGTCCTGGTTTTCATCCCACAACTCTAACTAGTCTCTGGGAGCAGCGCTCTCCCCAATATAAAGGTTTCCCAACGTTTATTGCTGGAGACAAAGAAATTCTCAGGTTACACCTCTAGGAATAAGCTCACTGGTAGTTAAAAAGCTGGGTATAATAAAACAGAACGTAGTGTAATATCTATCTTAAAATGCAATTTGCATTAATAATGCCGCAGCTACATTACACATCTCTTGCTATTGTGTTACCATTTACTATACTTAACCAAGTGAAAGTGCACAAATTATTTCAGACTATTAAGGGACATATGTACTATTTCTTATCTCCTTTATTTGAACTAGTAATGGTTATCTGTAATTTTATTCTAAAGACCATCAACCTTGCTCGTCTATGAGTTATAACAGGGCCCACCAGGGATGGGGCAAGATGGCTGCAGACAATGGGTGGCAATTCTACGAACTTGCCCATTTATGACTCTCCCCAAAGTTGGCTCAGTTATGAACAGATATTATAGGTCAATATTCAGATCTGACATTAATAGAACATTAGACTTTAAAAACAGCAACCTAGAAATTAGGGACAGCTGGTAAAACTACAAAGTCTGGGGAAAAAAATGGAAGCTTGTATTAGCCGTGGCACCGAGTCTACGTCTTAAGCGTTGTTCCAGAATATCTGATAAATGGTCTTTCAAGTTCACATCTGGTGACTGTTGAATGCAGACATCGCCTTCGCTTGTGGAACAAGTTAAACTAGCTTGGTCACTGAAGCACCTGCCAAACACTCCCCAATAATTACCCTTAGTATAAAGTCTCGGAGGTCGCCCCTTGCAGCCATGTTAGCCATCATTATAGGCAGACTCGGAGCATGTTGGAATATTAGTTGCTTGCTTAACACATGAGCCCCACTCTCGACCTTTTGGCTAAGATCAGGTGTATATTCTTATGTTTGCAGTGGAGCTTAGAGGCTCCCCAGTAAGCGCTAGGCCGTCACCTGGTCCTCTGGCCGGCTGCTTGAAGCCCGAGGTGTTACGTGCCCCTGACGCTGCCCCCGCCAACGGTGCACGAAAACGCACACGATGCCGGCTACCACCTGTGCACAGAGTAAGGTCCTTACCACTGATACACTTTGATTTTTGAGCGGCAATGCTTTCCTCTACCCTAGCCTTTTAGCTGGGTGCAATGGCCTTATGGCACTATTTATTTATGGACACTTGCTCTTTTCACGTTTTGTTTTTTTGTGTCCCCTTCACATATTTCGATGGGGTTTAGGTACAGAGTCTTATGGGCTCGGGTGCCTTGCAGCGGAGGTGGTCCTACGGACCCTTGCCTCCTAAAAGGCCTTTTGGCTCTGGAGGTCGGGGGATGTAAAGGGACCCTCCCTAGCTTTGGCGAACGAGGGCCTGAAGATCTCCGTTTTTCCCTCTCTGGGGCCTTTTGGCTCCTAGGGGATGGGGAGGAACGGGGCCCTTTCCCTTTTGGGCGATATAGAGTAACGCACCTTGGGCTTCAAAAAAAAAACAAAAAAAATATGAGCCCCACTTGAGTGGAAGCCCTTTCAATATGCTCTGTGTTGTCCATCTATTGAGATGTTTCTATTTTTTAGTCCACTACCTGCATTATAATTACCAACCGGAAATAACCAAAAAGTTCAGTTTCTTATTGTCTTAGTCAAACACGCACAGATCAGTCTTAACATCGGTGTTCCGGACAACGAGGGAACAGGCCGCTTCAGACTGCAGATTTACATCATGATTACTTTACAGATAAAAGGCCAAATATTTGTAATGTTTTACTACATTTAGGTGTTGATGTTTGCCTTAGTATGTAACCTGTTTGTCTACATCAGTGCTGAGAACGTGTGTACATGATGTGTGTCAGAATGACGTGCTCGGGAACAGGTCATACTTAGAAGCTATGAAGGTGGTCATGGATCTAGGAAGCCACAAAATAAGCATTGCCAGGGCCACCAATTAGACACAGCCCTGTTCTAGTCAATGAAATTAATTTATAGTGCAAACTATGGTTCTCCAGGGACTGTGGAACTACAAGTTCCATCATTCCCTCTGGTGACAGCTTGTCCTAATCTTTACTCTGTGGTTCATTATAATCTAATAGAAGAGACTTTAAATTATGTGAAACTGTCAGTTTTTCGCTTAGATTCCATCTCTTCCTATTTAGTATTAATATTTGTTTACAGTGAGAATTATCTCTACTAAAAAGATCTTCAGTAAAAAATAAGTGACACAAGGAATAAGCTGCAACATAATAATCTTCCGCTCCTCCCCAGCTGCGGGTCATCCTACAGTTTAACGGTATCAAACTTTAATTCTAAACAAACGGTTACCAGGCTTGTCCTTTGTCTGATAGAGGTTTTGTGATTTCCAAATTTCCAAGCCAGTTCTACCAGTTATAACTCCGGCCAGCAGGGACACCCTTCTATTGAGGTGTGATGAGGCTTCATTCCATCTCTGCAGAAAAAGTACTGACTCTCTACCTTCTATTTGTTACCAATTTCATGCTTTGATAAGTAAAATTTGATAATCCAAAGATTGGACTATTAAGCTGATGTACTAATGGTCACCTACTGCTGCATAAAAGAGTAAATAGAGGAAATAAAATAAAATTGAAAGACAGTGTAAGTCCCCAGTATATACACAACACAGTCCCCATAACAGCCACAACATGTTTAAACTCAATAATTTATTAGCAATATAATGTAAATGCAGTAACAGTCAACACCCCACCCATCTAGCACAAGCGAGATTCATTCCCGGGCACCACTGCCTGCAGCAGCCCAGGACAGAACCAAACAGCCCCCAAGCAGCAAGAAAACTACCCCCGGGGTCTATTTACGATGGCAGAAGGTCTATCTCCCAGCAAGTACGGCTGCTGTAAGTATCACGCCTTAAGGTTAAAGGACGCCACCCCAGAGCTGTGATTGCTGGTAATACAAAAGTCCATGTTTAATACTGTAGGATACAACATTTCGGAGAGCTCGTATATCACACAGCTCTAATCGTAATGCAGTGATTGTCTGAGGAAAGAGGGCTGGAACATCGTTTTAAAACACTGGCAAAGGTTTCTCCAAATTCAAAGTCAGGACAAGTAGTTTCTGCAGGATGGGGAAAGAAAATTAAAATGAACTCGTCAGATTATGTCCAGTGATCTATGCTGAACAGCTAACACAACCTCTTATAGGAGCAGTTTATTTGTACGTCACTTATAGTGTCCTTCCTTCAAGCTACAGGGTCCCAGTGTTCCCCAGTGCTACGCGGGACGAAATACTAAACGTACAGCCACAAAGAACAACTCAGATGCCGTACTCCATGGCAAAATCCCATTGTGGCATCAGCTGAGATAGACGAAATATTTGACCAAATAAATAATACTTCATGTGCTTCATATATTACACTCAAAACGTAAAGATGATCTTGTATTAAATAGATGAATGGAGCATAAATAGCTTTTGTCCATGAAAAGTCTTTGTACCCTAGATGGAATTATCTGCAACGGGGAAGAGCAGATTAATACTGTTGATTCTATGCTGGACACAAAGGTCTAGATCTCCGCCACGTCCCCAATAAATATCCGTCACGCACATCCGTGTGACATATACTCCCAGTAGACATAAAAAGTCCTGAGAAGGATTCAGAGGACCAAACTTGGGTTGATGATGCGGGTCACATCTTCAGCAGGAAGACAAAATACTTGTAGAAAAGAGATATGTTTTTCACACTGATTCTCCCCAAAAAAATAAAAAATAAAAATTAGAGGTACCTTGATGAAACAAGGATTGCAGTTTGTTGTGCAAGGGTATTATAGCCGATTATTTTCCAAGTTATTGATATACATAATACAAAAAACAGTTCCTAAATATCAGAACGGATTTGGCTTCCTCGCAGTCTTCTTCCAGTTTATGGTATTAACCAGACGTCCTATATTATCCTACGGTATGCATATTGTGCATGTAAAATCTATTATCATCATATAAACCAGAGAGTCTCCACTTGGTGTCAGGATCTCACACTCCCAACATGACTAGTGTGTGTGTGTTCTGGAGTTCCACCACTAGATGGCGTTATGGTGGTCACCTGGCCCAGCTGCTGAACTGACTGTCCTGGCTGGTGACAGATTTCACACTGCAGCGTTTCTTTACAATCATGTTAATGTACGCCCTCATGATCTTGGTGATCTCTCCCACCTGGATAAACAGACACACGGAACAAGTTTAAATATTGGTTCTAGAGATCAACACGAATATGTTTGAACAGCAATAAACTGACGCAGGTAATACATGCTTAGGATGAGCAGGATTGAGAGGCTGATAAATCCCAGTGGAGGTTAAGCAGTTGTTAGGCCGCCAAGTGCAGCACTGGGCTCATTTATGATGTAACTATGGCGTTTGCGTAAACATTTTTCAGCAGAAAACTTTGGTACTATATCCGTATGTGCTTAATATTTGTCTAGCACATTGCACTGTTTTTAACTTAAAAGGCTTTTATTAAGTTTTTAGCAAAAGAATATGTAACAAACATGGCTGTTTTTCATGACAGTAAATGTTTGATTGGCTCCGAAGGAATACAGTACAATGCCACTTTTAGTAAATCCCCAGTGTCTATATTTAAGATCTCGGATACCCCTTCTTTTGGGGTTTGTGAATGACTGTTGACACAATTACTACCTTTCTCGACGCTCGCTGCCTTGGTGTCTCCTATGACTCTGCTCTCTGCTTATTTCTCACATCTAGGGGTAAATGTATCAAGCTGCGAGTTTCCGGTGGGTTTGAAAAGTGGAGATGTTGCCTATAGCAACCAATCAGATTGTAGCTATCATTTATTTAGTACGTTCTACAAAATGACAGCTAGAATCTGGTCAACATCTCCACTTTTCAAACGTGTCAGAAACCTACAGCTTGATAAATTTATCCCCTAGTCCTTTCCCTCCAACTTCAAAATATTGCTAGAATACGCCCTTTTTTTAACCCAGGATGCAGCCAAAATTATCTCGTCATTTACTGCATCCAGCTGCAACGTCTTATCTGGCATTCCCCTCACCCCACTTCAATGCGCCCCAAACGCTGCATGGCTGATCTTCCTCTCTCGCCGCTCCTCATCTGCTGCAAATCCCCACACTGGCTCCCCATGTCTTGCAGAATCCAATTCCATTTACTCACCTTCACCAGCAAAGCCAACACCACTCCATTACATGTCTCAAAATACTGTCACATTCGTAGATCTACCTCTGACCTGCGTCTCTGGGGACCACCTCTCACTCCCCAGAGAGAGTCTCACTCCTCAGAGGCCTGAGTCATTAAAGAGAGCAAAGCAAATAAAACGGAGTAACTTTACACCTTGACCAAACCATGTTGCATTGGAAGGGGAGGTAAATTTAAAATGTGGGGACAGATTTATAGTAGGGCATGTCTTAGATCAACTTTAAATTTCAGTGTAAACATAAAGCTCAAGTATTTGTGTGTTACATGAAAAGACAGCCAGTATTTTCCTTATGTTCAAAATAAAAATAATAATTTGCAACCCTTGCATTGTAACATGGTTTTGTGCAGGAGAAAGCGTACTCCTTTTTTTGCCTCTCTCTCCTTAATGACTCAGGCCCAGAGTGTGGATATGTCTTTTACATACAGCAACAGTCCATGTGACCGGTGATACATGATAAGGGACTGACCTGAGTTGTTTCAAAGAACATTTCTCGGTCATCTACGGTGACCTTGAAAGTGTTGGGCTGCGGAGCCCCGAAGAAAATGATGTGTTCATACTGAAAGGTCTCCAGTGGTTTAGGTTCACCCCGTTTGTAGACGGACACATTCTCTGCGCTGACCCCGAGCCACAAATCATTCGGAAACCCCCCTTCTTTATACTGTAAAACAAAGATAACACTGGTGGTTGACAAAGAGCTTTGCTATAAAGAAACAAGTAAGAGTTATTATGTGGCATGGAGTCTAATATATATATATATATAAAAACACCATCTTCAGTAACCCGTAACGGATCACCTTCCCTGGGGTTTCTCTCAACTACACACAAAAGTGCCTCAAGCCTTTAATTCCCAGCAAGCTTGGTGGGCTGCAATCACAGGGTTCTACGTATGAAGGCAAATATGTCTCTGAACAGTCTCTTTGCGTGGCTTTGTGTCAGGAACATGGCCATAGGAGAAGATGCGACGGTGCAGGAACACACATGATGATCATACTCATTACCATGAGGCCTGTAGTTCAACACCCTCCATCTGTCCCTGTGCAGAAATCCTCCATCACCTCTTAAGTAGTAAACTTTGCGCTGTGCCAATAATGAAGCGCAGGAACTTATTATTTTTTATTTTTAAATGGGGGGGGGGGGGGAACGGGGATTAGAGCATTGATGCTCTTTGGTGTTTAAAACATAATATAGCCGGAGACACTACCGCTACAAGGACCAGCTCTAGGCCTGGGGGTAGTCTATTGTCCAGACCTCAGTATTAGGCTGGGGCTGATTTCTTTAGCTGGCCTCCATAGCTTCTAGTAAGTGCTAATGTTTTTCCTCCAATCGGACCTGCTTATAATACAGTATGTTACATTGCATGAAGCCTACCTCTAGCAGAGCATTCCATCCATTTATAAATAATAAAAAAGTAGACAACCCCAGTTTATACCTCAACATCAAAGAGCGTAGATCCATATCCCGGCCACTCGGTGACGATCGCCATATAATTCACCATAGCCTGGTGCTGAGACATCCCGTGTAGCCGACTCCATTTCTCCGCTATACTGGTGCGAGCGGCGGACAGCTCCTCCTTCACCCACATCTCCAGCATCTGCTCCTCCTCCATCTTTTGTTTCTTCATAGAGCCTACTTTGAAGCCACGCTTCAAGGTCCCCTCTAGAAAGCTGGTTCTCCTCCTCTCCAGAGCTTGTCCGGCCGTGCTGCTGGTTTTGGTGGACTGGTGAATTTTATTTTTTAACCGCTGCACAGGATACATGTCCTCCAGGGACCATGACACTTTGGAGAAGTCCCCATGCTGATACTGGAGTCTCAGGGCCGCTAAGTGCTGCAAGGTCTCCTCGGGGGCGGGGAAGTGACCACTAGTCAGACATTCGTGAGCCTGGAAAAAAAAAAAAATCATCAACATGATTGGAACACAACACCCAGGAGAAGGAGACTCAAACTTCCGCTCAGTATGTAGGTTGTAAACGTGGCTCTTGAATGGACAGGAGCAGCGGATGATCCACCCCAGAGCCAGATTTACTGCGCTCAGTCTCGCCACGCTGACAGCCCCACCCCCCCCCCCCTCTCAGCTCTCCTGTCACCATTGCAGGACTCCCTACTGATGTCCCTTAATGCCAGGGTGGTTTCATGGTCTCCCGATTTAAGTGTGCCTTAGGATTGCCTCACTAACTGGTGTGCTTCAAAAGTGTACAGCCTATTTATATGCAATTCCACATGAGTGAATTTTAAAGTTTAGAAAAAGTTCCATACTAAAGAATAAACAGTGTTCCGTGAAAAGAAATGCTTTGGCCATCACAGCAAATAGCTTTGAGAGATTATAGGACCAACAAAATCCAGATCACTAACGTCATGCTGGATTATAGATCTGAGATGTTCAACCTGAATTTGAAAGTATTATATTAGTAATTTCCATATTTTAAAAGGAGAAACTACATAAATACAACAATTAACAGATATCACCCATAGCTGACCAGAAAGATCAGTCCCTTTACTAAATATTGTTCGGGGCACGAAATGAAGACTTTAGTGAGTGATCAGATACACACAACATCTTGTAGACGCGAGTGTGTTTTGTTAGGTGTTTCAACTTGACACGATAGCGAGATCCCCAGGCAAGATCAAATTATTTCACATTATTTCGCATTTATTTCTTCATCTACCAGATGTTATCTGTTAAATAGGACAAACCTGCTCAAACATGAAGGCAAATTCGACGCCCTCCTTAGGAACGCTCTGCACATCTAGGAAGCAATAGAGCTTGAAATATAGATTCCACTGACCCAATTCCTCCTCATCGTCCCCTGTGCTGGCAAGTCTGAAGGAAGAGATCAAAAACACCCACAGACATCAGAGGACAGGGGGTCATCATTAAGAGGACAAGAGAACAAAAACCAGGTGAAATCTTAATTTAACGGCATGACAGAAATGTACTTAAATAGAGAGAAAACAGAGTGGAAATAATAGTGAAGATGCAGAAAATCTCCCAACCTCTCAAACTTTGCAAGGACGTCCACCACGATAACACGACTCTCGACCGCCCTGTCCGTATTTTTGTTGCGTTCAAACAGGGCAAACATATTACGACTGTCATCCATTGAGAGGCCTCGAATTAATTTCTCCACCACCTGCAACGGCACAAATTACCCACAATCCTCACTCAGGTTCTCAACACAGGTTATTATTAATTTTTATTTATAGGGCGCCACTAGGTGTCCGCGGCGCCGTACAGGGACAAACGAGGTACAATACGAGGTGAGACAGCACAGTACAGTAAACAATAATCACAGTAACTCAGTGAGCTCAAGGCACAGCTAGCGGGGCGGGGAGAGGGGAACGTCTGCCAACAAGGGCCCCAAGGAGGGAGGGCACGGATGAGAGGGAGACCCCCAGGGGGAAGAGGAGGGAGCGAGGGGGGACGGGAGAAGAGGGTCCTCAAGGAGGAAGGCAGGGAAGCTGGCGAGCAGAGTTAAAAGTGGAGAAGACAGGAGAAGAGAAGACCCTGCTCAAAGGAGGGTACAATCTAAGGTTAAGACAAGACAGTTAAAGGACATATCCCACTTCAATCAACAGGTCCCCAACACAATTCTGAGGGTTCTCCCTACTCGTCCCATCCACTCCGTCATTAGTCTCACCCACCAAGATCTGAAATCCTGTTACTGCCACAGACAACTTATATTTACCGATATACCCAACTATACTATATTTATACTATACTCTATTTATATTTAGCTATATACACATTCCTTTTATAACTCACTAGCTATCAAATGCAACTGCTACCTGAATAAGTAAAAATACAAAGTCACTGGTCCCTGTGATATTTGAGATACTACCGTTCTAGTTACACACAAATAGAGGTACTCACCCTATTAATTGGGGCACAGATTAAGTGCGGGATTCAGCTGAGGGGGCTCCTAGCTCAGTTCTGAATGAATTAAGTAGTTTCTATTCATTACTTTATTTTATAGGACCAAAAAACTACCAAAGATGATTTATGAACTATATGTGTGTTTATATTTCATAGTTAATCATTTATCAATTTATTGTTAACAATTGTATATTCATTGGAAGAACACAATAGTTTTTCAAAAAGGGAACAAGGGAATAGGAGGACCTATTTTTTGGGCACTGACCACCACTAGATACACTTCGGATGTTGCGTGGTGCAGCCCTCTAACCTTCAGAAGGGCCGCACATTAGCCTTAATCTCAGTAACAAGTTAACACAATACATTTAATGAAAGAGACACCTATCTGTAACAACATATCATTATAACCAAGTGTTACAAGCTGTAACAAACAAATCGGACAATAAAGCAGGATGAATCTGGGGGGCCGCAGGGGAGATCTCGGAGGGCCGCCTGGTGCCCATCATAAACTTATACGCTGAACACTAATTTGCCGATGACATGGAGTGGTCCTTGCACTGAGATGTGACATTGCCGTGCAGTACACTGACCTCTCCAGCGGTGGTGTGCGAGTTAATACTGATCTGGCAGGACCCTCCCCCGTGGCAGTACACCGTCGTCGTCATGTTACTGCGCGTGAGCAGCGCAGAAATCTCCTCTTGCGACGGGACCAGCTCTCTGCACTTTGTTTTCTTCAGAGCGTCGACTATGAAGTGGGCAAACTGCTCAACCTCAGTGCCAGGAAAGTTGTCTCTGACCCTGCAGGAAATACAAGGTAACGATCATCATGTAATATAACATTTCCCACGTGGTTGTATCATACTATTGTAATTCCCACTGCTGGACTATACGACATCCTTACTGAATAATAATTGTGATTTCTGGTTTCCTCCTTCTAGAGCAGAGGTGCACAGCCTGTGGACCGGTACCCCAAAATCTGCTTTTAGGTTCTCCTGACAGATACAAAGTCACTAAGGAAATAATATTCTCTTACATTTCCTTCCTGAGCCTAATGACAATGAAGTTATTGTTCTCTGCCAAGGGAATGTATTTTATAACTCAATATTTGTAGTTACCATTAGTACAGAGAGAGGAAATACCGCTGAACAAATGCCAACCTACTGATCATTTTGGGAAATGTCATTTTGGGTAGCGTTCAAAAACTCAGCACTCCTCTTGGATGCTCGCCGGATGCGCCAGGGTGCCGGTTGACTGCAAGAGTCCCGTGTTCTTCGTTACTCTTACGGCACCGGCTGCCCAGTGGGTGTCGATGGCCCTCCCCTGCGACCCTCCCACTTGCATGAATGGAGGGGGGGTCATCAGAACCTGCTTAGGCTGACTGAATCGGGCGATGTGGGACTGCGACAGCCATCAGCAACCCTGGTGGGTCTGGTGAACATCACATCAAAGGTAAGCGGTACTTTGCCCCTTGAACTCCACCCAAAACAATTGTGTTAGTTTTGGGTGGTGTTATTGTTTAAAGAAGAGAAGCAAAAATAATGTATAGATAGTGGGTAAGAGGGAGAAAGTCCTAAGGAATGGTGGGGCCATATGGTATGCTTGACACCAGGGAAACAGTGACTGTATTTATCCTAATAACCACAAAATAATCCTGATATATCCCCATATGGAATGTTGCTGTGTATTCAGAGCATAACATGACAGTGGTGAGATATTCATAGCCCAACACTAGATCCCAGAGGTGTAATATTAAGCCATTCCTCTGGGTGCTCTGGTTTCCTCCCACACTCCAAAAACATATTGGTAGGTTAATTGGCTGCTATCAAAATTGACCCGTGTGTGTGTGTGTGTGTGTGTGTGTGTGTGTGTGTGTGTGTGTGTGTGTTAGGGAATTTAGACTGTAAGCTCCAATGGAGCAGGGACTGATGTGAGCGAGTTCTCTGTACAGCGCTGCGGAATCAGTGGCGCTATATAAATAAATGGTGATGATGATTATCTACAGAACATGACAATCACACTACATTTAAAAATCAGCAAACGATTTGTAACCATTCGCTAGTTAGAACGGCTGATCCATTGTATTAACAACCCCTCTCCATTTTGCCCCTGATTGTCAGGGCAATCAGGGCAGTTTGAATGGATCCCCTCTTCGCAGTATGTTTAGTTTGCTGAATGTGAACAAAAAAGCTGCAGAGGGGGGTCAAACTCACTTTAAACTGCCCTGATCACTAACTATAGTTACCCCTGGCAAAGACAATCAATAAACACTGGGGCAGAAAGAAGGGAGTTAATCATTACTGCGAAAGATCATCCGCTGTAAATAATGCACTTTATAGTCAGACTTTAGCATACATGACATAAATAATAGCAACACTTTATATTTCATGACATTAGCCTTACAACATTTTACCCCAAATTCTACAACATTCAGTAACACTAATGTACCCAGTATCTCTGACATATAACATCAGATCTCCTGGATTATATACAGGGCTAATGCCAGTCTGATGCTCAGAACCATGATCCGTTCTTGTGTCACGCTCACCTCTTGAGGTGGAACTTGAAGTAGCGCAGGATGTTTCGGCCGGGCAGGAACGTGCAGCTCATACAACAGAGCAGCTGCCAGTGGCGCAGGTTGCCAGCGCTGTTAGGCTGAGGAACATGATTGGTCTGTTTGATCAGCTGACAATAAACTTCGTCTCGTAGAGGCTTCAGATCCTGGCAGGTCTGCAGGACGCCTTGGATGATGGGGACTGGATCAGGGACTGTCTCGATCTCCTGGAGAGAGTTAAAGATCCTCACAGCCTCATCCTGCAGTGTGGTGTAACCCTTATCCCTTTGCACTGTAAAAAGAAGATGGGAAAAAGTTCTAGACTGGGTATAAGTTACAATGTAAAATGCATGTCATTTCCTTTAAAGTGATTCAGTCTTTGCACAAGAAGAGGAAAAACGCAAGAATATCATTTCTGTAATAAATTATTTGCAGCAACTGTCTCCATGAAAAATGCACAGAGTCACTAAGATACAAATTCTCTAAGATGTAGCAATTTAATAATGGTTTAAATCCTGCTTAGATTGTTAGTCAATTAGTAATGCTATTTATTATGTGGGGACAACCAGGTGCTGCTCTACAAACCTGATCCGCCAATCCCCGAAGGAGGACTGATCAACCCGGTAAACAGTGCTGTAAGCCCAGAAGGGTCTGGTACCCCCACCACAGAATAAGAATGCTGGATAACAGTCCTGATCTAGCGAGAGATTGGCTTTCTTACGTATCCCCTTATAAACAACAAACTGGGCGATAGAACTCCTGAGTCCTAGACAGAACCGTAGACAACACACAACATCCAAGAAGTGAAGTGCTGTCTCCAATCATAGACTGAGGCCAGGAGGATGTTACAATTACTTCTTGGTTGATGTGAAAACCCAAAACAACCTTCAGTTCGAACATACATATGTAGGAGAGCCCCGATTTCATGGAATATCATGTAAGGCGATTTATGGGAAAGAGTTGCTAGTTCAGAGACCCACCGACCCAAAACTATGACTAGGGAAAAGGTGTCGGCCTAGCCCTCACTCTTAAGAATCATAGCATCAAGGGTCATAAAATTCAGCCCTCATGGAAAAAGGAGACCTGAGCCGGAAGTTCTGGCCGCAGAGATTGGCATACCAGGACAGTCTGGGACAACTGGGGGCAGCAGAGTTAGGTGGAGAGGAGGAGGGCCAGATAAGCGAAGTGAAACTGGCATGGAACTACCAGTGCGCTGATAAGAAATTGTCTGGGGCACTGGCGCCATAGAGGGGCAGCTTGTGATTTACTCTACACCAACAGATATATTTTCATGGGTCTCCAGAGGGACCACGAAGCTGGTCCAGGCATTGGCGTCTCAGAACATCTACCTCCCAGTTCTCCACCAGCAGAATAATTGAGACCACGGTATCTCCACCCTCATACACAACGTGGTAATGAAGGGATTGGTCATAAGTGGTCAGATAGTGAATGTTGTCCTGAAAGTAGGGTGGACACAACTCCTTTAAGTTTATACACTGAATATTACATTGGCTATAATCCAGTATTTGTGTCTATAAACATTACTGGTACTTTACACAGACCACTCAGGAACTACGATGCTTCTCGTCTTATCATTACTGCCCGGAACACTGTGCTCTGTGCAGAGACGTCTGGTGGACGCCACCAGCGAATAGCTGAGGATGGGGAACATACGTACGATTGAGGTTGACATCCCCATAAGGCAGCGGTAGCAGTGGGGAGTGCAGAGGGTGATGAGTGTATCTCAGGATAGGATTCCTTCTGTAGGTCTGTTCTACGGCCTCACTGTTCAGGCTGTTTTCCTGATAGAAAGAGCGAATTTTCACAACAATTACTGCTTGGATACATTCAGGAGAGAAAAAACTTCGGTTGTTCTACATTAAAGAGCTGGATATTAATTCCAGACTGAAAATTACAAAATATAGTGGTTACACATTTCTAATATTTTATAAAATCAGCTGATAAGGTCTTCAGTAACCTTTGTCTACCACTAGGGGACAGTAAAGCACCTGTGACAATAACAGCACCAGAACGTAGAAAGTAATTTGAGATTAGGCTGCAGTCACTTATCTCGGCTGGGATATTTAAATGTTATCCTGTACAGTGTAAACATGTTTCACTATAACATATTCAATTTTCATATGATTTAATATGTTATATAAATACTGCAAAACTTCTTTATATTCCTTTTTTACAAATATTCCAAAACACACCAAAAAAGCAGACTACGTAACCAGGTCACTAGATGTTCATTTTAAATCTGTATCGCTACCCAACGAGATAGAGCAGCATTATAACCCTGAGATAGAGCAGCATTATAACCCCGAGATAGAGCAGCATTATAACCCCGAGATAGAGCAGCATTATAACCCCGAGATAGAGCAGCATTATAACCCCGAGATAGAGCAGCATTATAACCCCGAGATAGAGCAGCATTATAACCCCGAGATAGAGCAGCATTATAACCCCGAGATAGAGCAGCATTATAACCCCGAGATAGAGCAGCATTATAACCCCGAGATAGAGCAGCATTATAACCCCGAGATAGAGCAGCATTATAACCCCGAGATAGAGCAGCATTATAACCCCGAGATAGAGCAGCATTATAACCCCGAGATAGAGCAGCATTATAACCCCGAGATAGAGCAGCATTATAACCCCGAGATAGAGCAGCATTATAACCCCGAGATAGAGCAGCATTATAACCCCGAGATAGAGCAGCATTATAACCCCGAGATAGAGCAGCATTATAACCCCGAGATAGAGCAGCATTATAACCCCGAGATAGAGCAGCATTATAACCCCGAGATAGAGCAGCATTATAACCCCGAGATAGAGCAGCATTATAACCCCGAGATAGAGCAGCATTATAACCCCGAGATAGAGCAGCATTATAACCCCGAGATAGAGCAGCATTATAACCCCGAGATAGAGCAGCATTATAACCCCGAGATAGAGCAGCATTATAACCCCGAGATAGAGCAGCATTATAACCCCGAGATAGAGCAGCATTATAACCCCGAGATAGAGCAGCATTATAACCCCGAGATAGAGCAGCATTATAACCCCGAGATAGAGCAGCATTAACAGCCCAGTCCCCTTCCTGGAGTTGGATACGGGGGAGATCTGCTGCTTGCAGACATTTTTATCTGGGGGGAAACCATGGGTCGTCTCACAGTCATTGTTGAAAATCTGGGTCGTGTGAGGTTTTGGAGGAGGGTGTGAGCAGGAGTGACCAATGACAAGCCATTCCCACAGTGGCCTAGTGGTTAGCACTTCTGCCTCACAGCACTGGGGTCATGAGTTTGATTCCCGACCATGGCCTTATCTGTGTGGAGTGTGTATGTTCTCCCTGTGTTTGCGTGGGTTTCCTCCGGGTGCTCTGGTTTCCTCCCACACTCCAAAAACATACTAGTAGGTCAATTGGCTGCTATCTAAATTGACCCTAGTCTCTGTGTGTGTGTGTGTCTATATTAGGGAATTTAGACTGTAAGCCCCAATGGGGCAGGGACTGATGTGAATGAGTTCTCTGTACAGCGCTGCAGAATTAGTGGCACTATATAAATAAATGATGATGATGATTCCCACAGTCCCTGCAGCTTCTCATTGGTCCCCCTGCTCACGCCCCCATTCTGCAGCTATTATAAATAAATAAATGTCCACTTTATTCAGTAGCAGAGCCTTAAAGCCAGGGTCCCACTGATGCCACATGTAATACTTGGATTGAATAACCCTCTTATGTACTTCTGTTATATCCTGTATTTACCTTGATGTCTCGGATGAGCTGCTGAGTGGGGGTCTCTATGGGGGCTTTGCTGTCAATCACCCCCTGGATGGCATTAGCCCACCTCACCGCCTCATTGAGCAGTTTGGTGTAGAGTCTGTAGGAATGTTTCCTGCCGTACACTATAATGTTCCAGTATCCTACAGGATGAGAGGAGATGTTAGTGAGCAGGAGACAGAAAGAGAAGCCCCCCCAAGCCCACCGCGCATCGGCCTGGTTACTGTACCGGTTTCCGTGTGACTCTTCTCATCCGGCTGCACCACAGAACACAGACTGTTCAGAACCAGCGTGCCAAGCTTCGATGCCATCCGCTCCGAGGACTTGTAATAATCCAGAGCGTTTCGGGTCAGCACGAACCAGCGGCGCTTTAGTTTCAGCGATACCATCTTGCTGCTGTTCTGGACCTCCTTATGGAGCCAGCCTGTGGGCAGGAACAGGGGCGATGAACGGGAGAAATAAGGGCAACAAAAAGTCAGAATTGCCCTGAAAATTGAGCTAGAAAGGGGTAATATCAGGGGAACACCACAAAAATTGCAATAAAACCTTTAGTCACCAATCAATATTTATTCCCCAAGAGATGCAAGCTAATCATACTGCATTCTACATCCACCCCCATCTTTTACTTTGGTGAAGCAATGCTACTTTCATTTGAGTACTTAGTTTTAAGGTTTTTGCTGTACTTCATTTACAGGACTGCTTTTTATCTAATTTTAGCCAACATAACCTTTATCTTTTTCATAACTCTTAAGTAACGCATTGTGATAGGTCATTTAACACAGACATCCTGATAAATCTGTATATTTAGTCTTTTTTTATTATTATTATATTCCTATAAAAATGTATAAAATGAACAAACATAAGGTCAAGTCACACAAGAACATTCCCCGGAACCACTTAGGGCTAGATTTACTAAGTGGCGGGTTTGAAAAAGTGGGGATGTTGCCTATAGCAACTAATCAGATTCTAGCTGTCATTTTTTAGAACGTACTAAATAAATAAAAGCTAGAATCTGATTGGTTGCTATAGGCAACATCCCCACTTTTTCAAACCCGCAGCTTAGTAAATCTAGCCCTTAGACTACAATAACACAGTGCCCCCTTTGGTCAAAATAACATGGCACAGCTAGATGATGTTTCGAAATATAGTGCAGAAAGAGGTTAATGGATTGTGTATCTTACTTGAATACACATAACATTGTATTACCCAGAATGAGCAGTGACTGGTGAGCACATCTAACCCCCACAAGACTGAATCTTCATCCCAAATGATTTTTCACCCAGCTTTTCCCTGCGACAGCGCTGCCCCCTAATGGTGAGTACTGGATTTGCTACACCCAGCATAGAGTTTGCGGCTGTGCTCACAATAGGATTGTGGCTACAGGGAGGCAGGGCCGTCTCTTCCATAGGGCACGATGAGCAGGTGCCCGGGGGCCCTGCAGCCCAAGGGGCCCGTCAGAGGTAGCTAAAAAAAAAAAGTTCCTGAAAAAAAAGAAGAAAATACTTACCTTGCTCTCAGCTGGCGATCCGGCTCCCTCCCTGGTCCCCTCCTCGTGCGGCGCTCGCAGTGCATGTCGGGCGTGACGTCATCACGCCCCACCCGACATCCACTGCGGAGCGCAGCACGGAGGAGGGGACCAGGGAGGGAGCCGGATCGCCAGCTGAGAGCAAGGTAAGTATTTTCTTCTTCTTTTTTCTCAGGAACTTTTTTCTCTCGCTGCCTCTGACGGGCCCTCTGGGCTGCAGGGCCCATATATATATATATATATATATATATATATATATATATATATATATATATATATATATATATATATATATATATATATATATATAATCATTTTCCTTTTTTTTTTATATATAAATATATGGGCCCCGATGCACTGCTTTGCCCGGGGGCCCCAAATGTTGTTAAGAGGGCCCTGCAGGGAGGAGATGCGGAACTGGTAAATTAGTGTACGAAGGTGGAAGTGTTATTCATGTTTATAACCAAAACACAGACAGGGCCCAAAGTGCTGTTCAGGGGCAGAATACAATGGTGTCCTGTTAATATTATTTACTTTATATTTTAAATGTTCTATTTTTGCTACTTAATCTTTAGCAAAGACTTATCCTCCCCCCCCAAAAGAAAGAACATGAGCACGCGAGGCACAGTCGGCCAAATTAGGACTTATTTACGCTCAATGACTTGGGGATAAACAATACTAGAATTCCATCAGCAATCTTTGGTCCGCAGAAGTAGACATCAGTAGATCACTGCAGCACATGTTGTAGTGTTGAAATACAGGACGCTGGGAGATCCGGGGTGATTTACCTCTCACGAGAAACTCCTGCCCGTCCACCTTGGCCTCCCCTCGCGGTTTCTGCAACAGAGAGATCCAGTGGTGCATTTCCTCTGCAATGTCCGTGTTGCAGTGAATGACGCGGTTTGCAGTGATTATCACAAAGGAGTTCGGTCTATAAAACACATCAGTATGAAGACGTCAAGCATTCAGCACAAAGACTTCACAGAGAGCAAGAGAAAGAGAGAAGAAGAAGAAGATGGAGAAATAGCAATAGGAAGAGACGGTTCTGATCTCAGTTTAGAAGTGCAATTTATATATGGGTGTAGTACTTTAAATCAGCCAGTAGAGGGTGCTATGGACTTTGCTAACTGCTTGAATGCAATTTTATATAAAACCAACAGCAACCTACACAAGGTATAAACAGAGCTTTAATTACAGAAACTGATCATATTCACCAGTAATCTTGAAACATTTAGAATTTTATAGTTCATCTTTCTCTGGGCAGTGCCTATACATTTGCACTAATAATATGCAGCTTATTAGATATCTCTAGAAACATGCCCAGTTCCATATATAGAATAAAATATAAAAACAACAACACATAGCTTGAAAGCAGGGCCCTGTTCCTGCAGATTATTTCCTACAAGGATGCTGCGCACTGACTTAACAAGCTAAAGACGCATTATTACAGAACACTAAATATCAATAAAATGCATTTCATTTTGCACAACTTACAAAAATATTGTAAGTGATACTGCTCCATTAGGTCCTATCAAGGTACGGAAATGAGTAAATACATTTGTCGGAGTTTTGTATTTTCTTGTTTACAGTATCGGTAATACAGTATAAGAGGAACGTAAGCAGCAGTCATTACCTGTCTGGACAGTCTGACGCGCAGACAGAATCAATAAGTCCTACGTCTAGTGTTCCCTGTAAGAGAGAGAAAGGAGAATATGGCACATACTCAATAATGCAGAAGAGATTTCATGAGAACATTGCTCAACGTGGGCAGACGCATGAGAATCAGCCACTATGTCTCGCTGACAATCTATGAATCTGTTCTGCGGGAATTGAAACTTCTGAGAACGGCTGTGACTCACACCAAGTCACTTACCACAGCATTCTTGGGGTTGGCTTGTTCATCCCTCATATCTCGCAGTTGTTGGGACGTTGCGGTGTGAACTCTGCTCAGGACATTGAACCAGCCGCTGAAAGGGGCGAGAGGACGACATTACTGGGTATTAGTTTCAGTGACCGTGGATTAAACAACCAGCCTGACAAACTAGCTGAGAATAATAAGACAGACAAAAGGATGGGATTATAAAGTCTAAGGATCATATGGAGAATAAATGTACAAGAAATGATTAGGACTGATCGCTCCTGATATTCTAAGTTTATACTGAATAAATTTACTGAGCAAACCGTTTAGGGATCAAGAAGATCCATGGAAAGATGAGGGATATTGGATACTCTGTGTTCAAAGAACAAGACGAAACACATCTGTCTAAAATCTTTAAAGTACAAGTAACCCCCCATTTATTTTTTTCACACCTTCCTCCCTGTTGCAGTAAATATAATCCTGTCACCTCTCTCCCGTTGTATAAGGCTTCGGTGAGAAACCCTCCTGGGGTAACCATGTTATACCCCAGAAACAGGGGACCCTCTAGATGGAGAGTGGTAGGTAGCAATTGCCACTGCTACACTGTATTTAATATTAGCCCCACACTTTACAGTTGTGACCCCCCTTTTGGTCTAAAGAATTTTAACCTGATCGCTCAGATACTTTGGCACTCATAAATAGCATGTGTACATTACCCTGTTGCTTTCCTTGGTACTTCTCTTGTATGGATAGTACAATACATAGATTCCAGGTGAGGCAGCAATCAAGGAGTTAAGGCAAATTGTAGTTTGTATCAAAAGGGAGTATTTAATTCATTCCAATGTTTCAGTATAAAATACACCCTTTTGCTACAAACTACAATTTGCCATAACTCCTTGAGTGCCGCCTCACCTGAAAATTATTAGACTGTAAATGTGTTTACCTGGCATCTTCCGGGGTTTCCGCCACAATGTGATATGTTCTTTCCTCTGTAACAACGTCCAGAGCGTTTTCCTTTTCGTGTATATCAATGATGGCTCTGAAAGACACAACGCACAGAGGCGTCACACACACAACGCACAGAGGCGTCACACACACACACACACAACGCACAGAGGCGTCACACACACACACACACAACGCACAGAGGCGTCACACACACACACACACAACGCACAGAGGCGTCACACACACACACACAACGCACAGAGGCGTCACACACACACACACAACGCACAGAGGCGTCACACACACAACACACAGAGGCGTCACACACACACACACACAACGCACAGAGGCGTCACACACACAACGCACAGAGGCGTCACACACACACACACAACGCACAGAGGCGTCACACACACACACACAACGCACAGAGGCGTCACACACACACACACAACGCACAGAGGCGTCACACACACACACACAACGCACAGAGGCGTCACACACACACACACAACGCACAGAGGCGTCACACACACACACACAACGCACAGAGGCGTCACACACACACACACAACGCACAGAGGCGTCACACACACAACGCACAGAGGCGTCACACACACACACACAACGCACAGAGGCGTCACACACACAACGCACAGAGGCGTCACACACACACACACACAACGCACAGAGGCGTCACACACACACACACAACGCACAGAGGCGTCACACACACACACACACAACGCACAGAGGCGTCACACACACACACACAACGCACAGAGGCGTCACACACAACGCACAGAGGCGTCACACACACACACACAACGCACAGAGGCGTCACACACACACACACAACGCACAGAGGCGTCACACACACACACAACGCACAGAGGCGTCACACACACACACACAACGCACAGAGGCGTCACACACACACACACAACGCACAGAGGCGTCTCACACACACACACACAACGCACAGAGGCGTCACACACACACACAACGCACAGAGGCGTCACACACACACAACGCACAGAGGCGTCACACACACACAACGCACAGAGGCGTCACACACACACAACGCACAGAGGCGTCACACACACACAACGCACAGAGGCGTCACACACACTCAGCAGCCACCTAACCAGCCACCCTCACAGTGCATACTCCAGAAGAGGTTCCTGCCAGAAACTCAGAACCAAGCAGGGACATAACACACGAATGTTGCGCCTGCACCTTCTTTAAAATGCCTGGAAGACATTTATGAACACGGGTACACAAAAGGTTTTTGTAACTCAGAATCTGACTGTGTTATAGAATGAAAACAAGTTTACTGGGCTGGTCTGTCTCAGAGCTCCTGTAAAGCGCTGTAAAGAGGAGGACGCGACCAACAGATCTTTAGAAGAAGTTCACTGAATAATAAATGCTTCAGTATAATATATTTATGATTATTAATAAGTAAATAAATGGGAACTGCTGTGACCTTTAAACCCAAGCGAATATCTAACGTCTGCGCGGAGGTTCTAGCCGGCACTGAGTGCGCACACGGAGTACTACTCACTTGGCCGCTCGGATATCGATGGTCCCTCTCAGCCTCTCCTCGCTGTCATTCTCAAAGTACATCAGCTTGGACTCCCGCAGTACAAACCAGCGCCGCTTCCAGTTGCGCCTGGAGAGTGTGGACATCCCACCACCCTTCTTGTAGAGCCACCCCGATTTCAGAGCTTCCTGCTTAGTGCGGAACCACATGAATGTTTCGTCCTTCAGCACACACCACCGCCGCCTCCACAGGTTCATCAGGCCGCCGGCTAGAAGGACAATATATACCGTACATAAATACATTGTTCTGTTTCATCAGATAGTGAGTTAATTAGACGCGTTCCTCTATGCTTTTATGCATGTTCCATCTTCCATATACAATACCAATTCCCTTAAAGAGTCTCAAGCAGAGAGGGGGACTGTATTCATGTTTGTAATATTAGCTCTCCTACCCTCACTATAGACAATTACTTGACCTATTTAGTGTACCTGGGCCAAATATTCACTGTGTAACGCTGTAATTGCTTCCAAAATTCTTAATATGAGGACAACTCCACAAACAATGACAGAGGCCCGCCTCCATCTAACTGCATTTTGGCGGAGTCAATAAAATTGTATATGGGGTGAGGTATATAGAGATATCAGAGGCCAGTTGTTATATAGAAATGTTTCTAAGACTTTTCATATTTAAGTTTATAGGCTTATGATTTAAGCAACAAGAATACACTAAAACTAGTCACAAAAGTGTCAAAAAAAAATCAGGTTGAATGCCAACAACGTGTCCACAGATATCGGCTCACCCCACCAGTTGTTGTGCCCAACCCGGTACCAAACTATCTCTAATATGGCAATCCACGTGTGTTTTGGCCGAAGAGACAGTCGCTCAGAGACCACCGTAACCCTTGTGTTATCCTCAAGCTCTCCAAAACAGAGTTGCTGATATGATGATAATGTTCATGATAAGTTATTGCAGGTTAACACTGTTGCACAGATAACTACGTAACAAGGTAATGGACACTTTCATTTTCTAATCTGCACTAGAAAAATGGTTGTTAGAATCTTTTTGGTTGCTATGGGTTACAGACCAGTTTTACATAGTTACTTGTGAATCAGGTATCAAATATCAGAATGCTGAGTATGTGTGGATCCATCTATGTATAGCAGTAAAATATCAGGTGTTACTGGCTCGAACATCCACTACCTTTCATATAGAGGTAACTGTGGAAATACGGTGGGCCCCCTCCGTTAAACAGAGTGACGCGCGAGGTCATTAATTCTTCGTCAGTGTCAATGTGGCTATCCGCTTCTTCATCACTGTCCAAAAACTGCAAAGTAAAAAAATAAAGATAATAATACTATATATAAATTATAGTCAACCGAGCACGGAGAGCTCTTAAATAATTAAACAATAGAAGGAGTCTTCTCAATAACCATTCTATAATCTCAGTACAGACACTTCCTGCACAGTCTAAGAAAACCACAGACTCTTAAAGGCTTTTGTACAGTAACAGCAACAATAATCTTTTCTTTGGCTATAAGAATTCAAAAGAGCTCAGACAAGTCAACAGAATATAGAAAGTCTATAAAAATAAACACAGCAATAGTTTAACTAGAGATTAAAGATGCAAATGAGAGCGAAAAACAAGCAGTAGAAATACAGAATTTTCTGTTCTACAAAAGTTTTATATATTTGGGAAGTTTTTTCCAGTAATATGATCAAGAAATTCAAAATGGTAAATCCAAAGATTTTCTATTTTCTTTTAGATATGAGGGAATACTAACCGAATCCATACTTCCACACTGTGACCCATAGCTTCCAGGCTTGGAAATCCGAAGAATCTCATCATCGGTTAGGTGTCCATCGCTCGAGTTCCTGGCATCGGTAGAACCTGGTGGGCCTTCGTCAAACTCTTCATGATCGTAGTCTGACTCCACGTCGGGAGGGTAGCTGTAGATGGGCTCTTGCGCTTCCTCGCTGTTGCTCTGTGCGTCTGATAAGCACTGGTAAATGCTCTCAGACTTATCAGAGATGGCGCTGTATGGATCTTGAGCAGATAAAAGCTCCAGCGGGGAGACCTGTGAATCTGTAGAGTTGCCCGTTTGGTCTTCAGGGATTTTCATGTAGGTTCCATCCTCGGAGAAGCTCTCGCTGGTCCTCATGACCTCGTCTTCCAGTAGCATGGGAGGTGGAGGTGGAAACATCTCATCATCTGCATGAAATCCCTCATCCACCTCCTCCTCGGCCAAAGGTGCCACCACGCTGCCTTCCACATTCAAAGGTCCATCAATCCCATTCTCCAAACTGTTGGTGCTCTCATCCAAATTCCCAAAGTCCAACAGCTCCAGAAATTCTTGGGCCACCCGAGAGGCTTCCTTCTCCAGCTTGTGGATCTGCTGCTCTCGCTGTCGTGTCACCTCGTTTCGTGTATCCACACAGGAGATGGACACACCATCCATCTTCTGTTGGTGATGCAGCTTCTCGATCTCTTTCTCTAGCCTCAAGATCTCCTCCATCTGTCGCCTCTCCTCTTCTTGCAGTAGGAGGTTCTCCAGGTTTCGTGCTTTCTCCTGTTCTTCCTAAATGTGGACAGCATGACCATTAATTGTTAATGTTTTAAAATCTGTGGTGACTATTTGTGCATGTTATACACCGGATTTCAAAATCATTTTATTCACCCCAAACCCTCCCATGAACATTGACGGAATCAGCCGCAGAGGAGACAACAGAATCATTTAGGCCATTCACAAAACCTATTGTACATTAACAGGTTGATGTATACTTTCTTTTTCCCTGCTCTCTCTAGGCCTTTACTATACTATTGGATATAAGAAATGACAGATCGTATATCAGGGAAGACCGTATATTGAGTCAGCCATTGATTCAGTTACAGGAGATGGTGAACTATAAAGAAAGAGCGAAATATCCAGAAAAGAGAGAGAAATGTACACATTGCATAGTGGCCTAGTGGGCAGCACAGTGGCCTAGTGGTTAGCACTTCTGCCTCACAGCACTGGGATCATGAGTTTGATTCCCGACCATGGCCTTATCTGTGTGGAGTTTGTATGTTCTCCCTGTGTTTGCGTGGGTTTTCTCCGGGTGCTCAGGTTTCCTCCCACACTCCAAAAACATATTAGTAGGTGAATTGGCTGCTATCAAAATTGACCCTAGTCTCTCCCTCCCTTTCTGTCTGTGTGAGTGTGTGTCTATATTAGGGAATTTAGACTGTAAGCTCCAATGGGGCAGGAACTGATGTGAATGAGTTCTCTGTACAGCGCTGCGGAATTAGTGGCGCTATATAAATAGATGATGATGATGATGATGATTCGGGCACAACGCAGAGAGAACTTGTCAAACAGTAGAGATCATTTATAAGGCCGATAGATGCACAACTGCCCCTAAGCGGTGGAGAGAACTTAGCGGGCAGCCGCAGCATTTGATCTTTTTGCACACTTGGAGCAGACATACGTCCCACTTGCAACATCAGATTGTGTATTTACGGTACTAACCTGAGCGGCCCGCAGCTCAGCCTCCAATCTCTCCTGTTCCCTAGAAAGGAGAGAAAAAAAGGCAATCAGCAGATTTTATACATTGACCGTGGATCCCGGATAACAGGACACAGCCTCTTGTAACTTTGTATGGTAAAAAGATGCGCAGAGTTTGTGTATTTTTCTAAGAAAGGCCCCATCAAATTCTCACCGCATCGTCTCAACCATCTCTGATTAAACCTTTAACAGAGCCGTTAATTGTCCTCCCAAGTATGTTAGCAGGGGTTAAAACACGCATGCGCAGCAGCTCCGTTTCGGCAGCACTGTACTGTACAGCAGCCGCGGCGCTGTCAAAGAAGCTTCCGCGGCGGTGCTGTATACAATACAGCACCGCCGCGGACGCTTGTTTGACAGCGCCACGGCTGCTGTATAGTACAGTGCCGCTATAGTGGGCACTTAGTTAGCGGAGGGGGGGGGGGGGGTTTCTGGAGACCCAGAAACCCCCCTGCGTGCGCCACTGGTTAGATATATTTAAAATGCAATTTTTTTTACTTGGCCTAGAAAAGACTCAGTGGGGATGTTGCCTATAGCAACCAATCAGATTCTAGCTGTCATTTTGTAGGAGGTACTAAATAAATGAAAGCTAGAATCTGATTGGTTGCTATGGGCAACATCCCCACTTTTTCAAACCCGCAGCTTAGTAAATCTAGCCTTTAGAGAGGGTTTAAGTGGTTTGTAACTTGACCCACTAAAGAACATATTGCTACAACTAACTGGATCCTCCTGTGGTTTTCTCCCAACAGTAGTCTGTGGGGAGGATCCTAAAACGGTCACATGACACCGCGAGAGGATGAGAAGGCTCAACTGTGGCCTATTCAGGAAATTAGGGTCTCCGCCTAAACACAGGACCCCCTCCCAACAGTACAGAGGAAAGTCCTATTGGTCTGACCCACATTTCAGGTAAGGGAATTAAGGCTTGTAGAACAAAACAAATTAAATGGTTAAAAAAAAAAAAAAAAAAAAAAAAAAAAAGCCAAATTAGCCTTTGGCGCTGAAGCACGGATGGACTTTCATCGGAGGGGGGACACTAGTTTGGATTTAAGCTCCTACTTTTGTGAAGCCAAGATTTGTCCAAACTCTCTCTCTCTACCTTCTCTCCTCCTCTTCTCTTCTTTTTCTCTCTTCCTCCATTTTCCGCTGCTCTTCCAGCTCCTGCCTCCGTCTCTCTTCCTCCTCTTTCCGCTTCCTTTCTTCCTCTTCCCGCCGCCTCCTCTCTTCCTCCAGCATTTGCCGATAGAGGCGTCTGGCTGTCCTCCCCCGCCAGTGCTTCTGAAACTGCACAGCGGAGCGCTGAAGGCGTACAAACGCGGTTCTCCAGAAATGAGCCCGGTAGTTCTTCTGAATGGTGACGATGCTGAGCCGGACTCGCTTATAATGCTTTCTGGAGGGCAGGAGAGATAAAGGCAGCAAGTTAGCGACTGGGACAACTATCTAGTTCATTTCACTCTTAATTAAGGGTTTGGATTCTACAAGCAAAGAAACAAAAACACCACAAGAAACAACTTGTAGTCTAGACAGATTAGACATTTTCAAGAGCAGAGCAAGTAACTGGAGATAGGACAGAGTTTTCTAGGATAGAATCATTTTGAAACTACATCCTATTAACGATAACAACTTGAATTCAGCAGAGTAAACCTGGACCAACCTTCACTGTACACTCTAGTTTCCCCTAGTTCTCCGCACAGCATACTAAAGCTCCTCTGTGCAACAGTATAACACACCCATGATCCTTCACACCACTGCAAACTGGTGCACAGTATCACTGCATACATGGTATTGTTTGCAACACTGTATCCTACAGCTCCACATCCCTACTGCATACTCCCAAGTAACTGTATTACTATACAGTTTATTGTATGCAACCCTGTATCCTGCAGCTGCCCTGCTCCATACTGCCAAGTCCCTGCAGAGCTATACATTTTCCTCAGTACCGCTACACACCTATGATTCTTTGCAGTACTACATATTGACACATCTGTGATACAAAGTGTCGCTGCACACTATGTACACCTTACAGCACTGCATCCGAAGTTCCTTCTGTTACTGTAAACTTCTGAGTCCCTGCAGCACTAGACATTCCAGCTCCCCAGCATCCCTGTAGAATCCAACATCAATGCTCCACACAGTCGCTGCACCCTCCTGGTTTCTGCATCTTGCACGACAGAATTACCTAGTCCTACATCCTGTCCTGGGGACCCCAAACAACACAACATGCTAAAAATAGAACGCTTATTTGTAACAGTCCCTTTGTAATCCCAAAATAACCCCTGGCTACATCTGTCCAACACTTCTGTACAATTGATGCCATAATCCTAATAAACGTTTTGGAGGAAGTTTTTGTCTACAGGAAAAGTTATTCTGTACTATGTATGATCAGCAACAATATAATGAGCCGCTTGTCTCCCCCGCAATTTGATTATATACATTATACAAACATTTTTCTATCGGTACAATCACGTGCCCAGCAAAAGAATATCGAGGCAAGGACATATTTAAAAAGTTAAAAAAATAATAATTGAATAGGTTATCAAAAAATAATTTATCAGCAGACTTTTATACAAACTGTAGCAATATAACCCTGCACCTAACAAAGACATTGATTCCCTGCCACAATTTGATCTTTCTTACAAGCCTAGGAGCAGAGCCATATCTACTAAGTAGGGATCTAGATCATGAATTCAGCACCTCGCTCTATGAACATCTTTCAGGTTATTCAAAATGCAACGAGAGAAATTCCAGCAGAAGATGGTTTGCCGGATACACTTCTTGCCCAGGGCTGCGGGAGCCGAGTCTTACCTTGTAATGTATCCTTGGATGTGAGCTCGGATCACCAAGGCTGCTCTCCTCAGTTCCTGCTCCCGACTCTTCTCCAGCCGCTGCTCCAGAGCCTCTTTGAGGAACACCTGCGGGTGAGGAAAGACACCCTCTCATTGAGGTGCTGGGAGCCATAGGACAGGTAGAAGTCACAGCTAGGTGGGAGAGGACTGCGTCACTCCACAGTCAGTGCCCGGTGCACGCAGCTACGGTTCCCTCTCACCCTTTAGCACCAGGAACGGCCAGAAGTAATATATGGGGAGGGGATTGCACAGAGGAGGGGGGAGATGGACAGCACGGTCACGTCATGCATAAGAGAGACAGACACTGGGATACACAAGGCAGGTCAGAAGGAGATACACAGTAGTGTAAATATAAGACACACAGGATGGGAGGGACACGGGGGACAGAGGAATGTACACAGGATGGGAAACAAAAATAAGACAGGATACAGAGATGGGTTTAGTAGAAAGAAAAGGGATCATATACACAAAGGAGTGGTAACACCGGTTATATGTGAGACAAAAGGACATTTCAGCAGAAGACCTAAAAGACACGTTCCAAGAACAGACAAAGAAGTCGACAATATAATAATTAAGAAAAGAGAATTAGCGGTATAAAGTGAGTCCCGTACATACACAATACGCTTACAGTCACCAGTAGTTGGCCACACACTCTCTCGTTACTGGAAGAAGCATTTCTTGCTCTATACTGTACAAGTAATTGCAGCTGTTTTATTTGGTTAAAAAAAAATATGACAAAGAATCTCCCCCCTCTCCTTGCTCTCCCGGCTTCCTTCCAGAAGTTGTTCCTTCCGTTCACAAACAATCGACGGGAGAAAGAACACATGGAGCAGAGTAACTGAGCTGGCTGGCAGTCGGTGCAGCATGTACTGTACAGGGTCTATGTAACTCAGCTATAGGAGGGAGGGACTGGGTCTGTCTAAGCAGTGCATAAATAGCACAAGTGGGGACTTTGGTGGAGCAGGGGGTGATGGTGCTTGGTGTAAAGGAGACATTTAGTGGATCAGTGTAAGATATTGTAGGAGAAGACTAGTGTAACAGTGCTATACAATGTGGGGAAATCATTGGAGCAGCCCCAGACAGTGTCACATGGTCAAATCACATCCAAGCTTTCAATGGTACATTTTCATACAAAAAGACTGGACTGAAACCGAGCTGTGTTACAATTATGCAAATAGACTTATGATCCTACAACTTTTTATTTTCGGTCACATCAATATCACTAATTTTTTGACTTGTGATCAGATTTTTAAAACTGGGATTAAAAAAAAAGATCTAATTTTAACCAGAGGGGGGCCGCCAGCAGCCAGGGAGCGCGGGGGGCCGCCAGCAGCCAGGGAGCGCGGGGGGCCGCCAGCAGCCAGGGAGCGCGGGGGGCCGCCAGCAGCCAGGGAGCGCGGGGGGCCGCCAGCAGCCAGGGAGCGCGGGGGGCCGCCAGCAGCCAGGGAGCGCGGGGGGCCGCCAGCAGCCAGGGAGCGCGGGGGGCCGCCAGCAGCCAGGGAGCGCGGGGGGCCGCCAGCAGCCAGGGAGCGCGGGGGCTCAGTTATGTTATTGCAGAAGTTGTTTTTGCTTGTACCCCTATGAGGTGCAAGCAAAAATGAGTGAAGTGCATTACTTACACATAGCAAGGAAAAGAGAACGCACAAGGTACCTACAGACACTAGGGGGTACTCGAATCGCCCCCTATGAGATCTGGAGGAGTTGCCAGCTATATAATGTTAACACCAATGTGAGTGCATTGCTTACACAGACAGAGAGAGATAACGGGATCTGTACACAGGGTGGACACTGCACAATGAGGGTTAGGATCAATATTAAACTGCAATAACACTTCTCCACTGTTAAAAGAACTCATCCCATTCAAGGCATAAGAACGAACATACAAAAGGCGCTGGGAGCTGCCTGTGACCTTGAGCAGAACAAAGAGGCCTTTCTGTGCGACATGCCAGAGGCAACAGGCTTCTGATCCCATCCACAATAACCCTGTGTAATTAGGACAGGCCTGGCGTTCATCCACCAGCTCCCAACTTGTGCCACCCAACAAGGGCAAGCTCCATGTGACTCCTCTCGGCTCCCTCCGTCACACAACTCCATGTGATATCACCCCGCTCCTGACCCACACAACCCCCCCCCCCCGTCTCTCCTCCACCCACTGCTTCATACCACAGGGTGGAGCATCGCCCGACGGAGGGCAAACAAATCAGTCACGGTGGTTTCTCACTTAAAACATAACGAGTGTCTCGGAGTGTGGAAACAATACGTATTTCATAACACAGACTATAGAATGACATTAGAAGAGAATCTACCACCGATAATAGAAGAAAAGAATGGCTCATTCTCTTCAGAACACTGCCAGCCATCTAGTGAGACCAGATTCATTCTCCAGATTCTTGTTTTACAATCAAACCCATCATAATTAATAAAAACCACAGACAATTGGCTGTATTGAAAATATTTATTCTTGTATGAATCATGCTGCTAATTGTAGATCTAATACTGTACGACAGAGGCAACAGTTGGCTTTCTAGCCAAGGAACTACAAGTTCCAGCATGCCCTGTTAAATGGTGGCAGAATCCTAGGTTGCTTTGTAGGTCTACTATACAACTTTGTCCATGATCATAAACTGAAGGACAACCCTTTATGTTCGTCAGGAAATTATGATTGGTGTATTTTATAGGCAAACAGGAGTTGTTGGTCCAAGTATTGCCCTGATCAGCTAAGACCAGGGTTATATTAGGTTAGGCCAGTGTTGGCTAACCTGTAACACTCCAGGTGTTCTGAAACTACAAGTCCCAGCATACCCTTCCAGCAATAAGCTGCTATATATTGGCAAAGCATGCTGGGATTTGTAGTTTCACAACACCTGGAGTGTCACAGGTTAGCCAACACTGGGTTAGGCCATGCACAAATTACTAAGGCCCTTTCTTGATGCCCCGAGCAGCTGGGAATACCCCCAAAAAATAAAAAAAAAAGTCAGGACTGTTGCAGGAATGGTGAATTTGGAAGTGGTCCTAAAAAGCCATTTCCTTCCTGAAACTTTATGTATACTGTTAACCAGAGAGCTTCTAGTTTACATATTGGATAACAATCCCTGACCCCATGACTGGAATCTACATGCACCAAACTAAATTAGCAACAGTGTAACAGCTCGTTATATGGCTAAACTTCTCTCCATACCTTAGTTTTACCGAGCTGCCAGTCTTTTCTTGTCTCATCGAAAGTCTGCAGGAAAGCGGAACATCTCCCCCGAACATCATCTGCACATTTAATGTTATTCAGAAGCATCTTATACCTGCAACCAGAAAACCAGTGTATAGTCAGCAATCCATGTAATACTCACTGCACTAGGAACACAATGGGGAAGTGGCGAGTGGGGGATTGCATTTTGTAAACACAGCCTATATATATGGGGGCTGATTGTGCAGATAATATTAATTTCCTGCAAATCCGCCATCAGGGGGTGGAATGCAGCCCCTGATGTATTGAAAGGACACAAAGGGACGGACTCAGGCTGCGAATTGTAGGGGTGCAAGAGGCCTCAAATTCCCAATGGCATTTGTATTTCTGTTTTTTGTTTTTTTTATTTCCTTTCTTTTTTAGAGGTATGTACTTTTGTTGGTACTGGGGAAGCTGGTATGTGGGGACATACTTCGCGGACTAGGGGAATAAAAAAAAAAAAAATGCTTCTGGGCATAGAAGAAAACTTTTTTAAATGAATGAAAAAGTACCATACACAGGGGCCGATTCAATTGGCCGCGAGGTTCTGTAGATGTGTCTCTGCGGGATATTTCTGGTAACAAGCTTCAACCGTAGTGGTGCCTGCAAAAACTATGTTTTCTGTGCTGAAAAACACAGTTTTGTTCGCTGAAACGCATAGTGCGAGGTTCCTACGGGACCTTGCGGCTAACTGAATTGACCCCTTAAAAACATTGATAGTTGCAGCAAAATTATTGGGGCTGCTCAAGCACTCAGAGTCAGCGCCTATGGATCTGGTCATGGAGGGGTCATTACATAATTAGAGAAGGATCTGTACGCCGGTCACCTTTCTAAATTGAAATAACCTGGGGAGGGAAAACGTGTAGTACATGTAATTTTCCAGTACAATCTTGTCCTTAAACAAGTACCTGTTCTCTCAGACACAATCTATATGGCTTTTCTAGAAGAGGATAAAATTTAGCCTTATATTTGCATGCAATATGTTTTCATATATAATTGCCATTTAACTTTTTTTGGAGCTGCACATACAGAAACCATTACGAACTAAATTATGGTAAATTCAGGGTTTTAGAGTCAGTGCGCAGGTTGTGTTTGGTTACCCATAGACAGAGCAAAGCATTAGTAAGTCACAGCTATCATAAGACTGTACAATAGCAAAGCTTTGATGAATAGATGACAAAAGTAAAACTGCACAGTTGAGAAATTACTTATCTGTTCAAACTGCACTTTGCAAATTTGCAGTGCTCAGCAATCTGTCACAAAATCCCTCTTACAGCAGATATCCAATCTTTCATTCTTAATTGGGGAATATTAAAGTGATTTGCAAACCTTTTTGTTTCCGATATAAACGATTCAGCTTGTCTACAACGCTAAAAGGCTGTTTCCCAGAATGCAACAAAGCTTGTTTTCAACACAGTAAAAAATAAAAAAAACTTATAGTAGTCCTTACTGTCTGCTAAGACTTCTAGTTATAAGTTATAATAAATGGGTAAGGAATGTGGATGTATAAGCTCAGACTACTGCTTTTCAAAAGTGAATTGATACATGCCGGCCGACAGCTCCAGCTCACAACTAGATAGGTTGGAAACAACTTTAAAAAATAAAAAATAAAAATCCTATCAGAACACAGCAGAAGAGTTATTATTAAGAATTTTCAAATAATCTTAAAATTAGTTGAGAGATAAAATTTGACACAGAAAAATTGCACAGTGCACGTTTACATTCCAAGTCATGAAACGCGTTAAGAAACTAGTTATTTTTTTATGACCGAGAGGAGGGGACAGCCTGGGCCGCAATGAACTCACCTGTTTGTGAAATCCTGGTACTGTCTGCGGACGGGATATCCGGCTCTCCGGATCTTCACCGTCTCCAGCATTCCAGAGTATCTCAACTGATTCAGGACAATGTCTGGGCTGAACTTGTCTGGCAGCTGACAGGAGAATAAAAATAATACTCTATGAATGTCAGGCCACAGTATCTTAATAAAATCTAGAATACATCTTGATATACGTGTAAATAGAAAACCCACCTCCGGTACAGTTTCCTAATTAAAAATACTACTGGGGGGTATGATATTTTGTAACAATAAAAGTAAATCTCCTTTCAGTGTAGATTTGCGCTAGTGTTCTGGGAGCCAATCAGAACGCAATGCCGTGGCAGTCCAGAGTAGCATCAATGGGGTGGATTAGCCTTTCCATACTTTAACCCTGACATTATGTACTCCTGGGTGTTGTGTATTTATCGATGACAAGAGCTGTAATTAAACTCACAAAATCTTTTACAACCACTGGGTAGACCAGGGGCGAAACAAGTGGTGACCATTGGGAGTCTGGCATTTCAGTTTAGCGAAGGCATCAGGTAACGCACCACGGTAGCCATAATACGTCCCAGTGTCTTGTAGAGCGATCGACTTGTTGGAAATTACCGTGACAGTGACTGCTCTAGATACTAGATACAAAGCAGGGGGTCTTATTGGAGGGGTGAGAAAAAAGGGTCATTAGTTTTATGAATTATATTGAATCAACAGGTTAGCAATCTATTTTCTTATGGGATGCAAGACAAGTCACAGAGGATGGATATTCGGAAACTGCAAGAATAAACAGATCACATCCTATGTCAGGTGTTGTCCATATTAGGACTACGCCCACCCCTCCGCCCAATGTAGCAGAGCTTCCCTATTCAGTGATAGTTAAGAGAACAGGATGGATTTAATACTGCACTGTGCATACAGCACCAATGGCTTCCAGCAGCTCCTGGTTTCAGGCGAGAGACTCCCACCCCAAAATGTACAGAGTGAGAGTTGAGGTCATAATACAGAGGTTGTCCAAATATGGTCATACACTTCACAAATACTTTATCCTCTGCCTCCTGGTCTTCAGGATGGATGGAGGTAGATAGAGTTAGAGAAGACTGCAGATTAACCAGCCCGTACTCACCTTCTCGTTGTTGGGCTTAATGCAGCGGATGAAGAAGGGGTTTGACGTGCTGAGCATGGCCATGAGAGAGTGCAGGGATTCCTAGATACAAAAAAGAAGTTTTATCATCATCAACGTTTTCTTTGTAGAAACATCTGCATAGACGTTTCAGAGGTCTCTACCAACAGAAAGGGGTTTATTTAGTAAGATAGTGCAGTGCCTGCAACACAATGCAACCAGATTCTAACTTTCATTTTTCTATTGCAAATTCAAAAAATGCAAGCAAACACCTTCTAACATCTGCCCTATAAACGCCAGCCAGTCCTGCTTGATATTTATCAATTATATATATTTGTATAAAAGATATAAAGCTGCATGTACAAAACAGGTTATTATTCTAAATAGCCCTCTGCAAAATCTAAACATAGCACCACAAGAAGGGCAAGAAGGTTGTAGAAGCCTCAGTGACTCTGAGCCCTTAGACAACTGCCTAGATTACCGAACTGATCGCTGCACTTACTCTGAACTGGGAGCTGACTGTTGGCTTCTTCTTCTGTGTTCCCATCTTTAGAGTTTCCTCACCGCATCTGCTGGAGACTTTTTCAAACAGATCGTAGATAAAATCCAGCCTAAACAATGAAGAAATAAACACGGTTATGAGTGTTACGCTCCATATCAGGACAGGTTACGACACAGCCAGGTAATTGTGGATACAGAGGGGTATTTGTCAAACAGACGCACCTGCTGTCTCTTAGCATGTTCAAGACGTCATCACGGAACGTGTCCCTATTCTTCTCCAGGAACCCTTTCACATCATACATGACCTAGAGGAACATGATAGGTGGAATCAGACCCTGAAACACATTTCCACCATATACAGATAGCGAAGCTTTTATTGCAGTGAACGGTGCACTGACGGCGGAGTGGAGAATATCACAATTAATCTCTGCAGTGCACCAATCGCTGCAATAAATGCCACTCCATCTGTACGGCAGTAGAATTCCGCATCCTATTTTCACCACAGTGAAAGGAATCCTATAAACTGAGTGCTGTAAGCACAACAGAGGTTCAGCGTAATGTATGGGACATCCGTTGTGGACTCACCTCCCCCGCATAGTGCTTTATTCCAAATTGGTTCTCGGTCACTCGCGGCTTCACGTAATGTGGGTTATTCTGGGGAACAAACAGAACATCTGTATGACATTGCAGTCAGCAAGAACAGTCACATACAGTACATATAAGTTAACAAAACAAACTAACCAACCGGTGAAAAAAAACAATCGCATCATCAACTCTAATGTGTCACATAATTAACTGAACACAAAATATGATTTATTATAAAAAAAAAGAAGAAAAGAAAAAGGAAACGATTGATCACTGCAGAGTCCTGAACTAAAAAGGCAACTAAATAAGCATCAAAAACAGACACTTTTATTAACAATGTAAAACAGCAAAAATAATGGATTAGAACCAAACACCTTGACAAATTGACTCTAGTTACATAAAAAATAATTAGGATTTTTAAAAGTGGTATCCACCCGTTGTCCCTGGAATATTCAGGAGGCAGGCAGCGCTCCCCAGCACAAATGCCTGTTATTAATAATAGTACAATAAATATTAAATATTCACAGAGCGCAATCGCTGCTCAGACTGATCACTTGCCCAGAAATGTATTGGACACTAACCAATTGTCTAACGGTTTATTAGTCATGGTATGGTTCACTCTGCAGAGCTCAGAGATAAGAGAACTTACCGCATGCTGGTTGTTGAGTTTCTCGAGAAGGGTGAAGTCGGTGCCTTTAGGGAAACGACTCTCTTCGTTGATCAGAGCCAACAATCCTAATTTCTAGAAGCCACATAAAATGATGAGAGAGAACAGAATAGTTACAGACAGCAGCAGAATCAATGAAACGCCCCCAATCTGCTTTCAAAGCACCAAAACATCCATCTATCATCTAATAATATCACAGCCTAGCATAATATTAACTATACAAACTTCAGTTTTAATCTTTTATTGCATTTTTCCAAAACATTCCAAAAGTTCAATATGTATTGTTCAAGATATATACTAGTTTGGATTATATAATTAAGTATGCCATCATACAAAAATAACATATATAAAACTTAGCCACTTTCAAAGTAAGCAACCCACCATCCACAATTACCTTTAACCAAAGTGAGGTAAAGGAAGTCAAACTCCAATCAGGGAGGATAATCTATTTAAGCCAGAGGGATGGACACACAGCCATTGAATACCACGCAAGACTTGGCTATTTCCCATGGTCAATGTTAGTCAAGTAAAACCCCCAAATCGATAAATGACTTGCACATGATTCATTTGTCAGCTGTTTTATGGGTGAAATGCAGCACTTCTGAATACATTTTCAATGTTACCTCCGCTCTACAGCAGGACGGTTTAACTCTTTTTTTTAAACTGCTTTTCTCGCTGAAAGGTAGACATTCAAACACACCCCTCCCTGTTTGACTATTACTGGCCGTTTGCTGCCCAGGTCACATTAAACCACAGTAGGTCAGCTGGAATTCCAAATTCAGTAGAATAGATGTCTAAACAGCACTGATGAACAAAGTACAATATTTCGACCATAAGATTCTAGCTCTTATATTCCCAGCAGCTTGTTCCTTCTACAGACACCATAAAGAGCTCACCTTCTCTACTAGATCCAAACACTCCGCATTGTCCATCCAGTCAATGGCCTCCCAGTGTATCCCTTCCCTAAAGTCATTAAATCAGAAAAACAAGACTTATATTGGGCTGCAAATATCCCACCATATATTTATATGCACATTCACTATATACTGTAGGACAGATGCACTTACAGGATTTGAAATAAGAAACATTTCAGTAGAACACAGCTTGTCTTTATCAATATTTATTTGTCTGCTTCACATTTTCAGTCTCATCATGAAGGGGGTGAATACTTTTTGTAGCCAGAGTATGTATTTATAAAACGTATGTACAATATATCCCAAATACTTCCTACTTCCAAATATCCCAACTCTAAAAGTAGGAAACTTAACTACAGCCACCGAGTTTGAGGTCTCGCCAGCCGTGAGCAGGATAACCCAGAAGACTCTGCTCCATCACCAGCCACCTACCTATTGTATTCCAGCTGCTCCAAGGAGAATATGTGTTTGTTGAAATATTCCTGGAGCTTTTCATTGGCGTAATTAATGTTAAACTGCTCAAACCGATTCACCTGGACGAAGACAGAAATAAAATAAGAACTTACAATGTGTCATAACTCAATATACTCATGTTATCAGCTATAATGGAAGCAAAAGACCAGAGGGCACAGACCCCCTCCCCCCCAGAGAGCGCACAGACCCCCCCCCTCCCCCCCAGAGAGCGCACAGACCCCCTCCCCCCCAGAGAGCGCACAGACCCCCCCCCTCCAGAGAGCGCACAGACCTGTCATTTATAACCTCACAGTATTCAGGGACAAAACGGAGCCTCTTTTGTTGAGATCATAAAACACAAAAAGCTGTCATATATAAAACCGCTACTGATGATATTCACAGATATACAGTATATGTAAAAGTTCCCATATCTTGACAGAACGTAAAGTACGTCATGTATTTATATTTGCTGTGCAGCTCAGTGCAAGCTATTACTCTCTGGTATCAACCATATCCGCCAGAGAAGTCTGTCCAGAAGGAAAAGAAACCTCTTGTGAAGTGGATGAGAAATATATTCAGCTCTGCTCCTTGTACATATTTGTGAATGTTACTAGCACCTCTATTATATAAGCCAACATGTTTAATGTTTAGAGCTTGTTTAGTATATGTTTGTAAATAGCGAAGTGGTAACTTATTAAATATGTGAGGCATAATATACACACTCGGTGTAGTTTCGTTTAACACACAGGTGAGATAACATTACTTTGGCACATTGTGAAATACCTGAAAATTCTCAAAGCCAAAAATATCCAGGATCCCGACGGACTTGAAGTTCTCTTTCCCTCGTATCCGAACATTTATTTTCCCCAGCAGCCAAGAGAAGCACTGAGCGTACAGCGCCATCGCCAGAGAGTCGCGGGAGTCCGTGGCCTGGAGCAGATATAAGTACACGTGTGATAGAGGGTTTGCAGGTAGGAGCAGCCTTATACGAGTGTGTCATTATACGTGTTATCTATTACAGACAGCCCTCCGATTGTTGTCACGTCATTAAGCAAAAAATACAATTACATAATTGCGCATAGCACCAGCAATTGTATATCATCATCAACATTTATTTATATAGCGCCACTGATTCCGCAGCGCTGTACAGAGAACTCACTCACATCAGTCTACTCCAAAGCACTTAAATAACCCTTGAGATTTAGGAAATAAAATAGAATGGAAAAAGAACAGTGTTGCCTCATAAGTGGCCCTAATGTCTCAAACACAGATGAAAACTTCTTAATGTCAAAGAAATTATCTTTAGAACTCATCAAGTACTGTTTTTATTTGCATCAATTGTAAGGTCAGGCAGATTGTAACAGAACTGTGTGTTATTGCCCTCTAGTGGCTGGATAGCAAACCAACCACAGGGTAACGCTCGGAAGCCAGTATTCTCCCACACATCTTTTTCCCAATAAATATCTCCCGATTGATAGCTAACTATTTACCTATTATTGCAGTTGACTGTTCTACTGACTTTTGTTGAGTAAAAAAGCATAAATAAAAATTTGTTTGTAACCCATCTACTTCGGAGATGGGGAATAAATCTTACCAGGTTTGTTTTAAAAAATGGTAGTCTGAGCTCTGACATTCCCACCCTTTCCTATTCACTATAAGATCATTATTATTTTAGTTTATTTATATATTACATGTAGTAAGTCACATCAGTCCCTGCCCCAGTGGAGCTTACAATCTAAATTCTCTACCATATACACACACACACACACACACACACACACACACTCACACCAACTCGGGTCCTGTATTTTCAGCAGCCAATTAACCTACCAGTATGTCTTTGGGTTGTGGAAAGGAACTGGAGCACCCGGAGCAATTCCACACATACATGGGAAGAACATACAAACTTCCCACGGATAGGGCCACGATTGGAATTAAATCCATGACCTTAGCGCTGCGACCTTAGCAATGCTAACAACTGAGCCACCGTGCTGTATATGATGGGGGAGCAATTCCACACATACGTGGGAAGAACATACAAACTCCGCACAGATAAGGCCCTGATTGTAATCAAAACTCATAAACCCAGCGCTGCTAGGAAGCAATGCTAACCACTGTGCTGACCAATCACTGAGCTCCCCAAACAGCCACTACAACTGTTATTTCTTCTACTTTATTGAAAAAATGTTTCTCTCCTCTGTGCAAACTCTAAGGGGTATATTTACTAAACTGCGGGTTTGAAAAAGTGGAGATGTTGCCCATAGCGACCAATCAAATTCTAGCTGTCATTTTGCAGAATGTACTAAATAAATGACAACTAGAATCTGATTGGTTGCTATAGGCAACATCTCCACTTTTTCAAACCCGCAGTTTAGTAAATCTGGCCTAAATGTTACAGAGAAGTTGATACATTTGAATCACAGGGTTTGCAAATTATCTTATTTTTAAATCATATCAATCAACTTATAATAATTTGGAGCAGACGCCTCCTTAAATAATTACATATCTTCCCAACAACATTGATGATATTGGCTTAAATGAAGCATCACTTTATTAAGCACACATCCAACTGCCAGCTGACTGGTGAATATCTGCATTGTATTTCCTGGCTACAATGAATAGTGGCAGTATTGCTATTACAGTCTATGAAGACCCTGTTCTGGGGAGTTACTGAGACACAGGTAACCCCCAAACATATAAAAGGAACAAACGGTTTGTAACCCCCCTCACCTGCTCCACAGTTAGCGGAGAGCTGATCTCTTCCCCCCTGAGGATCATGGATCGCTGGGTGAGAACCTCAGACAACTGGAAGGAATCCAGCCCCAAAAGATCAGCAACGTCACCGAGAACTGAGGGATGGAGAGAGGAATGAGAACAGCAGATATGGAGACGTCCGTTCTGTGCGAATCCCATAGAGAGGATTCAAATTGTGAGCAACTTTATAGCAAACAAGTGATATTACATAAACTACAGTAAATTATATCTGTACAACCTGATGTCAGTCCTACTGTGTTCATTAAGAACATCTGTGTATTATAGGAAAGAGCATTGTCTATATCTTAGGTTATAAGACAAGTCACCGTATCAGGGGCGAACGGAGGATTGTCGGGGGGGGGGGGGGGGTTCCCCCCGACCCCCAATAAAAACCACCCCCCGCGAGAGCTGCTGCGCATGCGCAGCAGCTCCGTTTCGTCAGCGCTGTCCTATACAGCAGCCGCGGCGCTGTCTAAGAAGCGTCCGCGGCGGTGCTGTATACACTACAGCACCGCCGCGGACGCTTCTTTAACAGCGCCGCGGCTGCTGTATAGGACAGTGCAGCTATAGCGGCCACTTAGTTAGCGCAGGGGGGGGTTTCTGGATACTCAGAAACCCCCCCTGCGTGCGCCACTGCGTAGAGGACAGTTACCTATATGAAAGCATGTGGCCTTTAAATGGTCACAGAACTCTGATGATTAAAGCCGAGCTAGGAAACCTATCTAGCTAGATATAACCTCTCTAGCTAGATCTTTGATGTCTCAACATGGCCCGTCAGCCTCCGGGTCTTCACTAGGGGGACTTTATCTCATAACTCATCACTGACACCGGTAGGATCATATCAAACACGTAGGGGTTTACAGAACTGTATTTCATGCACGTATTATCCAATAAAAATAAAAAAAACATATCAGTCGCCGAAAGCAGAGGACACAATAGTCAGACGGATCTGATAACATGCAGGAAATTAAGCCACTAGGTCATTTTATTCATTTATTTTACATATTTTAAAACCCAGAGAATCACTCTGAATATTCTGCGGAAGATTTGCATTTATCTCTGACAATCTATAATTACACAAGGCTCCAACGTGGAAAATAAATAAAAATTATATATATATATATATATATACACATATATACACACACACACACACACACACACACACACACACACACACCATTAGAACCACACACACACACATTAGTGACTAACTCAGGAAGGTTAAAGGTGTCCGTTACCTGCTTTGGTGGTAATTTGAGCCCCCCCTGCAGTCATAAACTCCAGGTTTCCCAGCTGCAAAGTGCCAGATAACAGCTTCCACACCTCCCGGATTTCCTCATCGCTGAAATCCATCACTTGCAGGGCTGTCTGTGACCAGAGATCAGACCAACACAAGGCAATATAATAATACAATATCATATCAATACCTCGTGCCTTAGAGGGGCACTAACCTGAAATCATTCTCTCTTTATTGTATTTCTGACCGGACAGTTAATGTAAACATCACGTCTCTATCCATAGATTTAAGTTTTATGTGGACAGGGAAGGGAGGGGTTAGAAAAGTGCTGATCTCATAGATGTTAGGGACCAAAAATGGAAAAAAAACAAAAAAAAAAAAAACTTATCATACATCAGAGATTTGGGCACAGACAAGGTAAATATATAGCAAAATAAATTTTCATTTAAAAAAACAACAAAAAAAAAAACCAAAACAACACATTACCTATCCAGTCAAATATACAATTTAAGAATTGCTGAGGTTTGTGACACTCTCTTTTTTAACAATTTATTCTTTTTGTATTGATTTATATCAGTGGATAGAAAGACTATTTATAAATCATCATTCTTAAAATTTCTTTTGCCATATGGTGGATATAAAGCCCTTACTAAAGCAATTTTAAATACACATGCTTCATATTCAGGCTTTTATAGCCCTCACCCTACATTTATAGCTGTATATCATTTATTACAAAGAAAGGTACAAAACCAAGCGCTCCCCTGGGTGGTTTGCGGATTGTATACCATCCACAAACCACTAGGTTTAGCGCTTGATTTTGTACCTTTTTTCAAAGCGATGGAGGTTGGACACCTTGTAACGATAGCAGTTCCCAACCCTAAAGTGACTGCGAGCGCATACGCTCTCATCTCAATGTCATTTATTACAGCAGGACTTAAATCTCAGATGACAACTATTCTTGCACTGCAGAGAGCAGTTAAACATAAATGCTGCAGGGAAACTTAAGTGCCGTATTCGAACCATAAGGCAGCTGGAAAAACTAATAACAGCGATTCGCAAATCATATCAATTGGAGGACACAAATGAATAATAAATTGATGTAAAATTGTGTAGAGATCTTAATTTAGATCACCAGAGCTCATATCTGCCGGTATTATGTGCTTAAATGTGGAACAGTAATGATTTGTGTTACTGAACTCACCATAACTTTGTCATACATGTCTTTATCATTCAGCCCTTCAGCGGTCACACAGCCAGAGGTACGAAGATACTGATAAGAGTGAGGATCCGAGAGAGAGAGCGCTTCTGTAAGACCAAGGCAATAAGAAGTCCAATCATTAAAAACTTTATTACTGTCGTCATTATTTCTTATATATCACATTAAACACATTTTTTCTTCCAGGCGGTTTCCCTGGCCACTCAGCTTACAATCTATTTTAGTTGCTAAAAACAAATGAGCCAAAATTTATTTTTAACCAAAGTTAATTTCTTGGGATATTTCCCCATCTGACATGAAACCAGCTAGATACACACATTTCTTTACACATATACCTACTGTGCATGTTTTACAGATTAGCGCGTTTACAAAAAAAAACAACAATTTGTGGTCCCTAATATTACTGCCGTCCTTCCCCACCCTAACCCGATCCTGCACATGTGTATATATTGTCTTGTGAACCATTAGATTAAAAAAAGCTGACATTAGGCTAAAAGTTCTCTATATAACGGGTATGCGGAAAATATATGATTAAGTTTAATGTTTAATTTTAATTTTCTATAAAAGTCCCAGTAACCTTACGTCAGAATTTAGTATTAATTATAATATAAAGGACTTGGTGTAGACTGTTTGCTCAGCTCTACAGAAAACACCGCGATTTATTGAACATAGCGAGAACAGCATTGGTGTGCGGTAACCCATAGCAACCAGAGATCCCCTTTTAGCAGACTAGTGTTGACAGACAAATGAAAGGTTACTATGGGTTACAGCGGAATATTGAGAGAAGGAACATAGGTAACAGGATACAATCATGTAAATATATCTACAGTGTTGACAGGAGGGTCAGGAAGGCAGCATGGTTCAAAAAAATAAATAAATAAAAAAAACCTTTATGAAAAAACCCTAAAAAATATGCAGGCTAGATAAACATGTGGGTTCTTTTATGTCCTCTATCTCTAGGGTTATGGCTTTCATGGCAGTGAAGTACGAGCACATTATTCCATTTTTTCTCTCAAATCATAGAGGCCAAACATAAAACAAGTAATTAGAAAATGATACCCGGAGACTTTACCTCTATCCTCCTTACTGGAGCCTGCGAGCAGAGCGTAGAATATGTGATAGTTCCTTTCCCCTGGGCTCTGTCGTGTCACCCGGGTCTAGGAGGGGAAATAATACAAAACTGCCGGGGTTATATCTGTTCCCCACTAAAACTTAGCACAATCCAAAGAGAAGCGGGTGCACCCCAAAAGGGATATTTATCAAATGTGCATTTTATATAGGAGTTCCACCAAAACTTACCTTCTCCAACAAATCTGGTTACCAAACAGTTAAGGAATGCAACAGTGATTTAAAGTCTCTGATAACCCAAAAACAACCCTGATTGTTTACATCACCAATAGTACATTGCATCTCTCTGACCTCTTTTGCTCGTGCATTACCCAAGTTAGACTCAAGAGGGCAGTCACACACTGTCCTACAATTAAATCTGTACATTCAGGATCAAAATAGACTTTACAGAAATTTTTATACGTACTTTCAGTACAGTCCCACAAAAATTATACATATTTTAGATATAAATATAGGTAATTGAAATATCTGCACTATTCTAATATATGACTTTCTTCTTATTAAACACATACTGATCTGCTCCCCACATAATATATAGGATTTAGTAAAATGATTATCTAATTATCAATCACCTGACTTGTATCAATACATGGCTTTTAAAAGAATTCTTTTATACAGGGGCGGAGGTCACCAGCTCTGCGATAATGTTATAAAACCGGTAATAACTTCCCTATGGGTTGACTCTTTTCTCTGATACAATGTATCTACATAGATATCTGTATAGTGTTATTATCATATTCACCTTCTTTGCACCCAATCAGCGGTTACATTATTGAAGGACACTGGTCTCTAGTACACACAGCGCAGCCCATCAAATCACCATGACCCAGGGACAAGACAGAGCGTCTCAGTGATGCTGCAAGTCCTTAGTGAATGATATTCTCACTACTAGGGTCATCCACAAGATGTGCAAGTTACAAGTTCACAAGCCTAGTATCATTATTGCCAATGTATATCTAAAATTATTACTGTGTACTATGTGTGTGTATGTGTGTGTGAATTACCTTTTTATGCATATACTTATTTGGATAGGTACACTGTTTAATGAACATTGTATCAAACTTTACACACACAGCCTCTCCGTTTATTGTATCAGTTTGAGCACAAACTTGCTCACTACTTTGGTACTTTCTACGAAAATATTTCTATGTTCTTTCCACTGGGTTATTTGTAGAATTTCTCCACCATCAGCTGTTATTCCACGACTTATGTGCCCCACACCTCTTAAATTGTAAGCGCATATGGCCAGGGCCATGAGGACTTCATGCTTCATTATGCCATTTATTTGTATTATATCCTTTTGATGTCCAGCGCTACATAATATGATGGCGTTTTATAAATAAATATTATTATTATTATTATTAATACTATTACTAAGAATACTTTCCCACTGTGTTAAAGTCTATTCAGTTAACATAATATATAATGTACATTGTGTCTTTGGTAAGGGGGCTATTACCTGTGTAGGGTTAATTACACAGATTCAGTAAAAGTTATTGCATAATTATTAATCACTCGGCTTGGACAATACAATGCTGTTGCAGGTTTCTCTTCCTCGTTTACACTTCCTTAAAATACAAGTAAAAACACCTTTCTGTTCTCTTTCTATAAAGTAGTTTTACATATCTACACACGTGGGTATTATTTGTGGATGGCAATATATAGAAATTTCCTGCTTTCTCATGTGATGTAAAGGACTGTAGTGCGCTCATGCAATAACACTAAATTAAAGGATGGCTGCACTTTACAGAGAGTTACTAGACAGTGAGGCACAAGGCACCACACTAGTAAACTGATGGGAATATTGGTTCAGCCCAAAAAATGTCTGCTACTTCTGTGACGGACACACTGTAATTATCTGAAGCCCCTGCTACCGAGAGACCCCCAATGTGTTCTACAGGGAAGAAGAAGATCTATGTTATACTCCTCTGTGTTTATTCAGAAAGTGGAAATTGCTTTTATGGTTTCTCAGTATTTGAGATGAACTAAAGTATTTCAGTTCCTTTGTGGGAAAGTTGAGCAATTAGGTTCTATGTGACCATAAACTTCTCATATTGCATAAGCACATGGCAAGGACTCCACAATCATACTCCCAGCCAATAGGATACAGTCCACAACGCGGCCTCCTTGAATGTGTCCCTGCGTTGAGAAGTGGAGCTGGATGAATTTTCCGAAGCGACTGGAGTTGTTATTGTAAACCGTCTTGGCGTTTCCGAAAGCTTCCAGGATTGGGCTGCAGAAGAATAATTCAGATTACGATACTGACAGAAGGTTGGGGGAGGAAAGACTTGAATAATGCTGTTAAGAGACGCTGGCAGTACATATGTACAAGCAGGGACACTGCTTATATAAACAGAGGCCACGGTCTGTGCAACGTGGGAGCTGTATAAACAGACATGTTCTGTGCACTGAATGTTTGTACATTGTATGTCACACGTCACCAAATAACAACAAGCGGAATAATGTATAGTTCCGTACAGCGATCACACGCAGGGTTAACAGCCAGGGAGTTATATAAAGGAATGCTTTTATAAGTGTAACTCTTACAAACGGATCATAATGTAGATGAGCAAATACACAAACAAACAAGTCATTGTATATACGCACTTACATCGCTGTGTGGCCTTATAAAAGCACATAAGGATTGTGTTGCCTCCCAGGAGTTTTGTGACACGTCTTATATACAGATGTGTGTGTACATCCGTATATAAGCATTGCTTTCGGTTTTTACATTTTATACTAGTAAGGGAAACAAAGACAATTTTTTCCCTACCAAATATTCACTATGGACTTACATTTTGTTTTTAACAATATTGCTAAGAGCAGACAATTATTTTCCTCTATCATTGTTTTTCATATACCCTAGAATTTGGGGCCTACCATGGAGAAGTAAGAGAGGAAAAGGCAAGTTATAAAGCTACAAATGGCTAAATAGTAATGTGCCTGGAATTCAGTCTCTTGTTTGTAATGCTGCGATAATCGGGCAACCAGTCCAATATTGGTGCGTTCGGCCCAAAATGAACTCAAGGCCCAGTAATTACTGGTCATGCGGTGATATATGTGGCGAGAAGAGATCATTATCAGTTACCATCTGTGCCGTCATCTTCTGACCACGTTAACGGGTCCTAATGAAGTGTGAAGTGAACCACGTATGAAACCATATTGACAGTGATCTTGTTGGCTCCAGCGGCTTACGTAGCCTGAAACAACCAGCGGAAGAGCAACAATTCTTCGGCTCGGGAAAATAAAAAAAAAATGTTGTGGCCAAGGAATTATTTCTACAGCTTTAGAACTCAACAAGTAAATGTCTTTAGAATAACCTACATAAAACAGGCCTGGTCTGGGAATACCTCTTCAACACACAGTAAGAACCCAAATAAATAGTTTATTTTCATCACAGAAAACACCTATGTATAAAACAACCACATGGGCTGCATGGTGTCTCAGTGGTTAGCACTTCTGCCTCACAGCACTGGGGTCATGAGTTCAATTTTCAACCATGGCCTTATCTGTGTGGAGTTTGTATGTTGTCCCCGTGTTTGCGTGGGTTTCCTCCGGGTACTCCGGTTTCCTCCCACACTCCAAAAACATACTGGTGTGTGTTTAGACTGTAAGCTCCAATGGGGCAGGGACTGATGTGAGCGAGTGACGTGTGTACAGCGCTGCGGAATTAGTGGCGCTACATAAATAGATGATGATATCTCTGACCTGCTTTCCATGATGGCTTCCTCCACGTGCGTCTGATTCCCTCCTCCTCCTGCGCAGCTCTGACTCATGACCGACAGGAATTTTAGCAGCAGTTTCGTGCTTTCCGTTTTGCCAGCCCCACTCTCGCCACTGCAAACGGACACAAATTACAGACTGCGATCTCAGTGCACCGACCAGCGTAGAGGTCTACGCCGGTGATTTATCTGGGTCAGATTTAGTCCTCTCCTCTCAAAATTAAAAAAACCTCTAATTATACAGTACAAACAAATAAGAACACAGCATCTATTTTAGCCTAACAAACTCAAAACACATTAACAAGGAGCCATATCAGGTTAACTCTTTAAAATCCATTTACGTGCTGTAAAGCTTTGCAATACATACTATAATGGCTTCATTTCAGATACGTCATTAACATTTGTGAATTTTACAAGAAACCATTATAGCATTTAAAGGGATATAAGTGGATTGTAACAAAGGGTTGTTTATTGTTCAGTTTTCAGGATCATACCAGATCTGCTTATTAGTGGTTGTTTGACATGTCCTCAACGGAACTTCTTGTTTTAAATAAAAGGAAGTTTGGTCTGCACAGTAAAAAAATATTTCCCCCCCAAAGCACTCACAATGGGACTGGTCATGTAACGTTTAAAATTCATACATTTTGCAAATTTTCAAAACAAACCCAATAGATCTTTTCGCAATTCCTCATTCTCCTTTAAAAATAGCTCTAATCTGCTTTACAGAAATCTAACAACAAACACGTCTGGCGTCAAATTACTGAGCGGAGCGTTACAGTTGAATAAGCTTGGAAAGTGGGTGTCTTTATTACAACCTGGGGACATATGGTAACATCAGATACAGGAAACAGACTGATGCAATTCTGTAACTTCCTTAGAAGAATGTAGTAACTTCACTTACATCATATGGACACAATGTATACCCTGTGGGTCAGTGATGGGCAACGGGGCGTCCTCTGACCCTTCAACCTGCGGCCCCCCAGCTCCTTACAGCTTTATGGTCAGATGTGTTTGTTATAGCTTGTAACATTTATTTATAATACCTGCCAATACGTTATTACAGATAGGCGTCACTTTATTAAAATAAATGTATTGCTTAAATTAAAAGGATAATGTGCGGCCGCCCATGTTGTCCTCAGAGTGTCAGGTGATGTGTAGAGCCAATGGCATATTTGCCAACTGCCGAATTCCGGGTAGGTCTCCCGGAGCAGGCAATTCTCCCGCATGCTACCCACATCCTGCCCATTTCTCTGTGAATTACGTCATTTTGCCCCAGACCCCGCTGTAAAATGATGCACTCGCATAAGTGCATCACTGGGGTTGACAAAACGAACCGATTTGGTGCGCCTCACCCCGTCCTCTCACTTCACCCACTCAGGATCTCCCAGAAAGAAAGTGTAAAAAGTTGGCAAGTATGATCAATGGTCTCCAGGAACAAAAGGGTATTGGTGGACAAGAGAGTAATAACAAAGAACATAGTTTTGCATTAAGGTAGATAGCTGGGTTACATAAATGTCAAATATTAATATTATGATATGGTTTGGGATTTCTACATTTCTGAATTTAGAGGTTTAAAAGGCCACATCAGTATGAAACACTTGAAACTAATTCTCGGAGCTTTTGATAAGTCCTTCCAGAATTTCCAGGTTCCATCTTCCGATCTCATTATGACGCAGTTCTGTGCTCAGGAAGCATACCGCCTATAGGTCTCAGTATTATATAGCATTGTACAACCCCTACCTGATGAGCACACACTGACTGTCATGTCTCTTCCATAAGCAGCGGTAACACTCATTGGCAATCGCAAAGATGTGGGGGGGCAGCTCCCCCAGATGATGGCGACTGTACAAGTCCACAGCACTCTCATCGTACAATCCAGCAATCTGCTTGTAGGGGTTAACGGAAGCCAGAATAGAACCTATGTTGGTCTGTAGGAAACAGGATACGTGTAAATCAGTTTCAGGAGGACGGGTTGTAAAGAGGTGTAAAAATCACACAAACAAGAACACGAGACATGAAATGAAGACATCCGTTAGAGCAGTGCCATCATTTTATCTGTAAATAGGAGCAACGAGCAGACTGTCCTTGAAGTAGAACGTTCTCCTTAGTCATTTAATGATGAATTATTTATTATGCAGGCATCAGATGATTACTCACATAGATGTTGCCCTGTTGGTAGCGCAGATGAAGATTTAACATGATGGCAGATTCGTGCAGGTCTGACAACAAGGACATGTCCTCCACCCCTTCCCTGTTACTCTGATGCATCGGGAGCACTTGCTGCCGAGAGAGGGTGGTCCTGGGGTACGAAAACTCCTGTAACAAAGGGAAAGGAGAACTTTTAACGGAACAACATGTTACCAAGAATAAAAAGACATAAATTGTATTTCATAGAGCAACACATAAAAGGAGACATGTCATTCCAATAATTGATTAAACTTTTGACTAGCACACTATAAAAATAAGCAAACAAGCGGAACCTATATTTAAAGTAACTGCATGGATTCATGTCCATCAGAAAATAGAACTCCTGCCACCTACTGGTCAGTGAGCAAATTGCACAGAAACAACGTGATGCGATTGGAGCATTGATCTGAATTCCCGGAACACCTTTTTACGGGAAAGCTGCCTTTAAAGCCATCAGTCAACAGCAATAAACTTGGAATGACGGACACAAGCACTGCCCTGCAAATACGCAGTCCTAGCTCTTACTTGGGTTCCTCCTTTATGTGGTTGAGATTCAGCTTGTTTATATGGACAATAAAAGACAATTGTATGTCAAGTTCCGGGATGCAGTCTTTTATTATGCATTAACCCATGAGGATATTTAATTGCAATTATTTCCAACCACTGCGTCAGGACACGCAGGCGTCACAATACACGGCTGTAGCTATCCCAATAATTTATGGACAATGTCAACATTTTAAAAAAACTTCCAGGAACACTTTGGTGTTGAACAGATGCATATCATTACGTCACGTAGGACACAGTCTAGGTAGACAGTTGATGAATACAATCCCCATCGTATACAGCACGGTGGCTCTGTGGTTAGCATTGCTAAGGTCACAGCACTAAGGTTATGGATTGGATTCCAATCAGGGCCCTATCTGTGGGCAGTTTGAATGGGTTTCCTCCAGATGCTCAGATTTCCTCTCACACAGTCCAAAGACATACTGGTGGGTTATTTGGCTTATGACAAAAAAATGGACCTTGGTGTGTAAGGGAATTTAGACTAAAGTTCCTGGGGCAGGGACTGATGCAAACGATTACATAGCACAGCAACTGGGCGTGCCCAATGAGCCTGCCTCACCCTCATCATCATCTAATTATATAGCGCCACTAATCAGGCAGCGCTGTACAGAGAACTCCCTCACATCAGTGCCTGCCCCATTGGAGCTTACAGTCTAGATTACATAACATACACAGACAGACTAGGGTCAATTTAATAGCAGCCGATTAACCTACCAGTATGTTTTTGGAGTGTGGGAGGAAACCGGAGTACCAGGAGGAAACCCACGCAAACACGGGGAGAACATAAAAACTCCATACAGATAAGGCCATGGTCGGGAATTGAATTCATGACCCCAGTGCTGTAAGGCAGAAGTGCTAACCACTGAGCCACCGTGCTGTCCTCTGCAAAATACATAAAGAGCTTTGAGTTCTATTGGGAAAAATGCGCTATATAAATATTAAAATCATCATCATGGTAACTGTTTATTAGATTACGTTATTTCCAATTTCAATGCCATCTGGTTGGCCAATGATCTCACACCTATAGCAGTGTCATCACAGGCCAGATTGTCAAATCCACCCCAAATTGAATCTGATTACATCGAGTCCACAAACCCAATCCTTTATAAAAAAATAAATTCTGCTTAGATATACAACAATCTTTTCATGCATTTTTGGCAGACTCCATATGAAAAAGAAAACAAAGCAGTATTCCCATTATGGGAAAACATACAACATCCATTTTCTTCCATTATCCGCAGTTTTTTCCTCATTTAAACATTTATCAACAGTCCGTCAAACAGTAGAGAGATTCTCGTGCATGGGCATTTATTGAAGTGACTAAAGGTCTTTCAGAAGGTGCGTGATATGGGGGGGGGGGGGATGAATTGTTTTCCCAAGTATAACTGTAAAGGTCAGAAAGCAGCAGGGCCCTCTCCCTGTTCTGAAGGTCACTTCTAATGACAGATGTCGTTTAAAGTGCACTTTACAGCATCATATATCAATTGCTGTAGGTGACTGGGTGTTCAAAACAAAGAAAGAAATAACTAATAATTACAATTCATACACCTAAACTCACATTTTTAGATTTCAGACTTTTTTATTTTATTGTAGAATAGAGTGCAGATGACGTCAGGGAACAAAAGGACAGAACTTTGGTAAAGACAAAACAAATGTCACATATGTTATTATGGGATGAACCAGCATTCAGTCTATCAATTCTCGAGAAAAAAAAAAGTCAAAACAAACAAATACAAGAAATGTATTTATTTTTGGGTGGGGGGCCGATCGGTTATTCATGGGGCGCCACTGCGCATGTCGGGCCCCCATAGAGGATAGTACAGAGCTGCCAGACGCCCTCAGCAGCCATGGGCTGCCCTGCTATAGTTCTTATACTACATCCATATATTTATTATTTTTCACACATTTCCTACAGGTCACAGAATGGAAGGCAGCTAAACCACAGACCGATCTACCGTGGGAGCAGCGTGAGTATGTACATGGGTCCTTCCCTGCAACAATCACTTGACTTGTGGGCCCCCTGCCCTAGAGGTAAACCACCAATAGTAGCAGAATCAGGAAATCATTGCTCCCTGCACTGAACACCGCTTATTGCTATTAAGTAAACAGCCACTGGCTCAACATTAGGGCTGGAGGCATGAGCAGGAGTAAGTTCCTGGGGTGGTGGAAGCAGATTGGAGGTATAGATTTCCTATTCCTGGTCACAAACCAAATACATTAAGTTATTATTAATGTTAATTTTTATTTATAGGGCGCCACAAAGTGTCCGTAGCGCAGTACAAGGACAAACAATAGCACAGTACAAGGTGACAAAGCACAGTACAGTAAGCACTATAACTCTGGGAGCTCAAAGCACAGCTAGAGAGAAAGGGTGAGGGTGAGGGAGAACAGCACAAGCTGCTAAACTGAGCCCAAAAGGGTGGGCGCGGATGACAGGTTAAGAGCCAATGAGGGGTGCAGAGAAAAACGAGAGGAGTCAGAGGGCAGAAGGTAGAAGAGGAGGTTGGCTGAGTAGCTGGAGAGCAAAGTTAGAAGTGGTGGAAACAGGAGGAGAGAAAGCCCTGCTCAAAGGAGCATACAATCTAAAGGGAGGGGTAGACAGACAGACACAAAGGTGAAACGGAGAAACGGGTGAGACGGAGACAGAGTCATGGAGGGTAAAGAAGGGATGAGTGGGAGAGGGTAGCCGACAAGGTGGGTAGTTAAGCGGGTGACTGAAAGGCTTTTAAGAAAAGGTGGGTTTTTAGTGTCCTTTTGAAACTGGACAGAGTAGGCATTCTGATGGAACAAGAGAGCTTGTTCCAACTTCCAATGGAGGGGGCAGCACGGGAGAAGTCTGATACGTGCATGAGTAAAGGTGATCAGAGGGGAGAGAGGTGACGATCATTGTGTGTGGATACACTGAAAGCATCAACTTATATCTAACTACTAGTTTTCAAGACTCAGGACATCAACAAACTTTACCAACCAATCAGATGTCAATGTCCGATTCCTTGCTTTGCTAAAGGACGATTGATTGGATGGGTTTCGTCAAGCACAGCGATAGACTGTCACTATGGGTGGGATCAGACACAGCCACTCTGACGGGCAGCCTTGGACGGTTCAATGGTTCGTTCGGCACAGGAGATATACTAAAATATTAATGGTGTTTATAGATCAGTATACGCCTCAAAAATTTGTAGTGTGGAATTCCTCACGCATGTTAGGGACAAACAGCACAAGGCTCTTGTGGAACCAGAAGTGCCAGCATGCCCCAACAGTCATAGGCCCAAAATTAAATTTCTGTCCATTCTCAAAATCAAAATAAAAAAATTAAAATAACTTTCTTGGTCACATATTTGTGGGGTGGGGGTGTCAGTATTACTCTTACACATGGGCGCACTGCATTCATAAATCGTTCCCGGGAGCCTGGCTAATTTCACTCTGTGTAACACCAGAGGCATTTCACAAGACCATGGAATGTTGTCTGACATTACACAGACATGCGTGTAGTTACTGGTGTTAACTCTTCAGTGTTCTTGTGCTGGCCAAGATTTATCTGCTAGGCCTAGTATTATAAACCAATTACAAAGCATCAGTCACAGGCCCGGCTCTGCTTCCTCTCACAATACCCTACACTGGGAACAGACTTTATCTGAGACAGATCACACTCTGGATCACAGACGTATTCTGTTGCACTGTGACCCGCTGCTGTTACTCTCATTTTATCGGATTCACATTTAAGATTTAAGGAAAAGGAGGAAAAAAAAAAAAAAAAAAAAAAAAGTGTCAGAAAAACACCACACACTTAACGGCTTACAATAATCCTCAGAATATAGGACTCCAGGTCTAAGATTAACAGTGAACCAGGGGCGGATCTAGACTTTATGTTTAGGGGGGGCGATTTTGCATAATCCCGCACCTCCTTTGCTCTGATTGGCTGGCCTGCGTTACCCCGCCTTCCGTCCGCGATTGGCCCCGCCCCCTCCCGCTTTAATCGGCGGCTGGGACCTAGCTTTTTGCTGCTAGGGGGGGGTGAATGCCCCAATCGCCCCCCCCCCTGGATCCGCTACTGCAGTGAACAGTCAGTTCTTGAAGTTGATATGTTAGAAGCAGGAAAAATGGGCACGTGTAAGGATCCGAGTGACTTTGATAAGGGTCAAATTGTGATAGCTAGACGTCTGGGTTAGAGCATCTCCCAAACGGCATTCGAGGTATGCCGTGGTTAGTACCTACCAAAAATGGTCCAAGGAACGACAATCGGTGAACTGGCGACAGAGTCCTGTATGTCTCTGCCAGATATACCGGTAACTATCTTCAGCACCCATATGCTGCACAGGCCCAACTTACATTTTCACTTCTCCCCTTTTCTCAGAGCCACCGCGTATCCCCCCCCCGTCCGATCACCATAGCACTCCATGTTCCTGACCCAATTGTATAAAATTGACAACAGGAAATAATTAAGCACATGGTTAAATGTAAATAAACTCTTCAATTACAGAATATAATGTACAGGCCCAGCCGACGCACACATGTGCCCACTTGGCCTTTTCACAGATGTGGGCTTAGCGTTGTGTCAATTATAAGACACAGCAGGTGTCTGCTTGACGAACAGGAAACTACTTTAAGTATAAATAATATAGACAGCGAGATATATATTTGGGGGGGATTTAGTCATTTTTATACAGACCAGGTGGGTTTATGTTGATTAACCCTTTCACACCAACATGTCCTGTACACCCGGGTGGGTCTTGTATTCTTGGATTCTGGAGTGGGATGAGGTGATCAGAGTGGAGGAGAGGCGACAGTCATTGGCTGAACGCAGGGAACAAGATGCTTTGTGAATGGAGAGGAGGTTAGAGATATATGGGGCAGTGGAGTGGGTTAGGGCCTTGTAGGTCAGGGCAAGCTGTTTGAAAAGGATTCTGTAGGGGAAAGGGAGCAAGTGAAGGGCAAGGCAGAGAGGGGAGGCAGAAGAGGAGCAGCGGGAAAGGAAGAGGAGTCTCACAGCCGGATTGAGTATAGACCTGATGGGGGCGAGATGGGAGCATGGTAGGCCGGTAAGGAGAAGGTTGCAGTAATCAAGACGGGAGATAATGAGAGCATGGATGACGGTTTTCGCAGCATCCTGAGAAAGAAAGGGCCGGATGCAGGCGATGTTGCGGAGTTGAAAGCAACAGTATTGGGCTAGAGATTGAATGTGGGGGGGAAAAGGAGAGGGAAGAGTCAAGGGTGACGCCCAGGTAGCGGAGTTGAGAAACGGAAGAGATGGTGGTGTTGTTGACAGAGATAGAGAAATCAAGATGGGATGAGAAGATAATGGAGGGAAAACAATGAGCTCGGTTTTAGCAATGTTAATTTTGAGAAAGCGTGAAGACTTCCAAGAGGAGATGGCGAAGAGGCAGTCAGATACACAAGAGGGGGGGTATCAGGAGAGGAGATGGCGGAGAGGCAGTCAGATACACGAGAGGGGAAGGGGGGGAAATCAGGAGAGGAGATGGCGGAGAGGCAGTCAGATACACAAGAAGGGGGGGAATCAGGAGAGGAGATGGCGGAGAGGCAGTCAGATACACGAGAGGGGAAGGGGGGGAATCAGGAGAGGAGATGGCGGAGAGGCAGTCAGATACACAAGAGGGGGAGGGGAATCAGGAGAGGAGATGGCGGAGAGGCAGTCAGATACACAAGAGGGGGGGGGAATCAGGAGAGGAGATGGCGGAGAGGCAGTCAGATACACAAGAGGGGGGGGGAATCAGGAGAGGAGATGGCGGAGAGGCAGTCAGATACACGAGAGGGGAAGGGGGGGAATCAGGAGAGGAGATGGCGGAGAGGCAGTCAGATACACAAGAGGGGGAGGAATCAGGAGAGGAGATGGCGGAGAGGCAGTCAGATACACGAGAGGGGGAGGGGAATCAGGAGAGGAGATGGCGGAGAGGCAGTCAGATACACGAGAGGGGAAGGGGGGGAATCAGGAGAGGAGATGGTGGAGAGGCAGTCAGATACACGAGAGGGGGAGGGGGGGAATCAGGAGAGGAGATGGCGGAGAGGCAGTCAGATACACGAGAGGGGGAGGGGAATCAGGAGAGGAGATGTATTAGTTCAATATCATCGGCGCAGAGATGATATTGGAGACCGAATGAGGCGATGAGATCACCCAGGGAAGTAGTGTGCAGTGAGAAGAGCAGAGGTCCATGAACCGAGCCCTGATGAACTCCTACAGGGAGGGGGATCCAGAAATGGATACAGAGAAGGAGCGGTTGGCGAGGTACATGTTCAACTAGTCCTGCCTGCTTTAAACTTATCAGGAGTTGGCTTTATTGAAATATTCTGCGATGCTGATTAACATTCAAAGGCTCCTATTGGCTACAGGCCGGTGAACCCCGTCCACTCCATCTCCTTTATAACCAATTGTGAAAAAGGAATATAATAGGTGCTGTGACCACAGTCACTGTCCCCAATTTCCAATGGGCAACTATGTTCTGGAGTTTATAAGCTGATGTTTGTTGCAGGGGGTTTATTTAAAATGGAAAAGTCATATTATAATCATATTTAAGAAATAACAGGATGGAGACTGTAGAGCTCCAATGTCCTCTGAGACAGTATCACATGTGATGAGATTAGATGCTCAGCAGAAACTATTTTCAAATGTTGGCATCTACTAGCAGCCAAAACACACCTAAAAATAAAACAGCACATTAGCGTTATATAGTACAATGGAGGGAATTCTGTCAGTGTTGCTCACCAAAATAGTATCAAATCCCAAGTTTAGGGGCTATCAGGCCGATTTTTTTTTTATAGTAGCTTATTACGGCAATGAAATAAATCAAACAACTTTTTTTTAAAAAAAAAAAACTTCAGCGCCCCAAATTAGCAAATATTAAAAATAATAAAATAAAATCCTTGGACATTAAAAAAAATCCTTTAAAAAATACTTGCATCTGATGCCACCATACCGACATGATACTTGTGAAAAATGGAGATTTAGTAATAAAGTCAGATGAACAGGATATAGGGGTGATCGTTCCAGTGTTGGAGGTTACAGGTTTCCTAACATTAGATGCTCTGCACAATATACATCTCTCTAGGGCAATGTTCTGGCTCCTGGTGAGACGAATGCCGGCATTCTCATGAATACTGATGAAGCTCACAAAACAGCTGACTCCACCATGTATGATGCTTGCACTTTAATTGTTAATCAGCAAGTTAGTTAAAAAGGGCTATTCAACAAAAGAGGAACTATGAGATTCTAAATAGAACAAAATGTATAAATTGCGGTTTTCAATTCCCATCCAAAATAACAAACATCTCCTTTCTCCTTTGCCGGAATAAACTAAAAAAAAAAATGAGAGTTTGGAACATTCCTCCACTACACCAACTATCAGCAAATGTCAAGAACAATTAGGCCCATCTGAGCTTTAACACCTAGAGGTCTATTTGTCATGGACGGTTCGATGTCTGCGGCAATTAACATTCTGTATCACTGTTTATCGCAGCGATACATAATGTTGTACAGTCGCTATTTACCATGCCGGGGCTCGCAGTGCAGCGCCCCTCCCCTACTCCTCCTCCGCAATGTTTTTTTCCTATTCACCGTCAGACCAATGCTGCGAAAGCAGAAAGTGCTATGAGCAGCTATCTGCGGAGACCCGGAGAGGGTTCCAGCAAAGCCAAAAGAGACTTCAGCTGGGTCCCATGTTAAAGGCAAATAACGTCATCCCGACATGGTTTGCTTTTCTTCGCTTGTTAATTTGCCTTATACTGTCGTCCCCATAGAGAACTATGTAAACGGCGGTAAGCGATGGTAAATGGGTCAAGGTGGGGTTTGCAGTCCCGAGATCAGAGCCGTAACTTAGAATTCTAGCGCCTGGGGCGAGAGACAAATGCTGCCCCCCTAGCCCTCAATTTTAACCAAATTAACCTAAAATATTCCTAAATTGCGCCCTGGGCGGTCGCCCCCTGTCGCACAGCCCTAGTTACGGCCCCGCCTGCGATAGCCAGTTGTGAATCATCGCCATACTTGCCACTTTTTATACACTTCCCTCTGGGAGATCCCGGAGAGGGGTCAGGTGGGACAAGTGGGGGAGGTTCACCGTGGCCCAGATCCCTGCTATATAATGCGAAGATTCACCGCTTCATTGAGCCGCGCCTCTGGCAGGATCTGGGAGTCTGTGTACTCTTCCTGGAGTCTAGAAGGACTCCCCGAAATTCAGGAGCCTCCTGGAAATTCCAGAAGAGTAGACAAGTATGCAGAACAACAAATAGACCCCTTAAAACATAATCTGGAAAGGATTTCCAGGACAATGGCTTTCAGGTAGCTCCATTACACAACAGTCCTTGTTTAACATGTTTTATCTGGAAATATAATAATAAAATGAAACCAGTTAATGAAGTACCGGAGTGCAAATGAAAAGACAAACATTGCCGAGAGGGATTATGGGTAATGACCTGCAAACGAGAAGCCCCAGGCAGATCAACCACAGGAGGTGTCACCAGCAATGAGATCATGGCCAAATGTGATGTCTGGCCTGTGGAAATGACATTAGCTGCTAACGAGATAACACCTGCAAAAGATCAAAGTCTGAAATGTAACCCAAACTGAAGAGCCTGTGTGATATTAATCTGTACAACACCCCACAGGGACCTCTGGAAGGAGAAGGGTCTGGTGAGGGGGATCAATTGCAGCAGCCCAATGAAATTACTGAAAAGAATCTCTGGACCATTCTTGCTGAAGGAAAACACAATTTAAAAATAGTCACAGTTCTGATAACCCTCTGAGTATTGTCAACATAAATACGCTTTCAGGAAACACACACTGCTTTCATATAAGAAACAAAGAGCTCACAGTTGTTAAATATGCAACTCTTCGAGCAGAGGTGGAACTAGCGAGCTGTGGGCCCCCATGTAGGGGAGGAGGGAACCAGGACCCCGACCCTCTGCATCTCCCATGCAGCGGGCCCCATTATCTCCATACACAATAGTAGTTCTGCCACTGACTTCAAGTGTTAAACGTTTGGCTTTGCACCCTAACTTGCTCCCACTGGAACGCTACATATGCCCGAGTGTCTTGAAGACCGCCAACAACGGATAGATGTCAACTTCTGAGACACAACTGAAATGATCCATCGAAAACTAAGAAGCGTACAAGACCAGAGTTAGATTGTCAGGATCATAATTAGGGCTGCACGATAGAGGCCACTGTTCAGGGCGCAACGCTAAAGGGGGTGCATTTGGTTAAAATTATGGGGTGGGGGGAATTTTTTTTTCTTGCCCCAGGCGCTAAAAACGAAGTTACGGCTCTGCTGATTGCACATTATTAAACAATGGTATAGCAAAATTGGATTCTAATAGAATGCAGTCTATTAAAGTTCAGAGATAAAGCAGAGTTAACAAATCAAAGTAGATTTGCAAAAGGTAGATTCCAAGGGTAGGCATTTTGCGGATCAAGCAGAACAATAGTCAGGAACGTACCTAGGGGATGAGAGCGAGGAGGGTAATCAGACGGAGGCAGCAGGGAAATCACAGGCAAGCCAAGGTCATACATGAGTAATCCAATAAAAAGAGTCAGGTACGCTGGTTTAGGGAACATGATCTCAAACTGGCAACTTGCTGGTGCCTGCCAGCATCATTAATAGGTGCTGGTCGCCTCTGATGTACGAGAAATTCATCAGACACACATAAAAAAAGTCCACATATTAAATCCTGTGTAAGCAGAAGCTTTAATCAGTCTTATGATTCCATACAGAGATCTTCACATACCCGTCCGTTTTGGCTATAACAATAGAATTTCCATATCTCCCAATTGATATATTTGCAAATTTGTATTTTCTCATCTGGTTGAAAAATAACCTATGTACTTATGACCTGGAGACGTTAGCCACAATCGTTTACAGCAAGATTAAAAAGACTCCAGACAGCCATCTTTACAGTTCGTTTTTCTACTCTGTTGAAACAATGATGGTGCAATCTCCAACGCTCCATTGAAGGTCAGAATTTAAGTCTTTTTTTAACTAAAAGACACTGGAGAAATCCAATTAAATGTTTGCAGGTGAAATTATTATTATTAATATTATGTAAATGGCTCACTAATTATAGATTTGTCACAGCCAGCATTCTGTCGTCATGGAAACAGCTTTGTCCCGACTATAATGTGCCATATGGCTGCCAAGGCGTCTGTATATTTGTACAGATATCCTTCATCCATTACTTTTACTTGCATTTATCGTATAACTCTACTTTTAAAAGATTGGAAAATGTAAGGCCCATTTTTATTCATTTATTATAGTTCTTTTGTAAAAATTGCAAAGTTAATTTTATGGCACAAAATACACAGAAATCAAATGGTGACGGGAAAGAATTACCCCTAGAGAGATGGATTACTAAGATGACTAGAATTAGAGGAATGACATCCCACATTTTTTCCCAGACCACACTATTGAGCAATTCTTCTTTGAGTCAGTTTATCTGACCTTTGACCCCTTTTAAACATCAGGTTCAAGTTGAAAAGATATCAGCAGTGTGTGATAGACCACAATGTACCATCTTCAACTTAACCTCTGCATTGACTCAAAGGCAGTATACGCATGGAGAAATAGATACATTAGGAGAATTGATCATTTCAAAGAGTGCTTTAATCAGTCGTCTATACATACACAAACCACCACTCTTAGCGGTAGATGGACACTGGTATCACTTGTTTGCGAGTCTATGCCCACAAGCTTTGTATCCAGCCAAAGCATTGAGAATGTGTCATACCTGGGATCATTGGTAAATCTCCTTGTTTTGGTTACATGGGCACAGACAAAAAAAAACAACAGACACATACTAGTAGGAGAAAACAAATCCAATCAGAGCATTAGAATGTTAATTGATCCAATAATTTTTTTTAGTTCAACCAAACGCTGTGTGGTGACGTGCCGTGTTTAAAGTAGCGATGTCTACACCAACATGTGGCCAATCTGAGCATCGAAACATTAACAGTAGCACAGGTTAGTGAGGATAATGTCAACCATGTGCGGGAACATACGTGGAGGTCAACTGCACTTCTGTACGTAACAAATTCCAACAGGATCTTAAATTCATGCATGTAATTCCCTTTAATTTGTGATTTCCCAGCCTGATCATGTCAGTGGAATGACCTCTGCCTCATCCCTTGCTGCAGTAACCACATCCTGGCCTATAACTGTCCCAGGACCCCTGCGGAGGGCAGTCACACCCACAGAGTATACATGGGGATGCACGCAGCCTCTGTCTGGACAGCAAGCTGGAAGTTCCCGGAGTAGGAATCTTATGTGAATAATGACATCTTAGCACGAGGGGCCCGTCTGAGGAATGTGAAACATCCATTACAATAACATTATTCCCATCTGTGAACAGCTGGTCTGGTGTTACTTCCGCCTTCATCCAGAATCAATGGCTAAATGCACTAAGAGCCATAGGAACCTGAGGCGGAACAATGGGATAGCTGGTCCTAGACCAATGAGAGTATAAGCCGCATATCCAGAGGACGTAACAATGACAGGAGGACGAACAATCTGAGCTCGCAGCCAGACCCAGTCTCCCCTTCTCACATCCACTAATTACTTCCTGAAAACAATAGCCAGGGATACAGCAAATACTGTATGTCATAAATCCATACTTGTCAACATTTGAATCTTTGTTCTCCGGGAGGGAGGCGTGGTGGAAGGGAAGGAGCGGCCAGGTCACGGCAAATTGCGTCATTTTTGTCCCGCCCCCCGCGACAAAAGACATTTGAGGCGCCCATCACTAGGAAGTAGGCAGGAAGTGGGAGAACTGCCGGCTCTCCCAGACATTCCGACCGAGAGAGTGGACAAGTATGCATGAATCAATATTTCAGTCCCAGAATTAATACATTTATGACAATTGTAAAACAGAGCAATAATACAAAAATAAACATAGTACATTAGAAACAGAGACCCAGATGTGTGTAGTGTATGTCTGCAATTGAGCTCTGAGATTTATAGGTACGATATAAAGGACGACAACTCCCAGAATAACAGACCCAGTGTTGCCTTAAATATATATTTATTATGTCCTTATGGGACCAAACATGTCTAATGTCTACTGAATAAATAACTTTTTCTATTTAGCTTATACACACAGAGATAGAGATATTTACACATACACACACACACACACACATATATATATGTGCATACATGGAGGATATCTGAAGTACTTGGAGATTTAGGCCAATATAAAAGCACAAGACTAAAGCTGGGTACACACTACAGGGTCCAACCAGCCGACATACGACCACTCGTTCTAAAGTCGGGCCAGTGTGTGTGGTCAAAAGTCTGTCCAAATGGATGATTGTCGCCTCATTTGGTTGGTCGCACCATTCAATATTTTCGTTCCAATCTCCTTTCTGTTGTGTAGTGTGTATAAGTTTCCGACTGATGTTGCTTCAGTGTGTATGAAATTACAATCATTGCTCGCGACAACATGACTGTAAAAAGTCGGGACGTCCGCTCTTCCCTTTATCGTCTAAAACAAGGCTAGTGTGTATGCAGTCCATGGACCGAGCGACCAGACCATCGATCGGATGTAAAATTGATCAGCATAAAAAGTTGGTGGAAAACTCCGTAGTGTGTACCCAGCTTAAGAAGCTATACAATGAAACTGTGACATCCTTATTAATGAGAAGCCGGCACTTTTATTTTAACAGACGGGTTTTAATTTAGAAGAAACACGCTCCTAGCAATTCACACAGTACGTAGCGAGGTGATCAGATCACTAAGCCCTGTTTGCATATGCGATTATCCTGTTCTGAAATTTATACAGATATTAGAAGTCACAATGGTGACTTTGAATACCCAGAATAATTTACACACACACACACACTACATCTGAGCATGGATATAGTATTTGCAACAAGCTATTCACTGCACAGTTATTTATATATGAACATGTTCGCACTGTATACCACGCAGCATGAATTCTCTCTCTCACCAATTATCTCTGATGCTGTAAATCACTGTATACCCTGTATGTTAATAGCTCAGAGATCTGCCAGCTTATCTCTGCTACTACAAAATACATAATGTATCGTAACAGCTCTGGGCAATTCTTTAATTGGCTGTTCAGGATTTTGGCTTGCATTCCGGAGGGAGCAGACTTCCACACCAGACATATTTCTACTTACTAATCTAGATATGAATATTATTAACATTAATGTCAAAAGATGAAAAACGCTGAAGGTATTTTCGAGGCGAATTTTACACTTGGAAAATCACAGAGAAATCTCAGAACGTGAAAAAGGCATTAAAAATGTGGAAACAAACTCCATGTTGCTCTGACATCTGTTTCGTCACCCACCTGTCCATAGTCACTGGTGAACAGGACGTCTCCATCACTGCAGGAGGTGACGGTGGCCGGGACCAAGCTGCTGTTTACGACAAGCCACACGCGGCTTCCCTAGAAGAGAACCAGAAAGAGAGATTAGCAATGGCAGACAAACCAGTCAGTCGTTCTCCTGAGGTGCTTTTGAAGCACTGGCTATCTGCCAAGACCGCCATAGGGAACGCTACAGAACAGACTCCATCATATACTGCTGACCAGGCAGTTCTAGGTCCACTCCAGGGGCCCTAAGCATGTGGGAGGCTGGAGATACAAATCCCTAGACCATTGTATTGCCTAGGACATAAATCTCTTGTCATATCTGCAACGCAACAGCACAAAGGACCAACAGAGGGGGGCAGGGACTGTGTCCTCCAGGGGAAAATGCCCAAACAAATAGAGGTGTCATTGCAGGGTGTCATCTTTGGGACAATCAGGACAATGGGCACAAAAATGCAAATCCCTTTCCCTCTAGGACACTGTTAGAATGACTGTAACCGCTGGGGACGGAGTGACAGGATGATGGACAGCCTGTCACAGACACATAGATCCAGCACAATGAGAATGGAGAAGAAAATACACTTATCTTCCAGTTCCCGAGAGTGCGGCTGTTCTGCAGAAAACTGCAAACACTACACTTAAATAATTTAAACCGCCTTATGTCATAGACCACATACATTTAACCCCCTCTGCTTACTCCATGGACCAAATCAGTTGTGTTGCACTCCTGACACTCACGGCCATTAAAGGGTTAATGGCTACTCCCACTACTCCGTTTTTATATTACAGTGTAACTGAAAATCACAGACAGACCCCTCATAGACAGCTCTGTATAACAGTGTATTACCTGTCATTGCTCCCTATCCCCCCCACCATAATAACAATATTACAAATAGCACATCAGCTTGTCACGTGGTCCAGTTCCTCATGTCCATGAAGATCACCCAAGACACCACGTCCACGTGGAATTATCAGTTATTAGATTAATGTACCTGCGCAATCCGCCACGTAGGTCTGAGACAGAGCAAGATAGTGTTACATGTAAATAGACAGAGGAATGAGGGTTCTGAGGTGTCAGGTTAAAGCTGCAACCCTTAAGTAACTGTACATAATTTATAATGATCCCCTCCCTATGACAATGTACAATGCTGCGTAATATGTTGGCGTTCTATAAACAATGACAGCAATATTAACAGTATTCTACATATTACTGCTGTAGGGTTCTGTGTTTTATGTAACAAATTGTAGATCCCCTTATGTACAGCGCTATGGAATATGTTGCCACTTTAGAAATAAATTGTATAGCATAGGTTTCCAAAAAATAGAGATCCCACAATCCATCGTCATTTCCCCCCAGAATCCTGCCCTATATATTAGTGTACTTATTTCACAATCCTAAGGATACCTGTTAATGGAGACATTAAACAAAGACGGAATGTCCCCCCTTGCACAATCAGACAGACGCGTTATTCAGCATCCATAACCCATCCTGCTGTTAGAGAACACACAACAGGACAAGTTCAAACCCTCCTGGGTGTACAGGGGGGAGAAGGGAATTGGAACATCCCCAAATACACAGCCTGAAATCACATTCCTCTGTGCACCCCACCCCGATCATCTCAGACAGATGGTACAGTACGTGAAGGTGAACTCATTACTCTATTTATAGGGTGTCGGAACTACAGACAGAGCTACAGGGGAGGAAGAAGGGTGGAGGGTCTAATCAAGCAGAAATTGAGCTGGAGGCGGAGGGACTGTAGTAAATAGCCCAGTCTTGGTACACAGCAGGGAGGGGGCTGGTGCATGCAGGTACATAAATATGGCTGGGGGGGAAAGCAGAAACACACAGCCCTTTTCTAGACACTTTGTATCCATATCTTGTTATTACAGAGACAACACAAATAGACTGTAAGCTCTGCAGTCAATTTATTTAAACTCTTATGCAGAGTCAGTGATAGAAATGATAATCATACTGGCAGCTATTAGCATGTAAATACCAGCAGAATTACACCCTATATTGTATATAAATAATCAAGATAAATGTATTACAATACAACGTAACAGAACGTCAGACTTTGTGAGGTCACATGACTTAATAAAAGGAACAGTTGTATGATGAATAGAACCATTGACTCCCTCTCTATGTATGTTCTCCAGCTGAATCACTCAGACTTGATTACACCTCAAACGTACAGTTTTCAGATGAATAATGTGAAAATTGTGTTTCTCACAAACACTTAGGGCTAGATTTACTAAGCTGCGGGTTTGAAAAAGCGGGGATGTTGCCTATAGCAACCAATCAGATTCTAGCTTTCATTTATTTAGTACTTTCTACAAAATGACAGCTAGAATCTGATTGGTTGCTATAGGAAACATCCCCACTTTTTCAAACCCGCAGCTTAGTAAATCTAGCCCTTAGAGTGTAAGCTCTTTCAGACAGGGACATCTTCCGTATGTTTCTTTTGTCTCTTATTTCATGAATCTGTTTATGCCCCGTATTGTGTGCTGTGGGAATATGTAAAGCACAATGCTCTATGAAGAAGTATAATAATCAGGTCTTGCACAGCACCCCTATATAACTGAAGGCAGGGGCAAACGCAGGATTTGTAGAGGGGGGGGGGGGGGGGTTCCACACCACGCCACCAGTGGGCGTGACCAGCATGCATGGGGGCGTGGCTATAATATTAGACAGTGCTTGGCTGCTCTGCACTACTGTTAGGGACACGCAGCTCTCCCTTTTCAAGCAGAGCCGTGTGAAGCGGGGGCAGGGTCCAGCCACCTCAATTATACAGTGCCCCAGGATTGGAGGGGGGTTTCCAGGCATTAGAAAACCCCCGCTCGGTTTGCCTATAGAAGGGTGACAGACATTTATTTGTCTCCACCATTAGGTCTCTGGTTATAGCTAAACACTCCCCTAACTCTGCATCCCTGTACCCACCACAGTTTCCACGCACACAGAGATGGATATAATGTTTTCAAATCAGTACCAGGTTCACAGCAGACTTTTATTACAAAAAAAAAAAAAGATATTTAATTAGTTATAAACCAGACAGTCATGTCTGTGATACTGTGTATCTGCTGCTGTGTATCACATAATACAATGTATTTTAAACAGCCCCAACAAGGTCCAGAGAAAAATCAAACAAAACTATAGTACAACACTTCTCGTGTTAATTCTTCACATATTAATGTTACACTATCAATAATGCAATTGTACTTGATATTACCTGTAATGTATTTGGGTCATAAATTAATGTTCCACATATAAGGAACATAGCGGGGACTAGTTAATAATGACTGGAGTTTAAGATACCAATTTATTAACAAGTGATAACTAGAATTTTTTTAAAAATCTTTTCACAGTGATACAAAGAAAATATCTGGTATTGCTACAAGTTTTCAATAAAATTTCAACGAAGTAGCTGAGTGATTGGCCGAACCAAATGAATAGATATATAGAGGCTTATCTGTTTCTGCGGGATCCTGGTATCACCAGATACTTCTGGAAGGCATCAGCTAAATCTTCTCCCAGGTATAGGGGCTTCATCTAGCTAGAGCTCTAACTCTATTCATTTGGAACCCACATAAGCTTTTGGTGTGTTTTCACTGGGTCACTTTGATCACAAAGTATTACACTATCTCTCGCCCCTCTGTTCATTCCACGTTACTCCGATTGAGTACCAAGTATTTGGGGATATCAAGAACGGACACGGTTTAATGAAGTGGTGACAAGAAATTAGTCACTGACTGATGGGTTTTATTCTACACCTACTTTGGGTACGCAGAATATTTACTACTCTTTATTATTGGTCTATATTTCCACTAATACTGCACTATCAGGCGCCCCCCTCACATATTACATACACAAACACATATACACAAACCTTTTGATAAACTCCACTCAGTATAAATGCAAACAAAAATTGTGTGTAAAGTTTACCATGCTCTTTAGATAATTATATCACTAGTCCTTTTCTTATTACTTTTCCAATACAAATGCGATCACCATCTGTGTAGGAAATTCTGCAACAAAAGTTAATCTTTTATGTTAATTTTTTTTCACGTAAATTCATTTTTAAATTACCATATTAATTAGTAATATACTTAAGAAGAAGATGGAATCTAATTGTTGCTCATTTTTTACAACTACAATAAGAAATACAATACAGCAAGTGCCCAGGCAGATGAGAAAAAAAAAAAAAAAAAAAAAAAAGGTTTTATAAAACGGTTTTAAAGTGTACTCCGTCACCTACTCACAAGGAGGCAGCCATTTTGAAGAGAACTATTGCCTAGATATTTCCCTCCACTGTCTGTAGGTAACAGGTTAATTACTGTTAATACACTCAGAGGGCCCGATTCATGATCGGACAGAAGTCCCTTTGAACGCGTATCATTGCGCCAGAACGGGATTTACGCCATTGAATGCAATGCATGGACTTCATGTCAAGACGCAAATGACACTTAGGAATGTCTACAACTGCAAGGGCGGAACGGGGGAGGGAAGGGGTGTAGGAACGTAGGCCATGTTCTGAAGCAGATGTGGCCGTTTCAAGTCCTGGGTAAGTACCATTTTTTTCTTTCTTAGCCGTATCACTTGCAGCAGCTACAGCGCAGGTGTGAGTGCGAACGAAGAGTGATGGCCAACACTGCATTGTCTTTGTATTAAAAACTACACATGTGTGCACTAAATAGCAAAGAATAAGTATGCAAGTAAGTGACTATAGAAATGCATGGTGTACGTACAGTACACATTAAGAATATCCTAGTTTTTGTATAAAAAAGAAACAAACATTTTTTTAAAGCACAGATTTGTACTAATGATTATAATCCTGCATGGATGATTAATGATATATATCCTGCATTCCATTTTGTCTGCCTACATACGGCAAGTAACGTTTAGAAAGAGGGTACTTATACCCAAATAGAAACGCATCTCGAAATCCGCACGTATTTGAATTAGGGGATGAATTACGCTCAAGTTCCGTGCGCTTTTATTTTTAGCCGCAAGCTGCGCTCCAACATGAATCAGGCCCACTATGCGCTAGCACCACAATAAAGGACTTTCTAAATAGAAACAATTAGGTTGTCTTAAACCTCTACACCACAAAACTGTGTTAAACTTCCCCCAGATCACACAATTACTATAAATGGCTGAAAAACAACCACAATACAGATGTCAATGAGCCCACACTGAACCTAACATAGTTTCCTCCCCCGTGTAACATGGCCCAGTGTGCAGCCACTTTCAAGGGAAGGAAGTGCCGATTGTCTGCTTTACACGAGCTTCATTACGGACATCACTTATTTATCGATATCCAACATACTCCATAGTGCGCAACTCTCTACGCTTCAGTGACACTCTGGGCCCCGAGTCAAGGCACATATACTGGGTGTAGTATGTGGTATGTTTGTTTTTTAAAACTACACGCACGTAACGGCATACTCTCGAAGTCAACAAGGAACGGACCTCAAGATACGTTTGGTGATGACTATGGGTGTAGGTGTACTCTGCAGTATGTATGTATGTATGTATATATATATATATATATATATAATAAAAGAATGTTTTTTGTTGTTTTTCTTCGTCTAGAAAAACATTAGGGTGTTCTTAGTGTCTACTGTACATAAGACATTTTTACAGTTGCTCCTGATTCAAACACATGTTCTAGCATGCAAACTCAGCCATCATCACTAGTATTCAGGACTTAGACCTGTAGCTGGAGCAAGAGGCATGGCAACGTACTTCTGTGTGCGCCTAAGCTTGACTTGGCTACATCCAGCCATTGCCCACCCTGTTCGCCCACCGAAATCATAGGCTGTAGTGAGCGTTTGTGTTCGAAGCGGTCTTAGACGTGGCTGCGTTCTATTGTGTATCATCCAGAGCGCAGCATGATGTTTGCAAACGATTCGCACAAAACCGGTAGATACGTTCCTTAATGATTCAGGCCTTCTATCTCCAGCCACACTGATACGGCACCTTTATACAATTCATGCTGTAAACAAAAGTATTGGGCACTACACACCTCTACGTAGAATCAAATCCTACTTCTATTGTGTTTTAAACACTCCCCTTTAATAAATCTAAAGCTGCATTTGATAGAAACTAAGAACAGGTAATAGAAACTGCATTTAATATAAACTCGTCAAGCAATTTCAAAAATCCTTACACCCCCTCTTCTTAAATTCCCCTCAACCATAAAAATATGTAAATGCTTTTCTGACTCTATAGAGCTTTTCCAGAAGATATGGAATCCCTGGAAAGACTTTGTTCAAAGTAACTTGGCTAACGTTTTGGGCATACTTACCAACTTTACAATGTCGGTATCCGGGAGCCTGCGGGGGAGGTGGGCATGATGGGGGGCGGGCCTCCAAAATGCTGCGATTCACCGGAAGTGCCCACTTCACTAGGAAGTGGGCACTATTCACTATTCCAAGTAAGCTGTACATGTACGGCTGAGAGCCTGGATCAAACTTTATACAGCCAGCTTTAAAATAAGAACAAAGTCATAGAACTAGGTTGATTAATATAATGTAAAACAGTGTAAGACAAGAGGGCAGCCCTCTTATCTTCAGAAAGGCCTTACTACCCTTAATCTCAGTAATAAGTTAAAACCTTTAACCAAAGAAAGAGACACCGGTCTGCAATAACATTAGCAGGTGTTTTAAACAAGTGTCACAAGTTATAACAAACACATCTGACAATAAGGAGGGAGCTGAGGGCCGCAGGTGAAAGCCCAGAGACCTGTTGTCCATCACTGGTGAACAATATATTTAATGTCTTTCCATCCCCCCATGGCATCTAGTTTTTTTGTTTTAATTAACTACGTAGACAGTACTGGCCCTCTGGGAGGGTCCGTTTCCTGTTTAATGCTGATTAAACTGAAAACCAACAATAGTTGCAGTTGAAAAAAGTGAATACTTTCAGATTATAAGTCTCCGTTCAGTAAAAATACAGCTTTACCCCTGGTCATGCCAATTGCCCAATATCTGTTGTAATATCAGAGTGTTGCCAACATTAGGCACTGCAACTTTTTAATGATTTGCACCATACACATCTGTTTTGACATTTAATAAAAGGCAAAAATATGGTCCATTGCCTTTATAATAAATCTGTTTAATTAAAAGCAATGCAGAAAATAAAGCTTAAAAAAAAAAACCACATCGAATTATTTAATCAAATGAAGTGAATCATTTTTTCTTGCATTCTCTACCTAAATGAAAAGCTTTGTTGATAATGAATGGGATTCAGTGTGAGATACATTTCTGCACATACTGAGGGCATCAGACGGTGTTAGAAGATTTATGGTACAGACGCTGAAGCATTTTATTTAGCCTGCTATGAGTTTGGTTTGGTGTCTTTCTTGGATAATTTCCCCCTTGACTGAACTGCGAAAATCATTTTAGTCACAGATGCGAAAGCTTCTTCTCCCCTTCTAGAAGCAGTCACATTCCTTAAGTCCCAAATCCTCATCATAGAACATCAACCAGCTGTTGCCAAAGATGTTCATCCGTAACATTCAATGTATGGAAAACTAAACATAGACTTGAGGCTTTTAAGTTAAAGGATTCTACTCTATTAAGCATTTCAGTTTTGGAGAAAGTTCACACCTTCTAAACAGGTACTCACAGAGGAGGCACCAACATTCAGCTTATTTACTAGCCACTAGTATGAGGCACTTAGGGTTGACATGCAAGTAGCCATCTTTTTATCATGTACTTGCTTACAGTCTGACGACACCACAGACATTTGTAACTCGGATGCTACTTAAAGCTGTAGAATCACCTCATTCTGCAAACATTTTAGCTGAGCAGGCAGTATTTCAGCATGAGAACCAATCAGAAATTGCAATCTCTAAGACTGTAGGTTTTCATTGGTCCTCTAGCCCAACCAAACCCCTCTCCATGCAACACCACACAGGCCAGTTTTCGGGCCGGGGCTTAGAGATGAAAAACAGGGCTCCCTAGGCAAGACCGATTATCGGCCCAATCAAAAAATAAACGAATGTTTGGCCCGATATTGCATTAGTGTGTACACTGCAAGCTGGACTAAAAAGTCTCATTTAAGCGATGGAACGCTGTCGCTCCAATCCTGCAGTGTGTAAGCACTCAGGACCGCCAGTGTCCATAGATCTCTATGGAGTGTGCAGTCACAATCTTTTCGGCAGATGGTTATGACAGATGAAGAGCACAGATCTGAAGGTAAATCCTGTAAAACGTGTACAGTGCATACACATGAATCGGCTGCTGATTGGGACTTTTTTCTTTTTTTAAATAGCTAGCAAAATCCTTAAGTGTATTGCATCAGGAGAAGTTTTGTATAGTGTGTACTTAGCCTTAGTCCCACCCTACCTGGGAGTAGAGTTATTATGATAATATGTATATAATGCTTTTCTCCCAGTAGGAGTCATAATTCCAATTTGGAGGCAGACAATTGGATATATTCTGCACAAGAGATACACGCTGGCTTCTGCCAACCAAGGATTAAGAAAATGCAGAACCATTTTATTTCTATGTAAAATATGCACAGATGAAATACTATAAAAAATATATATATCATCATCATCAATTTATATAGCGCCACTAATTCCGCAGCGCTGTACAGAGAACTCATTCACATCAGTCCCTGCCCCATTGGAGCTTACAATCTAAATTCCCTAATATAGACACACACTCACACACAGACACAGCCAGACAGAGAGGGAGCCAGAGAGTGAGACAGACAGACAGGGATAGACAAGGGTCAATTTTGATAGCAGCCAATTAACCTACCAGTATGTTTTAGGAGTGTGGGAGGAAACCGGAGCACCAGGAGGAAACCCACGCAAACACCACACAGATAAAGTCATGGACGGGAATCAAACTCATGACCCCAGTGCTGTGAGGCAGAAGTGCTAACCACTAGGCCACCGTGCTGCCATATTATAAATATATATATATATATATATAAAAAATATTTTATAGCCAATCGTAAACTGTTACAGAACATATTGGCATTAGATAAATGAATGGTAACACCACCTAGAAATACCCTCCATAGTATTATTCTTCTGGTTACACCATTTATATATTGCTTTACATGTAAAGGAAACAATCCCTTAATACAAGTCGCACCATCCAAGTTCACATGTGATTTATAGTGGATGGGTAATTAATTTTGCTCACTTTACTTCCTGTCCAGTAGACTGACTTCCTAGGGTGAATGTCCATTACAAGAAAATAGCTATGTTGGGAGTTCACACAAAAGCTACTTTAATGATTCAAACACGTTTGTTTTAGGTAATCCTCATATCTAAATTTTTGGGATTACTTTCCCTTCCTGTCCGTAATGCATGCTGCTGCAAACACAAAGGAGTTACTGGTACCTCTAAGGGTATAACCATCTTCCTTATATCCAGGATTTAGTTCTGCTATGTAATAAGAATGTATTAATACAAAGGTTCCCTCAAATCAGAGAGATTTGCATTTTAACTGCTGCCTGGTTGAGTTTACATCCTCTGGTTGCCGGGGGAAATCAAATCTATTGCAGCCAAGCAGAGAACCCATCCCAGCACCAGCTATAGAAGTTGGGTGCAGTCCTAGCTTCAGCACGGCTGACGGATCAGTATAGAACGGAGCCATCTACAAATTAAGAAGCTACACAGATACCCACATTATGCTAAAGGACTCGTATCTCTACAGGAAATGTTTTAGAATTCTCGTGTTCTCAGCATTCCAAAATTAAACAGTCATCAACATTAGAAACGTCTCCTTAGTCAAATGACTCAGAAAACACTAACAAACAGGCATGTCTATAGACACAAAGGGCCATTTACAAACCAATTGCACAGCGTGTCAGAGCTGCATATGATACTGTGACATCACAGTCCTATCATTAGACCATGTGGCTATTTACAGCGCTGCATATGGCTTTGTAAAATAGCAAAATAAAGTTTTTGTTATTGTTACAAGTATTAATGGGCAGACATGGGCATTCCTAGCCACTGTCAGAGAGGTACAGTGGTCGATTCCTCACTTACTCTGCACGTCACATTTTCATACTGCCGCTATATATGTAAATGATCAGTATAGGGAGAAGGGATGGATGGTTAAAGAGGTTCCTGATGTTTCATGAAGCCATAGGACTTTCAAAAAGTACAAGATGAGCTGAAGCGTACACTACCTTAAAGATGGTGGAAGCTCCGTTCTCCATGTAGGTGCAAATACAACGCCAGTAATATACAATGCCCATAAATTGTGTAAACCACTAAGAAGTGGGTAAACTAATGTTTATTTTAATTTCAAGTGAAAAAAAGTGCCCTTAATACAAAACATTACAGGTATGAGATCTCTTATCCAGAAATAAGTCGTCCAGAAGTTACAAATCTTTATGCAAGATACATAGAGACCCTTTTCTTGTATATCACACAGGACAGTAAAAATGTTTAAAGTGAATGAAGTGGATGTACCAAATGTGATTAGAAGGGGGGGGGGGGGCATGATTAGCAGCTATTTTATTAGTTGTACGATATACGCAGCATTGCTCTCTTGTCATTTGTAACTGACCCTCACAGTTTTTGCAATAATCACACAATTTGTGAGACCTCAATTTGATGCATTTTTCTCACCACGGAAAAATGCATCAAGCAATGTATTGCAACAAGCAAAGGAGAATAAAACACAAATGCAATACCACTGATCTTAATCCATAAACACAAATTAATAAATAAAAAGTTTATTGGGTCACAATAAAGTGTCATACATTGCAGGCCATATCCACTCTTCTGGATTGGTACATATGTAGCAATAGGCAATGACCCCTGGTATTTCCAAATACTTCCACAAGAGATTTCAACAATTCTGACTTCAAACTGCTTCCTTTACAGTGGGAGGGCCAGAAGGATAATGTACATTTGTCTCCCCTGTGTCCTGACCCCATTGATGTCTTGCTCAGTAATACCCCCCCCCCCCTTCATTTCCTTCCACTGACTCAGCAGTAGCCCCTCCTGCTGTTCCTATGTCTGCGTTCCTGTCAATCAGCAATCAAAGGGTTAAACCCTGAGACCCAGCCACCGGCTGAGCGCCTGATCATCCCATGAGCACCAAATGCCGGTCTCAGTGATGTGCAGGATGGGTGTTTAAGGAAATGTCTTGGGCTGAGATCTACATTCTGCTCACACAGAGGAATAGCTGGGTGCCAGATGGGAGTCAAAAAGCCACATGAGCACAAAAGAGGAACAGAGAAATATGGTGGGCACGGGTGTGGGAGTTACATAGCAGAGCTGTGGTGTGGGACGTAGAGAAGGTATTACTAGCTAAATGAGGAAGGGAGGCAGCTTTATTGTGTACTGCTAGCCTGGATAAGCTATGGCTCTCCAGCAGGTGTTGTGAAACTACAAGCCCCAGCTGATAGCCAGTCGATAGCTAGCTGGGCATGCTGGGACGTGTAGTTCTGCAACACCTGGAGAGCCACAGGTTGGCCGGGCCTGGTGTATTACGGGTCGCATAGGAGAGAGCAGGATGTCTGTTGTGAGTGGACCTATACCTCAAGGGTTCACGGTTCGAAGACTTTATCCTCAGCATTTCATGCGATACACCAAGAAAAAAAACCTAATTAAAATAAACAACATAATACTATTCCCATTTGTGCAGTTAGTCGCATGCAGGTACAGTGCTCCCTATATAGCACGCTTTGTGGCGTGGAAACATAGATTTCCCAATAGAGGATAGAAGTTACAGGAATCTGCATGAAAAACAGATTAATTTACTGTATTTTCCGCATATATATAAAAAAAAAAAAAAAATAGGATGAAGCTCTGAGTGTGAGAGGTACCAGAGGTGCAGTAAGGGGATTGAACTCTTTGGGGGGGGGGGGGGGGGGGGATTTAATTAGCCATAAAGTGTCTCACGGATGTTCTGGAGATACTTCGTGATGGAGACAAAAATCTCAGCTGACATGCAGAGCTCAATCGCTGGCAATGTGGCAGAGTTCATTTGCCGGAGATGTGGCGCGTGTATACCGCGCCCGGCACATTGGCAGCAATTACGGTAGAAATCTCCATTCATTTTCCCCTTGCTCCTCTAGAAAATCTCCGCCGCAAAGTGTGTCTGGAACGTCAGTGAGATACTAATTGAATTCCCTTAATGTGGAAAAGAAATAGTCGTAATGAACCCTAAAGGTTACAGCAGTGGCTGAGATCCTGAGCATCCTCCATTAGCGGAAGTCCCACAACCATTATAAACACCACGTCCTAAAGTCGAAAAAGCCTTAATCTATGGCAAGTGCAACGATGCGGTCCAAACCTTGCAATATAGATGAACGTACTACACAGCATTTCAGATGGTAAAAGTAGGCACAAATTATAGAACACAGCTCTCTAAACACATTAAAACCACCACAAAGCAGGAAGACTCCTACTCAGTCACAACTTCCTGAGCAGATCTGGCGGCCACTGTGGTCCGGAGGTGAGGGGGAACCAAGCGACGAGGGTCCAACAGATCTGGGGGCTCTCTGCTATTCTATGATTCTGTACAGTGGAGCCCAGTTTGGGTTTCAGTTACACTGTGATCACCTCCCAAAAATGTTGCTAAAGAGACCAGTGATCTGAGAGTTATTACCCCGCACCTACTGCTATACACTAAGGTGGGCGATATAAAAAACACACAGTAAGTAGCCAAGAGGATATTTTGGGGGAGATTTCTAAGAGGGTCAATAAACTGCAAGAACAATTGTTCATTAAACTCAATTCTTGTCATTGTGATCACAAACAAACTAGATTTTAACAGGACATTGTTCCTTCAGCAATGGCGGTGGAGTCTGGATTACAGAGCTGGATTTCTACAAAAATATCAAAGTTTCATCAGATTCAGGCAACCAAGAATCAGAGCTGAGAATTGCAGAAACATCGCCAGTAAATGATCGGCAATATATAATCAAAGGCCAGGTGCGTGGATTGTTAACCTGCAGAATATTGCAGCCTGATAATGTGGAAGAGGCAGGGGATGCTGTGATTGCAGTCACATACATGGATGCCTCTTTCATTCCAAAACAGAGAATGAATAAAATATGAGGCGGATGGCAGGAATCTGCTAATGGAGGAGGGGGGGAGAGACTGGGAAAAAGGGGGGATATTCCCAGGGAGGACTGGTGCAGGAACAGGGAAGCCTAATGGGAAGAGAGAATGTCATTTCGTTAACTCTTTCTGCTCCAGGCTGACTCCGAGAATTTACAATGAATCAAACTCTATATTAATAAATGAGATGGAGACGTCATTTATAGCGAGGGAGTGGCTGGCGAAGATGGGGGTGGGGGAATTAAACGGCTGACAAAGTGCCAATCAGAATCCAGTATTGTGCATGGACTTCTCCACGCTATATGCGTTCAATTTAACCACTTAGCTGCTGAGCAGTACTAAAATGTCTGCAAGAACAATCTCAAGTGCCGCGAGACCTTCTGTCATATTAAAGTGTGCCCATAGCCTGCTCACAGTGGTATTATTCATCCTCATTGCTTATTTGCAAGGTACCACAAGAGTCTGCAGGGCCGGACAGTGGGTGTTGCAAATCCTACATAAAAACAAAATATTCATTAAAAAAAAAAAAAAAGAAAAGTACATACAAGGTTGTCTGAGAAGGACGTGAGACAGAGGACAGAGGGAAAGTATGAACCAATATTCATAAGAATATACATTTAGTTGTGGGGTACGCCAATGTACAAAGACTAATTAATTTGCACGGTAACTGAAAGTAGGGACAATCTGATGGCCAAGCAGGCAGGCAATCCTTTTTCGTTCTACAGGCGACCAACTGAAAATATATTTAGGTTAAAGGCTGGCTGGGCTATATAAAGATTTATTATTACAGCCCCCTATCAGCAACTGTTAGGATTTGTGTCCAGACGGAATGCGAACACCTTCTAAAAAGAAAAACTCCACATCGAGGGCATTTGAAAACCAGTATCAAGTTTTTAACTTTTATATGGCTGGGGAACTAGAATAAGCCAGAAGGCAGCTCTCACATCCCAAGGACCCCATTAGGTGGATCACAGGGCACTGCTTTTCCAAGTTCCAGGATGTTTCTGCACATCCTGTTTGGGGGCACTTAAAATTTGGCTACAAGTACAGGAGATAGAAGGAACTCGCTGCAAGTACAATGATAGAACTTGCCATAATGATCAGAAGATCACTGATGTGAGAACGGAAGACAGGCAGACACTTATCTTCCATTCACCTACAGCGCTCCGTAGGTGAATGCGGCTACCTGCAGTGTTCTTTAGTAGGAATACGGAGAGGAAATCTGCTGTGTATTCAAAACCCCCCCCCCCCCCAAATGACCTCAACTTCATATCAAATATCTTAAATACAGACACCTTCCGAAACGTTGACATTCAAATTTGTGTTATTTTTAAATATTTTATGTGGGTTTCAGGGTACCTTTAAAGTACATTTGTTCTATATTTTAACCTTTGTCTTAAAAACATATCAATGTATTCTATATACAGATTACCATCTCCTTTCACAGTATCCCACCCTTTGTAGCTCAGCTGGGTATCTCACATCCTATCTTTGTACGGCCAACAATGCTTTAGACGTCTGGTCTCATTATTATAATAGTTATTTATTTATAAAGTCAAAGGATTTTCCCACACAAAGGCACTACAGTAACTTTCTAAATACAGTCCACAAATGCAACATTGTTTCATCATACTGATACAGTAGCACTGCTTGTGATACATAAGACTTGGTAAACTGCAGCCCGAGCAGGCCAGCCCAGTGTCCGAGGCGATCAGTGGATGCTGGGACTTGTAGCTCTACAGCAGCCCGAGAGCCAGGGATCACCTACCTTTAGCAACCAGTGCATTCTGGGACTCGTAGTTCCACAATAGCTGGAGGGCCTTCTTTCACGGTTTTATAGAAGTAGTGTCATCTCATAAACTAAAACTCTGTAGCAAAGACTGAAATGACAGAGGCTGTATCAAGTGATAAGAAGTCGGGGAGGACCACAAATTCATTGAAGGCCACAGCACTGCATTTTTAGGGGGGGGGGGGGTTATTCAATTGCTTGCGATATGCGGCTAAAAAATTGCGGTTGACCACAATTCCCGGTACCCCAACATCGCCAATTGTCCTGCACTCCTATATGGGATGCAAGGAGAAATCGATGACGTTACATCGCTACAGAGTACACACGCGACCGTTCCGAAGGCACGCCGAAGACAAGTGAATTCCCGCCAGGACATAAACAAGCATCTTATTTCTATTTATTTAATGCACAGCATGTGCTATTTAAACATTTCAATCTTAATTTAAAAAACAAACAAAAAACCTTCATCATAAAACATTAGAACTAGTAAACCAACTGCATAATAGAGTAAGAAAGAGTATTCTTAATGAAATACAGAACAGTTATGAATAGAGGAGACTGTAAGGGAAGGGGAAGGAGAAAGAGGGCAGCACGTAGCCCCCAAAACACCAGTTTAACAAGCCCGCTAGAGCAGTCATGGCCCAGCATGTTACAGCTAGTGAAGTGACATAGGTGGGAGGGGGAAGAGGTGGTGACTTTGGCTGGGATGCGGTTACTGTGACTCACAATGGCACCAGCTGGCCAGCTCAGGAATGTGACTACATATTTGTAACACAGACCAGGTCGATATATATTTTTGGCAGTGATTCAAATAGAAGAATGACCAACATTACCTAATAAAAAAAAAAAAAAAAGACAGAAATAGTGAGACACAAACACAGCAAGAATGTCCTTCTGTAATAATAAACGCAATCCACACGACTCACATTAATCCCATCGTTGCCTGTGAGGTTGGAATTTCTGGCTATATCTGTGTCATTATTACTTGCGTAACCAGAGACCATAAACTGCTAACGGATTAACCCTTAGAGTGCCAGAGGAACAGGTAGCGCATCATACACTTGTACCGCTCTAGAGGGGCGCATTACATACAGTCCAGTATTGCCAAAACATTGGAAAATATTTAGACTGATGTTTTTAGTAAATAAAAAAATAAATAAAAGAAAGTAGCATCTTATAAAGTTAGGCTGAGGGATTGTGGGTAAGGGGCTCACAACCCTACGTGGTCTCAAAGACATTGGTGTGGCTCTTCTGCATTTTCTTGTGCCAGGAAGGGACTGGTTTTGCAGACGGTCTACTCTGTTTACCTGGAACAGTACGACTACCTAGAACTTAAAATCGAGCACTATGTAGCCACACTAATTCTGGCATGGGGCACCGATTCTGCTGAAAGGAAACTAATTTCAGATTTTAATGTATAAAAAGGAAAAGAAGTTTTGTCTAGATTCCATCGTACAACTTGTAGTTGGCAATTAGTGTGTCCGCATTTTCTACGTTAAAAATATCACCGTTTTGTTTTTTTTATGGTACATGTGTAACTATAACACACAGCTAGGACCAACTCCTTTTGCCATCAGAATAACACAACCATAGTTAGAACTTTGTTTCTGTAAAAGTGACTGTTCTTTAAAAGTACTTTTGAAGCCATCACAATCCTGAAGTCAGACAAAAAAATAATAATAATCTGCGAGCGATTTACAATTTAGTATTGATAAGATTTCTCTTTCATCATAAAACACAGGTGCTAGTGCGTAGTGCAGAGGGGCCCAAACTCAGCCCTCAAGAGCTAACAACAGGTCATGTTTTCTGGAGGTCTTTAATCGTGCACACGTGAGTTAATCTATTTGGTTGGGTCAGCAATTACCTGTTTCTACAGACAGAAATCCCAATAAAGATTGGCTCATAACTTTTTATTAAGAATTAATTCTGAGAGAGGTGTACAAATATTATTAAATAAAATAGCAAAAAGCTCTCTCAGACTATCAATTTAGAAGACACTAATAGGAAGGGTAGCACGCTGTTGCCATTGTCCTGTTTAATGAAGGATACTGACTGGTCTATCAGAAGCACCTACATTATAAAAGAATATAAATAGATAATACGCTCTTTTAGGACTGTTTTATCTCTGTAAAAGAGACACAAAACAAACTGCTACAATTATTTCCACCTCCCACCCAAGTCTTTTTGTGCTGTTGACAATTACATTTTTGCTACATTCATTTCATAGATATATTGAATCAAAGCACTTGAGCTTTCAGACTCGGAACAAAATGACAGCGGTTATCGTTCAACTATAATGGACCTGAACGATGGGACATGCGAGGAGAACATTTAATTAATTCCTAGCACAGCCAGACAGCCATGCAACACCAAGGACAAAAAGTGTCCACTGTCAGGGAAGGCAATTTAATTCCTTTCCAGGTAAAAAGACAATAGAGACGGATATGACAGCAGGGAAACAAAGAAGAACAAACAGGCATGAGGAAAGTCTATGTTACAGATGAACAGAGGCAGTTGAGCCTGGAGATAAAGGATGTGAACCAGCATCCCTAAGACTGCACTGCAGAAGTGAGAAGCCACCAGCTTATCTCATCATCTGAACATGCACGTTGTGCCAAGATATCATCACCATTCATTCATTTATATAGTGCCAGCAAATTCCGTAACGTTTTACAATTGAGAACAAACATAGTAATAAAACAATACCGAGTAATACAGACAGAGAGAGGTAAGAAGGCCCTGCCCACAAGCTTACAATCTATGGGATATCACCCCAGTGCTGTACAGACCTCCCAAACCCCCATAAAATGTGACAATTGTCGAGTCTGTCTTTTCCTGGAAGGGGTTGCAGCTTCCTGAGCTATATATACCTATGTGGTACTCTGAGCTTTAAAACAGATAATAACGCTATGATGGAGGTTTACAAAGGACACAGTAACACCAGGGTTCTATGTCGCCCCCTGTGGAGAGCAAATGGAAACTGCAACTAATTTAACACTAGCAGGGAGGACCCGCTCTCAGTCACTAAGCCCTGCACAGTTCTGTAGACAGAGGAACACAGCTCAGTCTCTCAAAACACACTCATTAACAGCCCAGTGTGTAACAATCTTATCAGCACACTAAGTGGTAGAGAGGGGTTAGTAACCACAGTATTTCAAAACATTTCCTTTTGTCTCAGCTGGGCAAAATGTTGTAGGACTGACAGCTGAGAGAAGGATGCTTTTGACCCCAAATTCCCCCCAGCATTCGATTGCAGAACACTGCAGACTTTGGAACCTGCAGTGTTGGGAACTGTTCATGGATTTTCCCAAAACCCACTACAGGACAGGACACCGCCAATGTAACCACTCCTGCAATGCAGTTCAATAGATGACTATCAAAGCAATGGGAATGACCTCTACAGCATCCTGTAGGGAGCGATGGGTGTGGTGAATTACTACTCAACTAACTCGTGTCTCTCCACTGCACAATGACTGTGGATACCTGGTTATAGGGTACAGAGCACCCACATTAACCAAGTTACTCATTGCGCCTCGAGAACTCATTTACACATTAATAAACACATGAAGAGCGCATTAGAGATAGGAGTCAATGGCGCATTTCCCACCAGTGGGATCTTAAACTTTAACATCACATATTAAATCTTGGAATGCAGCAAAACCAACTTTGTGTTCCATTGTATTGTCAACATCACATCTAGAGCGTGCATTAGTTTTCCTGCGTCTCTGCCCATTTTCCCAGCATGTTTGTGTGAATGAGCCCTACAAATGTGAGACTGCAGAGGTCCTATTACCAGGTTAATGTACAATACCTGCTTAACTTACCTCTATAAAATACTCATCCATGGCACGGACAGTTTCACAGCTTGAAGGTAATCCAGGGCTCAGACTCCCAGTGATGGACAAATGAAAACTGCACAGTGCCGGGTGGACTCCAGGTTGAAAATCCAGGAAACTGACAATATCTTAAGCTTAAAGGGAAAAAAAAAATATATATATGTTCCAAATTGCCAAGGCAAAGATAGCCGATAACAGGTCAAAAAAATCCAACGAGGGTCTGGAAGAGGTTAGAAATCACAGTCTATGTCCCTCTGCCTTGTAGTCAGTGAGCAGTCACAGGAGTCAGGATATCCTTATTCATTATAGCTAATAAGCATCCAACTCCAGATAGTCCAATGCAGGAGACTGGTGAGAGGGGAAGACAGGGAAGACATGCAAATGATCCCAGCTCTCTCTATGTCCTTTGTTCTCAATTAAAGGGGTTAATTGGGGACATAACAAGAAGACAGACCTGTATCCCAGCTTTCTGTGGCTCCATAGCATAGCCTTCAATCAATGATCCTTCAAGACACACTCACATCTCTCTCTGACTCAGTGATCCTGCATTGACAGGATTTTAACTGAACTCAGCTGCTCCCAGTCAGCTCCTCCTATAGAGGCCAGGCTAGCAATGCAAAACTCCTCCTGTACACACTCATCCTCTCTGTCTGTGTTACATACACAGAGGAGCTAGAGGTTTCATTATGCCTGATCGTATCATCTATATGGAAATTCACTTGTGTATACAGCTCTATACGGATGCAAAGTATCTTCACCCAGTGACTAATTTCTGCAGTTTTGCCATTAGACTGTGAGCTCTTGGGAGCAGGGTCTTCCTCCCATAATCAGGAAAACGTGTTGTTTACACTCATTTCAATGAAATCGAATTTCAGTTGCTGAATTGGTAAGCTGGATAAGGAAAGCTTTAAGGGCTAGTACCACAAAGGTGTTAATTAGGTGGATTAAACTTGCTTTTGAAACATGTAGAAATCATAAAAATTAGAACATATCCCTGTAGGATTATACATGTGGGCAGTTTCAGGGCATTTACTGGGTATATTTAAGGCTGATGATGCTTGTAGACATTATCAGTGAATATGAGAGCTTGCATGCTATACATAGTGAAGAGAAAACATGATACAAGGTTTCTGGATGCTGTCAGGGGTTCATGCCCAGTTGTTCAAAGTAAACAATTTGGTAACAGTATTCAAATAAATATGCAAATGCTACTTGCATACCGGCTCCTTGTATAGTGTGCATAGGGGTGTGCCTAAAGTTTTGGATTGGAAATGAAGGGAAGTCATTTAGCAGAATAGCTACACACATCCCAGAGTGTGTAATGCAGATATTTGTATTGCAAATCATAAAATTTACCAGCGCAGCAATATTATCTCACCACACCTAGATACCCTGGTAGAATCCCCCAATCACACACTGTACAGCCTCAGGATGGAGAACACAGCCAGCAATAGTCTGAAAGAGGAAAAATACTTTAATTACAATATTACTGTGCTGGACAAAAACCAATGACACCTCTAACACTCATTCTGCAACTTCCCTGCAGAGGTTTAAAAAAAACCGATAGTATATTTTTGTACGTAAATCTGAGCTGAACACAAGTGTGTAGAATTTAAAGCGATGTTTCCTCTGCGGCAAGGGCTCTGATAATGAAAGTGTTAAAAGTTTATTCTACCGATACCTTGAAGGGCTGCCTCCAGAATACGTTGTTCAGTGCAACCCTGCATACCAAGATTTATAGACTTAAAGGAAACAGTGTTTAAATATCACTCTGATCTGATATATTCAGCATTTGGCCCCCATTTGTGGAACTATAAGTCTCAGCAAGCTTGTCTTGTAGTTCACAACAGCTGAAAGGCCACTCGTTGGCTACATCCAATCCTATTAGATGGGTTTTGTCAAACCATCTTTTCCTCTGGACTTATGTATCTGTCCTCTCTATCAACTCAACAAACAAGCCACACCCACTTGTGTCACATGACACATGTTACGCCTAAAAGAAGATAATCATTTATCAAATGAGATATGAGATATGACCATGATCTCACACAAGCAATTTGTTTAACAGAAATGAATGTGGGCTGATCAATATTACACACTGCTAAAAGTCAGTCTAGGGACATAAATTCTAGGTTTGCTTTTTGCCATGATTGTAAAGTTAATGACTGGTGGGAGAGGACATTACCATGAGTGTAAACCAGTGTCAAGAATACCTCAATTACAGCATCTAAATACTATGATGTTTCTCAGAATGAATTGAAGTTTTCTCTTTACAACTGTCCTGATACCCCTTCAACACAGAGATCAGAGATGTTCTGTTACCTTGATCAGAGATATAGAATTACCTGAGTCAAGGATGAAATGATGTCATAACCACATTGGACAAGCCCAAGGGGATGGGCAATTATGGGGAGAGAGATTGGAGGGGGTTAGCACACGTTTGCCAGACTCCCTCATCTGCAAGTGAGAATGAGAAATGAGATTAGTGTAATCTGCCACTGCTATCTCCCTCATCCATTCCTCTGATCTGAGCTGTAACCTCACACAGAGCTGGGACCAGAGAGCCAGGGGGATGGGGGGTCTGCAGGGAGAGGCAGATGTGCTGGTAACACATTTATCTTAGTTAAAGCCAGCATGGGAGCACCAGGCAAATCAGCGGGGAGTGACAGCTCATTAACTCTTGCAGCCCCAGTACCCTGCTCTGCAACTAGCCACTTATTCTTAAAGGGTTCAACCCTTAAATCACAGAAGTACCTAAACCTTCTGCTCTACAGAGCCCTAAATCACTGTAATTAGCCCTGGATTACAAAGAGTTCATGAAGTTTGGTGGTCTACAGCCAGCTAGAAAATGCACAATTATCTTAAAGGTAAATAGTGCAGACTTGTAATTAACCACTTTACAGCCAGAGGGACGGACATTAACAGATTAAATGGACATTGACCTCTGTAGTGGTAGACTTGTGGAATGTTACCTTAAATAAAGGACAATTGTATTAGGGGCATAATAGGTGTTCAGTGTGTCCTGGAAAGCGTATATGTTAAGATCTCTTTTCATTTCTAGGGCTTTGGATCATTTAGATTGTAAGCTCCTTGGGGCAGGTCATATATTTTGGGGCATCATTCATGTCCCCAGTTGCTCCTTGCCCACACCCTAAACCAGGGTTTACAGAGGATGTCACCAAGAAGACAGAGCTCGGAGAGGCATTCCAAAGCCTCTCTGCTCACTACATCATATGCCACGTGACTATGGTTGCCATGGTAGTCCAGAATCATAAATCCTTAATAGAAGTTTGGAGGAAAAAAATTAAGGAACATGGTAAATATAAACATTCTTCTTAGAGCATGCCACAGTGGATTATATTATAAAAAAAAATCTGTTTTTTAACTTTTATATTTCTCTCCCAAAAATTCTGATTGATCCAGTCTCATTTATCTCTTAAATAATTAAAATAAAGCATGAGAGTAAGGGAACATTGGATCAGACTTTATTAAATATGCAACTTTGTAAATGTAATTTTTTTTTATTGCAATACTGTGCACCTAAATGGCCCCATTTATATGCTCTCCCACATAAAGGTGACCTGGGGGTAAATGTATCATACCTCGGTTTTCTCAACTCGCAACAAGGCAGCGCCGCTTTAAATTTAAACTGTCATCTTGCGGATTTCTGGCGACTTGTACAACCCGCACTATGATACATTTACCCCCTGGTGTGGGCAACAGTCGCCCTATAGAGACTCTCTGGCCACCCGATGCCGTGGTAATTCCCCTCTGCCCACTCTATAGTCCTGACTTGTTTGTATCTTAATCTCCATGCAGGAGAAGAGTGATGCATTGTCCTTGTTCATTAAGAAACCCCCAATCAGAATGTGCAACATTTTACACCCTCCCAGTCGTCCTCATCACCTTTACACACTGAGCCATGTGTCGATCCATATAAACATCGCACAAAACATCACAAAAGGGCATGTGACCAGCAAAAAGGGAATTTGTCCACAAGGTACAAATTGTAAAAAAAAAAGTTTGATGTGTAACAAAGTATTTATCTGTGTTCCTTTATACTCTTGATACTCACTCTATAAAATGAAAATATACTTGCATTGATACACTGTATTTATATAAGAAGTGATTCCTGAGAAGAGATTTAAAGGGCTACTCTGGGCAACCAGGGGTTAACATGACTGCTAATGAAATTAGAGAAGCTAAAAGCTTCTTGTGGTCCCTGCCTCATCTGCACCTGCCTTCCTTGTTATCAGTGACCCCCTGGCCCCCCTCTCACTACTGATAGGACCTCTTTCCATCTGACTAATGCACCAGACTTTTAGCAGAGAACTATTATCCATCCCCGGAGGATGGCCCCCTCTAAGCCCACACCATGGACCTTAATCTATTACTCTCAATAACCAAGTATAAGAATATATAAACATGGTGCCGTCACCTGACATCTGCTCGGCCAATGCCTGCATGGTCACAATGTTCTATTCAGCCTGCAGTGCTCCTCCGGGTGTAACGCCCGGATCTAGGCTCTGTCCTATTCTTCACTTGACACCCACTTCTAAGCACAGCAACCCCGCTTTCTGTGCTGTAAGATCTCTGGGGGGGAGCTGCAGCTATAGCTGAAAGTCAACCAGTTTAAGTTGACAAATCACAAAGGCCTGATTCATTAAGGCAGACACACTGAGCGCAATGTGCATTTGTTTTAAAAGGCATGTGAAGCGGGAATGCATACGCCCGGATTCATCAAGGAACGGATCTTAAGATAGGTGTGGTGATGAATACGGGTCTAGGTCCGCTCTGCTCTACTACACAGTACACTGCAGGATACGTCCAATACATTAGTGGAATATAAAGTCACAAAAGAACCCACATTCAAAAAAAAACTATACAATGAATGTCACTTGTTAATAAAATAGGCATTAATGATAAAACATTTCCGCGAAATACATATGTTAGGATGTTATTAATGTCTACTGTACATGAAATACATTTTTACAGTTGCTCCTGATTCCAAACGCAAGTCCTAGCTGTATACACAGCGGTCATCACTAGTAATCGGCACTTAGACTAGACCTGTAGCTGGAGCAAGAGACAGGGAGAAAAACAAGTATCTGAGAGATGCCCAGAGCTTGAGAGGGAGGCTGCTGCGTGCCCTCTAGATTGGCGCGTCCTTACTGTGCATTGACTACGGACAAACGCCCATTCCCCGTCCTGTTCCCTCACTGAAATCGAGGGCGATAGTAAGTGTCCTTTGCACTCTAAGATGAATTGAACGAGTTCTTTGGCGTATTGCCCTGTTCTGGGCACGGGCAGAGTAATTGTGCGGATTGTATGCACAATATCGCTGTTTACGTGCCTTAATGAATCAGGCCATAGTGTAGTTCTCATCCCAGGGCACAGGGTGATGTCAGACAGGAGATTTTGACAGCTAGAAAAGCGTTCATGGCACTCTCTTTGGTCCATACTCACTCACTGAAGTCAATAGGGACACTCAGTTCTGTTTAGCTGCTTATCTTTCAGTGTGACCATGGCTGTCTTTCCGATTGGGCACGCTGGGCAACTGCCGTGGGGCCCCTCAGGCAAGGGGGCTCCATAGACAGGGATCTGAAGTAATAAAGAAAAGAAAAAAGAAAAACCTTACCTTTTTGCGGTCACGCGGTGGCGATCCGGCTCCCTCCCTGTTTCCCTCCTCCGTGCTGCGCTCGCACAGAATGTCGGGCATGACGTCATTATGCCCGACATTTTCAGTAAGGAGCTCAGCACAGAGTAGCCACAATGCGACAGACAAGCAGGTGAGGAAGAAAGAAAACAGAAAGATAAAAAAAGAAGAGAAATCGGCGATAGAAAGGTAAGTGAAGGGGGGCAAATAGAATAATAATGGAGGGCACAATAACTGATACAGGGGCAGCGGGGGGACCAGAAGAATGATGAATGGGGTAAATAGAAGAATAATGGAGGGCACAATAACTGATACAGGGGCAGCGGGGGGACCAGAAGAATGATGAATGGGGTAAATAGAAGAATAATGGAGGGCACAATAACTGATACAGGGGCAGCGGGGGGACCAGAAGAATGATGAATGGGGTAAATAGAAGAATGATGGAGGGCACAATAATTGATACAGGGGCAGAGGGGACCAGAAGCATGATAAATAGGATAAATAGAAGAATAATGGAGGGCACAGTGTGTGAAATAGGAACAGACCAGAAGCATGATGAAGGGGGACAAACAGGAGCATAATGGAGGGCACAGTATGTTGAAAACTTTGATAATGAATTATTCATAGTTTATAATAATTTTGTTTGTGTTGAACAGTTGATTAATAATAAATAATTCATAATTTATAATTATTTTGTTTATAATAAAAAAAATTGATGTGGATTAATCTCTGTAGTACAGCATGATTTTTTTAATATTTAAACCTTGACTTTTTTTGCAGGTAACAATAAATGTAAACTTAATTTTATCGATAATTTACATTTTTACCCCAGTGCACTGTTTTGCCCGGGGGCCCATAATGTTGTTAAGGTGGCCGAGTGTGACGGGGATTGGCGGTTCCCCATTCTCTTCACTGTGTCAGCACCGGGCTATCTGAGTGTTATGACGCTCTCTGGAAAAACGCCAGAGTTCAAAGCGCTGGTCTGACACCACCCATTAGATGCTTTACTTTAAGCCAAGCTTCTCAAATCCCGCAAACACCCAACGGGGCATAATTTCACTGTTATTAACAAATTCTAACAAATATTGTTTTAGATGAAAATAATAATATATGTTATTGTTGGAATACTATAGTTGTTTTGTTTTTTTTAAACAAAACAAATAATATTTTCTTCTATCTATTGCTCCAACAAAATATTAATGGACTTCTCAGCACTTTTGTAAGGGAAAATCTCCATCCTTTTGTTTGAGTAACATTATCGAACCCATCATTGATTCCTTTCTGCCTGTTAGAGTCTATGCAATACTGAATATCCTAAAGCTGTCTGGATAGTGCGGATGATACAGATAAGTGATCAGTTTGACCATGCATGTGGTGCTCTGCGACTATGGGAGTCACCATTCAACTTAGTCTAACACCATATGCAATCAAATACAATCCAAATGGAGACGTCCACACACAGAACAGACTTGATTTGTCAGTAGATATTTTGTGGGGTGAACTAATATTTATGAATGCAGCCTATCCATTCACTGGGAACCAGTGATATAACTGAGGTCTGATGTGCCACAGCGAAGGCACTGGTTTGAAGCCAATGGAAAGGCTGCATTTTCAGTGATGTCACTGGTTTGAAGCCAATGGAAAGGCTGCATTTTCAGTGATGTCACTGGTTTGAAGCCAATGGAAAGGCTGCATTTTCAGTGGTGTCACTGGTTTGAAGCGAATGGATTGGGAGCACTTTCATTGATGTCACTGGATCCTAATGAAATGATAGGCTGCTGTCTCATGAATACTGTTCCTACCCACAAAATGGCTGCCTCTACTTTGTGTAGTGGACAGGTACACTTTAATTTACTGTGCGAATATGATCATGTCACACTGCTAATTCTCCTTATTCCTGGCAAAAAAAATAACAACAAATAAAATAACAAAATAAAAACAGTAACACGAGTTATAACAAAGCCACATACCAATTACCTAAGGAAGCACTCCAAATAGTTGAAATATAAAATGTTCATTTGTTATAGAAACTTGTTTTCAGCTTTAAATGTTAGAAATCACATGACAATGTTTCAGGTCAGAATGGAGGGTTTTTCTTAAGCCACCTTTTAGGCAATGAGTCCATGGGGCTGAATCATAATTGGCAACTCTCCTGGAATGTCCTGGAGACTCCCGATTTTCGGGTAGGTCTCCCGGGAGAGTAGGACCTCCTCCTGCAAGTGGGCATGATGTGGATCCTCCACGATGCGATTCTCTGCAAATCGCGTTATTTTAGCCGCGTCCCCCGCGGTGCAATGACACTGTCACAAGCTGGGTAGTTCTGATGGCCTCACCTGCCAGTATCTGCACTGCTATGTTGGGAGGAGCGGAGTCTAAACATGCCTCAGGTCTTCACCAGGGATCCACGCAAGGAGATTTGGGTGTAGCTGCTGAGACGTGCAGGTCGCGGTCCTCCCAGGTAGCTACCAGCGAGGTACGGTGAACAATCAAAGTCGTGCAATCCAAGGTCAAAACCAAGCGGGCAAGATAAGGTACCGAAGGATAAAGCAAAGGAATCATCAGGAAGCCAGAGGTCAAACCAGGAAATTAGGATGGGTCCAAGGGAGAATCCGAAGAGCGTAGTCAGGCAAAGCTGGGTCAAATCCGAATAGACAGGAAAGCAAGATATGGCAAATAATGTAGCCTAAGAACTAGAAACTAGATACTCTGGCACGCTAGTGGTGTCAGAGTCTAGTTTATATACATGCTGCCCCTTACTAATTGGTGGACGTGGGGTCGGCGGTCAGCTGATCTGACTGCCATCAGGAAATGCTGCCTGGCGTCTCCGTTGCCTAGCAACGGAGACACGATGTGCCCAAACTTCCTATTGTGGTTTGAAATAGCCAGGAAGACGAGAAGGCGTCCGTCCCCAGCACCCGGTGAGTGTGCGGCGACAGCGCCTGACAGATACAAACAAGTCATTTTACAGCAGAGATGGGGCTACAATGACGCAATTTGCTGAGTTCCGCCCCAAAACCCCCACCTCTCCCCAGGATCTCCCAGAGGCCAACATTTAAAAGTTGGCAAGTATAGGCTGAATCCCATGCAGCAGAGGGGTTGGAGACAGATTCTCACCTCCTCTGGCTTACTGAAGCTCCCTCTAGTGAGATACTCCACATTAGTTTGTAAGCTCTCAGGAGCAGTGCCTTCCTTCGTATTGTCTGCTTGCCTGCTGCCACCTCTGCTCCCTAGTCTCTTGCCCCACAAACCACCACCAAATGCCGTAAATTGTCGATTGTGTCTTCACGACCCCCACCCTCCACTCCTTGCACCTGACCATGTCCCCACTGGGAGCTATTAAAACTTGGCAAGTATAACTGTGACAGTTGAATGTATTATATCTGCAAAGGAACCTGGCAACGTTACCATTTCATCATACTTGTAGAGTGCTGGCTGCCAGCCCTTGACAATATTTAATACTGACAACTTTATAAAAATTTACTGACGGTTAGCATTTTTACTGACAAAATAATATGCTTGTTCAGAACTTGTCCAGAACTAAAAGTAGAAGTAAAAGTAGAAGCAGCATATTCAACAAATTTAAATAAAGGTCTTACAACCATACATCATCTCAAACTAATTCTTGCTGTACTCCTGTGTGTATCTTGGGTGGTGGCAGGTAGGGGTGTAGATTTTCCTGACTCGCAGAGATCATGCACCAGTGGGGGGCGCTGTCACATCTAACGAAGAGAGTCCAATCAGAACATGACCATTGAAGAACTACCACCCGTTCTCCCTATATCACAGTCCGTCCCGCTATCTTTTCTCTGTCTCTTCATTCGGATGCCTTTGTCTCTCTGCTAGAATGTTATTTAAACCCTTAGAGGCCGGGGAACTGTAAGCAGCCGGCTTATTGACTTAAATGACAAGGCTTTTTCCGGTTGTGCCATGATTAGCCACTTCAGAGCCCATTGAGTGAGCTTAGCCTTAGTCCTTATCCTTATGAATTAAATTGACTGTGACGAAGAGTGGATTTGACACTGCATACTGTTCCTCGTTCACTCATTATTATAAGGTAAATGTTTGCTATAGAGGGACAAAATGAAAGTCGATACAGCAATTCCTGGTTACTATTGATGTATTCATAAGCCAATCACAAGCCAGAAACAGACTTGTGGATAACGGGCTATTACTACCCAGTTAGAGATGTTTTTTCCCCACTCTACACTTAACGGATCATTTCATATTTAAATAATATCTGTAATAATGCTTGTTTTTATTTCATTTTTAATATAGTCACTACATAAATACCTTTAGTAGGAGCTTCTGTAAACCCCAGGAACAGTTTTCAGGTTTAATGGTTTTGTATTATTATCATCATCATCATTTATTTATATAGCGCCACTAATTCCGTAGCTCTGTACAGAGAACTCACTCACATCTGTCCCTGCCGCATTGGGGCTTACAGTCTAAATTCCCTAACATACATAGACAGACACACAGAGACGAGGGTCAATTTTGTTAGCAGCCAATTAACCTACCAGTATGTTTTTGGAATGTGGGAGGAAACCGGAGCACCCAGAGGAAACCCACGCAAACACGGGGAGAACATACAAACTCCACACAGATAAGGCCGTGGTCGGGAATTGAACTCATGACCCCAGTGTTGTATTATTATTATGGTTTCTTTTTATAGCTCCGTTATTCTACACAGAGCTTTCCAGAGAATATTTAATCACTCACATCAGTCCCTGCCCCATAGGAGCTTACGGTCTAAATTATCGACCACACTAATACTAGGGTTCATTTGTATCAGAAGACAATTAACTTTGTATGTTTTTGGACTGTGGGAGCACCCAGAGGAAACACACACAAACACAGAGAACTTTCAACCTTCACACTGATCGTACCCATGACCTCAGTACTGTGAGACAGCAATGCTAGCCACTGTGCAGAATACATATGAATAAATAACAGCAGCACTAAACTAGGGCCTCCTATAAAAAATTACACTGGATGCTCACTGCAGTATGTCTTGGCTTGTGCAGCTTTTCCTAGGTGTTCAAGCTGCACACCTGCTCTGCAATCTCGGATACACAACTCCCCAAACTAGAAGTGCACCTAGGTACAATCCGTAGAGGCGCTTTGTGCAAGAGTGTGACCATCACATCAAGTCCAACCAGTTTAGAACCTTTAAACTGGTAAACGTTTCAATTGTCGCCTACAATAAAGCCTGGTCTAGCTGTACTTGTGACTTAAATTGATCATAAGAGTGAAAGGACATTGGGATTGTATCATATGTGTCCCTATTATGAGTCTGAAGTTTTTTATTACATTGCTCGAGCGCACCTAGAAATGCTCAGGTACAACACAGGGGCACAAAGTGCGCACCATTGAAAAGTATAAGGCGAGACTAAATTCTGTAAGTTAATAAAATCAGAGCAAGATGTAGCTTCTCTACAGAGGGACTTAAATAAACTGGAGGATTGGGCGGCCAAATGGAATATGAGGTTTAACACAGATAAATGTAAGGTTATGCATTCAGGGATCAAAAACAAGAACGCAATCTATAAATTAAATGGAATTAATTTAGGAGAATCTATAATGGAAAAGGATTTGGGAGAGCTCGTAGACAGTAGACTTAGCAATAGTGCTCAATGTCAAGCAGCAGCTGCAAGGGCAAACAAAGTATTGGCATGCATAAAAAGGGGCATAGATGCAAAGGAAGACAGTGTAATTTTGCCACTGTATAAATCGTTGGTAAGACCTTATCTTGAATATGCAGTACAGTTCTGGGGACCACTCTATAAAAAAGATAATTTGGAACTAGAAAGGGTTCAGATAAGAGTGACAAAATTGATAAAGGGTATGGAGTCATTAAGTCATGAGGAAAGGTTAGCCAGTATAGACATGTTTACTTTAGAAAAGAGGCGTCTAAGCGGAGATATGATTACTATGTACAAATACATTAGGGGTCAATAGAGAGAACTTTCATGGGAACTTTTTACCCCAAGGACTATACACAGGACATGTGGTCACCCCCTAAGGTTAGAGGAGAGGAATTTCACAACCATCAAAGGAAGGTGTTCTTTACAGTAAGGGTAGTCAAGATATGGAATTCACTGCCAGGGAAGGTTGTGATGGCAGATTCAATAGATATGTTTAAGAAAGGGTTAGACAAATTTTTAGTGGAAAGGTGTATCCAGGGATACGACCGTTAATTAAAATGAAGGATAGTAGTGGCTATAGGGTAAAAATAGGACTGAAATATTGAGCCTGGGGGGATTTTCACAATTGAAACAGATTGGCGGTTGCTTAGTCTGGATCAATTTCAAATATAAGTGCAGGAACGCAGGAGATCCAAAATAGATTGAACTTGATGGACTGGTGTCTTTTTTCAACCTCATCAACTATATGAGACTGGAAGACCGCTGGCTGTAAGCTGCAGAGCTCAGGTGGGTGATAACCATGAATCTATCTCTTTGCCTGGCTGGCAAGTAAATCGGTGACGGAAGCTTTAACGAGTAGAGAGGTGAGTGCAGGCCGTTTTGTAGAGGTGTGAAGAGCCGACGATACGACCTTCCCCATTCCGCAGTACGCCATTCCACACTTTATTTGTACATTCGCATTTTGCTGGATATGGAAGACAGTAAATTATTTCTCGTGTGGAGTGGCTGGGCTAATACTGGCAACACTAAAGGCCAAATCCCACCTCAGAAATGAACACAATTTTTTTATCCAAATGCCTAATGAGGCAAAAAATTCTCTCTCTAACAGTATGGGGCAGCAGGATGGTTAGCATTGCTGCTCACAGCGCTGGGGTCATGGGTTCAATTCCGACCAAGGGCCCTATCTGCATGAAGTTTGCATATTTCCCCGGTGTTTGTGTGGGTTTCCTCCCAGAGTCCAACAACATACTGGTAGTTTAATTGTCTTCACACTAAATTAACCCTGGTGTGTGTACGGGTGTGTTGCTTGTGTTCTCCCTAGAAAATTTTGCCAGCCGGCTGGCATTAAGAAGCTCCCGATTGGGGGCAGTTGTTATACTTTGCAATAATATTCAAAAATGTTGGAGGTTATTGCCCACACCTGCCAGGACTGGTCAGACTGGTGGTCAGTGGTCTAACACACATTGCTGGCTGTAGTGCTCACATAGTGCCTGTTCTAATAGGAGAAACAATGGTTTATTCTATTATAATAGGACTCGGTTGGGCTCCAAGACCCGGGTGGCAAGTAAAACCAGCCGTGGGGAGGAAATAGGTGCTGGGAAGAACACTGCCTAAATAAACAGGTGGCAGCACGGTGTCTCAGTGGTTAGCACTTCTGCCTCACAGCACTGGGGTCATGAGTTTAGTTCCTGACCATGGCCTTATCTGTGAGGAGTTTGTATGTTCTCCCCGTGTTTGCGTGGGTTTCCTCCGGGTGCTCTGGTTTCCTCCCACACTCCAAAAACATACTAGTAAGTTAATTGACTGCTGTCAAATTCTCCTTAGTCTGTCTGTGTATATTAGGGAATTGTAACTGTAAGCACCAATGGGGCAGGGACTGATGTGAGTTCTCTGTACAGCGCTGCGGAATTGGTGGCGCTATATAAATAAATGGTAATAATAATTATAATATGAGTCTGTTTTGCCTATATGCCTCCAGATTTCATCCTTGTGATGTGACATGCATGTGTTCCCATAAATAACCTAATTTCCTGTACATTGGGGCACAAAAACATTTTTTTTTCCCTTCAACCAAAAAAAAAAATGTCACTCTACTTTATTTACAGCCCTTACATCTGGTAATTACTCCTTTCATCTCCGCAGTGGCCGTGCTTCTTACTGATTTATAGATAGAAATTGTGCAGATCTTGCTAAATATTTTAATACAATTTATTGTTGTTTTAAAAAAAAAACTGTGTAAATTTCACACTCACTTATTTTTATATCCACACAATGTAAAACTCTTTCACACATGATATGGCTATACTACAATGTGCTATCACAGTATAACACATTATCATGAGATACAGGTGTGACAGGAGGGCAGTTCTCACTCCCCAGCTGGGGCACTCTGTCTCACATCTGCAACTTCTTTCTCAACCTTGTTCTGTTTTAATGGATGGTTTGTTTTACTGACAATACGGAGATGCAGAGTTTTATAAAAACAGTTATGATAAGGACAGGATCTTACAGCCAGTACATGGGCACAGTAAGAGCCTGTAGCTAGCAGCTAGTGGATAGCAGATATACAGTAAGTAGGGGTACCGTCTCTTACTGATATAGATTGCAGGTGATCAGCTAGGCCCAAAGGGCAGGTATGTCGCCCAGCTTGTGCCACCCGACATCAGACTTGCAAGGGGTCCGGGAGGGGGGAATGTTTGCTATCAGTTACTGAGAAACTCAGAGCCCAGTGCGGGATGGAGGAGGTGGGACAGCCCTGGTCTTCCCTTCCCAAAAGGTTACTAACAGGTTTCACTCCTACCCTCCCACTTGCCATGTTTTTAGTATGGCACAAGTTTATATTGTTACCAACGCGTTTGTTAAACTGCATACATGGTCACAGATGAGGGGGGGAAGGCACTATAGCGAGTCACAATGTGTGGCACAATACTGGCCAATCGGACATGATATCTCCTTCTGGATATCCTGTTCAAGGTCAAGGAGGGGGAAAGAGACACGTTGAGTGAGGTGCGGAAGGGCGCTGGCATCACTTGTATTTTAGACCTGGTGTCATGCAATGCGTTTTTTGCCACCATTCAAATATCTTAGAATATGAATTATGCTTTGACTATTCTTGCCTTACAAAAGTTTCTTTCGGTTCATCTCAAGCAGGGGTGTCCAACCTTTTAGCTTCCCTGGGCCACATTGGAAGACGACGAGTTGGTTTGGGCCGCACATAAGATACACTAACAATAACGATAGCTGATCATCCAAAAAACCATAGAAAATATAGTAAACAAATATATATGAGAAAAAAAATGATATATATATATATCACTTTTTTTCAAATCCCCCTATACTTACCTTTCAATCAACCTGTTCAAAAAATCCTCTCTTGTTATTATACTTTAATCAATTTTTGTATTGTTTCGATGCAATATCATTAAAGTGCATTTAAGCCAGGCATTGTATATCAGGGTGCCGTGACCAGGCCTGCGGTACCTGACATATACACCACTGTGACCCCAAATTGTCACCTGTTTTGATAATTACACCACTATGTTAGTTAAGTGATAACAACTTATAATGGGCCAAAGAGAATAATATATAATGCCCCATTAGTAATACAAGTAGAAGTATGTAGCAGGGAGATAAGGTCCATGATGCTCCAGGACCAGGTGACTTTTATTCACTTGTCAGCGTCCCTTGAAATAATAAAAAAAATCCCCCTTAACTTACCTTTTAATCGGCTTGTTCTCCTGTCCTCTTCTCTTCTTTTCTCCGATTCTGTGCTGCTGATTGTTCTTCTCGCGCGGGTGTCTCCTCTGTGCTGCGTTCCGCAATGGATGTTGGGCGTGATGACATCACGCCCGACATTCACTGCGAGCACCGCACGGAGGAGGAGACAAGGGAGGGAGCCGGAGTACCAGCTGACGTGACCGCAAGGTAAGTATTTTCTTTTCTTTTGCAGGATTTTTCTTTTTTCCGTTAACAGCGCTGCCCCCTTGCCACAACCAAAACGCCTTCTGGGCCACATTTACAGGCGTGCTGGGCCGCATGCGGCCCGCGGGCCGCGGGTTGGATAACCCTCATCTAAAGGGTGCACTGCACGTTTAATGTCCAAAGGAGGAAGGGGGGGGGGGGGGGGGGGTCAGCCGTGCATAATCTTACAGCTAGTTCAGAAAGAGAGTTATAGAGGAAAGATAAACATTTTAACTAAAGAACTCATTTAATATTTCAACTTGCAAAAGAGTTTGGTCCAGCTGTGTTGTATATAATTTATATGCAACAGTAAAGCGTGCAGTAACCCAACGCACCATAACTTATTAACAATTAGCTTTAGATGCTCTAGAACAATTTATGTTGGCCACACGCTATTGGCTACACGCTTGTACCTAAAGGAGGGCCAAACAGCATGGATCCAAATGGATCGGGAGGGTGACATAACCAGATCATAAACTGTCCTCTTGATTCTTAAAATAATAAAACAGTATTTGCTCATTTAGACTTAGAAACAAAAAAAAAACCAACAAAACTTCCAGCGAAACCAACACAGAACAAAAACTCAAAAATTGTTCCGGTCATTATGGTGCAAGCTAGCTCCGGTCATGAAGTGGTTATAGTGGAGCAATGAAGTTGAAGTCCCGCTAAAGTGTACATCTAAGTCATATGGATCAATTAAAACAAATCGCTTGAGACTTGGGGTAGGAATCTGCGTATATGACATCTCTCTGTGCCACATTTACAGAGTTATACCTGTGAATCTATCATAAGTGATACTTCTTCTTCTCTCTTATTTCTCCGTCCTCTCACGCTGGCTCTTTAATCCCTCTCCATCTGCCTGTCCCGTGTACCTCTTCCCTTTCCTCCTCCTGTCGTCTTTCCTTCCCCTCCTCTGTACATCTCTCTCTCCTGCTGCATGACACTATTTCTGACCTCAGGCCAGAGGTCCAGGCTGAAGCTCTCAATGATGTAATCTCCCACAGGAACACTTAACTTCATCACTGACAATAGAACGTGCAGACCGTTACCATCCTCTACTGAAACTCAACACGGTGCACAAGTAAGGCTGGGTACACACTACAGGTTTTTCATGCAATAATCAAGCCAATCACACAATAAACGACCGTTCGGCCCGATATCGCATTAGTGTGTACACTCCAACGAGGAACAATTATCGTTCCAAAGCCCATCGTGTCGTTTGATTTTATTTTTAAACCAGATTAAAAATCTCGTTTTAACGATGGAACGATGTCGTTCCAATCCTGCAGTGTGTAAGCACTCAGGACCGGCAGTGTCCATAGATCTCTATGGAGTGTGCAGAGTCACCATCTTTTCAGCTGATGGTTATGACAGATTGAAGAGCACAGATCTGAAGGTAAATCTTGTAAAACGTGTCTAGTGTGTACACAGGAGTCGGCTGCTGATCGTTGGTAAAATTGTTAACGATATCGCAGCGGGAGAAGTTTAGTGTAGTGTGTACCCAGCCTTACAGTCAAGAATACACGTCACAATCGTATACTTGTGTAAAACTTATCTTTCACTAAACCTAAAGCAGAATTCAGGTGAGTATCCCTTTCCATTGCATTTAGGAAGGGAGCATCAGTTTTCTTTTCAAGACCATAGTATCTAAGGTGATATTGAAGAGAAGAGCAGTGATAAATGTTGCGCTTATAATAAAATATAAAACATTTGCTGAATGAACCAACTTAGAGCTCTTATTCTATAACTCGATCTAAAGTGCCATCACCAATAACATTCATACCTAAATCTTATGAGGCACACACCATGGGAGCCAATATTTTGTTGGATAAACCAATGTATCAAAATATTTTCTGTAGGTGACAGGCGCATTTTAATTTTATAATATTATTATTCGTCACAGAAGTGATCATTGTAGGCTGATTAATGCAGACAGTTTTAGGTGATATATGTGTAACACTTGTACCTCCAGGGGCCTATAAACCCCTAGTCGCAGGGCGCAACGCACATCTTTCTTCTCGGGTCTCAGAGTTCAGGGGACAAATTAAGGATCATCTTGCATGGTTACAAACAGGTTTAATCTCTAATGAAGGCAGTTACATAACATTCATTGTAACTAGTGACTATATCGTTTTATAACCCTCTCTAACCTAAAATAAAGGGTATATATATATATATATATATATATATATATATATATATATATAGATATAGATAGATAGATATATGTAAAACTTGAAACAGTTTTGAATTTAAGCAGATATTAGACTAATGTTAGTGTGCATGTATGTGTGGTAGGGACTATAGATTGTAAGCTCTCTGCTGCCAGAGACTAATGTAAATGATTAAACAGTCTCTGTAACGATCTGCATAACATGTTGACGATATATAAATAAAGGTTAATAACAGTAGTAATAATATCTAAGTCTGTGCAAGCTGTCATTATATATTAGCCACTGTCGACTACAATACTTGCTGCAGGGACCCTTCAATACTTACCTTCGGCTCTACAATCTTCACTATGTCATGTTTCCTTAATGTTTACTGCATGTTAAAACTCATTGTCAATAAATATCAACTTAGAACGCCCTGGAAATAAGAATAGAAAGTAAGAATTGCATCTAGGAGGAGGAAAAAAGAATTTAACAGTGTAGCTCATCTGTACTGAAAATTAGGGACAGTTGTAATATATATATATATATATATATATATATATATATATATATATATATATATAAAAATATTATCTTCTTTTTTGTTGTTGTTCTTTTATGTTAATTGTAGCTCTTCAACATAAACCACCTTGTATTCTAGGTTATGTGTTTGTTTATTCTACAACAATATACTTATTGTTATTCCATCTTCATTTGCTTAGAGTGGAGCTGTAAGTAAATTATTTATACTAACAGCTCCTTGTAACCTGCATAATCCTTGCACAAATCTCCAGAAGGTCGTCAGTGAAAAAAATGACTTATTGATAAGCCAGATTTACATCTTGAGTTTGCTAAACAATTTTATTTTCTTGTGGGATTTTGGGTGTCAGAAGGAACAAGATCCTAGAATATAGAAGTGCTGACAAAGGACTTTACAGCACAGAAGATTCTGCAACGAAGAGCTAACGTTGGACAGTGAGTTTGTCGTTGTTTAGAGGCAGGCGATACGACAGCGTATTGTACGGCAACTTTGTGCACAGTGAGTGGGGAGATATATATATATATTATATAATATCTATGCAGAAACATCTGAGCGTGTTCTCATAGTACCAGGTGATAAGCAAATAAAAAGCTGTACGTATTTACGCCCAATTCTGAGCTTTTGGCATTTTAAGATCCGGTTGGCATCAGTAGCATATACGCCGGGTACACATCACTTACACCAACACTTCCATCAATTTATCTCTCTGTTTTATGTGCAACAAATGTATTTAAAATTAGGCGTCAATAAAGCTTAAAAACCTCTCTAATACAGCAGAAACAACTCCCTCTTGTGTAAAAGCGCACACAAAAGCATAATATATGCATGAAGAATGGTGCAGCTTCATTGGTGCACTGAGCAATGTCACTGGAGACTGGAGAGTGACAAGAGCACTACTACCCCTCCTGTTTCTGTATGAGCAATGGCACTGAGCAATGTCACTGGAGACTGGAGAGTGACAAGAACACTGCTACTCGTTTCTGTGTGAGCAATGGCACTGAGCAATGTCACTGGAGACTGGAGAGTGACAAGAACACTGCTACCCCTCCTGTTTCTGTATGAGCAATGGCACTGAGCAATGTCACTGGAGAGTGTCAAGAGCACTGCTACCCCTCCTGTTTCTATGTGAGCAATGGGACTGAGCAATGTCACTGGAGACTGGAGAGTGACAAGAGCACTGCTACCCCTCCTGTTTCTGTATGAGCAATGGCACTGAGCAATGTCACTGGAGACTGGAGAGTGACAAGAACACTGCTACTCGTTTCTGTGTGAGCAATGGCACTGAGCAATGTAACTGGAGACTGGAGAGTGACAAGAACACTGCTACTCCTGTTTCTGTATGAGCAATGGCACTGAGCAATGTCACTGGAGACTGGAGAGTGACAAGAACACTGCTACTCGTTTCTGTGTGAGCAATGGCACTGAGCAATGTAACTGGAGACTGGAGAGTGACAAGAACACTGCTACCCCTGTTTCTGTGTGAGCAATGACACTGAGCAATGTCACTGGAGACTGGAGAGTGACAAGATCACTGCTACTCCTGTTTCTGTGTGAGCAATGGCGCTGGATCTCCTGGGGAGGGAGGTACTTATGAAATCCAAAACCCGTGAGATCCGACAACGCAACAATGACGTTTTGCCTCGATTCAGATCCGAGGACCCCTAAGTTGGGGTGGGCTCGGTTTTCAGAAAACTGAGCATCTCTAATTTTTACATGATCCATACATTTCAAAATGAAAGATGAGAGCCCGATATTTGTGAGGAAGAAATGTCAGAGGGCAAAGATCCAGGAGGAGAAGAGCAGCCAGAAGAGAGTAGAAATGATTCTAACAATAGACAATGACAAATTATCAGAAACAACTGATAATATTACAGCTTCAGACTCTGAAGATGTTGCAAATGATTTTGAAGATCAAGTTGTTGTTAATCTTTCGCAAACTTGAAGAGTTCCCGGCACAGGTTCATGCAAAAGAAATGTTTAAAAACCAGAAAAACAAAGTTGCTTTCAGTTCATATGGAAATAGACCGTCTGCAGTTACAATGAATTCTAAAGTAACGGCAGGAAACGATAAGGATCAAACTTTGACACGTCAACATGAAAGAGTAAGGAGGTGAGAGTAACTTCATAAAGCCCCCTCCCCGTATTTACTGTCTTTACTTATATAGTGAAACGTACAGAAGAGACACTAGGTTATTTTAGTGCAGAGACTGATGAGGAATTAGAGAAGAATCCCCTTAATGGACCATATAATCAGGAGATTATTGTACATAAAGTGTAAGACGATATGCATGACTAAACTTCCCATTACTAAAAGTTTCTTAGATCGCTCTAGTTGTCCATTTAACAATGAAGCTAAGATTTCTGAAGCTAATTGGCATTTACAGGGATCTGAAAATTTCCAGAGCAAGACTCTAATTCCAAAGAATATGTTATTGGAAGTGCTGGGAGTCTCAGAAATGCCAATGTACTATGTAGGGTCCTAAAAGATGTACCTTGTAGGTAATGCCTCTGATTCACTCCTTTATCGCAGAGACATTTCCACTAGAGGAGGGAGGAGGGAGGGGGTGAGGGTCACAGTGAAAAATGTGTTCACAAGCTATGTGATTTTGGATCAAGGCACGTCATGATGGAGGGGATGAAAACGTGACGAGAGACACAGAGACGCCACTGGGGGCCGTAGACACAGGGATGGGTGCTGTCAACACATATGGAGAAGTTCTGTAATAAATTGTCTTATTTAGCTAATCATGCAAATAATTGGTATACATGATATATGTGTGTGATACTTGTTGGGGAAATCAAACCAGATGTGGGGTAGATGGCGTTCTAAAGCCTGGGAGGTCAAATTATGAACTGGGTTCAGGGATGGTGTACTGGCACATGCCCTGAAGGTGCCAAGGTGGCGACTCTCTCCGCTCAGAGGCGATGCCCCCTCCCGTGGACATTATGTCGCTAATTCAGTGTTTTAAGCATCCCATCATCATCATCATTTATTTATATAGCGCCAGCAGATTCTGTAGCGCTTTACAATTGGGAACAAACAGCAATAAAACAATCCTGGGTAGTACATATATACGTAGAGGTAAGAAGCTGACAATCTATGGGACAATGGTTTGATACACAAGGGTAAGTGCTACATCATATAGAATATTTGTCCAGCTAGGATGCAAAGGTTACAAAGTATTGAGTGGGCTGTGTGATCAGTCACACAACTATGTTGGTCAGAGGGTTGTTGTCTTGTGTTAGCTGTGTAGAGGGTGGTAATAGGGAAACCTAGGGAGATTAAGAGGGTGGTAGAGGAATATTATAAGCTTGTCTGAAGAGGTGGGTTTTCAGAGAACGCTTGAAGACTAGAGGAAAGTCATGTGGTGTGGAGGAGTGAATTCCATAAAGTGGGTGCAGCCCGAAAAAAGTCCTGTAACCGGGAATGGGAGGAAGTGATGAGAGTGGAAGAGAGATGCAGATCTTGTGCAGAACGGAGGTCGAGTTGGGCGATATTATGAGACAAGTGAGATGTATGTCGGTGCAATTTTGTTAATGGCCTTGTAGGTTAGTAGAAGAATTTTATATTGTATTAGTTGAAAAACAGGCAACCAATGTAGAGACTGACAGAGTGATTGAGCAGACGTAAAAACGGTTTGCAAGGAAAATCAATCTAGCCACTGAGTGCAAAATAGATTATAGGGCAATTGGCAGCCTTGGTAACCACCTAGGTTTGCCTAATCATATTGCCGGCCTTCCACACACCTCACAGGGTCTAGCCATGCAACTATTTCGCTAATTCACATGTTGAGAGAGAAACATACTGTTTCATGATATTTGTGATAAATATCAAGGTTGAGAGTTTATTGGGAACTTGGTCATACTCGGTACCACTCATAACTCAAGATACAGGACATTTAGGACCAAAAGTTTCAATAAATGTTGAGTGGATTCCTTTGGAAACCGTGATTGGCTGAAAGATTTTGGTAAAGATGAAAGAGTTTTAAAACAGAGCATTTCGTTATTACATAATCAAATGAAATGGTCAAATATTATGCATGGTGTAGACCAAGAAGCTTCATGGTAGGAATTGGGTTATTTCTCTACTGCAAGTGGTATTTTCAATAATATGTGTAATACCTTTATAGTACTTCTTGCTGTTACTAATTTATTATTTATATGTTTAACTGAATTTTGCGTAACTTGAAACGGTACATTGCAAAAACATTGTCTTCATAAGATAAAGAAACTGTGTACATTTTTACCGGATGACACACAGTATCTGTGAAAAGATCACAGTTAGACCCTTGTACAGTCATCCCTGTCTGCTATGGTTTGGCATATGTTCGCACTTCATTCTTGCTGATTTACACACTTGAAATGACAGTGTTGGAGTGAAAGCGACGTATCTTCACAATTGTATTGTTCTCTTAAAAGACTTAGGGGCATATTTAACAAATCACGGTAGTGCACTATTGTGCACTTACCGTGGAATTAAAGTCCCGATGTGCCCTCCGCAAATTTATTAAAGGTGCATCGCAGCAGATATCATGGATATCTGCTGCTTTGCACTCCTGATCGTTTTTGCGAGCAGTCACCATTCAACAGAATGGTGACTGCTCCTGGCCGCAATCTAACAATTTTTTTTCGGGAACTTGTCTTGATAATGTATGCCAGCTGAAGCTGGCGTACATCATCCGAATTGAAGACATCCACTGCTGTCAGCTCTGCTACGAAGAGCAGAGCTGGACAGCACATGTGTGGAGGGATCACATGATCCCTCCCTGTCACTCAGCGCGCTCACTCTGCAACGATAGTTGCAGAGACAGAGTGGGGACTTTGTGCGCATGTGCACTGCACATGCGCAATTGAAGGAAGAAGAGGAACGAAGAGGAGATCCAGAGACAGCGCATCCGAAGAGGGGGGTAAGTGTGATTTTTTCTATCACAGAAACAGCAGTTTTTCGGAACTGCTGTTTCTGTGTTCCCTTTTTAATAAATGTGAGAAATAGTTCAATCCTTATCCTTGCGATAAGGATTGATAACTATTTTTCACTTTTGCCGATTAATGATAAATGTGCCCCTTAAAAGTTGATGACACCATCACCAAAGTCTCCTATAAGGACTTAGAATTCCAATCGTGCAACACAACTGCTTTTTAGGGTGACATATTATTTTACAGACTGTGTTACCTGACAGTGACAAATCTAAAATAGCTAAGAATTGAGGGGGGGGGGGGGGGGGGCTATTCCACTCCCCAAATGTATGGCATAGAGTTTGGTAGCTAGAAAACTTCAGTTCCTAGTCGGGATCAAATCTAATTGTCACCTTATGCCAAAAGGAGTTTGAAACAAAAGGCATTAATGAAAGTCCACTAATTCAAGGGCAACTTTAAAAAAGTGTATTGTTGCCACCCATAATGCAATACTGTGACAATTTGTAGACATTTTACAAGGGCGTGAGCATTTGTTTTTGCAGATCTCTTCAGAATCATAGGCAAGCGATGTTCCGTATGCTGTTTCTTCATCTAATCAATGTCGCAATAAAGGAGTTTACAGCATTTTTCCGTACTGGCAGTCTGTTTTGTGAAGTTGCAAACTCCTTTTATAATTTATGTGGTATGTTCTTGTCTATTTCATTGTTATTAAGTAGAACGTTTATTATAATGTGTTTAAAATTCCTTGTTTTCAAAGAAACGCTACGAATCATTTAGCATCAGGGCCGGACTGGCCATCTGGCACTTCTGGCAAATGCCAGAAGGGCCGATGGCAAGATGGGCCGATTCAGCGTCCACAGGCCCGCTCGAGCAGCACCACCTTTTGGTGCTCTGCTCGGCGGGCAGAGTTTCATTAATTTCTTCCTAAGCGTCCGCTTGTCAGGGCAGAGGAGAGCCTGACAGGTACAACATAACGGAGACTCTGACCCCCTACTGCGCATGCGCAAACATAAACGTGGTCTGGAACGTATGCTAACAGTAGCGTCTTACCAGGCAGGAGAGGTAGGGAAAACTCACTTTGGGCACATAACACCAGCCAATGGAGAACATCAGAGTCTACAGAAATGTGAGTTTAACCACTTGAGTTAGAGACTTGAACCAAGTTTTAGTACTGTGGCTATGGAGGACTTTCATTTGAATTACCACATATATTGTTTATTATACATAGTTATTTAACTTACTCTATCCTGCTATATATGAAATTGGACTAGAGTTATTCTGGACAAATTTTGGATCCAAACTTATTATACATTCTTATGGATATGGACTCTGGTGGATTTATGATCACTTTGTGATAAAATCAGCATGCTTCAGCAGTACTAACAAAGCTATGTGTTGTGACCAGAACTACTATTATTGCAATTGCTATTTTGAGTATTATGCTAATATTTTATTTAATATTTGATTTTATGACATTGGAAGTGTATGATTAATTTTCCAAATTGCTGTTTTAGATTTTATTCCTGATTTATATAAAATTGTTTATTACTTATTGACATTTACATTTACTGACACTGTGCCTTGGGATTATCTAATGGTTTATCTCTAGTGTTTTTCTGGAGTTTTCTGGAATTCTTTCCCTACATCTCTATACTGACAAGAGCAGGTGAATTAAAGTGTGAGCAGCAGAGCTAACTTTGCCCAGACAAAGAGTGCAAAGAATTTTTTATGCTCAAGACGGGTAGAAACGTATCTGGCCCTCTTGCCAAAATAGCTAATATCAGCTGCTATGCGAAGGCCATGAGCACCCAATGCCAGCATTAAGGACATGCATATCTGGCAATGGAAGAGTAGTAACTGGACCTACTGGCAACATTAGCTTTCCATGTCTCTCCAAGTATGGGTTTTGTGTCTCTACTTCAGAGAAGTTTGAAGAGGATTCTGTAGGGGAACCATTGTAAGGCTTGGCAGAGAGGGGAAGGAGATTTGGAGCAGCAAAAGAGGTAGAAAAGTCTAGCTGCAACATTAAGTATAGATCGAAGAGCGAGATGGGAGCGGGGAAGGCCAGTAAGGAAAAGGTTGCAGTAGTCAAGACCAGAGATCAGTGAGTGGATTGGTGGCATCCTGGGAGAGGAAGGGTCTGATTAGGGATATGCTATAAAAAGCCTTTTAGATTTGGACATACAGGTAGGGGATCTATTATTAAGAAACCCATTCTCTGGAAAGAATATAAAGTCAATAACTACTGCTGTCCATTGATAACCGAGTAAACACAGACATCATCATGTATTTCCTCATACAGGTTCTCCAAAGAGGCTGGATACGTATTAACGAACCTGAAAATTCCAACAGGTTTTAGTCCTTTAAGTCCTTTTTATTAGGACCGAATGCACAGGAAAAAAGCTAATGACCCCCTGCTGTGTATTCAAGCTAAAAAGATGTGTTGGTTTGGATGAATGGGTCTTCCTTTCTTCAGAAGAGTGACAGAAACAAATTTCCTCCATAATCTCATAATAAATCAATACATGACCAAATGCATTTACTCTCCTACCGCCTAATACCGAGACTTAACCTTTTCTGGCGCTGCGCGACGGTTGCTATCCGGCGCCACAGCGCCCATATATCAAATATATACATTTAAATTAATAAACATTCACTATAATATATTTTTACATCCCCTAGCGCTGGGGTATTAATCCTCCTGTCGCTGGAGCACATTCCAAGATGGACCTGGCCACAGAGGCCCTTTAAAAACAATGTGCAACTGTTTCATTGCCACACCAGCGTGCAACAATATCGTGCATGGAGCTCACAGCAGGTGGGCCTGTGTGCTTTAAATGCCAGGGCTGATTTTTAGTCCCAGTCCGGCCCTGTTTAGCATGAAGGCAAGTTGGTTCGCCTGTAAATAATATAACGTATTTTACCTTTTCCCCATTTTTTCCCCATGATACATTACATGATTTAGCCGCACGACTTTTAAACTGCAGGATTCAGAGTTGGGAAGTTCCTCAATTCTCCCCCCCCCCCCCCCCCAAAAATAAATAAATCTCTAGCTACGCCCCTAAATGTAGAATTGGTGTGGGCTGGAAGGTAATCTATGGAGCCTGGTATGTGAAGATTTGACCTGATAGTGATACAAAAAAAAGATAAGCGAGGTACCATTTAGGAGATATTCTTATCTAAGTGTAAATGACATACCCAGATAATGTGTACGGTTAAACTTAAAATCCTGTTTTTGCTATTTTTCTATCTGATGTTTACAAAACGTGTTATCTCTTTCTTTGAAGGGTTACAATATCTGCTATCGGTCATTCAGAAAGGCTTGTCATCATTCAGAAAGGCTTGTCATCATTCAGAGAGGTTTGTCATCATTCAGAAAGGCTTGTCATCTTTCAGAGAGGCTTGTCATCATTCAGAAAGGCTTGTCATCATTCAGAAAGGCTTGTCATCATTCAGAGAGGTTTGTCACCATTCAGAGAGGCTTGTCATCATTCAGAGAGGTTTGTCATCATTCAGAGAGGCTTGTCACCATTCAGAGAGGCTTGTCACCATTCAGAGAGGTTTGTCATCATTCAGAGAGGTTTGTCATCTTTCAGAGAGGTTTGTCACCATTCAGAGAGGTTTGTCATCATTCAGAGAGGTTTGTCATCTTTCAGAGAGGTTTGTCACCATTCAGAGAGGTTTGTCATCACAGCACTACACATCTCAAACAGAAGAGCACTTATTGTTGAAGCTGGTATATATACATTCCCTTTACTCCCTGGTTTATTTTCTCTCACCACTAGATGGCCACTCGCAACAGACATTCACACTAGCTCAATGCTTTTAATATTCGAGGCTTTAGATTGTGAGCTCTTTTATGTCGTCATAAGCTAGTATGTACGCCATATAGTTTACATTTACTCAGTAATCTCTCCTGTGGCTTGTTTATAAGTTACTTGCATGTGTTTTATTCATCCCTGCTTGTTGTTTTCTGAGCCTTACAGTCTGCCGCGAGAGACACCACAGTCAGCAGAAGCCACGGCATAAGGAAATGACAGAGCAGGTTAGCAGTATCCTTGTATGATATTCCTGTTGTATTAGTCACATTTGCACATTTATAAATCATACTGAGAATAATTTATGATCACCTTACGGAGATTTGGTGCCAGCGTACTTAACATTCCTGAAAATGTTGCAATTTTTTTTACATCAAATAACATTAAACAGGAAACCGTGAAATTCTTTCACTCCTTCAACCTAGGGAATTTCAAACTGAGCTGCCTCACAATATCATCATCATCACCATTTATTTATATAGCGCCACTAATTCCGCAGAGCTGTACAGAGAACTCACTCACATCAGTCCCTGCCCCATTGGGGCTTACAGTCTTAATTCCCTAACATACACACACACACACACACAGTCTAGGGTCAATTTTGGTAGCAGCCAATTAACCTACTAGTATGTTTTTTGAGCGTGGGAGGAAACCGGAGCACCCGGAGGAAACCCACGCAAACACGGGGAGAACATACAAACTCCTCACAGATAAGGCCATGGTCGGGAATTGAACTCATGACCCCAGTGCTGTAAGGCAAAAGTGCTAGTAAGATTGATCTAAATGGGAGGTTATAACCCATACCTGCCTATTCTCCCGGAATTTCCGGGAGGCTTCCGAATTTCTGGGAGTCCTCCTGGACTCCCGGAAGAATAGGCATCTTTTTGGACTACGGTGGAGGAGGAGCTTACTGAAGTAAATCTGCGTCATTAAGCCCTGCTTCCCGCTATACAATGCCACAATTTTGGGCATTTGACAGCAGGGGCTTGGGCCCTTATAGCCCTATCACATGACCTTCCCTCCCGGATTTCCTAAGAGCAAACACAGATTTGGACTCGCTGTGCGCCCCAATTTGTGCAAGTGCATCTAGATTTCTAGGTTAGCGCAGAAAGATGGCGGCATTGGAGGAGAAGCAGCAGTTTGCTCAGGCAGAGGGGAGGGGGCAGGCAGAGTGAAGTACTGAAGTTTGGAGTAGGTGCAGAAACAAAATAATTGTAACAGGATAAATGGGTGGAGGGGGAACATTTTCAGGTGCTCTCCTTGCAATGTTATTATTATTTTCGCTGATTTTTAAGTTGCCACAGCACTGCTCAATGCCGGACTGTAGGGATAACATACAAGGTAGACAAAATAAATGAAGACATGAAAACAAATGGAGGGGAAGGTCACTCCCAGCCCGTAAAATTAACTGAACCCTCCACCAGCTCGGAGCTTACAGATCGGGACTCGTCCGTAAGACCTCTGCCTTATATGCCCAAAAAAGTTTTAACAAAAGCGCACAATTTTCAATGAATCGAATAAAAGACTCCCTGAAGCCCTTGCTCACCACTTTATTACAAATAAAATCTTGTTTTCTCTTGATCCAAAAAATTGATCCACCCACAAACTATTGCCGCGCAACACGAAACGATCAAAGCCGAATATATCAGGGGCACCGGACAGCCAATCTTATGTGACCAGCATGTAAAGACGCTTGTAACTGGTTGGCCAGCAAAGGGGATCTTGGGGACCCAGGTGGAATCATTTAGTGACGACCAGCTGTAGTGTGTGGGTGGGTCTTTTTTATGGGGATTTTTCATCGGGTGTTTTTGCAGATCAAGAAAGAAGGAAGAAGAAAAAAAAAAATTCTCGATATTATAAAGTGGAAAAAGAAGATGAGTCTTTTATGCAACTAAAAGTTATTTATATAATGTGTGTTTCTGTGTATTTTTTTTTTAATTATTTTTGTGATACAGTGGGCAGGTTTCATAGGGACCTCTGTCTATTATACAGGAAGCCCCTAGGGTGGCAAAGCTGCCACTCTTGGGGCACGAATCTTGATGATTTCCAGTCCTTGGCTAATTTTCACTATGGTACTTACTTTTAAACACACTGTGCCTGGGAATGTCCTATTGCCAGAGAGGTTTGCTACCATTAGTTTCAATCTGAATCCACAATCACGGACATTACACCTTATGAAATTATTTAACTATATTGATGCAGCCAACGATGGGACTGGGTGTAAGTTTGGTCATGTGGTGATGAGAGGGACATAGAGGGGGGTCACTAAAACAGATTAGGACATCATCATCATCACCATTTATTTATATAGCGCCACTTATTCCGCAGCGCTGTACAGAGAACTCACTCACATCAGTCTCTGTCCCATTGGAGCTTACAGTCTAAATTTCCTAACACACACACACACACACACACACACTAGGGTCAATTTGTTAGCAGCCAATTAACCTACCAGTATGTTTTTTGGAGTGTGGGAAGAAACCGAAGCCCCCAGAGGAAACCCACGCAAACACGGGGAGAACATACAAACTCCTCACAGATAAGACCATGGTCGGGAATTGAACTCATGACCCCAGTGCTATAAGGAAAAAGTGCTAACCACTGAGCCACCGTGCTGCCCATCAACAAGATTAAATCTGGACCTGATCAAATGTCATTATCAGATCAGAGCAGAAGTATGTAAGTAATAGCTAGTGTAATCCAATCACAAAGTGTCCTCCTACACAGAGTGTGAATGCACTGTGCTCACTCCAGAGGGGTAATTACTCTCGTCAGGAGGCCCCCATGTGACCCTTCCGCTCTACGCTATAAGACATATACAGCACTGTGACATTTCAGCTACCTCGTGCCATTGGCATGTTACAGGCGTGTGCCTGTAATTAAGAATACTGAATACTGGTTTTTGTAGCAGAAAAAAAACTATTTTACATGCTCCATGTTTTTTACTTTATTGGTAAATTGAATAATGACTAAAAGTGACTATAGTTAACTTTTTTATGGTGTACATTAGTTGCATATAAATGTATTTTTGCTAGTTTTAAGGGTAGTGTACACCACTGGTTCTTGTGATTTCTTCGAGCAGAGACTGAGTGAGACTAATTGCAAAATTAATTTCCAATATGGCCACGCACATGAGCATTCAAATTGAACAGATCCAGACTTCTGTCACTCAAGCATTCCTACCAATATTCCCAATTTTAAAATCTGGACATTTCAGGACACCCAATTCCTGATAAGCCACCCTCTTTTCAGAAATCAAGACCGCTTTAATGACGTGATTTGAGGCGTCTCACCCCCCCCCCCCCCCCCCCCAGGTCCTGCCATCTGACCTCCCCTCCAGGGTGAGTGGAGAATACAAAAGTATGGTATAGTGCATACTTGCCACTCCCGCATTTCGGGTGGGTCTCGCGGACTCCGGGGAGAGTGTGGCAATCTCCTGCATCTGCCCGAATTTGGGCCAATATGCCGCGATTTCCATTTGCCGCGATTTCGGAGCCCCCCAACCACCACCCTCCCCTCCCCCCCCCACCTGCCCTAGGGAGGCTCCCGGACACCAACTCCAAAAAGTTGGTAAGTATGGTATAGTGGGACTTGTTAGCAGAGCCATCTTAACGCATGGGCACGCTGGGTAGTTGCCCGGTGGCCCCACAAGCATAGGGTTCCCATAAGCTTACCAACTTAGTATATTATTCCGGGAGATTCATTTAGAGCCTTCAAATCCTCTTTATTAAATGTTTAGATGGACTAATCACCTCACTACCAGCTGTTATCTATACAAGCGATCTTGCTGTTGCCAATACCTATCTGGACCTTGACGAAAACAACGTACATGTACTAACTGTACATAAGCAACACAAAATCAACACACATCATTTCTTTAAACCGTAAAGCTATAATAAAGTTCTTCTAATAATTTAAACAGTCCTACGTCAGTTGCCTCCTCCTGCTACCTACTAAACGTAAATAATGAAAGAAATTGAATGAAGCGCAATGAACCCCTTCTTGTTTCATAACTCACATTTATAGCCAGTGCTGCAAAGTTTTGCTGTTTTGTTTTTTTACCTTGTGTTCCAATTTACTTACATATTAATTTATTATTTTCTTGATGGGCCACTGACAGGATTGTCAACTGTAAATGGAATGATTATTATAATAATAATAATAATAATAATAATGATGATGATGATAAATAACAATAAATAATAATGTCAGAAAAAAACACTCAAAAATGTGCAAAATTAAAGATTCCAAAACTTCTATTGTTATCATTTTAAATGTGTTAGTAGAAATCAGTGTTTATAAAAAAAAGTACTGTCTGCAAAAGTGGTGTGGGGCTTGCAGCCCTGGTCACCAGCCAAGATAAAGCTGATTTAATATGTAACCTTGTCACATGGGCTGGCAATATACAGTATATCTAACACATACCTCTGTAATAATGCAGGTGATCTTATATGAGGAATATGTGTGTAACCAATACTTTTATTTACCTGAAGAATGATGGAGTTTCCTCTTCAATAGTTTATGAATAGAAATAAACTACCATTCCCAGAACCCACTGCGGCGAGGTCACATGATGTGCTGCAGCCAATCAGATTGGAGGACACACCTAAGAGGTTTCCACAGGGGGTGAAAGGATTTATGTGGATTCAGCATGATGTATAGTACATGAGTATGTGTCTGATCTCACCATAACTATGTTATTATACACAACTAATATTAATATGTGTATAAACTATATACTATAAATAATACTGTATACACTGCTATAAAGCACCACAAATCATTAACATATATAGTATGTATTATTGTAAGGTTACTATTATATAAATTTGAATATTCATTTATGAAACTGACTGTCCCTGTATAAAGAGACTGTATATATGATCTCCTCTATGTTATTTGCGGCTTTGCCTAGTAGTATATACATATATAAATTAATTAATATGCTGCTAGATAATGCATACATTACTGGAAAAACAAGCAACACAACACATATTGGGGACATAAAGTGCAAATTAATGGGAAAAACATTAGCTTTCAGGCTGCTAGCCTGGGGAGCTTACAACCTAAGTGAATGTTGGAACTCATACAGCAATAAAGACAAGGATACAAAGTTTGGATAAAATATTTTTTAATGAACGAGTGTATTAAAATATTTTTACGTTTTTTAAATGAATGTGACATACAGCTGACATCACAATGCTTGAAACTCCTTTAAAAAAAAAATTCAAAAGCCCAAATTTGGGGTTGCTGTTCCAATGCCCAGGCATGTATACATCTGCATAGATTGGCGCAGGAAAACAGTAATGTTTTTTCATTTGTTTTCTTAAAACCCCCGTGCCGCAAGATACCCTTATAGAGCATCTTACGCTTTTAGCGTATCAAACGCTTTAAGCGTATCTTCCTAAAATGTACGCTTTTTGCATACTATGCAGACCGGCATGCTCCACAATGCAGCCACCAAATGTAGAAAATAATTGGATAATTGTCACTTTCCTATGTATTTAATATTTTGTAGAACATTCAATATTTCCCTTATGACAAATCCATTTTTCATCGAGTGGTAATTCCTCAGCCCCGTTGTGTGACATCAGCGTATTGTACAGTAATTAGTAATGTCTCGTGGTACTGAGTGATGGACAAGTAATTTGACCTTATATGCTTTCACTGCTATTAGGAGAAGACAGTCGTCATTCTATCTTCATGAGTCAGCCAGAAAACACGGAGCGTGCAGTGGTTTATTGAGCAAAGGTAAGCGGCATCTTCCCAAAGTATCCACACACAGCTGACATCACTGAATCATATCTGGTCACTTCCTGACTATCATCCTAATAGCTAGATGCCTGGTTTGATCACAGTCTGCAGACTGAGGACATTTCCTTTCTTTCCTAACAATGAGGGAACAGGTATCTCCTAAATCCGTTCCTGTGGTCAACTACGTCTATGATCCTTTTATTTAGAGATTGTGGGCCTGATTCATCTTCGAATGCACTGTGGGCCTGATCAACGCAAAAAGCACTTTTAGCCGTCTCAGTTTGCCCTCCCACTGAGACGGATCTCCATCTTGCACCTCCCTGCGCTTAGGGGCATATTTATCATAGTTATCCCCCCTGTTAAAGCCCGAAAACTGTTGTTTTCAGGGATTTACCGGTAAATCACTATATAATATTGTAGCATTGCAGCAGATATCTCTTTTTTCTAACAGTCTATGGGGAGTGCTTATTAACGTTATGTATTAAAGTGTGCCCTGTGAAAACTTTCTCTTTTTTACATGTTATTGTACGCCATCTGAAGCTGGCGCCATCTGAAGCTGGCGTACATTAACATAGCTGATATCTATCGCAGCTGTCAGCTCTGCTCTGAAGAGCTGGACAGCGCATGTGTGGAGGGATCATGTGATCCCCCTGTCACATAACTCACCTTCTTGCCATCCAGGATGTTAGTGCGCATACCCGAGGTTATCGGTCAGCGAATGCGCACTAACAATAAAAAAGAGAAAAGTTCAGCGCAGCTTTCTTCGGATGAGAAGAGGATGAGAAGAGACTGCGTTGAAGAGGTGAGTCACTTCTCAGGGACAGCAGGATATCAGCACTGCTGTCCCTGAGATCTTTTTTGATACATTGCCGGAAACTTTCAATCCTTAACAAGGAGATAAAGATTGAAAAGTTTCAACTAAAAAAAATGAAGGATGATAAATAGACCCCTTAGAGAGGTGGAACGGGGACGGTAGTGGGCAAGCCTAGCGACGTACAGGCTTGTTCACGCTCTTTACATGCTATGCTGAGTTGGAAGCAGCCGCTGATAGGTCTCTAGGAGACGTATCTTTTGCGGGTGCTTTCTGCTGGTGCAACAGACCTTGCTGTATTAAAAAAAGAAGTAAAAAAATAATCAGCCCCTCCCAAACAGCTTAACCAACCCCACCACTGTTTGAGGGGTGAGAAGCACAATTTTTTTTCTTTTTTACATTTATTTATCTGCTTTACAGGGCCGCTGTGACTGATACACTTAAGTGTATAATGCACACAGGCCGTAAGGCAGATAAAGAGGTGTGTTTGTGCAATTTGCATAGTATTCTAAAGATCTGTGCAATTTGGAATTCTGTGTAAATTAAGGAATGCAATATACATTTACGTTTTCAGTGTAATCGCCTCTGACTCTACATAAGGCCCTGGGAGCGCAACTTATGTTAAAAAAAATGTACGCAACTTGTACATACGTCCGTCCTTATTCAAATACAAGCAGATCTCAAGAAATTTTTCCATTTGAATCTGGGTATAAGTACGTTCTGGTTCTAGTACATTACTTCCATCTCTATAGGAAAAAAAACTTCATACATTCAAGTTGTTGTAATGAATTCTAATATTCATTTAGAGATGAGGATTGCAAAAATAGAGTTGTTGTTTCAAACTGAGCCCTCCTTGTAGATTGCACTTAGCTAAAATTTCTCCTTTTCACATTAGTAATGATGCGCCGGATCTCCATTTTTTTTACATCAAACGGGACAGTCCCTTTATAATGTGTTATTATGTGTCCGCAAGTGTAGAGTTCCCCAGCTGGGTCGGGTCAGGAGCAGTTACAGGAAGTGTTGTTTCCACACCTATCAATGAATATGTCACACATTAGTTGCCGCATCTGCAGAGGTTAAAAGGGGAGTTAGTAATACTTACAAAAAAGCCACTTTATATGTCTGTTTCTCTGCATTCACCAGGTATTGCTGCCTAAACAAAATATCAAGTGATGTCAATGACATGGGCACCAACTCCGGGCATAATTATTATTATAGTTATCTAATTATTATTATGCATCAAATACTGTGCCATTGTTCTTATACATTCAGTTCTATAAGTACACAATATAGAAAAGCGGGCACTGTATTTGCAAATGTGGATCTCTCAGGAGAGTAGCCTTGCCCATGGTTTTACGGCAAGAGCGGAAAATTTTTCAAGAGTTTGACATACAGTGAGCACCAGCAGCTTTCATTATCATCATCATTATTTATTTATATAGCGCCACTAATTCCGCAGCGCTGTACAGAGAACTCACTCACATCAGTCCCTGCCCCATTGGAGCTTACAGTCTAAATTCCCTAACATACACACACACACACAGACAGACTAGGGTCAATTTGATAGCAGCCAATTCACCTACTAGTATGTTTTTGGATTGTGGGAGGAAACCGGAGCACCCGGAGGAAACCCACGCAAACACGGGGAGAACATACAAACTCCACACAGATAAGGCCATGGTCGGGAATCAAACTCATGACCCCAGTGCTGCCCTTTAAATTTGGAAGGTCCTGTATTCAATCAGGCCACCAAAATAGGGATACAGAGACCTTTACCTAATCAGAATTTTGGAACACTCACAAATTTCTTCTGAGGCGATATTGCTAACGATTTTACCAACAACTGAAAAAAGAAGGCCCTATCAGCACTCCGATTCCTGTGTACACACTATACATGTTTTACAAGATTTACCGTCAGATCTGTGCTCTTCATCTGTCATAACCATCAGCTGAAAAGATGGTGACTCTGCACACTCCATAGAGATCTATGGACACTGCCGGTCCTGAGTGCACACACTGCAGGATTGGAACGAAATCTTTCCATAGTTGAATGAGATTTGTAGTCCGTTTATTAATTCAAATGAAACGAGACAAGGTGCTTAGGAACGATAATCGTTCATCGTTGGAGCGTACACACTAATGTGATATCGGGCCGTACGGTCCTTTATTGTGTGGTTGGCTTAATAGTCGGCTGAAAACCTGTAGTCTGTATCCAGCCTTAGACCAACCTGTCAGAGCATTATAACATTGAGAAGGTGTCTATGCATTTAATGGGAGTATTACAGTGTTTACAACAGTAAACTTACCTTTAGCCAATTAGAGTATTTCAACATTTTCCAATCACAAACACACAGTCAGTAATTTGTTGTCTTATCTGCTTCCATTATTTCTTGTTGTCACAGACATGACATGCCAATCAAAGGGATGATACTGATTCAGTAGGCTTTATAGCAGGGTAACAAGAAACACGGACACGCAGAGTAGCTTTGAAGGAAGGAATTAAACACAAAGTACATAAGTTCCATGACATTGCCAGCACACTAATCAATATGTGATGTTTTATATAAAGCTCTGTGATTTGATGTGGGCATGACTTGTTTACAGTAATAATCTTGATTATCTGTTTTTCATATATATCAAACTTCATTTCCACACGTCCTCTCTCCCACCCAGTAGCCGCCTCCTCAACTATTCACTGATACACTGATAGCCTCCTCCCAATCGCGGATTTCTCCCGCGTTGCTCCCAACATCAAAGCTCTCCCACGCCCAGCGAGACTAACCACCAGTCACCAAGCTTTTAACGTGCCCTAAAAACTCATGTTTTCATTCAAGCGTACAAGCCCTCCGCCTAACTCTCCCGTCTCATCCCCAATCTCCACTCGCCCTCCCTGTGTCGGTCCACCCCTCTAGATTATAAGCTCTGGCGAGCAGAGCCCTCTGTCCTAGTGTCTTCCTTACATAAATATGTAATTCGGAGGGTTTTAATGCTTATGTAGCACCACCAATTATAGTCGCATTGTGATTATGTAATGCAAATTTTTTTGTTTGTATTTGTCATCATCATCATCATCACCATTTATTTATATAGTGCCACTGATATAATTTTGTTGCTTTTGCACGTGCTAGTTTTTCATTTTGTTGTATATTCTAACCCCCTATGGACGGCCCTGCAGAAACCTTGTGGCACCTTACAAATAAAAGATAATAATAATAATAATGAATATGTCAACCAAAAGGTAGCATAGGGTAATTTTTCAGAAAACTTTCCCTGTCTTATATTTCACAGTGTTCTAAAACCTGACTTCAGTACTTTCCATCTTGCTGCCCAGAAAGCAGATTGTGATTTCTCTGAGCAGCCTCCTAATGCAGTGCATGATGTCATGGTAGCATTGAAATTTCTTAATCTAATGATGGTAAATGAATTTATCCAGACTCATGTTCCTCCCCCTTCCCCTCACCCCCCAGACAGAGGCAATTGTCTCACTCCATGCTAGACACAATGAGTATGCTCTCTATTTGTACAAATTTAATTAGTATGAAATGAGCCCCGTCGGGTTTCTTAATTAGCTGAGTCTTAACCAGTCTGTGGAAAAGGAGGATGTTTTCGCCATAAATCCTCTGATGACAGAAAGCTGATTAATGCCATTTAGTAAGTGAGACACTGAACTTGTATCTGGACCATCACGCAGTGTTTTGGAAGGACACCTTGTCCTCTTATTGTCTTACACCTCTCCACTGATGGGCCCAGGGGAAGTGAGATTACCAACCAGGAAACCTCAGAGCTGCTGTAATGAATGATATTGAAAGGGGAAGTGCAACCAGAAGTGAACCATGATGGTTTGGGGCTTAATTCATTCTGATTGGTGCTCGACACCCGTGCTAGCCCCGTGCATGCATTTCAATTAAGTGTGCCTGGAGTATTGTGATATTTTGTACTTTATAATCAGTGATTATTTTTCCTGTAATTATTGCATTTCATAATGATTATCTGTAAGTTATTTTGCAATCTAAGCAGTAACTATCCTGCTGTTGGTTCGCCCAAGGTCAAATGAGCAGTTGCCTGTAATTTCCTCTAGTTTTACCAGTCAGGTCAGCTACTATAGCCAGGCTATGTGTCTTCATCTTTAGTAACACCATTTCCCATATAATGTAATATTCACCATTACATCATGTTATGGGTGAAAGTCAGTGGCACTGGGGCATCCTAGTGGACATTACTGCAGCTAAGGGGCATCGTGGGTGGCATTACTGCAATTAAGGGTTGTAATTTGGCATTACTACAACTAAGGGGCATCCTGATGGGCACTAATACAACTAAGGGGCACCATGGTAGGCATTACTGCAACTATGGGTCATTGTGTTGGGTACTATTACAACTAAGGGGCATCATGGTGGGCATTACTGCATTTAAAGGGGAATTGTGGTGGGTACTATTACAATTAAGGGGCATTATGGTGGGCAGTACTGCATTTAAGGGGCATTGTGATGGGTACTTTTACAATTAAGGGGCATCATGCTAGGCATTACTGCAACTAAGGGGTATCATGATAGGCATTACTGCAACTAAGGGCACATTGGTGGGCATTTCTGCAACTAATGGGCATTGTGGTAGGTACTATTACAACTAAGGGACATCATGGTGGGCATTACTGCAACTAAGGGGCACATTGGTAGGCATTTATGCAACTAAGGGGCATTGTAGTGGGTACTATTACAACTAAGGGGCATCATGGTGGGCATTACTGCAACTAAGGGGCACATTGGTAGGCATTACTGTAACTAAGGGGCTTTGTGGTGGGTACTATTACAACTAAGGGGCATCATGGTGGGCATTACTGCATTTAAGGGGTATCGTAGTAGCTACTAATTAAACTAAAACGCATCATGGTGGGCATTACTGCAACTATGGGGCATCATCCTTGTGGGCATTGCTACAAATAGCAGGTATACTGGTAAATATTACTGCAAATTTGCCATCCCAGTGGTCCAATTATAATGGACAGGGGATACCTGCAAACTCTATAAAAAAGTTAATTGACTAAACTAATCCATCATTGTCAAAAATTGTAGAAAAAAAATGACCTAACTCAAATATACCAAAGTGAAATGATCAAAGAGCCATCCAATCGCCAGCAGCCAACATAGGAAAACACTTGTGATTGGCTGGCTGTGAAGAGCATTCCTGGCGACTCCCAGCTCTGATCATTTCGCTTGAACTATTATCATTGAATAAAGGCTGCAGCGTACTAGACTATTGATCAATTCAGTCCCGACTGCAGCAATAGGGCAGAGTGATATTCAGCTGCCCAGCCATAGTGGCACAGAGCGGTAAGGGTTAATTTACTCTGATGAAATGCACATACGCAGTGAAACTGAAAGCTCAGATTTGTGCTTTCACATCCACTAATATGGAGAAGAAAATAGGAAAGTTGTTTAAAAGTAGATAAAACATTAACAAAGAGCTGAGAAGTGGACTGCAGCAGTGCAAGGACTGTGGACTTTGTGTGATACCATTACAGTGCTCACGGACCTCCTCACTGTGGGCCCTGGTAATAATGATATTTAAATGTCCAACATTATGGCTTTTGAATATCCCCTCTGCCCACGTGATTTACTGTTGTTTATTTATGTATAAAAATAAATCCCATTTAAAGGCACATACATCATAGGCAAAACAAATCCTTTTATCCTGCAGTTAGCAGTGCTCATTGCATTGTAAACAGATCTGCAGTATAAACATTTGTTATTGTCAATGTAATTCATCTTTGGTAGATGCACCCTTGGCACAAATGGCAAAGGAGAAACGTATTATTATCATCACCATTTATTTATATAGCGCCACTAATTCCGCAGCGCAGTACAGAGAACTCACTCACATCAGTCCCTGCCCCATTGGAGCTTACAGTCTAAATTCCCTAACACACACACACACACAGACTAGGGTCAATTTGTTAGCAGCCAATTAACCTACCAGTATGTTTTTGGAGTGTGGGAGGAAACCGGAGCACCTGGAGGAAACCCACGCAAACACAGGGAGAACATACAAACTCCTCACAGATAAGGCCATGGTCGGGAATTGAACTCATGACCACCGTGCTGCCCACAACGTAAGTCAAATATTGTATGGTGGAACATGGCACTCTTTGCAATACGGCCTGTTCTATGGCAAAACATGATCCACGTAACAATTTGGACTTCTTCTATGTAAATTTTTAGGAATCTGGCGTCTTTCTACAATCGCATATTCGGCCTATCAATGGATTTTGGATGTTACTGGTTGTTAGTGAATTGATAGGCAACATTTTTTACGAAAATTGGTTCAACCCACAAAATAGCTGTGTCGATTGTGTGTTGGCGATAATTGTGTGTTGGTGATACCATTCACAAACACACTGTAGAATGTTGACTGAAAGGGCAAACTAGTCCTATATACCTTCTGTGTTATCATACTCTTTGCGATTCCTAGTGGTAGTTTACCAAATATACTAGACATTTGCTAAAATAGTACTTTCTCCTGTGTTTCCCTGATATTACACAGCAATCACCAGATTAGAAGGCAGATGTAGTGTATTAACTCTATTGTGTAAGAATCCCAGGAGGTCAGAGATCACTTTAATAAATAGATTTCGCATCAGTGATCACCACCCGTACAAAACCAAAGTTGTCCGCTTGGGGAAGTTTGCATTAAGATTGTGTCATCACCATTGAAAAACTATTTCCACTATACTTCTAGTCAACAAGAAATATAAAAGTGGGACATAAATGTGTATCACTCTGCACTGTGTAGGCTAGGTACACACTGAAGAATTTTCCGACTTGTTATCTCAAACGATTGTACCTAGGAATGAAGGTCCGATCAGTCTGGCGATTCATGTGTACACACTGACACGATTTACCTTCAGATCTGTGCTCTTCATCTGGTCCTCTAGTCTTCAGAGAGAGACACCACAATATTCATTTATTCATTATTGTCAAATTGTCACACTGATTAAAACCACCTTGTTATAGTTATCCACATGTCCTAACGGATTTCTTTAGCTTCTGTGACTCTGACCGAAACTAAACATTCTGTCTCAGAACGAACAAATGAATTATTCCCTCTACAGCACTCTCTACATTTATTCACCGGGACATTCATCGCTAGCAAGGACTGAAAACAACACGACTCTGTAACCTCTATGTAGATCGTGAGCATGAGTCCATACATACTGCATGATTGGTTGGTGGTTGGTTGAAAAATATTAAACAGTGCGACCAACCAACTGAGCCGACAATCGACACTTTGGAACAACTTTCGATCATCGTGTCACTATACACACTAACCCCACTTCCGACCAATGTCGTATGTCGGCTGATTTGCCCGATTATTGTACGAAAATGATCCAGCCTTATTCCATACTTGCCAACTTTTCCTCGTTGGCTTCAGGGAGATCCCAGGGGAGGTGGGCGTGGAGGGCCTGATGAATTGCAACATTTTAGGCGATATTTGCATCATTAAGACCCCGCCCCACCACTTATCTATCGTGGGGGCGAGGACCGGAAGGTTTCCCTGCTCTCTCGGGAGCACGGGAGGTCTCCCAGACATTCCGGGAGAGTAGGCAACTATGTGTTAAAGAAAAGCAGCTAATGAATCTCTTTCTGACTCCATTACCGAAGTCATGTTGTCTTACCTGTCAGTCTTTGATTAAATCTTGGTCTCCATGAAAAGGACCACCTCCATAGGCATCAATACATGGACATAGGACACAATTTCTGAACTGTGTCATCATGCCACAGATGGCGAAGCCAACCATGTCTTGTACTGGCTCAGCATCAGGGAGAATGCCAGACTCTTCAGGGAGTGAGGGAGATCACCCCTATTTCAGGGAGTCTCCCTGACATTCAGGGAGAGTTGGCAAGTATGCCTTATTCACAGCACATCTACACAGTCACAGCACTGATACAATAGCTACAATTTGTAAATATGTAGTTCTCAGTATCTGTTCTTATCCTGTATTTTATATCAGTTAAGTTTTAGTAAAGGTGAATATTTAACATACAATGTAATTATATTATTATGATAGTGTTTAGTGTCTGCACTGCGCTCAGCACGAGCAGACTCACTTGCCCAACAGCAAACTGTCTCTAGAAATAGTTTTCAAATGCTAGAAAGTATCATCGTCACCATTTATTTATATAGCGCCACTGATTCCGCAGCGCTGTACAGAGAGCTCGTTCACATGGCAGAATATGCTTATCACTCGTTTATCTGTGTCAGGTCTGCAACATTATACCAGCCTCGTAATCAGCACTGGAGACTGGTTGGAATTGTCATTTAAAAAAAGCTAAACAAAAAAACTTATCAGGAAGCAGAGGCAGGTCTGAACCTGCCTATTGTTGCTGGGAAACCAAAGGCAGTTATTAGCAATTGTAATTGAAAGCCCAGGAAAGGTGAAGAGACACCTGACACAGGTGAAAGACTAACAAAGGCTGGAGACTTATTAAGGATCACAAATACTGAACCAACACACAAAAAAGCTGAGAAGAGTCAATACTTTGTTACAAGTGAAGGGCTGAGGCATACTCTGGATCTGGTACACAACAAGAATTTGTCTATAAATTGAGATCAACACTGAAAATTCCCTAGAGGAGTGAAATCGTGGTCAATCAGAGCTTAGGATCGCTGTACGTTTAACTATGGTATCAAAATAGAGGTTTGTTCTGGCACCAAGATGGACAGGTTCTATACATCATTCCGTGAGGAGCTGCGGGTCTTTGAAGAGCAGGTTCAGAAGTGTCGAGTGAACTTTGACCTGCAAACTCTGCAAAGAGCGCTTGTCCTGCTGTCAGAAGATTTCAAAGAAGACCTTGACAACTGGAAGCACATAGAACAATATGTCCAATCAGCCTCCAATGCTGGGGAACCCAGAGCTCAGCTCCACAGGTATTTCTCCTGGCTCCTGTCATACTTGGGTTACCTACGGACAATGAAGAATGCCTTTGATGACCGTGTTGTTTTTCCATTGTGTGATAACCTGTATGTAAATGATGAAGCAGAGACCTCACCTACCCCATTCCCTCTGTCTCCTCCTAACATCGCAGGGACTGCCAGACAGCTGTTTCACCACAGGCGTAGGTGGGCCCTTCTACTGAGCTCAGGGAGCTTGGCACAGAACCCACAAATTCCCGGAACATCTCGTTCCATGGCATTGCTGCATTGTATCCCAGATATTTTTGAAGAAAGCCTAGTGACTGCTAACCTAGCGCGTAATTGGATCCTCCTCCACGAAGCTCGGTGCAAGAATCCCTTAATAATCTCCAAACAGCCACCAAAGCCAGGCAGTGGATTTCAGGCAGAAGAACATACTGAGAGAAGACTTTTTGGATCGTTTTGGTCTTCGTCTGACCAAGAGTCGCCAACCCAGTCAAAGGAGATGAGGGAACATCTGATGTTTCTTCTATGGAGAGCCGGACGAGCTGAAGCCCTAGGGCAACAGGTGAGGGACTCGAGGCTGAAAGTACAAAGCCTCCAACAAGACGTCTATGAGCTACAACAATTGATCCAGAAAGATGGAAAGGAAAACTCTGGACTACAGAAAAATATCAGCCCGGAGGATCAAAGAAGGCTGGAGAAACTGCAGAGGCAACTGGATCTAGAACAGTTCCACCAGGGGATATTAAGTTGCGACTGGCAGCTAGAACTGGAAGTCCAACCATCGCTCATTCGACAGATAAATACAGTAAGTTCCATTGAACTATTCTTAATCTTTTTGTTAGTACTGTATGTGTAGTGTTTAGTGCCTGCTCCACATATACCACAAGCAGACTCACCTGTCCAAGCGCAAAAGGTCTTTAGAAATAGGGGTATATTTACTAAACTGCGGGTTTGAAAACGTTGAGATGTTGCCTAGAGCAACCAATCTAATTCTAGCTCTCATTTATTTAGCACATTCTGCAAAATGACAGCTAGAATCTGATTGGTTGCTCTAGGCAACATCTCCACTTTTTCAAACCTGCAGTTTAGTAAATATACCCCATAGTCTTTAATTGCCAGAGTAAGGCTGAGTACACACTACAGAAAATTTCCCTGGATGCAATTTTAACAACGACTGAAAGTCCCGATCAGCAGATGATTCCTGTGTACACACTAAACACGTTTTACACGATTTACCTTCAGATCTGTGCTCTTCCTCTGTCATTACTATCAGCTGAAAAGATGGTGACTTTGCACACTCCATAGAGATCTATGGACACTGCCGGTCCTGAGTGCTTACACACTGCAGGATTGGAACGACATTGTTCCATTGCTGAACGAGATTTTTAGTCCAGTCGAAAAATCAAATTAAATGATACGATGTACTTTGATCCGATAATCGCTCATCGCTGGTGCGTTCACATTGGTGCGATATCGGGCCAAGCGGTCGTTTATTGTGTGATTTAATAATCGGCTGAAAAACCTGTAGGGTGTACCCAGAATTAGCTTAGCACCTATACATCCATGTCAGGTCTACAACCTTTTACCAGACTTATAATCGGCAAAGAAGACTGTCTGGAATTATCTTTTAAAAACTAAACAAACAGTCTTATCTGTAAGTAGGAGGAGATCTGAACCTGTGTAGAGTTGCTGGGAAACCAAAGGCAGTAATTAGCATTTGTTACTGAGAGGTGAGCAGAGGTGAGCAGAGGTATTGCCCAGGCACGTAGTTTTGCTTGTTTCATGTTCGTATTGACAGTTGCAAAATATATCACCTAATTTTTTTAACATTTAAAGAAAGATAAAGTAAAAATAAACTCTATTTGTACTTGGACATATTTTCCCTTTAAATCATAGGATAACATAGGCAAACCGAGGAGGGGGGGGGGGTTCCTAGTGCCTGGAAACCCCCTTCCAAACCTGGGGCACTGTATAATTGAGGTAGCTGGACCCTGCCCCCGCTTCACACGGCTCTGCTTGAAAAGGGAGAGCTGCGTGCACCTAACAGTAGTGCACACAGCATTGCCCATATGGGGATAGGGAGAGTTGGAGAGCAGCCAAGCACTGTCTCAAATTATAGCCACAATGGCGGCGTGGTGTGGAAACCCTCCTCTACAAATCCTGCGTTTGTCCCTGGATAATAAAAATTGAAACATAACTGTAGCTGGTGGACAATGTGGAAGATATTCATGAACAGTTAGCGAGAAAACATTTTAGGCTAGGGCCTCATTAGCAATAGTCCCTGTGGTTATGGTGTATGAGATCTGTTGGAAAATCTATAGCCCAGCATCCCTGTGGGATTGGTTAAACATGCAATTGACTATGTGACAAATAGACAGAATCATCAACATCCCCATTTATTTATATAGCACCGCCAATTCTGCAGCGCTGTACAGAGAATATTTGTCATTCACATCAGTCCCTGCCCCACTGGAGCTAACAGTCTAAATAAGACTCGGTAGTGAATTGATCCACTGCAATATTCTGCCATATACATAAATTCCTTCTCATTTCCACAGTGTGAAAATATTCTGCTTCTGCTTTTCTTCCCCTTCTTCTGCTTTTCCCACTTAATTTTCAGCAAACCTAGGCGGAATTCCTTAACTGATGACAAATGCATTTTTAATATCATTTAGGCCAGGGTACCGCGTTTAGAAAATATGTGGCAAAAATCAGGAACTCTGTGAAAGTCCGTCAGGCTGGCGGCTATGTGCATGAAGGATTTGTGTTTTGTATAACTAATAATTGGCAAAAATTTCATTTTTATTTCATTGTAAAAGTCATCGGCTTTGACTTAATAAAATATCTGATTTACACTTCATGGGTTCAATCCAGTCAGTAACACTGGAAGATATATTTAACAATTGGTGCAGAGATATCTGTGCCCAAAAAGTTGCTGTAACCCATAGCAACAAGTTATTTGTCTCTATAAATGTTCCCCTTTGTGTTTCTAACTTGGAGCATGCCATGTTTCACCCATTACACACTGATCTGCCCAAATTTTCGTAATTATTTTGCAATTGTAGTTTCCTGGACTGATGTTGAAAACGGCACTTAATTGCTATTTTTGCTAGGCGCAAAGGAAGGCCATATTAACGTTATTTACAAAGTACACTAGGCCCCATTCATCAGCACCCTTGTTATAGCCCAATTGTAAAGCGCTACGGAATATGTTGGCGCTATATAAATAAAGGATGATGATGATGGTGATAGGTATAAGACAATGCAGTTCATGAAACATCACAATTTGGTGTTTATTGGTTTATTTTTTTTCCAAACACTAGTTAATATCAGGATAAACTTGAGGTAAGAGAGCTAATCGGTCTCTTGTGGCCTCCAGGTTCGAGAGCGCTGCACGCAACTTGAGACCTCACGGACCCCCGGTAAAGAGGCGCAGGATGGATCCCCCCAGGAGTCGGTTGGAGCACTCAGCGACGGGGACTGGGACAATGGCTCCGTCTTCTCCCAAAGTTCAGCGTATTCATCGGAGGTCTTCTCTCCCCACTGATGGGCATGGACTGACACAGGGCACGTGGTTACAGAGATACAACCTGGACTGTCAGTATGACCGACCTCAAAATATGTACTGTATCTCTAGAAATCGCATACAACCTCCACAGGATGAGATATGATCTAGTAGCAATGTACCATCTCTATCAAACTCATCTCACAAAAGCATTAACTAGACAGAGGAGGCCGCCGTGTTGTGGAATGATCCGATATCCAGCCTAAAAATCTGCTAGGATCTAGTGACCTCTCTCTGTGCCTCGTGCCTTAATGATGTATTACAGCTTGATTGCGCACAATGGGCACCTCCATTTTGTGGCTCTAAAGTGTCCACTTAATACTACTTTTCATAAGCCAAGGATCAAAAGCCTGAGAACTCGGCACATCATTGCCCAGATGGGCTTGTCTTACATAGCACAGTAGGCCGTGGTGAGATATTTTGTGTCACTGTCCCCATGTTACATCACCAACGCACTAATGTAGTTTTGTGGCTACCGATTTAATAAGCTGTATGCTCTAATGATTAAGAATTGATCTGAGTGGGTATTGAACACCAGAAAATTTGATGCGAGAGAGGACTTGTGTGTTCATTACTGAATCTGTTCCCCAGCCACCTTGCACCCAAGCAAGCTTCCTTCTGCTTGGTCCTGTGTTATATAGCACACTATAAAAGCCTGATAGAAGGAAGCATATGGTGGTTATATACAAGTGCTTGTGCTTGGAATTAAGCTCCAAATTGCACACAGGCTGAGACACAAATGTTTGCAATTGGCAAGGAGGACAACGGAAAAGCAGCAGATTTGTCACAATCAAAAGGAAAAAATACATTAATTAAGGTACATGAATTAATCAGAGAGGATATAAGGGGTTTGACACATCAAATAAGTACTTAGATTGATGTTATTGGTTCCCATGGCAACAGAAGAGGGGCGGGAAACAACATCCTAGTTATTTAACACTATGGGGCAGATTCAATTCGGCCACTTTAGTCTAGGATTAACGCAGCGTTAGCACTATTACCTTAAATATGGTAATTTTAACCTAGATTTTTACTCGCGGCCCCGAGATGTGCGAGCAAAAATCACCGTTAAAATTACCGTACTAACGGCAATAGTGCGCAGGCCGCGTTATTCCTAGAATAACGCGGCCGAATTTAATTGGACCCTATACGTCTGCAGTTTATCATGTAATTTATATATCAATACCCTATATAGATATATTCAGACATATTTATATAATATTTAATATGCTTACATTTTGTATTTATTTCATATTACCAATGGCGTCTCATAAAAGTATACTCATAAATATTGAAAGTAGTCATTACTGTTCATGCTTTCTGTAGGTTAAAACAATATTGCCTACTTGGGACAGACTTTCTATAAAGATATGGCAGACATCAGTGAGCAACTAAATAATTTCATAAATAACAATGTGGTTCTGACACAAAGGATAGCTATGACAACTGTAATGTGCACCCTATTACAAAATATATATATAAAAAAAACATTGCACTTTAAATCTGTCCACATAAAGAAAAGTTGATTTTTCATCTGTTTCCTGTTCATGTGTTTTACTGGAAGTCAGAGAATCCCGACTACTGGACTTCATCGCTGACTTTGAAGAATCCATTAGGACTAATGCAGAATCGTGTGCTCTGTCTCTTTTGATGTGCTTTCTTTATGTCAGATTGGCAGAATCTTCGCGGCTCATTAAGTACAATTAGAGCGGTTTTCATTTCTTCTTTCTTTTTTTTTTTTGCAGACCGGTGCGTGTGAACTGAAATCCTGGCCTGGTGCACTGCCAGCACACAGAGGATGAAGTCACGACGCGGAGCTATTTAAAACCACAGCGAGGGCAGAGAGGAAACGGTGGCCTTTATTGATAAATATAAGCCTGGCTTGCAGAGTCATTACACAATTGTGCAATGCCACACGCAGCGACGTTTATAGCATATCGACCGTTCAGAAGGATTTATAAGGTTCCAGACAGTTTTCAGTTTTAAAACGTAACCTTATTTGATCTCATAATTGAAACAGTTGTCTGCAAGTTGGATAGATGGCTCTACATATAAGCTGTATGTGTGCTTTTAAACTGGTGGTTCTGAATGCATAGCTTGGTGAAGGGACAAGGAACGGTTTGCGTTCTTCCTTTAACGATGATTAAATGCCTAGCTATTTCGGTTTGGTGAAGCAAGGCTATTATTAGGGATGTACTGAATCCACAATTTTAGGATTCAGCTGAATCCCAAAGCCAATTCTGAATCCTATTAAAAATAGACTAATAGCACATAACATGACTGCATTCTTCTGTGCCGCAAATAACTACCACGGCAAATAGACCACAGCCGTTACAGGGTCATGCAGGCCTGTGAGCGCTAGTCCTACGGACTGCGGCGAGAATCCTTGCGCCGATGGCCATGCACGTTAGAGGAAGTGTTGCTGGATTCATCTTGGTGCTAGACATTGAAAAATAGATTCCGCCAGAATGCAAAACCGAATCCAGGAGTCAGTATACTGCTAGCTATTATATAGAGATTGGAAATGGAAATAATAATATTTATTCTCTTTGTATTTACAAAGGAGGGTGTTTGGTTCCTTTTACTGATCCCCTCCCACTATTTTTTTCAAATACTATTTATACTGTGCAGGAAAATCAGGGGTGTTTATAGAAATTACTGCACCCCATAGCAATTGATTAAAGGAGAGTCTGATCCCCAAATTCATCTTAATCCCTACAGACATTAACACATTTTCTAAGGCTAGGTACACACCGAAGAATTTTCCGACCGATGTGTTATCTCCAACGATGGAACCTACGACTGAAGGTCCGATCAGTCTGACGATTCATGTGTACACATTGACACTATTTACCTTCAGATCTGTGCTCTTCATCTGGTTCTCTTCAGAGTCTTCAGAGAATGACAGAACAATATTCATTAATTCAGCATTGTTACACTGGTTAAAACCGCCTTGTTATAGCTATCCACATGTCCTAACGGATTTCGTTAGCTTCTGTGACTCTGAAACGAAATATTCTGTCTCAGATCGAACAAATGAATTATTCCTTCTACAGCACTCTCTGCATTTATTCACCGGAACATTCATCACTAGCATCGGCTGAAAAGAGCACGACTATGTAAACTCTATGGAGATGGTCAGCATGAGTGTATACACACTACATGATCGGTCGGTGATTGGTCAGAAAATATTAAACAGTACGACCAACCACATAAAATGATGATCGGCACTTTGTGACGACTTTAGATCATCGTGTCACTATACAAATTCACACTATATCTGACCAAATGGTCGGATGTCGGCTGATTGGAGGTTTTTCGTGCAATCATCGGGCCAGTGTGTACCTACACATTATTCACCTCCTTTATGTACTTATGTGTATTTGTGCAGGCTGTGCAATCACTGCTGATTGTAGCAGTAAGACCTGAAGATAAACAGAAGTACATTCAGCAGAATCTAGTTTAACCCTCTACGGCCGCTCCGTACAATCCATCCCCATTATATTCGTGGAATGCCCAGCACTTGTCAGTAGCTGAATCATGCTTTACATCAGAACTGGATTTCTAGAATAAAAGGAAGCAGATCTTTTTTTTTTTTTTTTTTTTAACAATTATCGTGACTCTGTACACTCTACAGAGATCTGTTTACACTGCTGGTGGTGAGTACGTACACACTTTAGAATTTGCCCGACATAGTTCCATTGTTGATCGTGATTTTTAGGAAGTTTATAAAACCAAATCAAACGATTCGATGTTTTGTGGTACGATAAACCATGATTGTGACAGAGTATTATTATTATTACCATTCATTTATATAGCGCCACTAATTCCGCAGCGCTGTACAGAGAACTCATTCACATCAGTCCCTGCCCCATTGGGGCTTACAGTCTATATTCCCTAACACACACACACACACACACACACACACACACAGTCTAGGGTCAATTTGTTAGCAGCCAATTAACCTACCAGTATGTTTTTGGAGTGTGGGAGGAAACCGGAGCACCAGGAGGAAACCCACGCAAACACGGGGAGAACATACAAACTCCTCACAGATAAGGCCATGGTCGGGAATTGAACTCATGACCTCAATGCTGTAAGGCAGAAGTGCTAACCACTGAGCCACTGTGCTGCCCGAGTACACACTAATTCTATATTTGACCAAACAGTCGTTTATTGTGTGATCTGCACGATAATTGCATGAAGTTATTGTAGTGTGTATCCAGATTTAGAAAGTAGAATGCCAGTAATTGCACAGCACAAAGTGAATTACAATTCTATGTGCTAAATAGCTTATATCCATAAGTTTACTGAGCGTTTTTTTTTTTACATAATTAACCGAAAGTAAAAAAAAAAAAAACTGTTATATTTTCCCCTTAAGCATCAGAGAACTGGGCTTGATAATTTAATGCACTGAATGTAAAACAATAACATTGACAGCCAATCCCAGCGTCATCTCTCTTTGTCTCATGTACAAGAAAGTAGATTGTAAGCTCTGTTAGACAGACCTACCATAGATGAGAAATTCTATTTATATCAGTGTTTGAAATTGCAGGTACTATATAAATCATTCACTTAAAACTAGTTGTGAATGTTCTAGTAGATATTTTTGGGAAAAGATGTCAGGTTGTGAAACGGCGCCCTGTATCCCCCTGAGTTCTATTTGCCATATTTCTGGGATATTAGAACTATATTGGTTAAATTGTGTAACAGACATAGTTATTACTGATTTGGAGAGGGTCAGAGGTTATCATAGTCAGATAGAAGCATCATTGTTTTATTTTCCTTTGTTACCCCAAGACATATTAAAGTTTCTGGAACACACATACAGTGAAACATACAGAAGATTAATGGTTTGTAATGTGGAACGAAGATTGGTCAAAACCAAGGAGATGTAGAACAGGTTCTAAGGTGGGTACACACTATAGTGTTTTCAGCCGTTTATCATGCCAATCACGCGATAAACGACTGTTCAGCCCGATATCGCATTAGTGTGTACGCCCCAACAATGAACGATTATTATTCCAAAGCACATTGTATCGTTTCATTTGATTTTTAAACCAGAGTTCCAGGATGGAACGATGTCGTTCCAATCCTGCAGTGTGATGTACTCAGGACCGGCAGTGTCCATAGATCTCTATAGAGTGCGCAGAGTCGCCATCTTTTCAGCTGATGGTTATGACAGATGAAGAGCACAGATCCGAAGGTAAATCGTGTAAAACGTGTATAATGTGTACACAGGAATCAGCTGCTGATCGGGACTTTTTTTTTATTTTTTTTAAAGTCGCTAAAATTGTTATAGATATCGCATCGGGAGAAATCTTCTATAGTATGTACCCAGCCTAATATTTAAAGGGCCAAGTAAGACCGAGGTATGAGACCACCAGTTCTAAGAAAGGAGGAGACGTGCAGAGTCAACAGACAGATTGTGGCATCACGTGCAAGTCTCAGACAGGCATATGCAGCTCGTTGTATTCATCTTGTCCATCTTCATCAAAGTTCGGTTCAACATCTTCAGAATCCAACTAATACAGAAAGAAGAGATGAAATAGACATTACAGTAAGAGGCCTTTCAGCAACATATTAAACTCTACGATGCTACTAATCTAATCGGATTGGGCAGCACAGTAGCTAAGTGGTTAGCACTTCTGCCTCACAGCGCTGGGGTCATGAGTTCAATTCCCGACCATGGCCTTATCTGTGTGGAGTTTGTATTTGCGTGGGTTTGCGTGGGTTTCCTCCGGGTGCTCCGGTTTCCCCCCACACTCCAAAAACATACTGGTAGGTTAATTGGCTGCTATCAAAAATTTATCCTAGTCTGTCTGTCTCTCTGTCTGTGTGTGTGTATGTTAGGGAATTTAGACTGTAAGCTCCAATGGGGCAGGGACTGATGTGAGTGAGTTCTCTGTACAGCGCTGCGGAATCAGTGGCGCTATATAAATAGATGATGATGATAGTAAGGAACATAGAGATGCAATGGGGGATAGCGCTAGGGTCGGGGGCGACAGTAGGTACTGCTGTGCACAGCTCTGTCCATCAAGACCTCCTTTTCTGATTCCCAAGTTCTTCGGGAGCCCCCCTCCCCCACTAAAGAAGGAGAAGGTACCAGAGACCAGAGTGACATGGATTGGAGGTTGCTGTGAATTAAATTCCTAAATGAAACTTGTCTGCTTTAATTGATAAGAAAAATATAATTTTAAAGTAATGCAATTTTTTGGGGAGTAAGAGGGTTACTTTTCTCACTAAATTAATGTTTATTTAACAAAAATATCTTTTTGCACACATCATCATCATCATCATTTATTTATATAGCGCCAACATATTCCGTAGCACTTTACAATTGCACACATACTTTTGCTCTATGATACATTTGACATTTTTACGCTATTCCAGATATAATGAATATCTTTGTATGACATTTAACAGTGTAAAGTCTGCCGCAGATCTGAACGGATATAAGGATACACATACACATGACGGTTATAAGCATTCCAAGCTATAGACATGTACTTTACATGTATAAGAGGTAACTCACAGCCTTAAGTTCTCTTTCGTGGAAAAACCTTGGCAGGATAAATCGTCTTAGCGGAACAGTGAGGATGAGCAGGAACGGGAAGGCTAGTGACGCTGGAGTAGATTTCACTACCCATAGCAGTACGATGCAGGAAAGCTGGACGCAGGTGAACAGGTGCATCCTCCACGTGCAAACCTAGACATATATAATCTCATTATGGAGTCATAATAGCTCTCAGTGCATTGCATTCCCTAGGTAACTCTCATTTTGGACATTTTTAAGATACTACACTTCTCAGATAAGGATTTTCAGCCTTTGGCTATCCTGCTGGGACTTGTAGTTCTACACCACCTGTAGCGCCATTGGTTGCCTGCCTCTAATCTGAACTATAGACAACTTGCATAATTTACCATGACATCACAGCAATCTTGGCTTGTAGGGCAGGCTGGAACTTTTAGTTCCATAATAGCAACAGAGCCACAGATTGCCTAACATTGGCATAACCTTACAGTCGCGTTGCGACAGAACGGTTCATAACAAAGTCATAGATGTAACATTCGCTGGCTGCAGAGAACAGACATCAATGTAAAGAGAATATTCTATTGGGAGTACCAATAATAAGGGCGATGCAGACCTTCACCACATAGGGGTGCTCCGGGTGATGTTTGGGGTGCATGAGGATGAGGAGAAGTCGTTCAAACAGTTGGATCCCGGTGAGGGACGTCACCCCCATGTACAGAAAGATCCCGAACAGAACAGCCAGCGGGATCTGACGTAACATCTCCCCCATGACTATGGAGAGTCCTGCGGTGGAGAGATGCACAAAAATACACAGTTTACCAAAGTGGACAATAGAAAAGATGAGGAATAATAATATACTATAACACTGAAACAACATTATATGTATATATATATATATATATATATATATATATATATCTTACATGAAAAAAGTGTGAACAAAGAAGTGAAAAAAATAATACAATCAATAGAAAGTCATTTTAAATCAAAAGATTATTATATAACCTCAATTTTAGGTAAACGAATATCTCAGTTGTTTATTTAGAAACAAGTATGAACGTCAATTTGTAAGTACAATATTTGCCTGTACAATTACTGATAACAAATAAGATTTATATTACATTGACTTTTGATCCCCTGACTTTGGAGAATATAGCCCGTTGTTGGCTTGTACAACAACATTGCTAGGATTATAGATCATAAAAGATGTACATCAATGCAATATGAAACAGTAAGGATAATGGGGCCATTTAGTTACATTAAATGACATGTATCGGAGAAAGAATCAATGCACATCAATGGACAGTGGCAGTTTAGCCTTAAGGGACATCACAGAATAAAAATCCATTGATGACTTTCAGTGCTGCGTAACTCCAAAGTTATCAACAGTTTGTACAATAGTTTTATATATTATAGCCTCTAGCTGTAATTTTTTTTCCAACTGTTGCTGTATATGAAGAGATTCTAGCTATCAGCCAAATTAATCCTATAGACAGCAAATGCAACACTGACATCAAGAGGCCAGGGTGAGGTACTGCAAAAACTTTTTTCTTAGGAGCAAAACAATGAATATAGTGGTCAGTATTGTCTAGTTTAATGAATTGCTCAGACCAATTATTTTTAACATAATAAAATTCATATTTTGTTGATAAACTATTTCAATTGTTATAACGCCTGGAATTGTAATACAATGAGACTATAATTATTTGATTCCTCACCGACTAAAATGGCGATGAGCACTCCCGTTACTCTCTGCTCTTTGACCTCCGAGATCCGCGGCCTCTCTCCCGGCGCCGTTTTGCTCATCAGAGTCAGCGCGTTGACGTGAGTGACAGAGCGCACTGTGGTTGCCGTTAGCCAAGGTAGCCCGAAGAGAGCGCAGACCCCACCCAGGGAGCCGATTAGGAGGAGATCCAGGTGGAACCCGCTGCCCTTCTGCAGACGCCTCTCCTTCCTGCTGACAATCAGACTGGCAGGGGGAGTGGGCACAGATAACAAACACTATTATGATAATACTTTGGATCCAGAATTTTTAATACAACAAAAAATTTGATTCAGCAAATTATTATTATTATCGTAAATTTGTAAGGAGCCACCGTGCTCCGCAGCGATCTAAAACACGGAAAAACAGGACATACATAAAGCAGGGACATACCAAGCAGACAAAATAAATGCAAACAGTTTTGAGACTGCATTAGTGTGATGGGTTTTGAGTGAGCATTTCAGAAGGCTGTGGGAGAGTCTGATTGAGCGTGGGAGGGAATTCCATAAGTGGGGAGCAGCACGGGAGAAGTCTTGTAGGTGGGAGTGAGAGGTGGCTACCAGAGACGAGGCGAAGCGCATTCAAATTAATTTTGAACCTTTATGTATCAGTTAAACTAAGTTTTCTTAAAAAATAATTATGTGATATGTTGCCTTCTAGTGTAATTTTAGGGTGGAATTACTATTATGATCACAAATCACTAAAATGATTGGATATACCACAGCTATATCCCCTCATTTTCATTTTAACAATTAAAAAAAGGGATAAATGACTCCACTACTAAACACAACAGGTTGACTTATCACCCACATAATTCAAAAATATAAAAAAAAGTATAAAGTTTATTAAAAAACTAACTACAAAACAACTTCACACAAGTAATTTAAAATAAACTTAGGTTGGTTTGTTTTTTTAAATTATTTTTTCTAGCGGATTTTTGTATAACTTTGCATTCAAGCATTTACTTATTTTCTATGTTTACATATCTGGCAACACAACGAAAAAAAAACTTATAAACCCAAATTGTCACTTGTTGACCACCTGAAATGCTGCTATGAGACATTTCTTCATGATGCATCATCTAACAGCTGCACTATCCGGAATGTGTTAAGTAAGAAAACCACATAATATGAATCTTTCCAAAAAACCAAGGTGAGGTCTATGATGGTTTATCAGTAAAACCAGTGAATCACATGACTGAGTAATTGTCCAATGGGTGGAATTATGTCTGGGGTGGGTGGAGTTAGTAACAGAAGTCAGCAGTTTAGTGGACGGGTCTTGAAAACATGCTGTCACTCATTATCCTAACTTTCCTAATTATATACACTCTTCCCCTCAAATAACCATAGCCTGTTTGTAAAGTCCTAGGGGTAAATATATCAAGCTGAGAGTTTTCTGGTGGGTTTGAAAAACCAATCAGATTCTAGCTATCATTTATTTAGAACATTCTACAAAATAATAGCTAGAATCTGATTGGTTGCTATAGGCAACATCTCCACTTTTCAAATCCGCCAGAAACCTCTCATCTTGATACATTTACCCCCTAGATGGGAACAGATGCATGAGTATAATGTATGGTGCAACATGTGTTCTGATTAATTGCTATGATCGCTAAAAATTCTGCAGCTATATGCAAGGATAGAAACCGAGCCCTAGGGGTAAATGTTTGAAGCTGCGAGTTTCTGGCGTGTTTGAAAAGTGGAGATGTTGCCTATAGCAACCCATCAGATTCTAGCTGTCATTTTGTGGAATGTACTCAATAAGTGATAAGTAGAATCTGGTTGCTATAGGCAACATCTGCACTTTTCAAGTTCGGCAGCTTGATATATTTACCCCCCTAAAGTCTAGTTTAGGATCCGTGTAACAGAACGACGGCACGTATTCTAAAAACCTCACTCACGTTGTGATCTGAGTCTCCATAAAGATAAGGATGAAAACCAGGAGTGCAGGAATAGCCGATGCAAATATCATCCAGAGAGGGAACGGGCTCGATGTTCCCAAGGGATGTACAAACCACCCACGTTTCCCCGGAGAGGTGACAGAAAGACCCGATGGAACATTTAATTTCTAGAGAAGAAAGAAGGGAAATGAAAAAGTGACCTTCTCCACGGAAACATGCCTCCATGTATCCATCATGTGTTCTCCACCATAGAAATCAATACGGAGAAAACCAGAGCTGTTGCAAATAGTCAATTAATAGTTACAATACAGTATATAAGAATATACCTGCGTGTATGTGTCAGTTATCGTATAATCAATAAGGACCATTACTAGAATGGATATAGGAATCCCAAAATCTCCTATAACACGCCGTGCCTGGAAAACGAGACAGAGTTAAGGAAAGAGAGCGCTCACAGAGACAGTCAACCAGCTGAAACATAGAGATGGTTATACATACAGTATTGTGATGTCACCGCCTCACCTTTCCTCCCAGGAAGCGGCTGTTCTTGAACTTCCGCAGAAAGAAGGCGATAAGGAAAGTTCCCGACATTAGGATTAGAGAGAGCAGAGCCGTGTTTGGTTGCATCCGGGGACCCAGTGTCGCCGTACGTGAACCCCCAGAGGGGTATGTCCTCAGCAAAGGGTGATCTGTGAAGACCTAGGTGTAATAATAAACCTAGTTTAGATTGTAAGCTTATATGAACCACATGGTCTCTTTGATGCATTAATGGGGTGTGACTTTTTTTTATAACATTTTCCCTTACAGGGTGGCAGAATATTATGGCGCTTTACAAATACTTCTTAATAAAATACTGTTTCCTATTGTTAATCCCTCACTGGACTACATTCGGATTGCCCACAGAGACCTCACTGTCAGTAAATCCCGCTGAGATGTTTCTACTCACATAAATGGAAAAAACTTTAACCCAGAATGGAGATGATAATAACATCAATTGTTTGATAGTCAGTAGTTAAGAATGATCTTTAGCAGCTGAACGTCCATCCTCTTTATTAATAGATACAATGTTACATCATGCTGTAGACGTTAAGTAATATTCACACAGATATCACACCTTATATAACTTGTAAAAAGTCTCATGGATGAAGATGAGAGAGATGAGGAAAGCAAAGATCTCCTGCGTGAACGGAGAGATGTAACGGACCAGGAAGCTTCCTTCAGCCGCAACCATGCCCAGGACAAACAGGACCAGCCAGAAACCAATCCACACCCGGCCGGTTAGGTACTCTATGTCCTGGACCTGGCAGAACTGACGCAAAGAAGAGACATAACTGAGAGATCTGGAATCTCCGGAGAAACTTGAGAACCGGTTCATACATACATACATACATACATACATACATACATACATACACACCAAACCTCCACACATGTAACAGGTGAGCAGATTATATGTAGCATATAAGAGTAGGATAGAAGGAACAAGTGCTCCAAGTTTTTGTCAAACAATGGCTAAGGGTTACAGTTAATAAACAGATGAACCCAAATATGTATATCTTTATATATGCAGCATGGATGTACATCATACTTGCCAACTCTCCCTGAATGTCAGGCAGACTCCCTGAAATAGAGGTGATCTCCCTCACTCCCTGAAGAGGAAGAGTCTGGCAGTCTCCCTGATGCTGTGCCAGTACAAGACGTGGTTGGCTTCGCCATCTGTGGCGTGATGACACAGTTCAGAAATTGTGTCCTATGTCCATGTATTGATGCCTATGGAGGCGGCCATTTTCATGGAGACCAAGATTTAATCAAAGATTGACAGGTAAGACAACATGACTTCAGTAATGGAGACAGAAATGTAAAAGACACTTCAGTCTCTAGAGATTCATTAGCTGCTTTTCTTTAAGCATAGTTGCCTACTCTCCCAGAATGTCTGGGAGATTCCCGGATTTTTGGGAGACCTTCCAGGAGAGCAGGTCAACGTCCCATTTCTCGTCCCTGCATTAGATAAGTGGCGGGGGTGGGGCTTAATGGCACAAATATTGTGTCATCTTAGCTCCACCCCCTGCTGTAATTGGGCAAAACTGTGACAATCGTTTAGGAGGTGGGGCCAAAATGATGCTATTCGTCAAGCCCTGCCCCCGCACGCTCACCTCCCCTGGGATCTCCCTGTAGCCAACGAGGAAAAGTTGACAAGTATGATGTACAAAGCACGTCTAGTATGACCTCAAACTACAGCAAACTATTGTACTACTACAGTACTTCCTCCACTCTCCATCACAAATACCAAACAATGACTATACAGCTACTCATATGAGTCGCAAATCGCCAAAGTTCATGTAACAGAACAGGTCATACTCTTATGTGTCAATCCACTAACTTGTATTGTTTTGTTAACTATGAGACTCAAACTTGACATATATTTGGATTCTCTACAATCCCCTCTAACACCTTTACATTGCAGATGTTGTAAGGCAAAGAAGCTCCTCCACCAATACAATGGCTGGACCGGTCCTTGCATTACCCCCCCCCCCCCCCCCAATTGTTGTATTTAATGGCATACTTACACCGCATTGTTAAAAAAGGTTCCCTCATGATTAATAGTTATTAATAAGTATATGTCTACAAAATTGGTATAGAAAGGATTTCTGTACATTTCGTGACAGCCCATTTGAAGCACGACTATGTTCAAAGCCCATGTGTGAGTGCCACAAATCCCCTCCCCACCTTATTTTTATCACTTCCCTTCCATGCTGCAAGTAGAAGTATTTCAGTTGTTTATCAGATATTTGCTTAGAGGAAAGACTGGTGGGAGGGAGAAGAGGAGGAAGGAGGGGTGCAGAAGGGACCTCTGTGTTTAAATTCACTGTCTCCTGTAGAAATATCTTTATCCAAACACAGAACATGAATATAGACAATATTTTCACACATTCCTACACACAACACAAATGAAGAAAGAAATATTGAGGCTCAGGCCCCTTTAATGACACTTAAACGAGCAGCGTGTTCTGGGCAAAAGAGGGCAGCACGTGATTGGATGTGAGCTGATCACATGATACATTCAGTCACAGCCACTATCTAAATACACTGACCAGCTGGTGCGGTGCAGAGGGTGGGTCCAACCCCTTAAAAAATATAAGAACACCCCCTCATGCCATTTTTTGGGTGGTGATATACATCAGTGGTTCCCAAACTGTGTGCCTAGGCTCCCTGGAGTGCCTCAGTGATCTCATAGGGGTGCTCTTTGGATGTAATTCGTTTCACACCTTAAAAAATGCTTCTTCAAAGACAAGCAGAGGACCAGAAAATCCGATAATAAGCAACGGCTGAGCAGCAAGGAGGGAAAAGACGACTCCCAGCACAGAGGTGGAAACAATCAGCTCGGACACTCCCATTAGCCCTTGCGTCTTCTCTCCTGAAAGTGCAAACAATAGTGGTTTCCAACCTTGTAGCTTTTATTAACGATAGGGGGTGAGGGGGCGATACATTGCGCAGTTGGCCAAAATGGCTAACCCTTTGCACTCACAATTAGCTAAATATCTTGGAGGCATTCAAAATATAACGAGTGATATTACTTTGTATAATGCAAGTTATAAGTTAGCCTTAGTACAACATCCATCTATATATGTCCATGTCCTTTAATGTCACATGGACATATATAAAAGTCACAGGAATAGTAGACTGATGAGTGCATGACTTTTACAACCTCCGCTGATAAAGGAAACTGCTCTGATTGTCTATAAGTAAACAGCCAAATGCAGTAAAAATAATTCTGACAATACGGCAGTTTAATGATTGACACAGGTCAATAGCTTGGGATGGGGGGAGGACTATCACAGAAATATACTAGAGTTCAGGAGTTGTTCTGGAATTCTAAAAAACAAAACAAAAAAAACATGGTTCATCCGCCTTTGCAACATAACAGATTACTTATTTCTGGTGTAGGTTACTAGACCTATTCTGAAAGTAACATAATATATCATTGTCATCAACAACATTTATTTATATAGCGCCAACATATTCCGTAGCGCTTTACAATTGGGGACGAACACAGTAGTAAACAAAGTGGGTAAAGCAGTCAAAGAGGTGAGAAGACCTTGCTCGCAAGCTTACAATCTATGGATTAATTGTTTGCTAATGCTCTATGGTGTTCTAAACCTCTCTAGGTACCACCAAAACAGGGTGACGTCGCCCAAGCAACAGACCACCAATAGAATACAATAGACAATGTTACCTAGGAGGCCGCCAAAGGTGATGGCCGGAGACAGAGCCGCAAAGTAGATGAAGAGAGCCGCCGCGAGACATTGGCTGTTGAGACCATCCTTGATGTCACTCCAGTATCTCACGTATCTCCGACGTATATCCCGTACCAGACCCCCAAACAAAAACCCTGACCGCTCCAGGGGATCTAACTCGCTGTCCTCATCATCGTCATCCTCAAGTTTTATAAGATTGGCCTCTGGGAATGGAAAGTTTGGTGTGGATCGTGTTGTACAATGAAGAATACATAATGATCCGCCTAAGTCTACTTACCCGTTTCTTGTCCCTTGTTTTTGGGTGCTGCATTCTCCCTAGCTGAACGTCGCTGTTCCCGTTCCCTTCTTTTCCTCAGTAGGTCCTTCTGGAAGGTGGTAATAGAGCGGAGAAGATCCTTCCCTTGTACCTCGCACGGGGGAAGCACCATACTGCAATCTAGAAACTCATTGATGGCATTCAGGAGGTCCTGGCGCTCTGCCGCTACGTACGCGGCTTCATGGAACACCTGAGAAGGATACAAAAAGATATCATCACTTCATATCCCAGATGTGATATGGATGTTCTCACCTTCACTGATAATGTGGAGAGGACATTAGGTATCCACCAAGATTTGTGGAAACTTTCTCAGATTAAAATGTAAGAATATTGCAGCACAAGCTGCCTCGAAAAACGAAACTTGACAAAAATCGCTCCGAATAATCAAGTAAATTTTAAATGCTGTTGGAAGATGACCACTAACGACACGAGTATACGGTCACCTTCCAAAGAGACTCAGTTTGCTGGACCAATGCCCTAAACGGCTGGAACACCTCTTATTTGCAAGAATTGAACACTAATCCTATCACAAAGGTCTTGGCAGGATTGGCACTTATGTGACCATCCATAGACGTAGGTGTCCATCACCCTAATGACCAAGTTAGGGAATACCTACGTGTGACGCATGAGGCAAAGAAACCGGAGACAAAATATATCTATACAGAAAGTTATACCAAATAAAGAAAAATGTTGAATGTACATGGAATTTCCTGGGACATCATCCTTACATTGGGGCCCCACCTTACATTGGGGCCCCACCTTACATTTTTGGGCCCCACCTTACATTTTTGGGCCCCACCTTGCATTTTTGGGCCCCACCTTGCATTTTTAAAGTCCTCCTTGCAAAGATATCTCTCTGTGTGACATGTCCCCACAGTTCATACAGTGAATGAATCCTGGCTGTAAGTGACACCCCTCTTCCACCGCTGTATATATATATATATAATGTAAGTGACTCCAATGAAGGCAGCAGGAGAAGTGGGGGTATGACATACAACGTACATCCCCACTTCCACCACTGTATCATCATCATCACCATTTATATATATAGCCCCAGTGATTCCGCAGCGCTGTACAGAGAACTCACTCACATCAGTCCCTGCCCCATTGGAGCTTACAGTCTAAATTCCCTAACATACACACACACAGAGACACAGGTGTATATATCTGTTTATCTATATATATATATATATATATATATATATATATATAATGTGAGAGACTGGTATGTGATAGTGATACAATGACGGCAGTGGGCGAAGTGGCGGTATGGCATACCATCGTATACCCCCTACTTTCACCACTGAGTGTATATATATATATATGTAATGTAAGTGACTGTAATGTGATAGTGTTACAATGAAGGCAGTAGGAGAAGTGGCTGTATTGCATACCCCCGTATACCACACACTTCCACCCCTGAGTATGACCAGTGGTGGAAGTGGGGGTGTATTCATTTACATTTTCCATACCGCTACTTCTAAACTTCCACTACGACCACTGAGTATTACTTAGAGGAGGAAATTACTTCTGCTTAGGAGGGCTAAACGTGACCTGAGGATAGCTGGCTGCATGATAAAGGATTAATACCCAAACCATGTCGTTGGGCAGCACGGTGACTCAGTGGTTAGCACTTCTGCCTCACAGCACTGGGGTCATGAGTTTGATTCCTGACCATGGCCTTATCTGTGTGGAGTTTGTATGTTCTCCCCGTGTTTGTGTGGGTTTCCTACGGGGACTCCGGTTTCCTCCCACACTCCAAAAACATACTGGTAGGTTAATTGGCTGCTGATAAAATTAATGTGTGTTTGTGCGTTAGGTAATTTAGACTTGAATATAGACATTAATGGACTAATGTGAATGACAAATGTATATATAAAAAATTAGTGATGATGATGATAATATCAACACCAATACCTTTGAATTGGTGAAGGAGCCAGTTTATCTCAGTTATGTTGCGAGGTGTTGTCAGGAAGATGTCAGTGTACTTGAATAATAATATATACTGGGACACATTAGCTAGTCTAATAAATAATTGCCTGGTCACAATCTAGGGAAGGAAGAGGTCGAAAAGGATCTAATAACGGTTCAGGAAACAACCTTCAAAAGGGCCCCCAGGACCCTTAATCTCAGTAATAGGGTAAAACAATGCATCTAATCAAAGAAACACCTATCTGTAGTAAAATATGACTATTTATTTTAAACAAACGTAATAAGCCATAACAACAATATCTAACATTAAAGGAGGAAGGAGCTGAGGTCCGAAGGTGAAGGTTTGTTAATGAGTCATGCAGGTCACACTTGTTTTGAAGTATAGCTCAGAATTGTTTGTCTGCAAGTTGGTTACATCGGCATTATTAGAAAATACATGAAAAAGTGTCCCATTCGGTAAAAGTGCAACTTTACTGTTAAATTTTCAATGAGCATTGTCACTAGTTCCATTCTATTCCCCATCAAAATACTGCAGCCGTTTAAAGTCTTCATTCCTACAAAGCTATATTCGTCAGCGCAGCCTAATAATCTCCTTATAATTGCTGGTGGCTTTATCGTAGCCTTACAAGATGATATATTTCCTGTGCTTGTAAAATAGCTATAATTAAACCAATTAATTGAAAAGAAAAAAACTCCCAGCAGGGAGCACTAATCTCATAGTGTCACTTCAACCTTTTATGGACTCTGAAATTTACACTTTTACCAGAAGACTGGAGACGTCTCAGGGCATGTTCTCCTTATTCAATTCTATTCACCTTTTCCATCCACGTCAAGGAGTTAATAATATTAAATTAACTTTATTGCAGCCACTCTACATGATCATTGAAGATATTTCTTTGTTGGTTACTCGTACGGCTGTAATTTCAAGTGTTCTCAGTAGTAATTTTGCATCTTGTAAGAGCTCTTGCCCCATTGCTGGGATGGATTGTAGACTTCGAGATTCTATGGCTGGGAAAGTACTGTATTTAACATAGTTTATCACTGTTATTTTAATGCTTGATTGAGCAGCTACATGACTTTTTATACAATACAATACTATAAAGGACTTACAAGCCAAAGAATATCTATAACTAATGCACTGCACAACCCAACCCAACAAAGCTAGAATATGATCTTATTATTCTACTATATCTCAGTACTCATCTCAGCTAAAACCTGGTCTGACAAGGTCCAATCCTGAAGCATTGAGGGACAATATTGTTCAATTTCACCGAACACCTTGGTGGCCAAATCAGATGAGATCCAGCTGTACGGGGTAATTTAGACTGTAAGCTCCAATGGGTCAGGGACTGATGTGAATGATAAAAATATTCTCTGTACAGCGCTGCGGATTTGGATTTTGCTGTGATATTGCATTGTGTATGGTCACCTTAAGGGGCAGATTTACTAAAACCTCTAAAAAGAAAAAGTGGAGGTGTTGTCCGTAGCAACCAATCAAATTCTAGCTATCAATAGTCTAGTACATTCTAGAAATGATAGCTAGAATCTGATTGGTAACTTTGGGCAACACCTCCACTTTTCCCTTGTAGAAGTTTTAGTAAATCGACACTAACCCCCCCCCCCCCCCCCACCCCAGGGGCAAAAGCAGGATTTGTAGAGGGGGGTTTCCACGTCACGCCACCAGTGGGCGTGACCAGCATGCATGGGGGCGTGGCTATAATTTTAGACAGCGCTTGGCTGCTCTCCAACTTTTCCTATCCCCATAATATACATGGGCAATGCTGCGTGCACTACTGTTAGGGGCACACAGCTCTCCCTTTTCAAGCAGAGCCGTGTAAAGCGGGGACAGGGTCCAGCCACCTCAATTAAACAGTGTCCCAGGCCTGGAGGGGGGTTTCCGGACACTAGGAAACCCCCTTGGTTTGCATATGCCCCCCCCCCCCTTCAACTATTTTATTGCATATGATTCATTAGGTTGTTTTTTATGAAAATGTTTTACGGTTTTAGAAATGGCAAGGCGAGAACTTGTCCGAAGTTTTGTCTGAAACTGGGGGTTTGGAGAGATACAAATTTTCTGTTTGGCTTATATTACTAAATATAACTAAAGTTATAAATGTAATATGAAAGCATATCTTGTGTCATTCACAATAGGGATTTGAAAGTTTCTATGTCATTTTTTAACAGTCTGGAACATATATATGGCTACCAGGGCAGAATTTAGAGTACTGTGAACTAGTTAGTACAAACAAATTTTATCTGAACTACTACCTTAGCCATCTGGCATAGTACCAGTACCTTCAAACGCCTTCCTCTAGCACTGGTTGTGCAAAACCAAACATTAATAATGCAAAGTTTATTTTACAAAATGGTACTATTTTAAACAAATGCTCTGAAATAATTTACAAATGTTGTGCCTTTTTGCAAACGCTACAAATAATGGTATCGTACATGATATACTGCATTTATCATCGGATAAAACACACCATGCATGTGATTCTGTACAGGGGCACAGAGAATGCATCAGGTGAACCTACCATGTCTGACATGAGGGTAGAGATGGAACGCCCAATCTCATGGTAATCCATGTTAGACTGCGTGGGGCCAAGTAAAACGAACAGGAAACGGACAGGAACCGGCACCTCTAGGACTGACTCCAGCAGGACGGCATCACTGAGACGCACAAACGCCATGGCTGGATTAGCCAGGAACTCCACGCAACCTGCGGTTTACACAGACGTTGTTATCTTGTATGACATCATTATCCACCTCTACAGAGATACCTTCATTGTTCAAGGCACTCTCAAATTCCTATCTCTGTCTAAGTGTATTCATTGGTAAGCTTAGAGAGGAATAACCTCTTCAGGCAAGCTTATAATATTCCTCAACCACCCTCAAAACCTCTCTAGGTTACCTTATTATCACCCTTTACACAGTTCACACAAGACAACAACCCTCTGACCCCGTGACGAACATTGCTGTGTGACTGGGTTCTATAGCATACGAGTCACTTTTTGCCTTTGCACTTGGCTGGACCGAAATGCAATATGTAGCACCTTAGCTCATGTATTGAACTCCGATTGTCCCAATGTAGCCCTAATGCTAACTTAAACCAAGCATAGATCTAACTTCTAATCTCTAATCTAGTGATTGTCAAAATTCCACACTATCAATTGCACCTGAGAACAATAGTCTAGCTGTTCTAAAAGCAAATGTCAGGACTAGGTACTGTCGGGACCTGATTAAGGGTTCAGGCCTCCTTAGGCTAATAAGCCCCCTCGCCTTCCCTGCCATTAATACATAGCAGGTAAAATGAACTTCATTTAATTTAAAATCCTTCAACACAAATTTGCACCCTGAAAAATGTTGCTCCCCCAAACCCTTGCGCCCTAGGCTGCAACCTAGTCAGCCTATTGGATGATCAGACCCTGGGTACTGTGCCGTGGGGGAATTAAGTGGAATATGGTTACTAACCCACAAGAACGACAGTAGCCTCTGCATTCTCTGGGATCTTCTCCATGAGTTTCCAGTGTTTTAAACGGTGGCCATCCGGACCATTCTGCGTTTTCTAGATCAGAGCACAAGACAATAAAACAAAAGAGAGACCTGCTTGAAAGCTTATATTGAGGCGAGTTTTGCCTACAATACCTTCTAGGGATTTACCTATGGAACATTTTCAAAGAAACTAAAATTAGACAATGTTTGGGTCACATTTATTGGGTGCATTCGTACAAACAGACAAATTATTATTATTTATGAAGGAAATGGTGCACCCTATACTTTGAAGTATGAGGATATTAGAAATGATAAAGTCCCATGACTATAAAGACAGGAGGCAGCATTGACAATATACAGGTCATAGACTTCCAAGGTGACTTCTAATACCCATACTTATTTCTATGTATCTTATTTTTATCATACAGAAATATTCCTAATGAATACTGAAGTGATGACATCATAACTTACCCATTATGTCATGACATCATAACTCACTGTTTATATGGATAATATTTACAAGTCTCTTTACAAGTCTTTATACATTTATTACCATCTTTTGTATATTTTATGTGTAACAAATAGGTCTCGCTGTTGTGAAAACACACATAAAGAAACATATCAAATTAAAAAATTCTGATGTTCTCTCAAGAGCCTTCAAAGAAGAAGAAGATAAAGTTTTGAAAACCCTAAGCGAGACTTAGGGCTAGATTTACTAAACTGCGGGTTTGGAAAAGTGGAGAAGTGGCCTTAAGCAACCAATCAGATTCTAGCTTTCACTCATTTAGTACATTCTACAAAATGACAGCTAGAATCTGATTGGTTGCTATAGGCAACGTCTCCACTTTTTCAAACCCGCAGTTTAGTAAATATACCCCTTAATGTTAGTCACTAAGCTTCCAGATGTCACATCTCACCTGCTTGCTGTCTGGGTCATTATGAGGATTATGACTGTTGGCTTCTTTGGATGGGCTGTTGGTCGTGACATGGTTGCTTACACCAGAAGTGGAATTGTTGCGAGGATGGTGGAAATCTCTTCCATCGTTGGGGTGGCTAGCAAAGAGAAATATGTTGATATGTCCATGACAATATAACATAGTCTAACATGCTTAAATTTATCCACTCAATGTATTTCTTTCAAAAGCAGATAGCTGAGTGGGTTCTATCGTTTCCCAAGTTTTTTCTCCAGGATTCCAATACGCTGATGCCACCTCCAGGACCGGATTAAAGCAATGGAGGCCTCTCCCAACGTGAGACCACCCCTGTGAGCCGCCCACCGCCCCCCCGCCCCCAAGCGCTTACCTCTTTCTGTTCTCCTGTCACTGTAGTCCTTCCATGGCGCACTGTAAGCTCCTTACTGAGGAGATCTCGCAAGATTGAGATTCATAGTCTCACTCTTACGAGAGCTCCTCAGTAAGGAGATTACTGAGCACCGCGGAAGGACTACAGTGACAGGCTCGGCAGCATTGATGGGGCCGGGGGCGCCCCCCGCTCCCACACCGATCAATAATGCCGCTGAGTGCTTTCAAGGGCCCCCTGGATGCCCAAGGCCCCTGGGCTGTAGTCCAGTTAGACCTTGGGTTAAGCCGGCCCTGGCCACCTCCATAGTAAGCTGAGCTACACAAGTTACCTGTGCTTCAACATAAGAGACCGTAGAACATTGGCACGATCGATAGCTCTGATCTGGTCAGAAACGACCATTGTCTCTACAATCATCTGGGCGATTCCCGGCATAGTGGTTTGATCCAAGTCCAGTAGGACAGCTCCTGTGAGGAGAGAGCAATTGTGGAAGAGACAAAGAGTCAGCACAGAAATATATTGCAAAATGGCCTCTGTTTTCCTTTCTACGTTTGAGGACACCCACCATGGGCGATCGTCTTCCTGAGCTCCAGCAGGCTACGGAACGACAGTGAGGCCACGTGAGGTTTGCCCCACCGAGATGTATCCTGCTCCACATCCTCCTCAAATTTTATCCAGCGAGCTGTCTCCTTCCACTGCATTTCCTGCACTCCATCACAGACCAACTCATTCAACTCCACAAACACCTGGCAATACAAAACTGAAGTTACGGGAGATAATCAAGGCATAACCCTTACTAGACAACTCATCTTTCTTCAAGTTTGGTTCTGCAATCTCCTTAATTTGGACATAGGCTTTATTATATTGACTCAAATAGGTATTGTGTTTGATGTTGATAGAGTTGAGCTCAGCAGTTAGAAAGTAGTGACCTACTTACTTTATACATTAGTGGGGTCACTAGTTACATTAGTAAAGCCAACAAATTGCTGCCTCAGTTTGGTGCAGATGACAGGGGAGCTGTAATCAATTACAGATTCTCACAGTAGAAGAGAATAGTGTGCAATCAGGAGAAAAACACGATCACCCAGCTACAGAAGTTCATTTAACACAGTTCTTGAAGAAAAGAAGCCAAATGAGACATTAGAAAGACTTTGGTTGTAAAACTCCTTTCCTCACACCATGTCAAGTAGGACCCCTAAATCCACAATAGACATGAGAAGTAGAGAGCCTCTGTGCCAGCACCATGGTCTCAATAATTGGGTCAGCAAGGCTTTTATGCTTAAGGATCATGGTAGCCAAGAACCACTTTTCTATGGTCCAGAAGATGAAAGGGAACCTGAGACTGAAAGTTCAGCCAAAGGTGACAAGTTGATCTATATATAGGGACGCCAGGTTTGCACATGGTCCCAAAAACTTTCAGGATGGAGGGACCACTCACCTGTCCTGATGTTGAAAACTCAGCAAGTATGCCTCCCAGTTGCCCACACCCGAAATGTTGCTGATATGGCCAAAACAAAACATTCTACTCACCTGGGGATTACAGAGGCTTATTTTATGGCCTAGGGGCTATATGTACCCCACCTGATGGTTCAGATAAGCTATCATTTTATCATTGTCTATCTGGACCCCGACTGCTCATTTCATTAAGAGTTATGTCCAGATGCTCAGGGGCAGGTAGATAGCCCTGAGTTCTAGAACATTGATTGGTAGGTGGACTCCTCATTGAACCATGTACACTGGGTATTATGAAGAATAAATATTCCCCATCCCAGGAGGCTGGCCTGTGAAGACTACCTGCCACACCACAGTGAAACAGAGAAGGGTCACCCCATTAACAATGCCTTCATCAATGACCGAAGCGACTCCATTTTGAATAGCTCTTAAAGGAATTTGTTAGGGGCTTTCAGATCCAACACAGGTCAGAAAGAACCATCACACTTGGACACCAGGAAGAGTTTGAAGTAAAATTCCTGAACGTGGCTTTTGTCAACCAAACAGAATCAGAGGCTAATATAATTGTCAAACCAGAGGTTGAATATAAGCTCTCTAAAAGACCGTTTAACTTCTTGTCCGAGGGGGTCTTCATAGGACAACGCTTGAACAAGAGGAATCATGGTTCTCCTAAATAGACATGAAACTGGAAGGTCTACAAGTGGATATCCAGACAAACTAAAACTGTGCATACATAAAACAGGGACATACAAGGTAGACAAAATAAATGCAGACATAAAAAACAAAGGCTATGCAGGACCCTGCTCATTAGAGAGCTTACATTCTAAGTGGAAGAGGGCACAGCTGAAACAAAATAAGTGAGTGTGGCTCAGAGTGGAGATTGGGACAGTTGTGAGGGTGCATTAGTGTGAGTAGTGTTATCGAGGATAAGGTCACCTCTAAAAAATAAATGGGTTTTCAAAGAGCATCTAAAGAGGTAGAAAGTGGGAAAGTCTGATTGAGCGTGGTAGGGAATTCCATAAGTGGGGAGCAGCACGGGAGAAGTCTTGTAGGCGGGGGTGTGAGGTGGTTACATGTTTTCCAGGTGACAAGAGTAATAATTATACCACCTGTGGATCTGTTACAATGTGCCAGTCAGTAATGAATACACCTGTGCTAAAGCAGGATATGTGGAAAACCTGCACTGTTAGGGGTCCTGAGGACCAGGTTTAATAAAACACTATCCTATACAATTTGTCTGTAACACTAAGACCTATAATGATGCTGATTTGAGCATGGGAAAACTAGGGAGCTGTTTTACTTGACCTATCGAGCAGTAAAGTGATCCTATCCAGGGGTGAAGAAAACCATAGAAAGTCCCGGCGATAGAGTTTAATATACTCACCTCATGGGGTCCCTTCCGATCGGATTTTTTCTTAGTCCAGTTCATTTGTGGGGGGACAACGCTGGCTTCTTTTCTGCTTGCCCGGTTCTTTGTTACCAGCTGCCTGCGCAACGCAGGAGGGTCCTCCATGTTCAAAACTATAGCAATGAGACAACCAAGCGTTAGCTGAGGCCAACCAGAAAAAGTGGGTGTAAATTCCACAGAATTCTGACATTTTGTACTCCAAACTTGATGCAAACATCGCATAGCCCAACCAGAAAACACGTAACATTGCTAAAGTAGCTAAAAACCCACTCAACAATCATTCCAATTATATATTTACAAAAAAAAAAACAGCTTGCTACTCCCAGTAAAATATATTTAAATCTAAAAACAAAAGATGTACACAGAGTAATGCTCCTTGTCTAGTTATTATTGGGATACAGATAGCATCCGCCAACATAATTCACAGTGCTTAAATAACACTGCACAGCTGTACTGATCCGTAATTTATAGATTAACTGCGCAGATTTCATCTTGCAAAACCAAAGCATAGAGGGTCACATCTGAGAGATGTTTTATTCAAAAGTTTTGCTCGTGAAAGTGCACCTGTCAATTGTACACAATGGAGGCAGACATTTTGTGGGCTGTACCAATAGTTTTGAAAACACAGACTATTCATTCGCACCAAACCCGTGACGTCAATGAGGCATTTCGTATCTGAATTTATACTGATTAAAATGCAGCCTTTCGATTAAGTAGAAAAAGGTGACATCACTGAGACATTTTGGGCCTAATTCACGAAGAACGTGACGTATTGTACGTTAAATCGCTCTGTGTATGCTCAGCAACGAACCATACGCCAGAGAACGCAAGTACGTCCAATTCATCTTTCGAGCACAAAGGACGCTTACTACAGCCTACGATTTCATTGGTGGAACAGGGAGGGGACTGGGCGTATGCATGTAGTCAATGAATAGTAATGACGTGCCAAGCTCGAGCGCTCATTGCAGTGCCCAATTCAAGCTTTGAGCATCACTGAGGTAGGTGTTTTTCTATCGTATCACTTGCACTAGCTATAGAGCAGGTGTAAGTTCTGAGTGATAGTACTGATGGTCGTGTATGCAGGCCATAACATGTGTTAGCAAAACATTTTAAAAAATGTTTTAATGTTTTTTTTTCATTAATAACTATACAGGTGACAATAATTGTTTTGGTTTTTTTCTGTACGTTCTACAGGGACTTTATATTCCACATATCTATTGTACGTATTCTGCAGTGACAGGGAAGAATGTACCTAGACCCATATTCAACAAGAGACGTATCTTCACGGTGGCTCAGTGGTTAGCACTTCTGCATCTCAGCACTGGTGTCATGAGTTCAATTCCTGACCATGGCCTTATCTGTGTGCAGTTTGTATGTTCTCCCCGTGTTTGCGTGGGTTTCCTCCGGGTGCTCCGGTTTCCTCACACACTCCAAAAACATACTAGTAGTTTAATTGGCTGCTATTAAATTGACCCTTGTCTCTCTCTGTCTATCTGTGTGTTAGGGAATTTAGATTGTAAGCTCCAATGGGGCAGGGACTGATGTGAGTGAGTTCTCTGTACAGCGCTGCAGAATTTGTGGCGCTATATAAATAAATGGTGATGGTGATCTTCAGATTTGCTTGTAGTTGAATATGGACGTGAGTATTACTGAGTTACGCGTGATTTTAAACAAACGCACTATATATTTGTTTTGTGTGCCTGAATGAATCAGGCCCTTTATGAGTAACTTTGTGATGCACGTCACTGATGCACAGCGGAGGAAGCCATTTTGTGAGCTAAACCAATGATCAGCCTATAAATTGGCTGCCTCCACATGGCTTCAGACATTTCACAGTTAATAGTGAAAAAATTAAATTTCTAGAATATTGTTTCAGCTCCCAAAATGGCTGCCTCTACTTAGTGGTCAAGTCCACTTTAAAGAAAAACTCCAACTGCAACTACAATAAACCTCCTCTACAATCAAAAAGCCAAATAGCCGAACCATTCGGGACAAGCTCATCATGCCAGCATCTGCAGTCCACTGTTGCTCCTGGTCTCACAGCCTGGAATTTAAACTCCAGGGGTATATTTACTAAACTGCAGGTTTGAAAAAGTGGAGATGTTGCCTATAGCAACCAATCAGATTCTAGCTTTCATTTATTTAGTACACTCTACAAAATGACAGCTAGAATCTGATTGGTTGCTATAGGCAACATATCCACTTTTTCAAACCAGCAGTTTAGTAAATCTAGCCCCAGGTTGTAAAACTTGAACCATCAAAGGAACGCAGCATGGGCAGAACCTAGTTTCTCCATAATGGCAGGGCTGCTGAATGTATTCAGTTGACGTTGCTAGTTGGTATGGGGGTCCACGCAAATTAAATTATTGGGCGGAGTTCTTCTTTAATGCCAAATAAGAATTTCATAGATTATGGCCACTAAGGATAATGTTCTTTCAAAATCTATGGATATTTCATTTGACCAGAACAAGAATTGCAATAAAAATGTTAAATGAACTAAGACCATAAGTTGAACTGAATACAATACGACACACTCCAAATAACTTATATATAGGGCATAATCACCCTTTAAGAGGAAATATTATATATATTAACATGAAGAACGCACGTGGCATCATACAACCTACAAGACAAATGAAGCGATTGAGCATTACTCACAAATGCTGTTTCCTTCTGGATGGGTGAGATGAGTCTTGATGGATTCCCAAAGATCGTAATCCTCAAAGTTCAGGACAAACTCTTCAAAGTCCTCATGACCCACGGAGTCTCTCATACTGCGGGTGGAACTTTCTTTTCTAACCAGTTCTTCCTTTCCTTCACTCTCGTCCCCTTCTTGTATAGTTCTCATCTTACTTCTCCAAGTTCAGTGTCCTGAGCTGGAACCAGACTAAACTTCTGAGCCCTACTCTTGGTGTTTGGACAAAACTGTGTATCTTTGCAATATATTGAAGCTGTTTAAATCTGGAATGGGGTCAGCTACTGGAATGGAATGTACGGAAATCGTGGCAGAGGTTTGACCCTTCCCCGAATGTCCACATATCACAGGTGGACCTTTTTTTTTTTACCTAACCTGTAGCCAGGTTAATGTGCAAGACATACAGCTCACAATCAGAAGACAATGGAACCCACACGTTATTTTAAACGTCAAGTTACCCAATACCCTCTCTATTTCTCCCTAGTGGAACTGGAATGATTGCTTGGAGTTTAAACTGACGAAGTTTAATAGTTGTCCACCCTTAATCTAACCTTGGTCTATCCGCTTCCCATGAACTCCTCCATTTAGGATTTTCCTGAATTCCGACCTGCCCCAGTGTCCTGGTGTTGTCTCCAACCTCTCTGTCTGGTATCTGTATCTATTCTGTGTGTTACTACCCGTCTGTCCTATTGAGTTATCTACGTCCCCAGGCCGTGTCCATGGATTTCCATGACGTTTCCCAACCATCTCTTTGCCGAGTGACACAGGTTCTGTTTTTAGAATGTACAGTAACACGTGAGATGGTTCCCTCTCTCCTTTGAATGCACAGGGCACAAGGTGGAGGTCACTAGTAGACAGAAATTCAAACAAAGTTTACTTTTATTAACGTTATTGAACTAATTACTAATTTATTGACAATGCAAAAGAAAAAGGACGGATAGCCCATTTATCTTATGCAGCATGCACAATATATTTTTCCACTGAATAGACAAAACAGTGACGGAACTGCAACAAATCAATACCTCTGCTTGGCGTAATTATTGATCAGCCAGTGACTGATCGCTCTCCTGAGCCTGCGGCAGTTGTTGCACTTCATTCAATGTCAGAGCACAGATATGATGAATGGATGTGGGCATTTTAGGGGGGAATAAGTCTGTCATTATAGCCAGTCAAGTACAAGTCTAGAGAGGGGGGACCCTAAGAATGCGCCTGCTTCAATGGAACTGCGTGTGATGTATGAGTGAGCGGTATCGGTCCTCACGGCTGCAGAATAAGCGTTATGGTGCATCTAACTATGTGCAAAAATAAAGTTTTGTTTTGCAGGACGAACTATTTGGAGTTATATGGGCAGCACAGTGGCGTAGTGGTTAGCATGTCTGCCTCACAGCACTGGGGTCATGAGTTCAATTCCCGACCATGGCCCTATCTGTGTGGAGTTTGTATGTTCTCCCTGTGTTTGCGTGGGTTTCCTCCGGGTGCTCCGGTTTCCTCCCACACTCCAAAAACATACTGGTAGGTTAATTGGCTGCAATAAAAAAAAAAATAAAAAAAAAAATTGACCCTAGTCTCTCTCTCTGTCTGTCTGTCTGTGTGTGAGTGCGTGTCTATAGTAGGGAATTTAGACTGTAAGCTCCAATGGGGCAGGGACTGATGTGAATGAGTTCTCTGTACAGCGCTGCGGAATTAGTGGCGCTATATAAATAAATGATGATGATGATGATGATGATGATATGGAGATTGCACATAGGGCACCACGAGTGATTTTGCGAGGTGATTTTGGGCGGCACGGTGGCTCAGTGGTTAGCACTTCTGTCTCACAGCGCTGGGGTCATGAGTTCAATTCCCGACCTTGGCCTTATCTGTGTGGAGTTTCTATGTTCTCCCCGTGTTTGCGTGGGTTTCCTCCGGGTGCTCCGGTTTCCTCCCACACTCCAAAAAAAACCATACTAGTAGGTTAATTGGCTGTTATCAAAATTGACCCTAGGGTCTGTCTGTCTGTGTGTGTATGTTAGGGAGTTTAGACTGTAAGCTCCAATGGGGCAGGGACTGATGTGCATGAGTTCTCTGTACAGCGCTGCGGAATCAGTGGCGCTATATAAATAAATGATGATGATGAAGGTTCAGAAATGGTTATTAAACCACATTTAATGACCAGAAATTTACACCACTTTGGGGGATGTGGCCTTTGAATGGTTAACAAAGGCTTTTTTCCCATGCAAATACACTTATAACATATTGAGCAAATATATACACCATACTTGCCAACATTTGTAAAGTGCGCAGGGGGCGTGGTCCATGAATCAACTAATTTTGGCTCCACCCATGCAGGGCAATTCCTCCTAGCATTTATAGGCAATTATGACTTTCACTCAAATAACTTTAACTTAACACCACTTTCAAACTTCACCTGAACCCCCTCATTCACAACTACCCCCTGTTAATACTCTTTTCAGCCTCTAACGGCTGAAAAGCGCATTATAAATAGGATGAATTTTTTTTTGGGGGGGGGGGGGCTCATACCATTATATTTTAAGATTTTAACACTGTGGCGGGTATTCAGTTGACCGTGAGATTTTTTTTTTTGCGGCACGTTAAAAAAAAAAAAAATTACTTGCAGGTTTTTGACTAGTATACCGACCGTTTTTAGTTAACGCAGCGTGAAAACTCGTGCAATTCAATTAAAAAAGGGGGACCGCTGTCCCCGCGTGTTAATCATTGTGTTTGCAAGTTTTTAGGGGAGTTTTAACGCAGTCATGTATAACACAAAAAAAAGGATTGGCATACATTTTGATACATATTTATTGCATTACACAACCATTGTAATTGATAATATCTACATTACAGTAGTTTCTTTGGCATATTTTTTTATTTAACTATTTTTTACTATAGAATCATCTATACCATGTGAAAAGACATTAGTACATACAAATTTGTACCAAAAACATACATAAATATATTTAATTATTGATTTTTATTTTTTTATTTCATTATTTTTTCACAAGAAAATCATCTTTTACATGTTAGGCATTAGAGATTAAAAAAATAAACTATGGTTTTCTCATTATTACATGATTTCAAATAGTTTTCAGAGGTTTTTTATTTTTATCACACCCCAAAGAAGTGCGAGATAAAACAGCATATTGGCCTGTTTAACGCGCTGCGTTAAAAAACAATTGAATTGCTTTTAACGCAGCTGCCTCTTGCACACCCTATACTTTCAATAGACCTTCTACTGGAGCGCGAGAGGACCGTTTGTTAAAAAAACAAAACGGAGAGTTAAAAATGGAATTGAATCGCGGGTAAAGTTAACCCGCTCCAAAATGATAAAAAACAGCGTTAAAATGACTTAACGCGGTCTAAACAAAAATCTCACGGTCAAGTAAATACCCCCCTGTGTATAACATTTTCGAAGACGATACCACTGATATCTGACGTGTTAATGTCCACTACCAAAGAATGGTAGTTAATGGAGTTAATAACCCAGTACCCTGATTTGAAAAGGTTTTAAAAGACTGTCTGTTTCAGATATCTTAAAAAGCTCCAGGGCCAATTTAGCATAAGTGAACCTGACACCTTGTTCTGCTCCATGTGAAATCTGGGTTGCTTTTAATTACCTTTCCAAGTACCTGCCTGCCTCTACCTCTCCTCGTTTGTTTTAGCACTGCCAGTTACAGCACCAACCAAGCTAAAGGTAATCCTAGATTAATGAATACATGTATAAAAGGGCAGATATTAATAGGAATATACTGCAATGTTGTTATCATTTACTGTATTTTTGTTTGCAAAAAAGCAACATTTGCAAAAAAACTAGCAACAATAAGCTTTAATACTTATTGAGTGGTGGTGTTTATACAGTGGTCCTATGTCAGCCAAGGCTGCATTAAATGTGAATGCATCTACACTGAACTGCAGGGAAATGCTTTTAAATGTAGAAAAGTATGAACACATTCTACAAATAACCATCAGATGAAAGTTCATCAGCAGATATTATAGTAAAATAAAAATAAAAAAACGATGAGAGGAATACACTCTGATATAATTGGCTGAAAAAAACATTTAAAAGCTTATGTTCCACTCTATATACTATAATATACTATAATATAAATGATGCCATCTCATTGGTAGGCCGCTCTATCCTCCCTCTCTATTGTGTCTGGGAGGAGGGTGTACCAGGTTTGGCTTCACTCCCCTTGACTGCAACACAAACCCGGAAGTAGGGACTGTGTGCAAAGTCTGATTTTGGGACTGGAGTGTGCAGAGGGGGAGAGAGAGGCAGCCAGGAAGGAGGAAGGTGCAGGTGACCTGTGAGGGGGACACAACAACAACGTGTGTCTCAGAGAAAGGTAAGATGGGGGGGAGGGATACAATGGTTCCCTTGACTCTGGGGTGACTTTGCTTACAGAAAATGAAACTGTTGAGCTCTCTGTGATGCATCAAATAATTGTATAGTCTCCATTTGTAACAGAAGGGTTAACTGAAGCTTATAGATTTACACTAAGGGTAGAGCTGGGGAAGTGATGAGCCTGTAGCAGTAAATACTTATTAGTCTGTAGCCCTGAAAAATTGGAGCACTGGAGGTGGATGGTGCAAGACACACAGACCAGACCTTCTCTGTCGCATAATGTGATGTGGAAGCAGTATTACATCACTGCTCCCTCATAGCATTAATATTAGTGCTATTCAGAGCAGTAGTATGTCACTATTATTATAGCACCGTTATACGGAGTAATTGTATGTCACGATTATTATAGAACCGTTATATTCCTAATTGTATGTCACTATTATATAGGGATGATGACGGAAAGGGATGATTGCCTGCAGTTCAGCTCCAAAACTGTGGATGATTGTAGCCTATCTTTTTATCTTCATTTCAGATTTTGGATAAAGCTTTTAAATATAGCGAAGAATAAACCAATAACTCTAAGTAGGACTCCAAGGTTATTTATAATATCCATAGGATTTACAGTATGAAGAGCATTATCTTGTATACACTAAATATTTCATATTTGCTAACTACTAGCATCTCCCTTCTGCAGGGCCAAATTAAGACAATGTAGGCTCCTGGGCTAAGGGTACTGCGAGGCCCTCAGTAATTTGTAAAGGCCCCCGACCCTCCTGCTCCTATAGACCCCCCCCTCCCCCTTAGCCCCAGTGTATCACCTCCACCCCTGATATAGATAAGCAGTTACTTGGTCCTCTCCTCTTTGCTGCAGGTCTGGGTGGCACCTCTTCTTTCTTCTTGCCCTGTTGTCGGTGCGGTGCTCAGGGCGCTGCCTACGGAGGAGGTCTCTATGTCACGAGACCTCCTCACTAAGCAGCGCACTGCGTACCGCTCCCGCACTGACAGCAGAGCAGCTAACAGCATCAGGTCTGCTGTTAGCTGCACCTGTCTAACGAGAATGAATGGGAGGCATAGCAGTATTAAGTAAAAAAATCTTTGTTAGGGCTGAGAGATCCTGGAGCCCATTATGTTAATCCAGCTCTGGCCCTCTCGGAGATCCTGGTGCCAACTGTGGGATGCATGGCCGGGCGGAATGCGTCAGGCGCTGCCCCCCACTGTACAAATGCCGTGACTAGCAAGGTAATACAGCTAGGAGCAGGGATAGGATGACGCGTTTCGCTGTGAATCGCGTAGTTAGGCCCCATCCACTTCACAAGGGAAGTAGGCTACATGCGGGAGGTAAGACTACCGGAGAGCTCACGGGCATTCAGGGGAAGTAGGCAACTAGGATATATTTATAGGTATATGTCCAACCTGGATATATAACATTCCTTAGGGCGCAATATTACACTGTAGAAATATATTCTTTATAGTAAATTGTATAAGAATTAGGTGGGATGGAGGCATTTGAAGTATTAAGACATTTACTATGGAGTGTTTTATGTGTATTTTCAGAAGGAAGTTAGCTATATCAAGGGGCTAGCTGGGCTTGGGGGCAGGATGCCCCCGGGCTGATATTTGCCAGCCCTCCTGGCTATACCCATTTTATTTATGTGGCATGATGGAGTTTTAGGCATAGATATATATACTTGGGACTGTTTTCTATGTGTTTCCAGTGGGAAAGATGGCTGTATCTGGGTTTTTTTTGTTTGTTTTTTAACGTGGGGTGGATGGCATTAAAAGCATAAATATGCACATTGTTGTTGAACATCATATGGGGGGAAATTCAATTGACCGCGGTATTATTATTTTTTGAATTAAAATTATCTGCGTGGGTTTTGACCGCAGGGGCAACCATTTTTAGGTACCGCTGCGCAAAAAAAACGTGCTATTCAATTTAAAAACAGGTAACGACGCCCCCATGCGTTAACCATTGGGCAGCACAGTGGCTCAGTGGTTAGCACTTCTGCCTCACAGCACTGTGGTCATGAGTTCACTTCCCAACCATGGCCTTATCTGTGTGGAGTTTGTATGGTCTCCCTGTGTTTGCGTGGGTTTCCTTCGGGAGCTCCGGTTTCCTCCCACACTACAAAAACATACTGGTAGGTTAATTGGCTATCAAAATTGACCCTAGTCTCTGTGTGTATGTTAGGGAATTTAGACTGTAAGCTCCAATGGGACAGGGACTGATGTGAGTCAGTTCTCTGTACAGTGCTGCGGAATTAGTGAAGCTATATAAATAACTGATGATGATGCTTGCAAATTATTAGGGGTGTGAAGGGGAGGGTTTAACATGGCCATCTATAATTAAAAAAAAAATGCATTGGCATACATTTGTATTGCATTACACAACCTTCTAATTTATAATATCTACATACAGTACTTTTTTTTTACTATACAATTATCTATACCATGACAAAACACATTAGTACACACATATTAGTACTTGCATGCATATATTAGTGATTATTGTGTTTATTATTTTTTTTTCTATGCTTTTTGTAAAAAAAAAAAAAAAATCACCTTTTCCATGTTATACATTACTGAGAAACATAATTGATTTTTATTTTTATTACATGATTTCAATAGTTTTATGTTTTGAATTTTTTTGCGCAGCCATGAGAGGTGCGAGATAAAAATAGCGATTTGACAGTTTACCGCACGGCATTAAAAAATAATTGAATAGCTATTAACGCTTCTATCTCCCTCCCTATACTTTCAATGGATCATCTACTTGACAGCGATGGAACCGTTTTCGCTAACAAAACAGTGCCTTAAAAATAGATTTGAATCAGGGGTAAAGTTAACACGGTCTAGAATGAGTGGAAACCGAATTAAAATCACTTACCGTGGTGTTAAAAAAAATTACTGATGAGAATCGAATCCCCCCCCCCCCCCCCATGCAATCATACATAAAACTACTATGTCTAATTATTTTAATATATACCATTCATTCTCAATGGTAGCATGTGTTTTTTTTCTTTATAGTTGTAACATTTGTCTAGTGTTTCTGTAGCCTACATTTTTGTGCTTTCAATTATGCAAAGAAGATCTACCAAGTCCTATCTGGGACATTCTATGTCCATCTTAGTTGTTATCATTCTTATCTGATCTTGTCAAGTGTTTAATGGCTCTGACCTTTTATTGTCCCCATGCCCCTCTATTCATGTGCAAATTCTGCTCAAATGTCCGATATTTATTTGAGATAGAAAGAAACATTGTCTCAGGATGTTTAATTGGAAGCACATGAGATCCTGGGGGACTTTGAAGGTGCTCGTAAATCACTATCATCTATTTTTATAGCACCACTAATTCCGCAGCGCTGTACAGAGAACTCTCACATCAGTCCCTGCCCCATTGGAGCTTTCTTCCCACTGGAAACGCATAGAAAACACCTTCATCCCACAGAAATAAAAATGATAGAGCTGTGTGTGCAGGAATAAAACAATGCACGGTGGCTCAGTGGTTAGCACTTCTGCCTCACAGCACTGCGGTCATGAGTTCACTTCCCAACCATGGCCTTATCTGTGTGGAGTTTGTATGTTTGCCTGGTGTTCCTCTGAGTGCTCCATTTTCCTCCCACACTCCAAAAACATAATGGTAGGTTAATTAGCTGCTGACAAAATTGTGTGTGTGTTTGGGAATTTAGACTGTCGGCTCCAATGGGGGCAGGGACTGATGTGAGTGACAAATATTCTCTGTACTGCACTGCAGAATTGGTGGCGCTTTATAAATGATGATGATGCAAATAATTTATGTGTAACTATTACATTTTATTATGTTATGTGAGTTGCTTTTCGTCTATTGAAACCATTGGGTGAAAGAAAATAGTTAGTGCCATCTAATGGCAGGAAAAGGAACTGCATGTGATCATTCCGATCATGCTTTTCTGTGATCATCTGTTTAGTATATTATAGTAGTGTTATGTGGATCAGTAGTATGCCTTTATTATAATACTAATATGGTGATCAGTAGGATGTCACTATGATTATAGTACTGATATGGGGAGCAGTAGTATGTCACTAGTGTTATATCACTGTTATAGAGAGTGTTAGTATGTCAGTATTCTCATGTAATATTGTTGAGTGACAGCTGTTGATAATACAATAAGATAACTATATTTTTTTGTGCGTGTTTAGTAGGAAATGCACATTTGAGGGTAAAGCTGGTTACCCAATTATCGGGCCGTTCACACGATGAACAACTGTTCGATATAGCATTAGTGTGTACGCTCTCAAGATCATGTTTTATCGTACCAAAGCACATCATATCAAACTGACTAAAAACGATAGAGAGAGATGTTGTTCCAGTCCTGCAGTGTGTATGCGCTCCGGACCGGCAGTGACCATAGATCTCCATAAGTTTACAGAGTCACAATCTTTTCAGCCGATGGTAATAACAGATGAGGAGCACAGATCTGATGGTAAAACGTGTAGGTGTGTACACATGAATCGGCTGCTGATCGGGGCTTTCAGTCATTGGTAAAAATCATTACATATTTCTCATCGGGAGGAATTTTCTGTAGTGTGTCCCCAGCTTTAGTCCTGGAGGAGTTAGTATCGGTTTTGTTACGTCAATGTAGTAAAGTGTAAACATAGCAAATGTGTAACTCACAAGAACTATGTTGTGTTTTACTTTCATTTCAATATCTGGTGTGTTACAGAAGCTTATTGCACAGACCTGCTATTTGCATTATAAATGATGTTCGTATTCTTTGTGTGATAAATGTTAAGATTCTTTTGAATAAACCATTTTATTGGGCTTTACAGAAATGCAAAGAAAGCATAATAAACCAAAGGACCATGTATACATGATAATTGTATAAAGGCAAAAAACAATAGTGGAATAGAAAAAAAAACAAAAAACGTGCCTCAACAAGTGAGGTGACAAATATCATGGAAAAAGTTATACATGGTCAATGGTGCAATGAAGGAGAGAGGAGAAGGGAGGGAAAGAGAGGTAGAGAACTAAGGGGAAAGGATAGGAAAAGAGGAAGTCACTGAGCACTATAAGATAGATTGGGAAGGGGGAGTAATGTGAGAGAGATATCAACCCTTGTCAGAACGCCAAAGGTGGGGGAGAGCCTTGGTATTTGGTCCAGGCGCTCCAAACTCGAGTGCAGGGGTGTGGCGCTATAGGCTCGTTATATTATCCATATGGTAAACCTGCCAGATACTAGTAATAATGGAGATAGAGAAGGGGGTCCTGGATTTTTCCAGAATGACACTTCACCACATTGAGGATATGTGTTTAGAGGATTGTCAACGAAAGTCAAAGTAAGATTTGAGATGCTGTCATTGGGTGAGAGGAATGTTGAGATCCAGGATTTCATATTTGAAGGGCGTGATTTTATAGTTGGAAAGATCACCATAAAGGGTAAGGTCATCAATTAAGTTAGGCAGGGATATGAGAGGATTAGTGAGGGTCAACAAGATGTCATCCACATATAGCGAAAGCTTGTGCTCGGAGGAGCCAAGACGGTTACTGGATATGCCGGGGTTAAGCCTAATTTTGCGGGCAAGGGGTTCAATCATGAGTGTGAAAATAAGAGGGGAGCGTGGACAGCCTTGACGAGTGCCCTTTTGGATGGCGAAGGATGAAGATTGAAAGCCATTGGCCAGAACAGATGCAGTGAGGTTAGAATACAGGGATGCGACGGCACGCAGGAAGGGACCCCCCTTGCCTATAGTCGCCAAGGTTCGTTGCATATAAGGCCACCCCAGCCTGTGGAACACCTTTTCCGCGTACAAAGCAAGGAGGGTGCCGAGTAAGTTGGAGACGTGAGTCAGGTCAATAACATGACGCGTGTTGTCTGAAGCTTGGCGGCCGGGCATAAAGCCTATCTGGTCTGGATGGACCAGAGAAGTAATCACACAGTTAGGGCGATTAGCCAGGAGTTTTGCGAATAATTTAAGGTCTACGTTCAGGAGTGATATAGGTCTATAGTTACTACAAGATTGAGGATCACGGCCAGGCTTCGGGATCACCATGATGTTGGCGAGGGTAGTGGCCGGATCGAATCTAGAGCCTAAGAGCATGGAGTTAAACAACTAGGAGCATGGGCATGAGGGGTACGATCTTATAATAGATAGCTGTAAAACCATCAGGGCCGGGGCCGAAGCATTTCACAAATCCTTGATAGTCTGGCCAATGTCTTCCACAGTGATGGATTTATTCAAAAGATCGGATTGCGCCGAGGTGAGTTTGGGAAGCTGAAGAGATGATAGAAAGTCTGAAATCCTAGATTCTAGGGCGTCCGGGCTAGAGATAACAGGGTGAAAGGCTATAAAGTTGCGAATAAAAATCTTTAAAGCGTCCGCTATACATTTGGGGTCATAGGTAAGGTCTCCAGATGGGGTCTTAATAGAGGATATATTATTCCACGTGCGTTTATCTCTCAATTTTTGTGCCAAGAGTCTATGCGCTCGATCTCGATGCTTATAATACTTTTGGTGAAGCCATTGGAGAGTTTTAGCAGCTTTTTTTTACTAGTTGATGAAGTTGGCCGCGCAGGGAGATTAATTTAAGCCGAGTTTTACATTTTGGGAACCATTGATGCAGAGCCGCGAGCGAGGTGAGTTGAGCCTCCAGTTCGGAAATGCGCGTCAGTTCCGTCTTGTGTCTAGCAGCTGATAAGCCAATGAGTGAGCCACGTATGGTGACCTTATGGGCCTCCCAAAGAAGAGCAGGGGAGATGTCCAGGGTGGAATTTAGAGTAATGAAGTCCTTTAATTGAGTCAGAGATAGCGGACACCTGGTCCGGGCGTAGTAGAGGGGTGTCATCCAGGCACCATTTCAGGGGAGAGGAGCGGGGTCGTGGGAGGGCAATCTCAAGGGAGACTGCAGCGTGGTCTGACCAAGTTACCAGTGATATGTCAGCGTCGGTAAGATTTTGTGTAGTGAGACGAGGATGAGGTTATCTGACATCTTGGGTCACTGATTGGATAACTAAACTTCATTGTTCACAGCAGCAACATATGCTAAATATTGTTTTTATTTTAAATAGGCATCTAAATCAAATTCCTTCTACCATAGAATCTCTCTACATACATACAGATTTGGTTACGCTTTCTTCTTATGTTTATTAAGGTAACATGGTCCTTCATACAGTCCCATCCTTCTTTTCTGATTATCGTCCTTTTGGTGTTATGGTTTTCATGTCATTGAGGTCGTGGGGTGATCGGTGTGCTACGTTCTCAGAATCGCACCGATGTGTTTTCTGTATATAGTGCGCCGTCTGCAGATCTACCATCTAGTTTTCGGGAGTTCTGCTCGTACTCTGTTCTCTTCGATGGCTACAGGAAAGGATGCAAGATTTATTTTTTTAATGGCATATTTATTACATTGACACCGAAAACATATTTTTTTTGCAAACCAGGAATCCCCTGAAACATAAACACTAATAATTGTAAAACCCCAAATATCTGTGCCCCCCTACGGCATTTGGAGAAAGGAATTCAATATGTAAAAAAAAAACTGCTTGGTGTTTTGGGGGTAATATAACATCTGCCGGGTACTCATGTACACACTGATGCAGCTGTAGAACCATAGGAGCTAACAATCTATTTGTGAAGCTGTTAACAACCCCCCACTTCAGTTTTATCTGGGAGGGGGAAATCATGTCCCTCTGTTGATTGGGTGGAGAGAGGAGGGGGCGGGGCTACCATTGTTTCAGCGCAGAGCATGTGGAAGGGCTGAATTGCTACCGTCCGCATTAAAATTGTGTTTGGCAGATGGATTGTAAGCTTGTGGGCAGAGCCCACTTACCTCTCTGTCTGTATTTCCCAGTATTACTTTATTACTTTGTTCGTTCTCAATTGTAAAGCACCACAGAATTTTCTAATGCTATATAAATAAATGTTGAAGATAATGTGTATTAAGGTTAATTCAGCTTATTTTATATTTATTTAATGCTCTTTGACAATTTGCTATGAACACCAAAAAAAAGACCTTAGTGTGACGCCGTCACACGTATAAATGTATGATTCTTACATAAAGTTTACAAAACTGGGTATCTAAAAATCTATCTGATCACTGTTCTGTTCTACTTACTGGTTACAGGTAAATGAGGACTGAAGCGCCAGACTCGCTGGTCCAGACCCTCGCTCAACTCTTGCGAGACCATGGTAAGACTCCTTCCTTTCTGTGCCGGTGTCAAGTTGTGTATTGATACATGCCAAGGCTGCGGGCAATGCCCTGTGAGTTTTATATGCTATTTGGAGTCCCCATCTGTTGTTACTCTGCCCTCTTTGAATTATCGCTTTCCTTTTCACCATTCCATTGTGACCTATGACACAATTTCTACCGCTATGTTTTTTTCCGTCTGACAAAAAGGGCGTTGTTGCTCTTACCTTCCATCCGTGGCGTTGTTGCTCTTACCTTCCATCCGTGGCGTTGTTGCTCTTACCTTCCAACCGTGTTTTAGAAACTGTATTTATTTCCCAATCCGACCCTGTGACGTAAATGTCTAACGTTTGAGGACTTGTTTTTCCCGTACGTTGCCGTGCATCGGCTGATGTTGGTGTGTTCTGTGGCAGGCGACACGTTGTTGGATGGAACCCACGTCCTGTCTCTCTTCACCCCGTGCCTGCAAGTCGTCACCCGCTTGTTTGAACAGCTGTTTCCTCGAGGACCGGGAACTGGGTTCCAGGCGCTACCAGCTCACCCGTCCGACAACACCTCCGTCCTACGAACTCAGTTCATGCTCGATGTGCTGCAGAAAACGCCGTCTCTGAAGGTTCCTACTCATTACTTATATTAATGGCTTCATTTCGGTTTGAGTCAGTGCTTTTCAGTATGGCTTCTAAATTAACAACCGTTCCCAGTGTGCATTGGAACAAACTTCTGCAGTCTTTTGCCTGTTCTAAGCATTGGATGATCTGTTTGTATGCATGAGCCCCAGACATAAGCCTGCAAGTTTAGCTACTATTCCTTATCCATATATACAGAACTTGCTATGCTACATCCTCACCAATGGCTTCCTTCCCCCAAATCCTGGAAAATGTACAATCTGACGTATTGTTTTAAAATTATTATCAAATCCACAGTATTTGTTTATTCAGCTACTTTTAAAATTGTTAAAACAGATCCCTTGAATAATATGCAAAAAAAATGTGGAAAGAAAAACAGAAAGGGGAAAAAAACCCATCTTAATAATTAGTATTCACTTAACCCCTTGTTATATTGGCTGTTCTTGTCGTTGGTTCTGCTGTGTTTTACGGAGCTTTTTTATTTCTTTTTCTCTCCCTCTTTTTCAGCTTATTCATCCCCCTGAATGTCCTAGTCAGTTTGATGTGAATATTTTCCCCTTTAAGTCTTTAAGATCTTTGGAGGTGAGCTTGCACTTTAAATGCTGCTTAATCTATTTCAGTTACTATTGTTAAGTAAGTTTTTTTGGTTTTTTTCTCTGCAGTGTAAATTTGGAGCAATACCGCACATCAGCCTGCAGGTGGCGCCATGTGCTTTTATTACTATGTTTTATAGACTCATATAGTATACAAGTTAACCCGTGCATGATACTCATGCATTCTAGTCAAATCAAGCTACTTAAGGTGTTAAAAAGGTTCTTGTCATGCATTTGGGCCATAGCCCAGGCCTCAACCACCAACCACTCCCCACTGTCACCCCCGGCAACCACCAACCACTCCCAACTGTCACTTCTCCTTCAAGAAATATATATATATTTTTTTTAAATCTTTATAAACACTTTTAACAATTAACAAATTAAATTAACAAATTAAAAACATCTTCGAATACCAAATTTCAGCCCTTTCTGAATTTTTTTTCCCACACACACTAAGAATTTAGTAGGTCAGTGTATAACTCCGCCCAGCAGGTGGCGCTGCAGCTTGGTTTTATTTTTTCCACAGACAGACTAACACACGCCACTAGACATTTATATTATAGATTAGAACATCTTCATACTAATTAAAGGGATACTTCAGCTTCTTAAGCTAAATACACAATAACCGGTGTATTAATAAGAGATTGAACTTCTAGTGACCAAAAATAAGTCTGTGACTTACAAGGAAAGTGCTGACTGTGACTTCCTCCTGCAGTTGCGTTGTCTCCCTCCACACTGTCTGCGGGGGCTGCGATTCGTGTATTCCCAGCTGGAGGTCCTCATCTGCTCCCGCTGTGTCACCAGCCTAGAGGTGAGTGGAACGGACTGTGCTGCCCAGACTGCTGTAAATAGGCCCAAGTATGGTGAGGAAATAACATCCCTTATAATTAATGTGTTTCTTTAGATTGTATTATAAGTGGATATACAGGTAGGTGACTTTTCTGGAGAAGGGTTTTTCCTGTTATTTCTGTAAATGTCTAAAGTATGCTAAATTGCACTCTAAAGTTACTCTTTGCATTCCCTGCAGAGACCTTTAAACACCCCCCCCTTCCCCAAACCTCATATTATACACTCGTGAAGTGTGTTAACGTGTAATGTTTGCAGTCATATAAAGAACCAGACTGAAAGCCACACAAACCAAACACACCTAGCGCTCCCCGATCTCTGTTGGAATTAACATAACACAAACGCACCTAAGGGACAGTGACGCACGCGGTAATACTTGCGTGGAGCTGGTCGGTCTTCCTGCAGGGTATGGGGTTGGTGCACTACAGACAGGGTCCTAGTTCTGTTCATTGCGGCTACAAGCTTATGTTTGAAGAGGCAAAATATATGTCCATTCAGACCTCAAGCCGTGGGAACCTGCTATTGCTCCTGGCTCACCTACAGCACAGAAGCCAGAGCCAATTGGCTACTTCAGGCGGTTGACTCAGGGTAGACACCCTAAGGAATAGAGAGACGTATCTACTTGGTGCAGTCACTTGCTCCTGCAGAGCGTCTACCTTTAAAACAAGAAGAACAACAAACCATTACGGTTCTCCAAGTACGTGCCGGTTATAAGTGCTCAGGAACCTGCATATCAGGATTATAGACGGACTCCATCAGAGGAGGGTAAAACGAGCATGTAAAGATAGTCGAAAAGAGGTTACACACACCATAAAACCTGCAGAGTAGATTACACAGATTGTTTAATTGGGTGACAAAATGTTCCTTGAGGACATTCGTGAAAGGATAAAAAACAAAGGGAGGAATAGTATGACTGAAACTAAATGAGATGGATATTTTGAAGGAGAGAAAGCAATTGTAGATTGCCTAAATGATTTTTGCTTTGTAGTTACTGTAGAAACTTCAAAGGGGGTTACCTACCGTAGAGGTAAAATAATTATCCTACCGTAATATATTTACTACAGAATAGGTGCTACTTAAAATATCCAAATTAAAAGTATATAAATCAGTTTGTAATATGACAGGCCTTGGCTTTGTCTTGTAGACAGTGTAATTTATAAAGGTTTGGTTACCAGATAGGAGACTGTAGGTTCTTTTCTGCCATCAAAATGTTTGTTTTTATTCTGTAGGGTGATACTGGAGAGGTTGGCACGTTATAAGTTTATAATAACTATGTCTGAGTCTATATCTTTGTGTTTGTCTTTAGGAAGTGATCTCTCTGTGTGGGGGGGATCTGAGCTCTGCTCTCCCCTGGCTGGAATTACACACTCTGGATTTCAGCTACAACACGATCCACAGTTTGGACCAGTCCTTGGTGAGCACAGTGGGGTGGGGAGAGGGCAACTGTTCCCGTACCGTTGTGCTAAATGTTCTGCGCTTCTGTGTTAGTGTCCGTCTTTTATGGTCCCTGTGTTTGTTCTGACATTTGGTAAAGCAATATGTGAAATGTTAGGTCTATTCCTCATATCTATCGGTCCCTCCGCTCTAGAGAAGAGAGCGCACATCGTAGCTCTCGCCTCCCTCTCTTCTAGAGGAGAGAGCGCGCATCGTAACGCTTGCTCCCTCTCTTCTTGAGGAAAGAGCTCGCATCGTAGCTCTCGCCTCCCTCTCTTCTAGAGGAGAGAGCGCGCGTCCGTAGCTCTCGCCTCCCTCCCTTCTAGAGGGGAGAGCGCGCGTCCGTAGCTCTCGCCTCCCTCCCTTCTAGAGGGGAGAGCGCGCGTCCGTAGCTCTCGCCTCCCTCCCTTCTAGAGGGGAGAGCGCGCGTCCGTAGCTCTCGCCTCCCTCCCTTCTAGAGGGGAGAGCGCGCGTCCGTAGCTCTCGCCTCCCTCCCTTCTAGAGGGGAGAGCGCGCGTCCGCAGCTCTCGCCTCCCTCCCTTCTAGAGGGGAGAGCGCGCGTCCGCAGCTCTCGCCTCCCTCCCTTCTAGAGGGGAGAGCGCGCGTCCGCAGCTCTCGCCTCCCTCCCTTCTAGAGGGGAGAGCGCGCGTCCGCAGCTCTCGCCTCCCTCCCTTCTAGAGGGGAGAGCGCGCGTCCGTAGCTCTTGGTCCCCTATAGATAGGATAGGGCATCTGGCACACAACCCTGATAACTGGCTATCTGACATTTGTAGTCCTTTGGCCAGCTTCATGCTCCTTTAATCATTTGGACTTACTAACGGGGTTAAGCCTCCAGCCTAGGAGACAGGACACTTTTCCAAATGAAAAGCTCCTTCTCTCTTTATTTAAATCTCCGCCCAGTTGGTGGCACAGGAACATCGGGGCCTCCTCTCCTTCTCTTCTCTCTTTGTCCCTCTACGTATCCTTTGACTCTTATTCCATTCAACTGCAATTTATCCTATTTATAAATGTACAATGCTGTGGAATATGTTGGCGCTTTACGACTCTTTTTAATATTAATTTCAGGAATTGTTGAACTGTCTGAGGATCTTGGATTTAAGTCACAATCGTATTAAAGAATGCGGCTCGTATTTACAGGTATGACCTTTCTTCGGTTTGCTGAGCTAACAATCCAATGTAGAGCGTTGTAATTAGTCTTGGGGAATTAACATAGACTCGGGCAGGAGTATTGTAACAAAACACAGTGCATATCTCGGTAACGTTTTTTATTTAATTCTAGGTACTTTCTGAGCTTCAGTATGTGAACCTGGGGTATAATCTTTTAGCGTCTGTACCGGAGCTTAGTTTACAATCCTGTGCCAAACTCCACACCCTCATCCTGAGACACAACCAACTGTCCAGCACCACCGGTCAGTCTGTATTTGTGTGTGTGTGTACAGTATGTGTCTGCTGGTAGATACGTGAGCCTGTGTCTGATTGTGCTCCCCCCACCCCTTCCCCCCTGTAGGACTGGAACAGTTCTCAAACCTCCAACACCTGGACCTGTCGTATAACTTTCTGCTGGATCACTCGCAACTTACCGGTTTGGCTCCGCTGCACAACCTAAGAATGGTAACGTAGAACTAGTGACATTGACAGAAACGACTGTTCCACGAGCTGTGTGTTTATACGTCAGCATGTTCAGAATGTGGGATCATTGTCTGTTTGTGAACAAAATCTGTAGATTGATTTTTTTATTTTTTTGTTTAACTGGAATAGAGAAGATGTTCTCACCTAGATACAATGTCCAAATCTTCAAGAGCTGTTTAGTTAAAAGAAATATAACGAGATAGGAGCTGTTCTTGGTGTATTTGCCCAACCCCTGTGTCGGCTACTGTGAGCTGTGGCCTTCAGAAAAATGTTTTTTTTAAATAAAATTAGACAGTTTTAAAGGGATACAGTTTAACATTTGGTTCTTTAGAATATCATATGTTGCTAATTATGTGAATTGCAGCTGTTCCGTATTTTGTTTATTCCCCCCCCCCCCCCCTTGATAGAACTTGCCTCTACTTGCATAAAATTGGGGAACCCGGGACCTCTCTTTGTTGCCTAAAACGAGGAGCTGGATTTTGTTGCCAATCTGTCGTATGCCGCTGCTGATGGAACCTGATGATGAATCTGCCCAGCTCCCTTTAATACAGGTTTATGGAGCTCTTTTGATCGAAGACAGATTGAATTATCAAACATTGGGCGTTCAGCGCGTTCCGTCTTTTCGGCTAGAGGAATAGATCAGAGAACCCTACTTTAGCTAGAAGGCAGTGCAGCTCCGCGGTTAGGTTCTAAGCCTCAACAATGAGTTGACAACACCAAAACTTCCAAATTTGTAATAGGCCCCAGCTCGGGTTGTGTGACACAGCTGTGATGTGTGTGAGGACACACTCCCAAGTGTCCTGCGTTCTGATCAGTGTGTGTGTGTATTTCTAGCTCTCCCTGGAGGGGAATCCTCTGTGTTTCCAGGAAGAGTACCGAGCGCTAACGGCCCAACATTTGTCCCCCAAAGCCTCAAACAAGGTGCGTAGCCCACCTATCGGTCACCCCAGACTCGCTGGGCACGTGTGCCAGGCTTCTGTGCTTATAACCACTCTTATGTATTCTCAGGTTTCACTGGATGGGAAATTGTTGTCTGGAGTGGAGACAGTGGTAAGAAAAGAGCTTCGTATATAGAAAATGTAACGCTCAACCTGAAATGTAATTGTGTTTTTCTTCTTCAGCTGTAGGGAGCACAGACAGAGTGGGTTAAATCTACCCCTAAGAGGGGGGTAGTGGAAAAAAAATAAGAACAGGCTCTTACTCACTTTTTCTTTTTTCATTTGCTTAATTTTAGTGTTTGAGGGCCAGTCTCATGGCCCCCTGGATTATAGCAAAGTGGTCCTTGACCGTCCTGTGTTCACTCACTTCCACTGTCTGAGTTGTGGGCTGATTGTAAAGTGAGGGAGATTGTGGGTGGGGCTTATAAAGAGGAGGAGGAGTCAATTTTATTTATTTATTTTACATTTTATTTTTTGTTGGGCAGGTAAAAATATACCCAGATGTTTCCTGAACTTGTGAGAACAGAAGGTGTTTGCAATGTATTCACGTCACTCGCGTATCCCATTTAAACAATAAAATCTATCTTTATTTTAGTCTCTCTCGGACTTCTGTAGCCATCAAAAGTCACAATAATTGTGTTCCTACTGTATCCATTCCTAATCCATGCCAGAGAGTGACAAAGATATCATACCTCATATTTGATAATATAGACTGTGTTTGAACAATACTCGCTGCTTCGCTCTTCTCTCCCTCCATCATATTTACCTTTGGTCAGAATGTTTTATAAAACGCTGTTTTCTTAGAAAAACAAAAAAACGAAATTCAAAATACTTTATGAAGCAAAAAAGGACTGGTATCAAAATATTTAATAAAATGGCAATAACATACTAACAATTTCCCCCGTGTAAAAAAAAACCGCTTACTCGTGTGTTATAAAGAATAACACCTCCAGTGCTTTAGAATATATTGATTTTAGACGTTTAGATTGCCCCTTTGTACATTTACGCCGTACCGGAGTTCCTCAGTGACTTATAATATCCTTTTATCTTACCTATAATAGTAGAAGATGTATTGGTACATAGATCTAGATATTTTATTGCAAATGAGTAATCCTCTCTGTCTATAGTTTATTGATGAACACTGCAGAAAGCCCCTTATGGAACTACAAAGAAATTAGTTGGTTATCTTGGACATATAACAACAATATAGTCTGAGATATATCCTAATATCACCATGGTTCAGTCTAACATTAGCGTTAATACCTGGAAATGATTCAACCAAAACAGATTGTGTTATTACTGGACACTTCTAAATCTGGTCGACAAACATATGATATCTCGCTGTGCGAGGTCATCTGGTACACACACAGATCTGTGTCGTGATCCGGAGCCGTCTATTTTGGCCACACATGTTTGTCATTGTGGCCAAAACGTCCGGATCAGTCAACATGTGTCCGGCTGCCGACCGTTGCAGGAATTGTCCGCCACTTCTCGCTTTGTTTAGTCCATTCTTAGGCAATGTTGTTCCTTTCACAGGATACACAAGTCTTCAGAGAGAAGGTCACGCTGCCACGCCCCTGCAATTCGGCGACGGAGAGCTCCTGCACGGGCGATCTGTCGGACAGCTGCTCGGCTCCAGAGAGAACCGCCACGCACCTCCCACGCAAGAAATCCAAGGTGAGGCGCCACAATCCAATCAAATACTAACGCAGACCGTTCACGGGCAGAGAGACCTCATTACTTTCCGATATTGGACACTTGTGTATCACTTCCGGAACACACTGTGGCCTGATAGTGTGTTGGCACGACAGGCCACGTGAGCCGGTAGCAGTAATATTTTGGACATTGACATTGTCCAATAATGAGCCAATAAATCATATTGCTGTACCAGACAAATTGTCTGATACATTAGGTTCCCTTAACACAACAGCAGAATAACCAGTTAGTTGTGAGTTTATAATGACTGTATCACATGTAATAAAAATGTTACTAATCCAGTTGATACAATATTTTCTTTCCCATAACACTTTGCTAAGCCCGGAGAGTAGGAGGTGAATACATTAACACCAAGATTGATGCAAAGATACATTCTTATTTACAGACTGACATAAATAACTATGATATTAATGAAATGTTCCTTCACATTTCTCTTTTTGCCCCGCTTGACTCTTTCAGGTAAAAGTCCGCAAGGCGAGTATCTCGGAGCGCAGTGACAGCGAGTGTGAGCAGCGCGGTCCGCCCGCCGGTCAGTACATTTCACATACGTCTGTCTCTGTGTGCGTCGCTGCTCCCTCTTGTGGTTAATATGGGCATTGTTCATTTGTAGCATCAGGAACCTCTGTCTGAACACAGACTGCAAAATTCCAGGCCACAAATACATGTTGTGAGGCAGATCGGTCTCATTATTATTGTCATCATTTGTGTAGCACTGATGTACTACACAGCGCTTTCCAGTGATGTGAGTCATTCATATCTGTCCTCGCTCCATTGGAGCATCCATCCGTTCACTAGAAAATGTACATTGTTGAGGGGACAGCGTTTGTGTCTCACTGACGTTACTGGTTCCTACTACAATGAATTTCATCCTTCCCTAGTCCCCCGGAATGTCTGCGAGACTCCCGAGTTTCTGTAGATCTCCTGGACCCCTGGGAGAGCAGGCATTTCTCCCAGATGTTGCCCACATTACTTACAATTGATTCCTTTTGGCCCCACCCCACGGGTGGTCTTCGCACAAAGTGAGGCAATTTGTGACATCATTTCCCCGCCCCACCCGCGCCTCCCCCTTCCCTCTGGATTCAAAAATCAGAATTCAAAGTTAGCAAGTTGCAGAATTTAGCAAATATTGGTCCTGGCATATGTATATCTATCATCTCCTCAAAGTTTGGTTTGGGACATTTTAATTTAGATTTATTATAAGCTGATCCCCTACTTTATTATCATTATTATTTTTATTATTATTATTATACTGTCTTGTATTAGTATTATTATTACTAACATTTATTGATATAGTGCTAACTCCTCGGCGCTTCCAAACAACCAATCACCAAGACTTTCTCTTCCCACCTGCAGTACCGATCCTGCAGCACCAGAGAGACATTGAGCGCACTGACAGTTTCCGTGAACAGTTTGGCGTTGACTGGCTGCAATACCGGACTCACCTGGAGGATGAACTCCGTAAAGACTGCCCCACAAGGAACAGTCCGGACCCTGCCAGGCCTTCTCCACCCATTGCCAATTTCGTATCCTCTACCACGATACTACAGACATCCTTCGGAAGAGGCTGCCGTTCCGCTGACAGCTCGAGCCCTGACCCGGCTAAGACGCCCAGTCCGGAGGTCGGCACCACTGCAGCCGCGGATCTGTTAATAGAAAGGATCGAAGATGTTCTGGAGGATGGACTGTGGCAGCCTCAAAAAATGGATGAGGAAGAGACGGAGGAGGATATTATAGAAGGTGAGGTGTGGAAATGTTGGGAGTTTAAATATATCCCACATACAGCCAAAAAGATTTATTAAGTATAGAAAAGTTTTGTGAACTTGTTAGAATCAAACTTGAGGTTTTTGGTTTTTTTCAATCCACATCAGACACTACGCAGTCCAATCATTCAACCGAATTGTCAATATAGCCAGATCTGTCTGCAGTTCACACGTTTGTTAGACATCCTCTGAAAAATCGGGTTGTAATGCAGACGTGGGTCATCATCATCATCATCTTTTTATATAGCGCCACTAATTCCGCAGTGCTGTACAGAGAAATCACTCACATCATTCCCTGCCCCATTGGAGCTTACAGTCTAAATTCCCTAACATACACACACAAACAGACAAGAGATTTTTACTGGTAGGTCAATTTTTTAGCAGCCAATTGACCTACCAGTATGTTTTTGGAGTGTGGGAGGAAACCGGAGGACCCGGAGGAAACCCACGCAAACACGGGGAGAACATACAAACTCCACACAGATAAGACCATGGTTGGGAATTGAATTTATGACCCCAGTGCTGTAAGGCAGAAGTGCTAACCACTACGCCACCGTGGGTCCTGCTTCCGTTATGACGCTTGTTGCTAATCATACAAAAACGGATGATCGGTAAGCGCTCTTTTAAAGGATAAGGGATAGGGTGTGGATGCTGCCACTGTCTCAACGGAACAATTAGATTAATAGAAAAAAACAATAGACAAGAGACTTGGCGCATAGGGGAGAGGAATAAACACATGAAGGATTGGGAGTCTATTGATCTCTCCAGAATCTAAACGTGAGCCTCCTTGGATGTAAGGTCTCGTATAGCTGTGTAGAGGAAAATTGGATATGCTACATATATAGTCCCATATATATTTGATTTGTTTCAATTTAACATTAACAAAGACTTCATATATTGTCCATGTGGCAAAACTGATTGCTAAACATACAGACTTTAAATGCAATAGTGTTTCCGAACTTGTATTACATGAATCCACTATCCATATGTCCGTTCCAAAAGTCTTGCGCCTGAATTTCAATGATTGCTCCCACTGGTGTCTTGCTTCTCCCTCGGTCGTCCGCAATGTAAACGAGTACATGCAGGAGAGGGGATAAAAGGAGAAACGACTTGTGGTGCGATACGTTTTCCACCTTTTATTATTAAAAGAATAACAAAATTCACTCACATTTAAAATGTTAAAAAGTTCCTCAAAAGGTTTCTTTTCATCTGCCCGTCCGGCATAAGTTTCTCCTTAGTTTCTCTGACCACTGATAACAGTTGATAATTCAACCGCGGGTCGGTTCCAACAGAGAGGGTAACTCCGTGACGTCAGAAGGCGCGGTGTAATACGTGTGTCTTTCTAATTGGCACAAACGCGTTTCGTGACTTCATTTTTTAAAAATTTTTTTTTAGAGAATCCACCAATAGCAAACAAGTAGGAGAATATTTTAGTACTTACAGTAGACAAGGATATTTCTGTAAATATACAGTGAAGAATGTATAGAATCTTAACATAACACAAGCGAAATAATGAGGATTGTACGACACCAGCCACGTTGATAGAACGGATCCCACACACATCAGGCCCGATATGGGCAATAAGTAGTGTTAAAGGAACATATTTCCTATCCTCCATATAAATTCCTCTTAATTACTAATTCTTCTTCTTCATCCTTAATAATTGTTTCTGCCACGCAGATGGCCTTTGCTCCCACGTCACAGTGTGCCCCGTTGTGGGCGGGCAGCCACGTAACCCGGAATGGCCGTGGGTCTTCTTACGCCTTACCCGCCAGTTCCTGCTGGAGATCGATCTACAACGTGGACGGGTCTTGATCAAGAGAGAGTTGGGGAGCCTGAGGGACATCAAGACCTCTGTCACCCCGTGGAACTGGAATGTGAGAGTTGAACGTTTGATGGGATATGGCAGGAGGGGGAATGTACCTTGTTTATAAATGGAGTATTGCATTTTTTCATAAATGTTTATTTATTATTTACATCAACTAACAAGCTGGGGAGACAAAAAAGGAGGGGGGGAATCTGGTTCTGTACCAGGTCATAGACCAAAATTACCAAAATAATGTGAGCACTCCGGTCTTTTATCAAAGAGTACAATTAAAATTAATATTAATCTTTAGTAGTCATTTCTTAAAAAGCACTCATAAATATATTGTAGATGGGCGAATTATCTTAAAAACAACATAAGTGAAAGAAAAGAAAAATTGTGTGAATTAAAAAATATATAGACCCTGGGACGGGACTGTTCTATTTAAGTCAGATTTGACCTCTTTGAACAAAAGAGCACTCTGGTTTTTTTATCAACTTTTTGCCTTCTTCAAATGAGATGATACTGAGGTCAACTTAAATACTATCCGTATCCGTGAATGGAACAGCGCCATCTAATGGCCGGTTTATGTTGGAAAAAATAGTTGACCAATAGTTTGCTTGCTGCCTGTACAAAGATCTTATATATTGCACACATGTGCATGCTTGTTACGGCAGAATAGCTTATTTATGGTCTGTATTATACAGGGGGAGGAACAAGAGCTGCCGGTCTTGTCGTTAAACTTCCAATCGGTGTGTGAGGATAAGCAGTCGGTGAGCTACGTGGTGCTGGACAACACCCAAGAGATCTCCATAACGGTGAGATTGGATGTTCACAGCTGGAGAAAATTATAAAACCTAAATATTACAACCTAAACAATTGCCTTTGTTGTCCACAACTTTGACTTTCGTGAGCTATTGTATTGCGAGAAGCTTTATCACATCTTGTAAGATTGACGGTTACGCTCTCGGAGGCAATATGGGGAAGAGAATGCAAACAAAGGCAGCGCTTATAGTGACGAACTCTACAATCGCACGTAATAAAACTTTCATAGAAAAAGTTAAGTTCTGTAACCAGAATATACAATCGTCCTTAATATTTATGTCCATTACATAAAGTAGTTACTGCTACCCACAAGTAAACCCTTACATTTATTCCAAGACTTGTAAAGGTTACAGACAAAACTAATATGTGCAATATGTCAAAAGTTTGGCCTGTCATAAGGGGAGGGGGGAGGAGGTGTGTGTGTAACTTTTTTTTTTTTTTTTTTTTTTTTTTTTTTTTTTTTTCCCCCCCATCGAAGTCTTGCTTCAGATGCAATTTCTGTAATGATTTCACAAATGATTGAAAGTCCCGGTGAGCATGCAGATGTATGTGTACACACTATACACGATTTACCTTCAGTTCTGTGATCTTCATCTGTCAGAATCATCTGCATAAGAGATGGTGACTCTGTACACTGTACAGATATTTGCCTACACTGCTGGTGGGGAGTGCGTACACACTGCCACGTTTGCCCGACGTCGTTGATCGTGATTTTTAGGACAATTATAAAACCAAATCAACAGATACGATGTGTTTTGGTATGATAAGACATGTTGGTGACAGCGTACACACTCTTGCAATATCTGAACAAGCGGTTGTGAATCGTGCGATCAGCAGGATAATTTTTTAGGTGTGTATCCAGCATTGAGAGATCCCAGTGCTTTCCCGGGTACAAGAAAACCCTGATGATGGGATTTCCCTGTATGGCAGAAGTAGGGCAGCGTTGCCAATTCACAGCATCTTATTCGGAGCACGCAGTTTTCTGGTCGACTATCGGTAGTTTCGGTTATGAATGGCAAGGGTGACACTATTACTTCTAACCACAATTTCTAAAAAAGCAGAAGTTCTCTTTATTCTGTTCATGTTTTGGAATTGAATCCCCCCCCCTCCCCCCCGTGTGTTTGCTGACACTATATGCTTAGAGGATCTGCAGCTGCTGTGTCATCAGTGTATCCTGCAGAGGAACTTGGGAGACAAACACTTTCTTCTTTATAGAACTGTCATCACCAAACCATGAGAAGACAGAATCTCCCCTCTACATATCCGTCAATTATTGTCCTGTAACGTGCGTTAGACATCTGAACCGATGAATGGAAATCTCTAGATTATTAGAGCCGTTCTGTTTAAACCTAATATTAATAAGGATCTTTTTGCAGTTATATTAACTGCAACTTCTATTTGTCAGGTAGAGCAAAGCCCCTGTTGACCTATTTCCCCTTCTATGTGACTGTATCCCGCTATGTGACTGCAAGCTGCTACATGTCGGACACGTGAACAGGGAGAGAACAAAATATAAATAGCTAAAAATAAGATAAATGCTTCACACGTGCAGTCTTGACATGTAATCCGATGCCTCCGACAAAATTCATGTTTTTGACTTTACTCCGGTTTTGTCTAGAATTGTTTAAGTGTGTCGCCAAAGGCAAAAAGCATATTTCATGTTTATTATTATTATAGCGCCTGCATGTAGAGCTTACAATCTATATTCTATATCGCATGGACACCCGCTAGGGTTTATTTTTGTCAGAAGCCAATTAATCTATTACTTTTTTTTTGAGAATGGGGAGAATATACAAACCACACACAGATGGGGCCCTGGCGGGAATCGAACCCATGACCGCGGCGTTGAGAGGCTGAAGTGTTAACCACTGAGCCGCTTGCCAGAGCTGGCTGTCTGTCCATATGAACTCAATCAGCAGATCCCTTTGTTTGTTTAGTTTAGTAATTGACTTTACTCATGCTGTAAGGCAGGCTAAAGCTGGGTACACACTACAGAAATTTCGACCAACTTTTTATGCAGAGCGATTTTACATGCGATCGATGTTTCGATCGCTCGGTCCATGGACTGCATACACACTAGCCTTGTTTGGGACGATAAAGGGAAGAGCGGACAGCCATGTTGTCGTGAGCAATGACTGTAATTTCGTACTCTGTGTTGTGGATCGGTCGGAAGTTTATACACAATACACAGCGGAAACGAGATTGGACCGAAAATATTAAACGGTACGACCAACCAAATGAGGCGATAATCGTCCATTTGGGCAGACTTTCGACTATCGTGTCACTGCACACACTGACCCGACTTTTGAACGAGCGGTCGTATGTCGGCTGTTTGAGCCGATTATTGGATGAAAACAGTGTAGTGTGTACCCAGCATAAGAAACCGCCTAACCGGCTTGTTTTGTAGAACTTCATGTCCCAGAAAGCTATTGCAGAACAGACAGTGTAGACGAAATACACCTAGATATGAGCATCGCCTTGTGTTAGCCGCTTGCTCTTGTGTATACATTTATGAAAACTGGTGGACGGCAAAAGCTGGCGTTACTCCTAGCTACCAATCTGTAGTCCACTTTTAATTTCTAAACTGCACTATAAAAAATTCCTAAATATCTAAAATAAAAATGTTCTATATATGTATGTGACCAATGCCTTACATCACATTCATCCATTTATAAGAGTGTTTCTCAATGTGGGGGCCCGGCTTGAAGCAGAGGGGCCGCAAGATGCGCTATCCCACTGCAGGTGATCTTTCTTTTCTGGCAGCGACTTTCTGAAATTAGCTTTGCTAATTGGCTGCGTGTCCACCAGAAACAGAGCTTCTCTGCATCACACACAGTATAGGCAATGGAATGCGTGGGGTAAGAAACGAATCTGGGATGGGGGGAAGAAACAATGGAAAGCATGGGGTAAGAAACGAGTCTGGGATGGGGGGGGGAAGAGCTCATGGAAAGCGTGGGTTAGGAAACGAGTCTGGGATGGGGGAAATAGACAATGAAATACGTGGGGTAGGAAACGAGTTTGGGATGTGGATAGGGAAGAGGGAATGGAATGTATGAGGGGGGAAACGCATCTAAGATGTGAATGGTGGACTAAAATTGGTCTATTTAATTTAGGAGGGAGATTTAAACAAACAGTGCTGACAAGTATGCATATAAAACATGTTTTGTAGTTTAACTAGCAGTTTTCAGTAGCTTCAGGAAATAAGATGTTTAGAAACAGGTGGCCATGTTTAAGGACCTCAGAAATATTATTATTATTATTGTAGATTTGTAAGGCGCCACAGTGCTCCACAGCACCGTACAGTAGGGAAAACAGGACAAACATAAAACAAGGACATACAAGGTAGACAAAATAAATGCAGACATGAAAACATAGGGTATGGAGGACCCTGCCCATTACAGAGCTTACATTCTATGTGGAAGAGGGCACAGCTGGAATAAGAGGAGCGAGTGTGGCTCAGAGTGGAGTTTGGAACAGTTGTGAGGGTGCATTAGTGTGAGTAGTGTTATCGGGGATAAGGTCACCTCTAAATAAGAGATGGGTATTCAAAGAGCATCTAAAGATTTGAAGGCTGTGGGAGAGTCTGATTGAGCGTGGTAGGGAATTCCATAAGTGGGGAGCAGCACGGGAGAAGTCTTGTAGGCGGGAGTGAGAGGTGATTACCAGAGACGAGACAAGGTGCAGGTCAGAGGTAGATCTAAGAGGGCGGGAGGGAGAGTATTTTGATATGAGATTTGAGATGTATGCAGGGGTGGTGTTGAGGGCTTTGTAGGTAATGGTGAGTAATTTGAATTTGATTCTGGAGGACACAGGGAGCCAGTGTAGGGATTTGAAAATTGGAATAAGAGAAGTTGAATGCATGAGAGATTTACCTTCCAGTCCCGAAACACTATGCCGAAATATTTTAAAGTATGGTCACTGCCGATTTTGACCTTATTTAAGTGTTCTTTCTCCCCCATGTGATGAGATTTGGGACTGCTCCCCCTCCTTGTTTCTCCTCCAACTTTCCTTAACCACCTATGATGCTGCTAGTTGACCAAAGTTCCTGATCATTTCAGCATTTCTATTCTGGTCTATCGTTTCCTTCTACATTAATCTGTGCTGGATACACCCAAATATTCTGATGCATCTTATCATTGATAAGTTAATAAGTCTTTCTTATACAGTGCTGTACATGTTTTGTTACTACCGTACTTTTAATGTGTATTTAGCAAACACCATTTCGGAACTATGTTATGTTTGTTTTGTCTTTCCTATTGTTTTCTAAACTTCAATAAAAATATTGGATTGAGAAAAGATAAACTGAATATAACACCGTTACCATATGACTCGATCTTCTTTACCAACCTAGACCCTACTCAATGTGCTGCACCCGGCGCTGGAAGACAACCTGAAGCTGATCGCCAACTGCGAGCAACGACCTCCCAGATTACAGTGTCTGAAATGCAAAACGGACTTCAGCCATGAAGGGGACAGCGACGGTACACTGGAGCGTCAGAGGGAGGACAAGAGGCCAAACGGCCACACAGGTGATCAAGCAATTGAAGATATAACACCTACACCTGTGGATATGTTTCAAATTGGAACGTGTATATTATATGAAATAACCCTCTGTAATTTGTAAGATACTGACTCGTTTGTGTGTGTGCGTTGTAGGCGACGCTCGCTGTCCATCGTGTGGGAGTGTCCATGTGGTTCTGGCTCCGGTACAGCACGATGCAGATACTCCTGTCGAACAACCACCAGATGGCGCTGACGGCAAGAGGCAAAAATCTTTTTATTTGGGGGAACAGGAAGGAGACGGCTCCGAATCTGGGAGCAGCAGCGCTAGTCCGCGAGATGACGTGGACGGCAGCACCTTAAATAGCAGTTCTACCCCAGAAACCAGCGTATGCGGCCTGACGGGCAGTTACAAATACGGGACGACGACCCCTCTGAGGCAGAATAGTCCTATCCCCAAGGACAGCTGGCAGATCAGTCCATGTGAGTTATATGGTGGGAGAAGTCATTTGTATTAGTACATTAAATGTCTATGTATTATTTAACTAATAATAACTGAAGTGTTAATATAAAATCTATACGGGATATGTGTGCTGACATTTGAGCTCTTTAACAATATGCTTCAAAGGGTGAAGCTTCTCTATCTTCAATCTCTCTGTAAATAATGTATGCGGATAGGAGGAGTCACGCAGGGCTGTGATGTCACGGCAAGAATAACCGTAATGAATGATTGTATCATTTCAGCTTTTTGCTTTAAGAATTGGGTTAGACTGAAAGGTCTGTTTTTTGTTTGTTTTTTTTCCCTCCAGGCTATCTTTTAATAGATTATTTTTTTATATTGTTTAAATCTTCCTGTTTTGTTTCTTCAGCGGGTTTAAGTCCAAATCAGACGTTAGATTTCCGGCTGATTGATCATCGGCTCAAGTTGTATGTTGATATGGAGATCTTGGATGGGGATATGGAGGAGTTTCAGTGTTACATGAAGGTGAGACTCTCGTGTGATCATTTTGGGGGCTGAAGAGCTCTGTCTTCCGTTTAAACAATGTGCTTGCTGGGTGTCCGGTTGAAACTCTGGTGATAGAAAGTTGTCATTACAGATTCCGAGTTTCATGCTTTGACTGCAGGTCCAATCTACAACTAAGTTTGTATTGCATGCTGGGAAATTTTTAGTATTTAAACTCTTTCTTGTAAACGTTGACTTGCCTGAAAAAAAATACATATTCTTTGTCTCGGTAAGGTCTCATCTGAAATATTACGCTTGGAATATTAAATATGTTTTAAAATACTACTCTATGCACTTTATAGTTAATGTATGCCAAATTACTTGTCTCATCAGCATGAAATTGATTCTACAGAGTACAGTTCCTTCACAACATCTTGATCTCATTTCCCACTACCACACTTCTGGTTTAAAGAGACTCTATATTTCTATTTTCCCTTTGTATTTGTCTCTATAGAAATTAAATGCTAAATGTATAAAAAAAAATAAGTTATGGGACAATGTTTCTGAGATTCGGTGTTTGTAGTAAAGCTTCTAGTACAGTTCCATTGCTTAATTTCTCTTCCCATAATATTTTTTTTTTTTCCATGCCGGTGTTTTCCTGTAAAGCTGACTAAGATGTGATAATCCATTAACTTTACAACAGCTTGGGGGTGTGAGTGAAGTAATTGGGTGCACTGTGAGATCCGTAGAAGTACAAATACACGTCTGAGTAGGTGAAGAGGTGGCGGGTACAATACAGGAGTTTGATCTTGGCCTGCACAGAAGTATAACGTAAAACTATATCTAGCATATACATTACCCCTGTGCATAGCACATAAGTTTTTGAGTCGCTTTAAAGTTTCTGGGAGAGGTATTTAGTACCATTCAGTAGCTCGCGTGCCTGACCAGACACAGATTGGGGAGGCAAGAATAAACTCGTTATAATAGAGAGAGGTTGGAAAAATAATTTAGCATTTCGTGGTCCTTTTTAAGGCTGTAAAATAGTAAATTCAGCAATGTCCTCTGACACATTGGGAGCTAGTCATTCCTGTGTTAGCTTTGCCAGTTGGATTATTTCAGTGCACTCCGACCTAAAAAATGTTCTTTCTTGTGCTTGTGCTATGCTAGACGTAGTGTATGTTGTGCCATATGTCTGACCCTTAGCCATGCCTCTAATAATGGCATCTCCTCCTCCTCCCCCCATCCACTAGATAGTAACTCTATCGTTTTGTATGGTCAGAGGATGATCACACATACATAAGATTGACAGCAGAGCTCTGATTGGACATTCTGGGGCAGAGTGGTAATAATGGCACTGTACTTGGCTTCTATAAAACGGTTATCTCCATTAGGCAGCTACAAGTGGAAAATAAAAAATGGGGTTAAAGTGTCTTTATCACTTATTGAAGTGCATGAATCCATTGTGTAGTCTTAATCAATAGTCCCCCTATTAATTCACTATGGACTAGTGATAGGGGTGAAGCAGGAGGCATTCGGCACCTCACGTCTCGCTGATGTCGCTGAATATTAACTCTGCCTACACTGTGTGGATGACGGCCCCAGTGTTAATGCTCGGACTGCATTGTTGCTTTGCAGTTAGTTCAGATGATTGATACAAAGTAACAACTACTAATTCAAAAGCAGTCGTGCAGCCCGTTATGTTATCTGTGGCGGTCTGGATGGCCGTCCTGACAGCCTTGTTTTATAGTGACCTATTGCGGCCTCACTCTCCCTGTTCGTCTCTTACTTCCTCTCTCCGCTTTCTCCTGGCGCTCGCAGGTGCCTGTGGTTCGTTTTGGGAAATCTTTGGAGTTTTGGGCACTTGTTGTGGTTTCGAATCAGAAAATCTATTTCCTAGAAATAACTGGAGAACCCAGGTACAAGAAGAGAATGAACATTTAGTGGCGGATGATTCTGTGTTTTGAAGGAGTAGACTTGACATGGTTGTGTTCTCCTTCAGAGGCCCGCCCTGTGATTGGCTGCGGCCGGGGGAGATCCAGAGTCTCTCCTCTCTCACCCACTTACACATCGGCCTTCAGGGGCAGAGTTTACATCTGGGGTTCGAAGCGTCCCAGGCTGCGTATACTCTGCTCACCAGGAATCGCCAATACAGCGCAGTCTTCAGCCAGCAGGTACTGGGTAAGTAGGGTGAGCAATAACTTTAACCAGGGACCCTCTTTTTTTTCCATATTGGTAGTCTTAAATATATTGAAAAATATATACATATATAGTATACACACATTTGCTTTTAGTGTAATGTAATTTTTTCTTTTCAGTGGTACTGTTATTGGTGACTGAGGGACAGAGAGTTGTATAATCTATCGCATATATAATTTATAAAAGCAGAGAGAATAACTGTGTTCTTTGTTGATATTATAACCATGCAAGGCCGAAAAATATTCATTATAATTATCGGGGCACTAATTGCCCCATTTATAAATTAGTATATATTTAAACACTTAAGGGTAAATGTATCAAGCTGAGAGTTTCCAGCAGGTTTGAAAAGTGGCGATGTTGCCTATGGCAGCCAATCAGATTCTAGTTATCAATTATTTAATACATTGTACAAAATAACTAGAATCTGGTTGCTATAGGCAACATCTTCGTTCTTCAAGCCCGTCGGAAACTCTCGGCTTGATACATTTACCCCCTAGGGGTAGATTCACTAAAGCTTCTAAAAAGAAAAAGTGGAGATGTTTGCTCATAGCAACCAATCAGCTTCAAGCTATTTATCCAGTACAGTCTAGAACATGATGGCTAGAATCTGATTGGTTGCTATGGACAACACCTCCACTTTTTCGTTTTAGAATGTTTGATACATGTACCCTTTAGACATTAAAGCTGCACTGAATTTTACACTAATGTGCTCCTCTTTCTAAGCACAGTGACAGGGCTGCTCCATACACAAGGGAATGTATTGCGTTTAGGATTAATAATAACTCCGATAATAACAAACATCACTGGTAAATAATAACATCCATATGTAAAAACAATGGATCCCTGTTGCTATCCATATAGGTCTCATTCCTAAGTTAACAATAAGGATGGCTGTAATATCCCCCTTAGTATAAATATGGGTCGCACATATTATGTAACCAGACCTTCCAAATTCTGTGTGATCTCTGAAATATGCTCCATACACCACAGACATTAACAAAGACCCTCACCGTCCCGTGTACTGTAGTATACACATAATTTAAACCATGGCTTTAGATATAGAACCAGCAACATTACAAGTCAAATCTGCACCTAATTTTACAGGCTGACGGATGCTCTAAAAATTCCGTGTGGAAACTGTAAAACTTGTCAAAGTCCAATCCGCTTCAACCTATGGATCACCCCATTCATTTATTTAAACTTTTTTTCTATTTTTCTCCCAAAATAATACTGCTGGGTTTAGGTGCATTAAATGAATCTAGAGATTGAGGGGTTGTCGGGACTGTCTTTACTACATGTCGCACTTTTGTGTGTTTTGGAGATTTTTATTACATAGCGTGAAGTTTGTCTACAAGTCGCGTTTCCTGCGGAACGTGTCCCGTTTGTAAGTACAGGGGTGACATCTGGTCGTGGGGACCTCGGAGGTGCCGGAGAATTCAAGTCCTTTTGCTGAAAACGGCCCAGAAATAGCGCTCTCTCCACCCCTCTATCTCGTTTATATAATCCCGTCCTGAAGAATTAAATCTCGTCTTCTCCACATAAGTGGAAGAGTAGCTGCAGCGCTTGTCATACTCCTAGACTTCACCAGAGCCGCTGATCCAAGCTCTGCCCTGCAAAGCCGGATACGGGTACATAAAAGTTGGCGCATGAGGTCACAAAAAAGCACTTGTGCTGCAGTTATAGTTTTCTACTTGGTACATGATCCATAATCAGAGTGTAATCCATTTACTACAGGTGAAAATTGAGATTGCAGTCGCAGAATTAAATGCATTCTACAATCTTTTAAGCATTGGGTTCCAAAGTATGGGAAATCCTTTCACCTGGATAACCCAGTCCCGGATATCTCTGATAATATATTACTATGGTTATAGTACATATTATAGACCCCCCCCCCCCTTCCCCGTGTTGTAACCAATAACAATCAGATTTTAGAATGTTTCTAATATGGATTAATAAATGTAAGGGAACCTCTGATTTGTCGCTGTGCGATGCAGCATATTAGTGCAAATTGTTAGTAAATAACCCTGATGTGATGTGTTTGGGAGCGTCAGAAGTGTAAACGCAAGGTGTGTGAATTTCAGATTCTCTATTGGAGTTGCCGCTGCGATATCGCAATGCTCTGCAGTACAAGGCCGAGGAGGACGTCGCTCCAGACCATCGTCTTTGGTGAGTCGATAGATTCCTGTTCTACAGTTTCACATCCTACTCTTGGTTTCATATTTCCCCTCGGTTCTCAAAATATGTTCACATAATAGTATCAACCCTAGAGGTATAAATACACACTCGGTACAGGTGGACTGAGTAAGAGGATCTGTCCAGTTCATATCTAGTTTAAATGGCCTTTTACTAATAAGGTTTGCCCCGGGGACTCTCTAGCGCCCCCGGGGACTCTCTAGCGCCCCCGGGGACTCTCTAGCGCCCCCGGGGACTCTCTAGCGCCCCCGGGGACTCTCTAGCGCCCCCGGGGACTCTCTAGCGCCCCCGGGGACTCTCTAGCGCCCCCGGGGACTCTCTAGCGCCCCCGGGGACTCTCTAGCGCCCCCGGGGACACTATTAATCTACTTCTCTTACTCTATTTGCAGCTTCCAGCGCAGCCTTCGATCAATCCCGGTTCTATGAACCCCCCCCATTTGATATAATTTAGCACCCAGCTGTGTCACTGCAATACACAACATGACTTTGATAACAAATCTGTGTTGTGTGCCAATGTGCTGTAACACAGAGCAGCCAATCAGATGTTTGCTTTCATTTTTTCAGCTAGAATGTGATAGGCTGCTCTGTGTAGCTATACATTGTAGCACTGTTTCATCATCATCATCATCATTTATTTATTTATATAGCGCCACTAGTTCCGCAGCGCTGGTCATGAAATACGCATCTACATGTTGTGTCTCCACTATGCAACTGCAAGTCATTGTATCAGTCGGTATTTAGCTGCCGGGAGTATGCAGAGCCTGGTATGATCACGAACAGAGCTGGAAGTAGTCAATAGGATTTATATTACTTTTTCAGTCATTCAAAAAATATAACTAAACACAAGTTTGGATGGAACCAGTGAAATGTGACTTATTTCATGGCTTATTAGTTCTTTCGGTCATCTGGTGGGACACAGACATTACTCCAACAGGAGATATGGCATTGTAGGAATATAATGTCCAGGAGATTGTGTGCTCTCTCTGCACCTGAGTTTTGACTTGTGTTTTTTTTTTTTTTTTTTTAATTGTTTAGTCAAGATTTTTTTATTTTTTTTGTTGCAGGATTGTTTTTTTTGTAATCGAAGTTTAGATGTTTTTTGGGTATTTTTTATGCACCGATGTTGCCCATTTGTGGGGTGTTTTTCTGTAACTCTGTTCTGCTTACTTGGCCCTTTTTTTATTTCCTTTGAACTTAAAGTGAGGATTTGGGGAAGAAGCTGGCTCTACTTGCTCAAGTTCACACTTCTCCAAAAAGCGGTGGATCCTCGCCAGAGATCAAACGGGGGGGGGGGGGGGGCACCTGATGTTGGGGTTAATGGGTTTTCGGCCGCCTCCTTTGTTTACCTACCTGTGCTGTCCGTGAAGGCCGCCGTTCTGTCGGCAGAGATCAGTGATCGTTGCTCTGATCCACTTCTCTAGATTGTGTTGTAGGAGGCAGCCACGCTGTGTGCACTGCCAACATTTATTCTGTATTTCCGTCATCACACAAGGGCTCTTGGCTACGTACTTGGAAGTCGTGCAGCCTCGCTTAGTGCCGTCTTATTATCCTAGTTTATAGAGATTAAGATTCCCAGGTGAATGTGTTGTTACAGCCTCTAAGAGCAAAGTACTTCAAGCCTTATTTTCACTTTACTATATGTAAACTGATCCTGCGTGGCAGTGGGAGGGGTAAAGCTGGCGTAGGAGGAGGAGTTCTACTCCTCAAGTGTCTGCTGAGGGTGGAGCTTAACCCCAGAATAATTCCTGTGTCCCCCATTGGCTTAAAAAGAAAGCATTTAATGTTAGGTTAATAATTCTATTTTCTTGTACAATATATCACATCACTATGGGGGGTATTCAATTGACCGTGAGATATTTTTTTACACCGTGTTAAGTAATGTTAACGCTGTTTTTTTTATAATTTTCGAGCGGATTAACTTTACCCGCGATTCAATTTCATTTTTAACGCTCCGTTTTTTTTCATGAAACGTTCCTCTCGCGCTCCAGCAGAAGGTCTACTGAAAGTATAGGGTGTGCAAGAGGCAGCCGCGTTAAAAGCTAATTAATTGTTTTTTAACGCGGCGCGTTAAACAGGCCAATATGCTCTTTTATCTCTCACCTCTTTGGGGTCTGATAAAAATAAAAAAACCTAAGAAAACTATTTGAAATCATGTAATAATGAAAAAAAGAAGATAAACTATGTTTATCAGTAATGCCTAACATGTAAAAGTTGATTTTCTTGTGAAAAATATAATGGAAAAAAAACCAAACATAAATATAAGAATCACTAATTAAATATATTTATGTTTTTGGTACAAATGTTTGTACTAATGTGTTTTGTGACATGGTATAGATGATTCTATAGTAAAAAATAGTTAAATAAAAAAAATGCTTAAAAAAAAAAAGTACTGTAATGTAGATATTATCAAATAGAATGGTTGTGTAATGCAATCTAATGTATGAAAATGTATGCCAGTCCTTTTTTTTTTTTTTTTGTGTTTATACATGACTGCGTTAAACACTCCCCTAAAAACTCGCAAACACAATGATTAACGCGCAGGGGCAGCTTTCCCTCTTTTTCAATTGAATTGCATGAGTTTTCATGCTGCGTTAACTAAAAACGGTCGCTATAGCAGTTAAAAACCTGCGTGTGATTTTTATTTTATTTTTTAACGCTGCGGGAAAAAGAAAAACTCAGTCAATTGAATACCCCCCCAAACAATCACAGTGTTTGCATCCTCTGATGGGACTATTTTTTTTATCTTAGCTGCAAGTATTAAGCTTATTGTGCATTCTGTACTAATTCAATGCATTGTGATGGTTTGGTACATATCCACTGCATTTAAAGGGAGGCTTTCTACTTATAATTACTGTATAATTCTCAAGTCTGCCCCCTGTTGGCTGGGAGAGGAAAAGAAAGAGCTGGAAGTTCATGCGATAATGGAAGAAGTTATGTTCTTGTATTGTTTCCTTGTGCATCCTGTGGACACCTGTTACCCCCTCTCTTTATATCTCTCCTGCCGCAGGCATCTCCTACATGATGACCTTGGAGCGGGCAGCCACAGCCCCCTGCAGTGTCGCTACGTATTGGCGTATTTAGATCACGGTAAGAGTTTCCCGTTCAAGGTCTGCACCTGTGTCTGTGATTTCATCAGTGAGATTCCTGTATAGCTGCCTAATGTGCCCTGTACAATTGTTATACTAGGATCTTAATGAAGTTGTGGCTGTCTGCCCTCTTACTGCCGCTGTTCTGTATGTGTGTGTCCTTTATTAATGTAACAAAATACTATCTCAATGCTTGATATTTTATGAGACAGTAGCTGCTCTTTGCACAGTTCTAAAGTTAGAGTGTGTCTAAAATTAAGAAGAACATGTTTATTAAATAAGAATCTTAGAGACCTAATTATATATTACAAGACACATCAAGCAGAACTACTAGATCAGTGATGGGCGACAATGGGACCGTATGCTCCCGCCGAACCTTCATTTGCCCCCAGTTCTTATTTAATAAGTGAGACGGCTGAGGGTGTTTTAAGGCAAGCGGCAGGTATGAGAGGTTTTTTGGGTGAGTGGGGTTTTCAGTGGCATTTGGGGAAATCTTAAGTTTGTTTTTTGGGGTGCATTTGATATCTATTCTAAGAGTGTGGTGTCTCTTTCTTTAATTTAATGTATTGTTTTAGCTTCTTTCAGAAATGATGGGTAATGTGCGGCCCTTTTGAAAGTTAGAGGGCCGACCATGTGATCCTTGACTAGTATAATTTTGCCCATTATTGCGCTAAGCAACTTTGCTGGCTGGAACGTCTCTTTCTGAAAACTCCTGCATCATATCTAAACTGTTCTGCAGCAGTTGTTAAATTGCTCACTTGGCAGGTGCAGGAGAAATAACAAAGTCCTGTATGAGGTTTTTTTTTGTGAGCAGTTTTGCAGCCGGCCCTAAACGCTACCAGCTGGCCCTAAACGCTGCTTGCAGCTTCTACTGCCAGGGCAGGAAAATCTCTCTAGAAAACTCAATCATTTCAACAGGACATGGCAGCGTTCATTTGAGAAGGGAATAGAACAGGGAAATGTGAAGCAGAACTACAATGTAACAAATCTCTCTCTCTCTCACACTCTCACACACACACACACACACACACACACGTTATCTGGTCACCTTGTCTAACCCTCTCTTGTCTCTTCTCGCAGAGGACGTTGGGACTGATAAAGCTGCCGATCCCTGCGCTAATTCCGATCTGGCTCCGCATAACACGGCATCCCCTTTGGCGCTAGCTCAGGGCGCTGCTAAGGCGACTCCGGTGTCTCTGCTGCTCACTGACACTCACATGTATCTGCTAGAGGAATCGCACCAGTGGCATTTCACCCCTCAGCCTGATGGAGAAGGCTCTGCCCAGGAGCGACCGGAGAAAGTGAAGATTAAGGAGAAACAGGCAATCCGAAGCGTCAGCTCTGTACATTTATACCGCTCGGCACCTTTACACCTCCGTATCTGGCTCTATAATGAGGTACGAACAGTTTACGGTATTTTACTGACACTTTAAAACTTACTTTTATTTAGAAAGTTACTTTTCTAATTTTTCTAGTGTTTGTTTCACCCACTGCTTGTCCCACGCTCCAACCACTACCCGCCAAATGCTTCTACACGTATCAGATACTGTGTACGGTTCCTATAAGAGCCATGTAGCATCAGTTAGGAGGTCCTACTGGGACCTTCTGAATACAATGATGAAGGGTGACTATTAGAGGACAAGAGCGGCCTAGGAATATTCACATTGCTATAGGTTAGAGGAAAGTTAAGGATGCAGCTGATTGGACTGGTGCTGTCCAACCAGGTGACGGTTGCAGTACACACCTCCCACTCCTTTCTAGGAAGCTTATGTATCTTCATGCCTCGCACTCCCCAAAGTACAAGCACCCTCTTTCTCCACATCTCCGGTAACTGTGCTCTGGATCTGCTTGGGTGGTAAAGTGTATGGAGCAATTCTTTGGGGTGTTCAAAAATTGCACATCTAGGGCAAAGATTGCCTCCTATATCCTAGATGCATTGTCCTACTCGGAGAATGGCCCTGGACTAGCAGCCAGAACTTTAATACTTACCAGGAAATCCCTCGAGTATGGCAATAGTTCCCAAATTGAGGTTTCAAGCCCCCCTAAGAGTCCAGGATTTAAAAATACCCCATGCTTGTTCCAAAGATGTTTAATGAAAATAATAAAGACACTAATTTTAGTCTCCTACTCAAGCACGGATATCTGTAAAACGTGGATTAATAGGGGGGCTTGAGTTGGAAATCGCCGCTGTAGGCGGGCACACGTGACCTCCAGCCATGAATGGACCCCCCCCCCCCCATGATCCTTCTGTTTCGTTCAACTTCAGATGCAACAATAGAAACCGACAGCCTTGACGAGCCCCCTTTGCCGCGTGTCTTCTGATCCTTTAGCAAAAAAATTCTTGTTGAGTACTTTTTTAATAACTTTTTCACTTGCACAATTATCATTTTTATCTTGACAGCTGAACCTAACACTAAAGGTTAATTGAGCGACTGGCCTGTAGCACTCCTGATAACAGAGCCTCAGAACTCAAACACTCATTAGCGTAAAGATAACAACATAGGAAATAGAGAGGGGGAGGCTGCGGAGTAATGATTACTATAGGGAGGACGGACAGCTAGAGAAGTAAGGGATTGCCAGTTAACATGTTGCTTGAGTATGTGATATATTATTATAACATTTATTTATATAGTTCCAGCTTACTCTGTGGCGCTTTGAATGTTCGACCATAATTTGTCTTTAATCATGTTTTTTAGCCCAAATATAGACTTTTAAAAGTGCAGCCGTGTACAGTTTCTATAAAGTTTTGCTTTTCAAAGAACCGTGCAGCCTTGCCATAAAATTGGTTTCCTGGTAAAGTTACAAGCCATGGAATTGGTGATATTACCGAAATACGCTGAAACCATTTGTCCCAAGGCTTCTATGTTTTTTTGTTTTTTTTTGTACAGAATAAATATATTTTTTGTTACATCTTTATATAGTCCTGGTCCGTAATTTTACTGGCTATTTCCTTTCTCAACAAGCGTGTTAGAAGTTTATAAAAATTGAAAATAAGAAGCCAGCAAATTATCTCAGCAGCTTAAAGAAAAGAATTGAGAGAATATTTTGACCTGTGAGAGGTTTGATGATTGATCTTCTGTAGCAAGCCTGCCAGGGTGTTAATCCTACACAACTGAAGATGTAAAACAAGTAGAATAATGTCTAGATTGTAAGACTGCTCATTTTTTGGTGGTGGGGAGATGATTTTGATTTGGGATTCTGTGAGGCAATCCTGGACCTTTTGCAATTATTATTCTTTTGAGCCTTGCGCTCCCTTACACCATTTATGTCTTGCCCTTTAATTGTCAGTCCCTGAAAGAAGTTGTCTGATTCGGCCCACTTTTCGGTTCTTTTGATTGACATTCCTGCGAAAGAAGAATTCCGTTAGGGTTAAGATTAAGTAGATTGAAAAGTAACCGCAAAATAATTTTAGGATGGGGTTAAACTTGTTTCTTTTGTCTTGTTTTATATTGAGATTCTGTTTGACGCTTATAACGTGACTAGTCGTTAACTCAGGGGGCAAACGCAGGATTTGTAGAGGGGAGTTTCCACACCACGCCGCCAGTGGGCGTGGCCAGCATGAATGGGGGCTTGGATATAGTTTTAGACAGTGTTTGGCTGCTCTCCAACTCTTCCTATCCCCATAATATACATGGGCAATGCTGCGTGCATTACGGTTGGATGCACGCAGCTCTCCCTTTTCAAGCAAAGCCATGTGAAGCGGGGGCAGGGTCCAGCCACCTGGATTATACAGTGCCCCAGGCTTAGAGGGGGGTTTCCAGACACTAGGAAACACCCTCCCCTCGGTTTGCCTATGTAACCGTCTGCTTGTTGTGACATTTTCTTTCCTCTTTACAGACGCAGCAGAAGGAGCGCTCGTGGCTTCTGTGGACAGAGGACCCCGAGCTGCCTAAAGCGATTGTAGAGTGGCTCCGAGTCCCGTGGGAAACTGAATACCACATACACTTCAACCAGGTCATCCACGATACCCTGGAGTCCCATTTACCATGCACCAGGTAGAACACTTCAAAATTACTCCGGCACAGCAGGATTGTGTCCATCGGACGTAGCACAGGTGGTGACAGGCTGGTGGTCTCCGTCGAGGGACCCGTCTCCTTCTAGGACTGTGTAACGGAATAAGGGCAGTCACGAAAGAGAGTTGGACAAATTTGCACTGTTTTTTGTTTTTGTTGTTTTTTTTGGTAATTGCTGAAAAATTTCTTGTTTTAATGTTATGTAATAAAGTTTCTACCCCGTTTTAGAGAGTCTCTTGTAGAACGCAGATTATTGTGTGATGACAGCACCACCGTCTACCCGGGACAGCTGACGGAACAGTGTATGCACACACGCAGTGCGTCACAGAGGGGATGTTGACGTTTAGGGTACAGGCAGACCCTTATGACAGTGCCAGGATAGAACTGATCCCCTACATCAGTGATGGGCAACCTGGTACACTTTGTGGGTCGCATGCTGCTGCCCTTCAGCCTTTAAGAGGGGTCATATATTACCCTTTAATCTCGAGTTAAACCAATACATTTAATCAACAAAAGAGACACCTATCTGTAATAACATCAGCAGGCATTTTATACAAGTGTTACAAGCTGTCACAAACACATCGGACACCCAGGACCCAGCTGGGGGCCGCAAGTGAAGACCAATTAGACATTTGTTTTCATTGCCCTACTCTATGGCTTGCTGTGGGATACTAAGTCCTTGTACTTCACTAATAAATAATACACTGTTTTTGACAACTGTCTCATATCTATATTATTAACGAAATCTCATAAATGAGCGATTTAATGTTTATAAACCATATATGGTTAGCACAGCTTGCAAAAATAAATGTTACTCCTGACATTGACTCTCCTATGTGAAAAGAAAAGGGTTGATTATACCACACAAGCATTCAACCGTGTACTATGGTTATATGACCACTAGAGGCACTGTATCAGTAATATAAACTAGACAAGATACCTCTGGTATATATCAAAAGAAATAAAAGGTGAACCTTAAATCTGATTTTAAATACATTACCTTTATTGTTAAGAGTTGTTACTTAAACTGTGTGGCTTTCTGCCCGAGCTCTTGTAATGACTAATTTGGGAGTGAAGATCCCAGCATTCATGATAACTTAGAGCTGCAGTTTCCATTGTCTCCTGTTCCTTCTTTCCAAGTTTCACAGACGTCTGTTTCCTCTTTCGTGCCCTTCTCACCAGCGTTTTACTGTCGGCCCAGCTCCAGTTTCTCAATCCTCTTGTCACTGACACGATCAGTTGACGCTGTTACAGAAGCACTTGATCTCTGAATCTTTCTGACAGGTTTCCTGTGAAGGATTACAACACACACTCCCACTGGGCACAGTGATTGCAGCTGTGGATCTCCTGGGCTGAATGATGATTATTGCGTTAAATAGCGGCTCAGTGATTAAGGACACTGATATTAGTGACACCAAGTTGCTTACTGGAGACCCTGGTACATAACGTTGTCATCTCCTTGTGATCTTGGATTAGTCACTAGTGCTTCCGAGGCACTAAAATTAGATCATAAGCTCTGCTGTGCAGAGGAACCGTGCCTGAAGATGTCCACATGCGGCACTGTGTATAAAACGGTATGCGCTATATAAAAGATTAATAATAGCACAGCAATATTATATATTGTCGATACATATTTTTTGACACCGCTGTCACAAGACTCCACTATTCTGATTAACAGGGGTAAAGTTCCTTAAGGGTCTATAAATTCTATTTGTGAGGCAGCCAAGTGTTATTTGTAGGGTATTAACTGGACATATATCTTATGTATTGATGCAGTATATTTTTCCTTTACGAACTGCTGCCTAATACAAGCCCAGCCGTATACAGGGACCAGCGTTTCCCTGAAGTGAGCCATGTGCAGGATGTTTTCTTAGTCTGGAAGGACTTTGTGTTCTAAAACAAGCAATTTCCTGATTCCTTTAACCTATTCCAGGACTGTTCTCTTCTCTGGAACTCTCCGTTAGATCCTAACTTGGCAGAAGCTCCTTTTATAGGATAAATACATAGGATTATAGATGATTGCCTGTTGGAGGCCGGGTCTCTTATATTCATGGTGGTCTCGGCAAGGGTAGACCCAGGGCTGATGGAAGGGTATTGGGACAACCTGCCCCAAACACTCACCCCCTGTCTGGGGTAAGTGATGGGGAGAGGGCGGCCAGAGAAGAGGTTGCCTAGCTCCATGCTCAGCTGGATGTGTGACATCACAGGGCAGGGCCGTACTCCCAACCAATCGCTGAGCACCACAGCACAAGTAGAACACTTGTGTTAATAGAAATAATGAATCATACCTCCTTTCCCCATTGTCAGCCAATCAGGAAGATAGGATTACTTAACTTAAATTCCTGGGGAGGCCGCAAGTTAAAATACCCGCATGTCATTGTCAATTTATTGTTCCCCTGTTATAACCAATATGTATTGTTTATAAAATCTGGATAAAAAGGACTCTTATTTATCCATCTTGTTACGATGCTAAGCATTGGTCGGCATAGTGGCATGGTGGTTAGCATTGCCATCTCTGAGCGCTAGGCTTGATTCAAAGAGCCCAATCTGTGCAGAGTTTGTATGTTCTCCCTGTGTTAGTGCGGGGTTCCTCCCACACTCCAAAAACATATTGGTAGGATATTTCTGACAAAAAAAGCACCCATGTTTGTTTGTGTTTCTAAAGGAATATAGATTGTAAGCTCCGATGGGGCAGGGACTGATGTGAGTGATCACATGTTCTCTGGACAGCGCTGCAGAATTGGTGGCGCTATATAAATAAATGGTGATGATGAATGATTACGTATTTGCTGTACAGCGCTGTGGAATATGTAGGCGCTATAAAAATAGACAATGGTACTAATGGCCAGTCTGCTGACTTTGCATGTTAATGGACTACAATTTAGGAGGGCATTATCTAGTTCTAGGTGCTAAGCATTGACCTCCCAATGTGTGTGTTTTACATTACTCATCCCCTGACGCTACTAGGTTAAACCCCAGTCACATTGGCTGCAGCATCAGCAGTGACATTGGGCAATACACCGGATATTGCAATAGTAGCAGAACGTTGTCTTTCCTGGAGAGTTGGGGAGATAATTATAGAACTTTGAAGATAAATCTCTCAGCTGATTATTAGAGGGAATACTGACCTGTGATTACTGTACTGAATGCTTTCCAAGAGCTCGTAATGGACTGATGTCACAAGTTGTCTTTTATGAATTTGTCTTTTAAAGCTTAATGTGAAATAAAATATTTATATTAATATATACAATAGACAACCTACTTTTTTATAGATGCATTTCACACGTGAATTTGATATTAAACCACCATTTTTTTATTTATTTTTTGCAGAGCATTAATTTGCCCCAATACATTTTACTCTTATCCCTGATATTCTTTAATTTTGTGGAAAGGGCAGGATGGTTATGGTGTTATTTAGCTAAAGGTTAATTGTTGGGGTGTTTGGAATAACCCGCCTATTTAAAGCAAGTGAAACAAAACTGTTACTTGTGTGAGAATGTAAGAGGTTTGTTTATAGAGCAGCGATTGCTGATGATCTTTGGTAAATGTACATGTGGGAGCTCTTAGCACTAATGGGTGGTCTAAATCAGTAAATGATTGGTTTTATCTACAAGTCTGGCAAAGTATCTATAACCTTTGTCGAATAGCGCTCACCTGAAATTGCACCTTCTCTTTGCCCCATGGACCATGACCAAACTGTCCTGTTGGTGTTTTTGTTTAAGTTAAAATGTTATACAAAGTATTCTGTCTTCTTGTATCTGAAATTTTTAAAGGCCAATCAGATCAGGGCTAAGAAGGTCTTCAAAACAGTCTTTTGTTTCCAGTGATCAGTTACGTGAGGTCAGAGGGCGGTAAAAAAAAAGATTAAAGCTCGGGAATTGTTGGGTTTTGGGTTACTGAGCTGATGACACATAGGAAACATGTTTTAGGAGATAACCAGCTGTCTAATCAGCATGTAAGCCATCCAGGTCTGGCATATACCATTATTGAGGCTGGGAGACTGGTAACTACATCAAATTAAAGTGCATTTACCCCTTTCTCACTAAATTTCGCTTTTGGATCCCCAATATATCCTTTTCTGTCCATCCTATGTCCCATGCACCTCTCCTCTCCTGTTATCATGTTATGTTGTGGCGATTTCTTCATCGCTCCGGCATATATTATACATTTGTGTCACAATTGTGTTTTTGAGGTTTGTTTTTTTTAAGTAATGCAAATTGCACTTGCCTCAACTCTGCGTCCGCTCCACGGAGGCTATATTTATCTATAGACAAATACAATGACTTGGTCAGAATACTAGTGTTTCTCACAAAGCACATTTTATGCCCGATCAGTGGCTAACACTGTGTGCTACGATCTCATCATCCCTGTTACTTGAGTACCAGGTATATTGTATAATTGTACATTTTTAACCTTGAACTCTTCTCTAAACCTACAGGCGTCACAGGTTGGTGAATAGACACCTACTGATCGCTTGCAGGGCAGGTTGATGAACCTGGGTGATGTTGGGTCATAGTTCTGGGAAATAGCAATTGTGACACCCTTGGGATGGGCGACTAACTTACAAAACGCTGCCATTACTTTCCTTACAAGTTGCCACATGTAAGGTCAACAAGTTTCTTTTGTAGTAACTTGAAGAACGGATGGATGAGTTACACGTCCTCAGTGTTTTACATAGACAGGTAAAGGTGAGAGAGAGTTATAATCCACGGTCTCCTTAAATACACACTTTAATGACTGCAGAATAGACCAGATTTAATGTTCATACTGGAGAATATAGGTTTAGTTCTTGTAAGCATATAATGCCCAGCTTTCTGGGAAAAGCTTTGTTTATGAACGTCAAGAAAGAACAGAACACAGAGACGTACAAGAACACAATACACAACTGAGACATACACATACAGTGGCCGGGGTGGGGGGCAGGGGCAAACGCAGGATTTGTAGAGGGGGGTTTCCACACCACGCCGCCAGAGGGCGTGACCACCATGCATAGGGGGCGTGGCTATAATTTTTAGACAGTGCTTGGCTGCTCCCCAACTCTTTCTATCCCCATAATATACATGGGCAATGCTGCGTGCACTACTGTTAGGTGCATGCAGCTATCTCTTTTCAAGCAGAGCCGTGTGAAGCGTGGGCAGGGTCCAACCACCTCAATTACACAGTGCCCCAGGCTTGGAGGGGGGTTTCCAGGCACCAGAAAATCCCCCTTGGTTTGCCTATGGGGGGGTGGGCAATTATTTTGTGGAGTTCCCAGAGATATGACCCCGATTACCCCTCATGTAGTCCAAGTCTGATTTGGACATACATTAAGGCAACTTTTACTATAATTAATAGTGATCTCAATAACTATAGAGAATTTTCTATAAAAGCAGAGGAATCTTAAAAGTTCTTTGACAAACAAATACACAATTTGTCCCATATTCTATGAAAAAGACTTTAGCATGTAAAACTATCTATTTTCTTAACCTTTAAACATGACTTTTTACCATTGCTTTCTTAGAGGGAAAAAAAAAATGATATTTTGATAGTTATTCTTATTTCTCTTCAGACAGCAGGATTTCTACTCACAATGTGTGTCCCCTAGTGATGATTTATTGTGGCAGAAATAGTGGGAAAAAAATGTGTGGTACAGTTTACAAAGTACAGAGAGAGACAATTCTAAAGGGAAGTTAAGGCAACATTTCCATTCATCCTCTTTTATAGAATATCTCACGATAAGTCTCTCCGCCCGATGAGAATGTCTACATGGCCTGAAACCTTCTCACGATTGCGTTTTGTCACCATGAGAAGAGACCAGCAACACCTCAACCAGAGGAGACATACTACCTATGGAAAACAAGTCGCTACTCGAAGGGTTTCTTGTAATAACAGGTCGAAATAACACCTCAGCTGATCCTAAACACAGTCATCATTGTCTGTGTCCTACAACCCTCTAACGCTTAGTGTCTCAACAACCAGTATCCTATTGTCTTTGGCCCAGGATAACAGGAAAATCTCTGCTTACGTTCTTTATTAGAAACATGAGGTGTGATTTTTCCAGCAGACGTAGAACAATGAGATTATTGTAAACCAATACCTGGTAAGAGACGAAAACAATATATACTCATAGATATCGTTAACCGTACCAAGGTTTGTTTTTCCAAGCTGAGGGACCAAGCCAGCTTTGTGTAACTCTTCTCAGATTTGTGAACTCTTTTTTTTTTTCCACTACTAAAAATATCCATTTGTTTTAGATATATGAGTAAGTGTATCTATATGTTTACTTGGAAACCAAATCTTCCTTGGAAGCATTTGAGAATTATGACACCACCCAGCAGAATAACAACGTTCAGCTAGACAGGTGAAGGGGCGGACAACAGAGATTGAATAACTCAAGATAATTGAGAATGAAACCTCAGATAATAAAAATATGGGCGCAGGGTATTACTGACAGGAAGCAAAACAATGTTTAATTTTTTTCTTACAATAGCTAATAATGATGTCTGTGCATACTCGATAGAGCTGCAGAAAACAAGGGGCCTGAGTCATTAGGAGGAGCAAAAGCAGAAATAGGTGCTAATGGATAAAACTATGTTGCAATGCAAGGGGTACAAATTAGTTTATTATTTTGCACATAAGTTAAATACTGGCTGTTTTTTTAATGCAGCACACAAAGACTTGATAGCTTTATTATTACACTGAAATTTACAGTTGATCTAGGACATGCCCTACCCCAACTATAAATCTGTCCCCACATTTTAAATTTACCTCCCCTCCAATGCAACATGGTTTTGCCAAGATGCAAATTTACTTCTTTTTTATGCAGCACGGTGGCTCAGTGGTTAGCACTTCTGCCTCACAGCACTGGGGTCATGAGTTCAATTCCCAACCATGGCCTTATCTGTGTGGAGTTTGTATGTTCTCTCCGTGTTTGCGTGGGTTTCCTCCGGGTGCTCCGGTTTCCTCCCACACGCCAAAAACATACTGGTAAGTTAATTGGCTGCTAACAAATTGACCCTAGTCTGTGTGTCTGTCTGTGTGTGTGTATGTTAGGGAATTTAGACTGTAAGCTCCAATGGGGCAGGGACTGATGTGAGTGAGTTCTCTGTACAGCGCTGCGGAATTAGTGGCGCTATATAAATAAATGGTAATAATAATAATAATAATGCTTTTCTCTTCTTAATGACTCAGGCCCAAGGTGTTCAAACTGAATACAGAGCAGTGATACATCAGAAAATGAGACGCTGACTCTAAAGAGCTTGTAATCTAGTTGATGAAAAACTGTCCTGACGAGGACCAAAATCTTGTACGGTCCTATTCTCTGCTATATCACAGGCTATGGCCCAGTGGTGTTTGCATCAACAATTGAGCTGGTCCGTAACCTTTGTGTGTTGACAACTAGGCAGTGCCCGTCCCCTCGTTCTATATTCTAGGATCTGTGACGACCGTATAAACAAAATCCTGTTTATACAAAAATCTTATGTAAACTATGAACAATTTTTACATTTCATTATCGTACAAGTCCCACTCCCAATTACACAATTAAAAACAAAACAACTGTAACATGTACAAAGCTAAGTGATAGCATATTTTTAACACGTAGCCTTGAAGCATAAAAAGCCTTTCTATGTACACTCAGGGACTGATTCATGTTTGCGTGCCGGATCGTGCATGAAATAGCTCTTAGTGTGCTCAGAAATGGACACTATGCCAATGAGCCACTTGGGTGCATTTCATGTCAGAACGCTAATGACACTTACACTGCCTACATCTTGAGAGAGGGAACAGGACAAGAAAAGGGGCAGACTAACATAAGTCATACTTGCCAACTCTCCCTAAATGCCTGGGAGACTCCCGAATTCTGGGTAGGTCTCCTGGACTACCGGGAGAGCTGACAATTCTCCCACATCTGCCCTCTTCCTAGTGAAGTGGGCAGATTTGAAGCTTCCATGATGCGATTCTCTGGGAATTGCATAATTTCCCCCCCACCCCCGTGTTAAACTAACGTGTTTGTGTCATTATGTCACAGGGGGCAGGGCCAAAATGATGCGATTCATCAATCCCCTCCCCCACACGCCCACCTACCCCCGGGATCTCCCTGAAGCCAGTGAGGATAAGTTGGCAAGTATGCCTTATATTGCACATACATTTGTGTGTATCCTGCAGTTTGTCTACATACGGTAAGTAACATTTAGTCAGAGAACACTTACACCCAGATTCAAATTGAAATCTTGTTATCTTGTGACCCTCTTTAATGTAAATACGGTCAAAACTAAGCTCAAGTTTCGTGCTCTTTTTTAAATGCGACTTGCATGCAGATTGCATCCGAATGTGATTCAGGCCCTCATTAGATACATCTTTATAGTACAGGGCAGGACCCCCCTTTTGTCCTCAGAACAGTCTGAACTCTTTGTAGTATGGCTTCAACAAGGTGCTGGAAGCGTTCCTTAGGAACTCTGCTCCTTGTTGAAATGATGGTCACAATTACTGCTGATTTGTGAGCTGCCCATTCATGCTGCAAATCTCCCTGTTCCATCACATCCCAAAGCTGCTCTATTGGTGGGAGATCTGGTGACTGTGGGGGACACTGGACTACACTGAGCTCATTGTCACGTTCGTGGAACCAGCTAGAGATGACGTGTGCTTTGTGACAAGTCAGGCTATCCTGTTGGAAGTAGCCATTGGCAGATGGGTAGACTGTCCATTCTCTAATGACCTCTCTCACTAGCCTGTCGTTTTCGTCCACAGAACTAACGCTCGCTGGATGTTTATTGGTTTACTCACCACTCTCTGTTGTCCCAAGAGATCAGATTTTGAGATACTCAAACCATCCTGTCTGGCAGCAACAATCATTCCACGGTCACATTCACTCAGATCACATTTCTTGTTTGGTCTGAACAACAACTGAACCTCTAGGCCGTGTCTGTCTGCTTTAATGCATTGAGTTGCTGCCACATGACTGGCTGATTAGATATTTGCATTAACCAGCAGGTGAACCTTATAAAGTAGGTCTGAAACAATCACAAAACAGCATCAACAGGTATTTGAATATTGCAAATAATATAAGTTAAACATTTTGCTTTCAATAATTAATTTCCCACATCCTTTTATTTCATTTGAACGTTGTTTAATTTGTAACACCATTTTTGGGATAACAATGTTTGCTGTCTCTTTAAGTATAAGTGTACAGCTATTGTAGGGTTAACAGGACATCTGTAATGAAGCTCTTTATTCAGCGTGAAACTAGTTGGGCCATTGGACCAATCAGCCCTGCTTCACACTTGATATGAAGAAACATCTGTCCACTGTTTAATACCAATTGCAAGAATGCGTCCACTTTCTTTATCTTTTCCATAACCAAGGCCGTACCCTAATCAGACATGTGGGAAGAAACTGCTCGTTTATCTATACAAAATACACAACATAACCATATCTATACACACACTTAGTATCTCAATTGCAACATTTTCTGGTTAGTTTTGCTATATAATTTATTATTTTATTTTTCAAATCGATTTATAATGTAGATCTACTGAGCAAAAAGCTCTTTATGAACCTGTTTAACTCTGGGAAGCCGTAAAATTCTCTGTGACAAAATGATTTATATTTTCTTTCAGCGGTTTAAACACTCACCCTAAGCTAATACAAAGAATCTAATAATGCCAGGCTAAGATGATCCCCCGGATGCACCAGTTTCACTCAAACAGGATCTAGGCACGTGTTCTGCCCGGACTTTTAACAATTTGTACTCCTTCCAAAAAAACCTGCGTGCCACCGATCTAACCCATCTCTGCTCATAACAACACCTGCTAGCTTCCCAGTAGTCCTTAATATTTAAACAGCTGCAAAATTGTGCAACAGCAAAACTTTATATATCAATAGAAATCTAGCAGTTAACTCTATAGAGTTGTTTTGTCATTTCAATTGGTGAGCGTTTTTTCTAGAGCTTTTTGGTCAGTTCTCCAAAACGCTGCCGTCGGAGTTTTAAAAACCGCTCAAGCGTTTAAAGCTCCCGTACAACGTTAGCGGGCAGCACGGTGGCTCAGTGGTTAGCACTTCTGCCTCACAGCGCTGGAGTCATGAGTTCAAATCCCGACCATGGCCTTATCTGTGTGGAGTTTGTATGTTCTCCCCGTGTTTGCTTGGGTTTCCTCCAGGTGCTCCGGTTTCCTCCCACACTCCAAAAACATACTGGTAGGTTAATTGGCTGCTATCAAAAATTGACCCTAGTCTCTCACTCTCTCTCTGTCTGTGTGTGTATGTTAGGGAATTTAGACTGTAAGCTCCAATGGGGCAGGGACTGATGTGAATGAGTTCTCTGTACAGCACTGCGGAATCAGTGGCGCTATATAAATAAATGGTGATGATGATGATGATCTCTGTTTTAACAACATATAAAGAAATTATTTTAATTTGGAGCGGTAAGATGCTAATTATACATAAGCAGTGGAAACAATAATAACAATGTTTATATATCATCATCTATAAGATGCTACCAATTCCGTAGCGCCGGACAATCACCTTACAGATATGATAAACGTGAGTACAATAAATATAATGACAGATACATATAATAACCGTGCCATGAATACAGTTAAGCATTATAATGTCTTCATGGATGGATATGAGCTAGTAATAATAGTAGAGAATATAGCCCAAGACATGACGACAAGGTCATACGACGGAGATAGACATGAGACATAGGAAGGAAAGAAACCTGCCCACAAGAACTTACATTATAGAGGGAGGGGGTAATGAGTCAGTAGGTGCAAACTGGGCAAGAGTAACTGTGGTAAACGGATGAGCAGAGGGAGTGGACATGAGGGTTTGGTGGGTAGGGTAGACAATTATGAAGAAGTGAGTTTTGAGGTATCGTTTGAAGGATTGAAGTTTGTGGTAGAGTCTGGTAGGGTAAGGCAAGGAGTTCCATAGCTCGGTAGCAGCACTGGAGAAGTCTTGGAAATGGTAGTTGGAGGAGGTAATGAGGGAGGAAGAGAGTTTAAGGTCAGAGGCCCGGTGGGCATGCTTGGATGTACTTCGTGATGGGGTCAGAGATGTGCGGAGAGGAAACGTTTATGAAATCCTTGTAGGTGAGGGTGAGCATTTTCAATTGAATTCTGGAGGGAATGGGAGACCAGTGAAGTGATTTCCAGAGGGGGGCAGTGAATGAGGAGTGGTTGGTAAGGACAATTAGTCTATGCGCAGCATCCAGGCTGAATTGAAGAGGGGAAAGACAGGTGCGGGGGAGGCCAGTGAGGAGGATGTTACAATAGTCCAGGTGGGAGATAATGAGTGAATGTACCAGGGTTTTAGTTATTTTTTGAGTGAGGAATTGACAGTATATATATATATATATATCTACTATATAAAAGCCTAGTGGCAAGTGTCTGTGTGTGAAAAAAAACAAAACAAGCTGCAGCGCCACCTGCTGGGCGAAGTTATACACTGACCTACTAAATTCTTAGTGTGTGTGGGGAAAAAACTCAGAAAGGGCTGAAATTTGGCATACTATGATGTTTTTAATTTGTTAATTTAATTTGTTAATTGTTAAAAGTGTTTATAAAGATTTTAAAATAATATATATATATTTCTTGAAGGAGAAGTGACAGTTGGTAGTGGTTGGTGGTTGCCGGGGGTGACAGTTGGGAGTGGTTGGTGGTTGCCGGGGGTGACAGTTGGGAGTGGTAGGTGGTTGCCGGGGGTGACAGTTGGGAGTGGTTGGTGGTTGCCGGGGGTGACAGAGCGAGAGGAGTGTTATACTCAGGACCGCTGAGAGAGATCCCTGTGTCTGGATAGACATCTGGATAGATGTAGCGATAAAGATGAAGGATGAGGTGATGGAGAAGAATGATGAGGTGGTGACATGTGGACAAAACCACGTTAAAAAAGGGCGCTTACTTCGGGAAGTAACGCTCTTCCCCTGAGGAGGCCTGGGCTATGGCCCAAATGCATGACAAGAACCTTTTTAACACCTTAAGTAGCTTGATTTGACTAGAATGCATGAGTATCATGCACGGGTTAACTTGTGTATATATATATATACATATATATATATATATATAGTTATTATTATTATTTTTCTCTCTCTTATACTGCTTTCAGCACTCACCCTAAGCTAACACAAAGCATCTAATAACCCGAGGGGGTTGGATGATTTTCCGGATTTACCAGTGTCACCCAAGCAGGATCTAGGTACGTGTCCTGCCAGCATTTCTGAACGAGTTGTACTCCTTCCAAAGAACATGCGTGTCCCATCTCTGCTCATAAAAATACTTGCTAGCTTCCCGGAGATCCTTATGTTTAGACAGCTGCAAACGGCAAAACTCTGTATATCATTAGTGATCCAGCATTGTACATTCATATTTTTCTTCATAGCTTACGTCAGTACACAGAGAAAGATTGGGGTTAAAACAAATAACAACTGAAATTTTGCACAAAGCTGCGAACTGTGCAGCTAAGTGACCATCATGACAATTTATTTATATAGCACCAACATATGCCACGGCGTTGTACTGTGAGGATAAAAAAACAAGCATTACAGTGCAGTACTCTAACAGAAGGCAAATGAAGTGCAAGCTGTGCTTGCACATTTGTAATCTAATAGGGAATAGTCCCTTTGATGACCCAACTGTTTTCCCCTACACTCACGCCATTCCACACAAGCGTGATCCCACAGGAAAGCTCTATTGTCCTTTCCCATTAGAGACATGGGCATTGGGTGGACTAGTAAGAAAGTAGACCACAGCCCTGGAAGAGGGTTTGTTGGAAATTGACAGACGTGATATCCTTATCCCACAAGCCAACAACCCATTGTGTGAGAGTTCAGCCGCTCCATTGTTCCCCAGTGCCCAACTCCACAGCTCGAAGATCACTACGGTCAACCACTTACACAGCCTCCTGACCAATGACACAGCCGCCTAGTCTCCGGCCATCAGCCTCCCTCTCCAGCAGGAGGTTTGGAAAAAGCAAAAGTGGTAAAAGAACTCTGAGACGATGACTCATCAATCTACTGCTGGGTCGATTTTGGGAGTCAAGGCTCCCGACTGGCCAGACTGCTGTCCTGAGTTTGGGGATCATTGGCGTCCTAGCCAGAGCCCAGAACCAAACTGTCAATTAGAACTATGATCAGGAAGCCATGATGAGCCCCCAAAACCTGGAGCTACTTGTTGAGTGGCAGTGGAGAGGGCTTGGACCACTTGACTTTAGTTGGTTAAATTTATGATATAGTTGGCTAAGGGCTACAGTACCTGTCTTGCTGGATTGGCTCAAAGTACGACCCGTGGGCTTTCTGGGACTAGACATAGTAAGGACTTGCCTGCTATCTCATTGGCCCAGAAGGGACCTGGAGTCCGAGCTCCAGGATGGACATAACTATCATCATCATCATTTATTTATATAACGCCAGCATGTATTCCCTGTTTGTGTATTGTACCGATTATGACTGTGTTAGGCTGTTTATCATTTCTACCGGAAGCTCCCCTAGTTCCACATAGGGGTCTAATTAAGCCAGGTATCCACTCAGACTCATCGGAGGGGCTCTCAGCTGATATTTCTAGGTATAAGTCCTATCCCATCATCATCACCATCACCATTTATTTATATAGCGCCACTGATTCCGCAGCGCTGTACAGGGAACTCATTCACATCAGTCCCTGCCCCATTGGGGCTTACAGTCTAAATTTCCTTCCTAACACACACACACACAGACACACACACACAGACACAGAGAGAGACTAGGGTCAATTTTAATAGCACCCGAATAAACCAACTAGTATGTTTTTGGAGTGTGGGAGGAAACCAGAGCACCCGGAGGAAACCCACGCAAACACGGGGAGAACATACAAACTCCACACAGATAAGGCCATGGTCCGGAATTGAACTCATGACCCCAGTGCTGTGAGGCAGAAGTGCTAACCACTAATCCACCGTGATCCCCTAGGTATTGTGACAACAGCTAATTGCTGATTATTATGGGTTACTACACTTGCAAAATCCCTGCTGGTTGTGCAATATGTTAATCTAAAGCTCACACTCATCCACTCGGCTTACACAATCAGCTTGTTCACCATGTACATAAACTTCACACCAGAAAAAGAGCCACAGCTGCGTCCCAGTTATATTTTACGTGGGTAAAAAAAAAAAAGAGTGTTAAGATCTGTTAAAAAAAAAAAGTGCACTATATCATGTGTTCATAAACACTCATCTCTACAGACTTCATCATCATCACCATTTATTTATATAGCGTCACTAATTCCGCAGCGCTGTACAGAGAACTCACTCACATCAGTCCCTGCCCCATAGGGGCTTACAGTCTAAATTCCCTAACACACAAATTGATAGCAGCCAATTAACCTACCAGTATGTTTTTGGAGTGTGGGAGGAAACTGGAGCACCTGGAGGAAACCCACGCAAACACGGGGAGAACATACAAACTCCACACAGATAAGGCCATGGTCGGGAATTGAACTCATGACCCCAGTGCTGTAAAGCAGAAGTGCTAACCACTTAGCCACCGTGCTGCACAGTTTTGGGACATAAGTTACTACTATAAACACCAAATACCACGTAACAATATATGAGGCTAATACTGCAATATATTTAGGAACCAGCAGTCAATTGGAGCATTTGGGGACGGAGGGACAGTTTAGAAGAAAAAAGGGACAATTGAAACTTGGGATATTTGCAATTAAAGCTGACCCATTGCAGACTCAATTCACTAAGGAACCAGAGGCACCACTGAGGCATGAGGTACAATAAGTAAACAAATGGGCTAAAAATTCTTACTGATGATAACTGTAAGTGCAGTCATGGTTGACAGTTGTGGTGATAGCCACATAGAAGATCAGAGTCCAGATAATGTTTGAAAACAGGTAGTGACAGATACAGAGGAAGGTTGAAGTTCCAGAGGTAAGGAGCAGAAAAAGAGAAAGTGTCAAGGCACAAGACAGCCATGGGAGCGCATGTACAGGAAGAAGTGAGGTTGATGTAGTGGAGTATCTGAAGAGATGGGGGCTGACATATAAGGGGTTGCCGTTAAGGGTGGTGCATTAACCATGTGTAGAATGGAAGTTGTAGGTGTTGTAGCGACTTAATTGGGCTATAGGCGGCCTTTAATGAAAACATGTCTATAGCACTAATAAAATAATTTAATCCACAGACCAGAGAGAAGCAACCTGTCACTCTTCACCTGGAGTGGAACTACAACTCACATAATGCCCTGCCAGCCTATTGGCAGGGTATGCTGGGACTTAGAGTCCTGCCCCAATAGCTGGCCATCCAAGGGTTGTTCGATTCTGGTTCCAGCTGGCCCCACACAGCAGTCCTGCAGCTTCAGCTTAGCTCGGGCCAGTTTGCCCATACACATGGGTGGCCAAATGGGACACAGACCGGCCACTTACTTGCAGGGTGTGTGGTGAACATTAGACAATGATCAAATAAATACACACAGCAGCCATCTCAAGGCTTTTAATGAGAATAAATCACTTCCCATTCGGATATACAAAAGTCAGTGTTTCCGATTAGAATGGAGGATTAAGGAGGGCGGTCACAGCGCAGCTGTTAATGGCGTCTGCTGTTGTGCTGTAGTGGGATGCTGGGTCCTAATAGAGCAGAAAGCTGATTTACTGTGTCATATCAGGTTCTGAAATACTGGAGGCAGGGCCTGATCAACCACTAGGCTGATCGGGGACTGCCATGCATATCTATAGGGAGGGAGAGGGGGGGGGGGGGGGACTGCCATGCATATCTATAGGGAGAAGGGGACTGCCATGCATATCTATAGGGAGAAGGGGACTGCCATGCATATCTATAGGGAGGGAGGGGGGGGGGACTGCCATGCATATCTATAGGGAGGGAGGGGGGGGGGGACTGCCATGCATATCTATAGGGAGGGAGAGAGAAATCACTAGAATACTAAATATTAGTGAGATGGGGCTGGTAGAGGTTTGTATTTAATTGACCACAAATATTCAGATATTGCTTATATATGCCTGCACAATGGGGTACTTTTACCTGGCCATAATGGAGTGTTTTGTTTTAACTAAAGGGCCTAATCATTCAGGGTTTGTTAACATTTTGCATTATAGTAAATTTTTGCATTTTCAAAACAGGACGCCAACTTTCCAGAAGCCACCGAGAGGATAACAAAGCTGCAAGAAAGAAGAGCAAGAACAGGTAAGAGACAATGGAACAATCTGTCTAAATTTGAATGCAGGTGAGTACTTCTGAACATTCATGTTCAGGAGTATTCCTCTACACCTGCATATTCGGGGTGGGGAGCTGGGGTGCTGCGGCCGTATTAGCCTAGGGCGACCAGAACCCTTAATCAGGCCCTGACTGGAGGGAACCACCTATCCCTGTATACTGATGTCACGTAATGCAATACTGCAATTCTGAGGCAGTTCTCAGCCGGTGGAGCCACACCTCGCACCGTTCACAAAGACAATGAAGAGTTTGACAGATGACTCATAACCTGCCCTTTTTTTCCAGGATGATGACAGAGGAAAAAAAAAAATCACATTTCAGCCATTGTAAGAGCAGCTTCCCATCAGCGTGTGATCTACGGCCGGCTGACCTGTAAATATCCGCCTGGAATGCAGACTTAGGATGACTTCACTCAGACTGTGCCAGAGTTACCTGTTCTAACCTGTACTACAACACTGCATATCCCGGGCTGTGTTTTCAGTGTAGGCTGCCCTGGGTTATTACAAAAAACACCCCAGCGAGGTATTATTCATGTCACACTCCCTTCGCCCACTTGTACGGCTTTAGATGGATTCTTACAATAAGCATGGACCATCTTTCAAACCAGATTCAAACTTTAAGGATAACTCCACCATAAAATTACTTCTAACAAAAATGTGCCCTCCCACCTAAATTGTGGGAGTCTAAAGCCAGAGACCCACACAGTTCGGAAGAACCCACCCCAGCCAGACCTGCAGAGATGCATCGTCCAAATTTGACAACCTACAAGAGTCCAGGGGCGTAGGAACGAAAATGTTCATGGGGAGGCAAAAGGCCAAGGACTACTCTAGGGCTTGGAGCCCCTTTTTCTTGCATTTTGGTATCTCGTCTTATGACAGTTGTAACAGTGACTGTACAGATACAAAGTCTACCAATCCTATGTTCATTTTTGTCAGTCTTTCAGGGGTTGACCAAAATGTATTCATACATTATTAAATACATAGTATTAATATTAATTACCAATTAGTACAATAGCTAGATACATTCAATTAAAAATTTACATTTTTCATAGTCATTAACCTAGTTTTTAATTCAGATTTTGTTGACAGCCCAATCTCATTTGATTGGGAGTATTTTTAAGTCTATAGTCACTGCCTCGCTGGTTATGGGATGTGCTATACATTTAAATTGCTATATCTCATGTTTGTTACTGGGTGCACCGCACAAAATTTAGGGTAAACATAAAGTGAATAGTTGTTCATCATCAATACAGGTTATTTATTACATGTTTATGAACGCAACACTTAGAGTTTTTAATCAATCAATCAATCTGTATTAAATCTATACTATGGCAATCTATATTAAAGTACATTTGGATGTTATACTAAGACAATCTATCATTTAAAAACTTTTCACAAGTTTAGAACAGATACCGTGACTTCAGAAAGTAGCATGAAGGATTTTGTGTAGCAGTTCATGGGGGTGGGGGGCAAAACATAGTCCTTGCCCACCCAGCAGAAATCATGGAGGGGGGACAACTGCCCCCTCTGTCCCCCTGCAAGAGTCCCAATGTAAATAGCAGAGTGTTAGGGTCTGTTTTAGACCATTACAAATATTACCTGCTATCGGCTTATCTCTGTTTCCTGCTAATGGTAAAAACTATTCTCTAACCCAGGGTTTCCCAAACCCAGTCCTCAGGGCTCCCCAACAGTGCAGGTTTTCCGGATCACATGTGACATAATTAGGACCACCTGTGGATCTGTCACAATGTGTCAGTCAGTAATGAATACAGCTGTGCTCCAGCAAGGAGATATGAAAAACCTGCACTGTTAGGGAGCCCTGAGGACTGGGTTTGGGAAACCCTGCTCTAACCACTGATCGCAGAGGCGAAAGAGAAGATCCTTCTCTACTATAGAGGGAGAGCTGCGGACGCAGCTGAAGATGACGTTAGCTAACAGAGACAAGATAAAAGCTACGGTTCCTTGGAGCTTGTAAAATTGGACAAAACTGCAATTCTCACAGAGCATATAGACAAGCCTGAGAGATAATTTAGTGGAATCTGTGATATTTCCGGTATTACACTGTTGTTAAATAGCCCCCATAGTAAAAATTGCCTCAATCCTGCAGAAACAGCCTAAATCACAATCTTATGATGAATTTTCTGCATAGAAGTCAAAGAGGGTGATTGGCTGCAAGAATAAAGCGGAAACGTAGGATGTGCCTGATGTGCGTCATTTCTCCATCCATGGACAGATGATCTGACGTAGTTTGTGTTGCTTTTTGTCATCTTCTGTTTTGATCTCTTTAACTTCAGGTTAATACGTGGCCTCTGGATTTACTCCGTGTGGAAATGGTGGGCTTTAGGAATATTTCTTCAATAAAAAAAATTATAAAAAAAACCCAGTTTCTTTAGACAAAGAAGTCAAGGATCTCCCATAAATGATCTGTCCCTTTCTGTCTCCAGAGCCGTAACTTAGAATTCTAGCGCCCGGGGCGAGAAAGATCCAATATATATCTATTAATGTATCTATCTCATATCTATCTATCTCATATCTATCTATCTCATATCTATCTATCTCATATCTATCTAATATACATCTATCTAATATCTATCTATCTAATATATATCTATCTATATATCTATCTATCTCATATCTATCTATCTAATATATATCTATCAATGTATCTATCTCATATCTATCTAATATCTATCTATCTATCTATCTAATACCTATCTATCTATCTATCTCATATCATATATCTATCTATCTAATATCTATCTATCTATCTCATGTCTATCTATCTATCTATCTCATATCTATCTATCTCATATCATCTATCTATCTATCTCATATCTATCTATCTAATACCTATCTATCTATCTATCTAATATCTATCTATCTATCTATCTATCTATCTATCTATCTATCTCATATCATATATCTATCTATCTAATATCTATCTATCTATCTCATATCTAGCTATCTAATATATATCTATCAATGTATCTATCTCATATCTATCTATCTATCTAATATATATCTATCTCATATCTATCTATCTATCTCATATCTATCTATCTAATATATATCTATTAATGTATCTATCTCATATCTATCTATCTATCTATCTCATATCTATCTATCTAATATATATCTATCTATATATCTATCTATCTATATATCTATCTAATATATATCTATCAATGTATCTATCTCATATCTATCTATCTCATATCTATCTATCTATCTCATATATCTATCTATCTAATATCTATCTATCTATCTATCTATCTCATATCTATCTATCTAATATATATCTATCAATGTATCTATCTCATATCTATCTATCTAATATATATCTATCTATCTCATATCTATCTATCTCATATCTATCTATCTATCTAATATATATCTATTAATGTATCTATCTCATATCTATCTATCTATCTAATATATATCTATCTATCTCATATATATCTATTAATGTATCTATCTCATATCTACCTATCTATCTACCTATCTATCTATCCCTGATTTATCTTTGATTGTGGTAATGGATGTAGTTGTAGGTGACGGATGTAGATTAATATTCCAGGAATCCGCACTTGGAAACTTCTTCAACTTTATTCAGCTGCTGTAACACAGGTTAAATAAACAGTTGGAAAGAAAACAAATCTGCCCCATCGGGAGCGCTAACTACATCACTGGTGTAACCGATCAGGGATCCTGAGAAATAAAACTTTTAGAGAGAGTCGCTAATAAAGATTTGAAGTTTTTATCATAAAATTAAAAACATCCCAGCACTGCCCTGTAATTACACTCTCTTTTTGCTTCTCTTTTTGCATTAAACAGGGACTCTTCCCTACAGGGCTAGTACCATACAAGTAACGTACCCTAAGTCATTCCCCCTAACATGAAGCAGCAACACAAATATCCAAATAAATACATGTAAACTGAAACCTGGAGAATCAGTCCCTTCATCGATGAAGAGGAATACACAAAAGAGAACGTTCCACAACCCACTGCGTCAGCAACTAAACTGGGCAGGTTGTCCTTAAGAACGCTGGCTCATTAGTGCCTAGTGAGAGTCAGTGTGGGTAAGGGGCGAGCCGGCAGAATGAGGGCACTGATGTAACAAGGAGGTTAAATACGGGGAATAGGGAGAAGAGTGAGGGAACATAACCCGTGTACCAATCCCTGACTAGTGTATCTTCAACCTCCTAATGACAAAAGACCAGAGGAGATATTTACTAAACTGCTGGTTTTAAAAAGTGGAGATGTTGCCTATAGCAACCAATCAGATTCTAGTTATCATTTATGTACTGCATTCTACAAAATGACAGCTACAATCTGATTGGTTGTTATAGGCAACATCTCCACTTTTTCAAACCCGTAGTTTAGTAAATCTAGCCGCAGGAGCACTGACTAACTTCATGTCTGAGACCTAGATGGGCTAACTAATCCACTTCTACTTTCTGAACAAATACATATTGACTCCATGATGTGATAAAATAATATACATAGACATCCATAGAGATTCCCGACCATGCCATTATCTGTGTGGAGTTTGTATGTTCTCCCTGTGTTTGCGTGGGTTTCCTCCGGGTGCTCCGGTTTCCTCCCACAATCCAAAAACCTACTAGTAGGTTAATTGGCTGCTATCAATTTTACCCTAGTCTGTGTGTCTGTGTGTGTGTGTATTAGGGAATTTAGACTGTAAGCTCCAATGGGGCAGGGACTGATGTGAGTGAGTTCTCTGTACAGCGCTGCGGAATCAGTGGCGCTATATAAATAAATAATGATGATAATAGCAGTGTACTGTGAACTACAATCTAGTACAAAATGATGGGTAGAATCTGATTTTAATCTAAAAAAGACACAAAGGCGGAAGAGAGAGCAAGGGTGACATTGTGTTACATATAATTTACAATAATTTGAAAAATAACTTTAATTCTCTTTATTAAAATATGGACTTATATCATCTCAATGAAGATAGTGTTTCAGCGACTTTATTAAATTATTTAAAGCGTAGTGAGTTAAGAACCGTACGTTGGGAGTAATCTCATTATTATAATATTTATCTAAATAGTACGTTGTAATATGTCCTCAAAATAGAAATCAGTGTGACCTAATTATAGCTGTAATAGGATACTTGGTAATCATTGATTAAAGAGCTGTTAGTTATGCTCTTGGTTCATAAAGTTATTGGATAGTTCTGGATTTTTCATTAGTGTTTTAGCTGATTAGTGCCAAATTAGACTTAGGCTGGGTACACATTACCCCAAACGATCATTTAATCTAAAAGTAGATGACTGTAATCCACACCTCCCCGATTGGTACTATACAACTTGTGATTCACTGCTGGTCCAGTCTAATTTGGCACTAAGCTGCCACAACACTAAAACAACAATCCCCAACTATCCAATGACTTCATGATCCAAGAGCATAACTAACCGCTCTTTAATCAATAATTACCAACAGGGGTGGGCTGGCCCGGGGGGCAGCGCCTTCCCCGGGCCGCTCAGTCAGGCCGCTATTAGGGCCGGGGGGTAGGCCGGCCGGCCGGCCCTCCCCCGGATGCAATATTACACATTTGTACCCGCCGCCGCATCTGATGACATCAGATGCGGCCGCATCACATGACAGGGGATGCGGCCGTCTGTGTGCCCCCCGGCCATTACTCTCCCAGCCCGCGCCTGATTTACCAAGGATCTTATTACAGCTATAATTAGCCCACAATGATTACTATCTTGAGGACATATTACAACGTATTATTTAGCTAAATATTATAATAATGAGATTACTCCCATCATATGTTTTTTTAACTCACTACACTTTTATATTTTAATAAGTTCGCTGAAACACTATCTTCATTGAGATAATATAAGTATATATTTTAATAAAAAGAAATAAAGTTGCACTTTTTAAATTATTGCAATAAAATGAAGACTGTTTAGTGTTTGTGGACCACAATGTAACCCTTGCTCAGTCTTCTGTCTTTATGAATTTATATTGATTCAAGTGATAGCACCTCCCTGTGACTATAAAAAATGCTTAAAATAAACTGATAGGATATTAGCGATACTATATATCTTTAAGATCTGGGAGTTAACATAAACAACTACGTTCATTGAAAGATCAAGTGCAGCGGAATCCTTTGTTTGCTGGAAGAGTGGAGGTGTTGTCCATAGCAACCAATTTGCATCCAATCAGATTCTAGCTGTCATTTTCTGGCAGAAAATGATAGCTAGAATTTGATTGGTTGCAATGGGCAACACCACCAATTTTCCATTTTTAGAAGTTTTTGTCTACCTCCCCAATAATCTTTTTCCATCTGTCAATCTCTTGACCACTTCTCTTATACTGGTCTTTCGTATTGATGGGGTAAGGAGTTTCTGGTCAATTTTCCTCACATCTCTATGGGGTGAGAGGATATATGAGCGGAGGTTTCAACCTCCACATCGGCGCCATGTGACTCTGTAGACTGTACCGAGAGACAAATTGCGCTGGATTCAATCTCCCCCTATGAATCATAATAACAATCACTGGACAAATTCTATGGATTGAATAACTCCTATTATTTCTAAAACTGTAAACAGTATTTAAAACTTTTAAGCCTGGTAATAAAAGACTTAGGGCGGGAACCCACTTTAAAGAACCTTTTGCTCTTGTAGTTAAATTGTCGCTTTAAACACACTTTAATCATTTAGATGCTAAATATAGTATTTTATCATAGTAGTCACATGACAGCTCACATGCTAAACTCCATGAATCAAGTCCAGGAACATCAGTGAATGTAAATTGAGGAAAGTAATGTATAATTTCCAAAGATCATCATTAGATACAAGTGGAACACAAAATTGCGGTTATTCATTATTTTTGTTGTTATTTTAAAGTGCAACTAAACCCAAGAACCAAAAACAATTCACCTTTCTCAGGTTTAGTATTGATATTTAATTTTACACGGATAAAACAAATTGTTTTGATGGAGATTTTATCCTTAAAAGTAGGGATGTGCACCGGCCACTTTTGGTGTCTCGTGTTTTAGATTCGGATTTGCTTGAGGTTTTGGGTTCGGATTTGTTTCGCAAAACACCTGACGAAAGGTTTTGGTTCGGATTTAAGGTTTTGGATTCGGATTTATTTTGAAAAAAACATAAAAAGTGCTAAAAAACAGTTTTGTGTTTTTTTTTTCACTCCTACGCTATTATTAACCTCAATAACATTCAATAACAATCATTTCCACTAATTTCCAGTCTATTCTGAACACCTCACAATATTGTTTTTAGGCCAAAAGGTTGCACCGAGGTAGCTTGAGCACATAATGCCAAAAAAAGAGGTACAAGATGGAATTGTTCTGGGCCCTCCCTCCCACCCCTCTCGAGATTCGACGCGTGACTTGGCCGACAGAGCCTCGTTTTCATTTTTTTGCCCACCGGAAATATCCGAACAGTGCTCGGATCCCGTTCGGATCCGCATTGTTCGGGTGGGCTCGGATTAGCGGAATCAGAGCCCGCTCATCTCTACTTAAAAGTGGCTTTAATATGATTGGATCAACAATCAATTCAGAATGTCAGTGACTGGTCTGATACATTGTATCAACAGCTTGACCATCATGAAGTAAAAACTTTATTAGTATTTTGCATGAACACTCAGACATACTGTATGTATTATGCATAAGCGGAATAGGCACTTTGCTAGGGCAGAGCTGGTCAGTGGCAAAATAGTTTAATGTCTATTTGATTTACTTTTTACTTTACAATCCTCAGTCTGTTCCCCATGCTACTTGGATATCAACAACTTACTTTTCCCCAGGATTGTGGGTAGAACAATTACTAATTTAATTTCTGTTGACCATGAATTTATCAGGCAACCCCTGTGTGTTGTTCATACATGTCCAAAAATTGAAGCAAAATTGTCCACACCATGACCTAACCAAACAAATAACAAATTAACAATAACCACCACCCAAAGAGCCAGACAGTAACCCGTTTCCTAAAGAATTTTTTAGACTGTCGCACAACAAAACGAGACTGATGAGAATTGTTTTCATGATCTACCTAGGTGAGAAGATTACTTGTCCAATCAATAGATTAATTAAACCTGTTCACAGTTGAGGAAGGTGGTAAAAAAATCTTATTCACAGAATATTTATTTGTATTTTTTCCCTTTCATAAAACACAGAACAGAAAATATTGCAAACAACAATATGTAGTCAGTATATTGATAAACATTTGATTGACCTTAGCAAAAAATAGCAGGTTATATCTATTCCCATCAGCAATACCTGGACATACAGCTCTCTCATACCAGAACTTTTTAAAATTACCCTCATTAGTATTACATTGGGATCAGCGGTAAAATACTGCATTTTTTATTATGTCTATTTTTGTCTATTCTCTATTTTGCCTATCAGGACTAACACAGGTTGTATAATATAGGGATCAATGATCCCTATGCCTCCAATATTTTACCTCTAACCAGAGCCGTAACTTAGAATTTTAACACCTGGGGCGAGAAAGACAAATGCCGCCTCCCTAGCCCTCAATTTTAACCAAATGAACCTAAAATATTCCTAAATTGCGCCCCCCTTCAGCGTTGCGCCCTTGGCGGTCGCCCCTGTCGCACAACCCTAGTTACGGCCCCGCCTCTAACTCCTTCTATTTGCAATCCATGTGCAACGCTGTGAATGAGTCCTTAGACTGTTGCCCAGGGAAGTGTCTGTAAGGTAACGGTGGTATCCCAATCAGCCAGAGTACATGTTGTCTCTACTGCAGACCACCTACCCTATATCACTGCTCTCATTGCTTGAAAATACGTGGCTGTATGCTGCTTTACAAAAAATAAGAAGTTGAAATTTTCTAGTGACATCAAGTCCGTTTGTATTTATCTAATTTTGGATTTTACTAACACGGTATTGATGACTTGGGGTTAGCTGAAGTTCCCCAGTGTCTTGAGTCATTAGTTTCCTACAGGAAAGGGTTCTACTTTTGTGTTAATTGCAATATCTGCAGAAACAGGGGCCTGAAGGAAACAAAACCAATCAATGACGTTAAATCAAGTAGTAATGGGAGAAGTTTGAAAATTCAATCACAGATCTCATGCAATACCGAAGGAGTCATCTATGTATTAGGAGAATGCCCCTGTGGGATGCCGAATAGTAAAATAAAACAAAGACTAGCCGCACACATATACAACATTAAAAGAGGATTAAAGACCTATAGTGTGTCAGATAATTTTTTCAAAGTACATAAGCAAGATCCAAGTGGCCTAAAATTTGCGGGAGTAGAGTGCATCCCCCCAGATTGGAGAGGAGGAAACCAGGTACAATTTTCAATATAAGAACTTGTGCCCCCTATGGACTAAACATGGATTTTGATTTGGGACATTTTTTTTTATAACTATTTAAGATGTATTTCAATCTTTTAATTCGATTTTTATTTTATTTTTTTATATTTTTTTATTTTATAATAAAGTATGTGTTTTCAATTTACATTTTGATTACTATCACATTTTTAATCAAATTCTTAATAAAGCAAAATAGGGAAGAACCTATAAATAGCTTCCCTTTCACTATGTCAGTATTCTTGAAAAAGTCCCTGAGTGGATGAAACAGCACGGTGGCTCAGTGGTTAGCACTTCTGCCTCACAGCACTGGGGTCATGAGTTCGATTCCCAACCATGGTCTTTAACTGTGAAGAATTTGTATGTTCTCCCCGTGTTTGCGTGGGTTTCCTCCCACACTCCAAAAACATACTGGTAGGTTAATTGGCTGCTATCAAATTGACCCTAGTGTGTGTGTTTGTTTGTGTGTGTGTGTTAGAGAATTTAGACTGTAAGCTCCAAAGGGGCAGGGACTGATGTGAGTGAGTTCTCTGTACAGCGCTACGGAATTAGTGGCGCTATATAAATAAATGGTGATGATGATGATGATTCTTGAAAAAGTCCCGGAGTGGATTAAAGGCGTTGAAGCTGATTTCAGTATTCTAATCTAGTAAGGGCACCGTCAATACACAGAACACCCCCACCAAGAGAAGTCACGAACACGCAGAGTGAGGTTTGGATACCGGCGGACATCGATGAGAACAATCCGGATGGACCGTCCCCCGATCAGCCAGGACATTGGAAAATTAGGGTAACAACAGAAAGTTAGTTTTGAGGGTGAGTGTTTTCCCGGATTGTGACTTCTGCTGACTCCGGTACCTACTCTGCGGAAGGCTGTAAACATTGTGACCTTGGTATTCACGATATACTATATGTTGTTTAATCATTAGGTATTTGCACAGTCATATTGCGCTCCTCATTTTAACACTGCAATTGAATTTTCAATACCTATTTTGTGGAAAGTTTAAAACATTGTGTCTTTGGCACTCACAATATACATTACGTCATTTATTCACTAGATATTTGCACCATCACACTGTGCTCCTCATTTCTAATACCTGCAATAGCTTGTGTGATGCAAACAGGAGTCTTGAGCATTGGATGTGTGTGGGGGTAACGTCAAGCTCTCCTCTTTATTGGAAAAAATTGTATCAATATATAAAACTGTATTAAAGATGCACAACTACCTATGACAATATTTTAGTATTGTGCTCTTTCCCCCTCTAGACAAAGCCTTTTTTCCTGGGCCAATCCCCAGCTTAAATCGCTCAAACCATCCCCCCATCCCCGGTTTTCACAACAACTGTGAGAGAAACGGAGGAGCAGGGAGAAATGATTACATGTCCCAGTTCCCGGGGTCCAGCTACCAGCAGGGGTACGTTAGTTAAATATTTTCATAGGTGGTAGCGCAGTTTTAAAGAGGAATTACTTTGGCAACTCTCCTTTTTTTTGGGTAGGGGCAAAGTGCTCATGGGAAGGCAGAAACAACTTTATATTCAGATTTTAGAATCCTGCTGCATTCCAAAGCTTTTTAAACATAATAAAATCAAGCAGGGACAGCCGTAAACTGCGTGTGTGTCCCCAATAGTGGAGCACGTTGCCCCAACACAAACCATCTGACCAGATCATTACAGGACACGTCGGTAGCAGGTAAATGGCGGCTAACTGTCTGCGTATGCGCAGTCACCTTCTTACCGCGCTAGGGAGCCCCAGTAAGGACGACAGGAATTCACCAACTCATCCCAAGTGCCAAACTCACAGGTCTCAAACTGGACACTGACCCACATGGCTGACATAAACAACTGTTGTATTTGTCATTTTAGTTTCTTAAAGAGGTGACTCTTATCGTTGGCACTAAAATTGTCGTTAAATAAGTATTCTTGATGAAACCACTTAGACTTATGCTGAATCAGTTCTAGCATTTGGAGTACGTCCTTTACAATGAGCAAGGTTTGCGAGCCACAACACACCCGTATGTGCGCATATCTGTAGGAGTTCACACGTTCGCATGATCAAAGCCATGGTTCAGCCGCGCATTCAGGGCCTGATTCATCAAAGAACGCAAAGTGAACGCAATTTGCGTTTTTAAAAATTGGACGGAAAGGCTCGCACGTCCGTCCGTCCGTATACAAATTAAAGCGGATCGGAAGAAATGTTTCTAGTTGCATACGGGTCTAAGTACACTCTGCCTATACGGTATTTGCAGACGGACACGACACACTGCCACATACGCATGTACAATATAAAGTTTCAAACCGTACAGATAAAAAAAAATCGGGACTGCTTTATTTTTACTAATATGTTAGTTGTCTTTTTTTTTTTTTTAACAAACTGGATTCTCTGTGCCTAGATACGGACAGTCGTCTTACTTGCGTAGAGGAAAGGGTGTAGTGAAGTCTAGATTTCCACCATCTCCTTGTAGAAGCAGCTTTTAGGCCATGTTCTAAGCCAAAAAGACCTGTGATGTTGTATAAAATAATGAGCTCGATCGCTAAAGAAAAAGTGCAGAAGAAGATCAGAAAAATGTGTTCACTAGTATACGTCCTTCTGCAACTTTTACTAATACATTGCTTTCATTCTAACTCCCGCCTGTGTTTTTCAGCCACCACTTTATATCATCAGAGAGATATGTTTATATTATGGCATAGGACCCGGCTCCACGGTGCTCTCTCAATAGTATCCAAAGAGCAAATTTGTCTCAAGGGCAAAAAATAAACAAACAAGTCTGTTTATAATGACATGGCTGAAAAGCACAGAAGTATGGCAAAAAAAAAAGATCAAGCCATTTATTTAGTAAAAGCTACAAGAGGGTATGTGAAATAATAAATGAAAGTCATCTGATATTGGATAAATTCCCATATCACTTTATTATGTTTACACGGTGCTGATAATTTTACTTACAGCTGTACACAGAAGTTTTTCAGATACAGAATGTCAAATTCTCAAGTGTAATATCACAATAAAGGGCATTTATGAAACATTTATTCTGTGAAATAATTACCTTTAGAATTACCTATGATACCTTTAATGCATGTGCAAAGGCAGGGTCTGATTCATTAAGGAAGTAAGTCCATTTGCGGGGCGCATCTTGCGTAAAATCGCTCTGCGCATGTGCGAAAACGAGACTTACGCCGGTGAACACAACTGAGTGCCTGAGTGCAATTCATGTTCACACATGGCCCTTCAGACTGCCCGCGATCTGAAGTGTGGAACACAGAGGGGAAAGGGAAGACTAACTTAGTCAACGTACAGTAAGAGCGAGCCAAGGTCAAGTGCACGCTACTGCGGCCAATTCATGCCACGGGCATCTCTCAGGCACGTTATTTAGCAGCATCACTTACACCAGCTACAGGGCAGGTGTGTTGCGTCTGTCTGCATCCATCAAGTACCGTAGTACTGTATAGGCACAGCGTACTAATACCCGTATTCAACAGCAAATGTTTCTTTAGATCCACTTGTATGTGAATACGGGAGTACGTGCGTTCAAATTGCAAATTACAAGACATTAATGAGTAACGAGACACGAACCAGCCACATAGTGTTTCTCAAACCGGTTCAATGAACCGCTTCAAAATTTAAAAAGGTTTCTCGAGCTGGTTGGTACGTTAAAGTACTGGAGCTTGTTAACGATGTTTAATTGCAAACTTCGAACACATCAATGTTTAGACACTGAATTAAAAAAAAATGTAAAATATTAAATTGCCTTCCCTACTTCTTTAAGGAAGTTTTGCCCTGTCCAGTTTTTGTGAGTAACCCCATCCATAATTAAATAGCCATTTATTTATATAGGGATAACTTTAAACATGACCTGGCTAGTATTGAGGAGGGTTTTGTTACAGTATAGTGCAACAAAAAAAAAAAAGAGGTTGTTAGAAGGGGGATGAAGGCTGGGACTGGAGCTGGAAGGGATTAGACTGGAGAAAGTTGCAGAGGAAGGGGAAGGGGGGGGGGGGGGGGGTTGGAGAGGCAGGACTGACTATTAGGAGGTGGTACTCTCCATGTGGTTCCTACCCTAATCTTTACTCATGTCCATGGAACTTTACTCAATAAACTTGCTGAGCAAGAGGAGTCGTTAAGAGGGTATTGAATTGTGCCACGTTACTAAGGTAAGGCAGCCTCGGTGCTTTGTGTAACAGTCTGTCTCTTCATCTACTGTAGAGGGAGAGTTTGTGTCTCATCTGGGATTACTAATTACAGCTGTCTTCTCCTAACAAACTGTATTAAAGGTTTAGGTTTAAGATAGATACTGAGCCAAGAGACTAGTCTAGGAATGTATTCTGTTATACAAGTTCTCACCACTGACGAGAGCAGGAACAAACTTTTATAAAGTGGGTAAAAGTTTGATACATACAATCTGTGTTCTCTAGAGTGTTCCGAAACGTCTCTCATGGAGACGATCTGGGATAAAGGTTCTGGAGTAACGCCCGGCATCTTCTATTGAAAAGAGAAATGTCTTAATACACATTTTTGGTAAACGTTTTACTTAGTGCTACTGTGTAACTATGTTGATTGTGCTTGCAAAGCACACTCTCCTTACCTGCTTAATCTTTCTGGAATATAGAGAAAGGGTTAACTCTATATTTTATTAGAGATGTAAATGAGGGTTAATGGCACGGTACTTTAGGAAGACAAGTGATCAATTTGTATTATCGAAGGGCGAGCTGTTGTACATTCATCAATGTAGTGAGTATGCCCAAGTATTTGTGACATCCCGTATGATTCATGGAAACTCTTAGTTTTCCAGTTAGCTAATTGGTCTTGAACTTTTGGTCTAAACTTGTTGCCAGAACAAGAAGTATGCAGCTTTATATTGAATTTTCCAAAATTAGAATTGAAAAACGTGTTATTTTATACTTTAACGTAAGATAAATTAAAAAAATATGTTTTAGCACCACTGAAAAAGTGTTATTTTTTTGTACAGAGATGGATATAAAAATGATCACTTTCCTGTACTTAGTAGGAAAGTTTATCCTTGGTGATTCTCATGTTTAATCACATAACAAAAGGACCTTTAAATACCACGCAGCAGGGGAAAGACTGCAGAACACCTGTGGGGAGGAGAATTGAGGGGCTGCAACTGATACAAGGAGGGGCGATCTTTCATCGCACCGCAGATGAGCCCCGTTTTGTGAGTCTGCTCTGTACTTGGTTCCATATGGTGTTCTAAGCATTTCTGCAAGGACAGTGCAGACAGGACAAGGTTTCCTATACAAAGTTGTTTGCAGGAACGGAGTTTGCTCACAAACTACAGATATTTAGTCTGCAAAGAGTTACAAAAAAGAAGTTTTAGGAACTTTGCTAGTTTGCTATGTAGCATAAGATCTACCAGGATACCTGTTCAGGGTAGTTGAAAAACAGAAATGTTCTGAAAACTGAGAAACATTTGTAAATATTTGTAATCTGTCTATTTCATCTCAAGTGAACAGTAACCTCGCTGTCAGCGGAAACAACAGTGCTTTGTAGTCCTCCCCACAGTGACTTGTCTTGTGGGCAAACAGGAATTGTAATTAGTGGTTCCTTATTAGGTATACTCTCTGTTTGTTGGGATCCATGCGATGTTGCTAGGGGTGACACAAAACTTTTCTATACTGGATAAGTATGAACTAGCTGAGTCTGCCAAGTAAATATTTAAGTTGCTAGAAATTGTAGACTTGCTGGTCGAGTGTTGTTGCATTTTTTGTTATTGTGTGATGAGCAAAAAGAAATTGCTACACAGCATAAGTGTGATTTGAATAGATAAAATGCATTGTATCCACAATATGACTGTGAAGGTGGGTATGAATTTGCAGCACTGAAGGGCAGCTGCTGGTCAGTTTGGTTTGGCTAACCATGGCGGTCAGGTGTGTGCAAACAGAAGTTATTGGCTACGTCCGCTGTACCTGCACTACTGAGGAGCGTTGCTTGTGTGACTTATTAAGCACGCCAACCACAGAAACCAGGTATCTCATCCTCTTTGTAATATAAATGTAGCAAACACGAAAACGGATTAATGTAAACTGGCTCTGATTAGTGAAACTGATTGAGTCACAGGAAGAGTTGTGAAATGATCAGAGAGTGAACAAGTGCAGATTGGCACGGAGCAACATCGCTGAAGACGTAACCCTTTGTCTCCGTAGTGTCTGCCCCACGGCGTCTTCCCCGATTCCCTCTCTTTTCTGCCCTGGTTCCCTCTCTTTCCCTGCAGGTTTTCGATTTCATGTCTGGAGGCCTCAGGAAGTGACAGAGGAGTATGGAACAGAGAGGAGGGGTTTTAGAAGAATAAAAGGGAATAGCAGAGACTAATAGACAAAGGGGAGGAGATAACAAAAAAGAGGGTTAACCATTTCTCAGCCCCAAAAAAAATGTGGTGTTATTAATTTTTAATGTATATTAGGCATATATTGAGTTTTTTTCAGCAGATCCCTGCTACTTGCATTTCTCCTAGTATTAGATAACACAAACCACCCAGAAAAGTTATTTTAGAACTGCTTAATTAACCAAAGCGAAGCAGCAATCTGTCCACATTTAACATATATTCATCGTGTCTTTATATTTATGTATAATGAGATGTGATGATCATTGGAATTGTGGGTTTTGCTCACCGTGCAAAAACAAACTTACTGTATTACCCTCTGACACCGCTAATTGCAGGTTGTCGAATCCATCAGACGGTCCCATCTATTTACATCCCAGAATTTGCTTTATAATACAATGGATTGTTCTAGGATAAAAGGAGAAGTTAGTTCTAGGAAGACAGACATGGAGAATACATTCAATACCATAAAGTTGTTCTCCCATAAACGTTGGTTTAGATAGTGTAGAATATATACAGCATTTATATAATATAGACTAAACTCCGGTTTGTTATCTCCAGACAGATAAAACGTTGCACAGTCTCCCTTATTAATGTGTTATTACGGGAGCTCCATCTGTTACCTCTAATGTCAGCGCACTTTTGCCAACGCAGACATTGGACGGAAGAAGGTTCTGCCTTGTCCAATCAAATTCCAATTTTACAATCAGCACAGTCAGTTTGATTTCTGGACAATCTGGTATCAACTGTTGGAACTGAGCAAATAAAAGTCACATTTGTCCCAGCATTTAGCAAAAGTGGCTTAAGGCTGGGTACACACTACAGAAAATTTTTCTCAATGCCATATCGTTAACGATTTTACCAACAACTGAAAGTCCCGATGAGCGGCCGATTCACGTGCACGCACTTACATGATTTACCAACAGATCTGTGCTCTTCATCTGTTATAACCAACGGCTGAAAAAGATGGTGTCTTTGTAAACTATGGAGATCTATGGACACTGCTGGTAGTGAGTGTATAAACGTTGCAGAATTTTCCCGACTTTGTTCCATTATTTAGAGATTGTTAATCTGTTTATAAAATCAAACGTTACGATACAATGTGCTTTGGAGCGATAAAAACCCAAATTCTAGGGGGGGGGGGGGGTGGACATTCAGATTTAAGTTTCTAGTTATAAAAACAATAACAGTTCTGGGAAATAGCAGAGAACATGAAAACATATTAAGTGCTGGACTATTACAGCCTATTTTTCCTAAAATTCAGATACCTGCCACAAGTGGAATAGGTTGCCAGAATTGTTATGGTGTATTGGGCATTAAAAGCTGTATGTGGATTGGACTAGACACTATTAAAGGGGTACTCAATCAACTATTTAAAATGCAGACCCCTCTATCACTGGTAATCATTCTGACCATTATGTTCTACATATATTCTCATAAATCAGAAAGGGGTAGAGTGAGACACTGTGGGCACAAAAATTGCCAATTATACCATTACCTAAATATGTAACATAAAGACAATTTTGATGACATACAGCTGCCCAACTTACTTTAAAATTAAAGAAATGACTATTTAAGTTCACTTAGAAACTGTTTTAAATTAAAAGTATAAGGGGCAAGATTGGGTACTCATGCCAGGGGGTTACTTTACATGGCTCGGGGGCTCCTGCCATCAATGCTGAATGTATAGGACATACAGAGGAGGGGGGAGGGTCGCTCTTTGTCTAGACCTCCTTCCCAAATCCAAAACTTGGTGGGAGGGGAGACCCTTCACTTACTGATCACCGCCCACAACACCCTGGATGTTGAATCACGTGACAGCCCATGCTGCCTTTGTCTGTGACTGCTGAATTGGCGCTTATATCGCCTCCTAAGGCAGGAGAGGAGCTGCAGCCATAGCTGCGCAGAGGAAACGTTTGCGGGCGCTGAACGCAAAATCAGACGCGTCGGTGTCAGGAGAGAGTGCGGCGCGTTTATCTGGAGAGGTCAGTCCGCTGCTATAGAGTAAAGGAGTAGTCTGTGCGTGGAGCGGGAAGGCAGAGGAGTCCAACAATAGTTATCTAGTCCGATCCATCCACTGCAAAAACCTCTGTGCACTTATATACTTTATAGTGGTTTAGGGTTTTATATTGTATTATGCAATGTTTGAGCTCAGGCTGCTTAATAATGATACTTAATTACTGTGAACGCGGATGCAGCAAACAGTTGTTGGTTCCTTTTGTCCGGGGGAAGTGTTGCATTTAAATACTTTGATGAGATACAGAGTGGTTTTCAGGGAATGCTGGGTTTTGTAGTTCCACTACAGTTGCAGACCCATATAGGTTGCCTAACCCTTTAGTGGTGTAATCTCTCCCCCCCCCCCCCCCCCCCCCCCATATATGTAATATCAACACCCTTTAATATAATATATAATATCTATTAATACCTCTGATATATTATACTGCATGCTGATGTTTGATGGACTCTTCTACAATTTAGTGCATTGGCTTTTATTGTAATGGGTACAGTGAAAATTGTTGCCATAATTCAGATGTATTTGATTTGCAAACTATCTTAGAGTTTACCATTCGGGCATAGATGTGCTGTAACTGATCAGCTCTTCCTAATTGAACTAGTGGTATCAGGTAATTTTGTATAATATTGTCTGATATTCTTGCATAGAAATATGATTACTGCTAAACTAATTTGGAAGGAGTGTACATTAATTTGCAATCTAATGGAGATGCAGAATAATGCATTCTTACATCAGAGAAAGCTATGTATGATACCCAAGTACTAAAAAATATATATACACTCCTGTAGATATCTGTATAAACTTAGCTCAGATGTCATCCCTGTACTGTTGGTTAGAAAA